>NC_082641.1:82588420-83203420 GCF_028023285.1 Balaenoptera ricei
TTCTGCAGCCCATGGATCAAAGGGTAATTTTTTTTTTTTTCTTTACCAATATATATATATTTTTTAACATCTTTATTGGAGTATAATTGCTTTACAATGGTGTGTTAGTTTCTGCTGTATAACAAAGTGAATCATCTATATGTATACATATATCCCCATATCCCCTCTGTGTCTTCCTCCCACCCTCTCTATCCCACCCTTCTAGGTGGTCACAAAGCACCAAGCTGATCTCCCCTGTGATGCAGCTGCTTCCCACTAGCTATTTTACATTTGGTAGTGTATATATGTCAATGCTACTCTCTCACTTCATCCCAGCTTACCCTTCCCCCTCCCTGTGTCCTCAAGTCCATTCTCTATGTCTGCATCTTTATGCTCAAGGGGTAATTTTGACTTTCAAGTCTTATGATTTAAGAAATACATTTCATAAGGCTATAGCTGCCATAGATAGTGATTCCTGTGTTGGATCTGGGGAAAGTCAATTGAAAACCTTCTGGAAAGATTCACCATTCTAGATGCCACTAAGAACATTTATGATTTATGGTAACAGTTCAAAATAGCTACATGAACAGGAATTTGGAAGAAGTTGATTCCAACCCTCACGGATGACTTTCAGGAGTTCAAGACATCAGTGGAGGAAGTCATTGAGACGTGGTGGAAAGAGCAAGAGAACTAGAAGTGGAGCCTGAAGATGTGACTGAATTGCTGCAATCTCATGATAAAACTTTAATGGATGAGGAGTTGCTTCTTACGGATGAGCAAAGGAAGTGGTTTCTTGAGATAGGATCTATTCCTGGCGAAGATGGTATGAAGACTATTGAAATGACAACAAAAGAATTAGAATATTGCATAAACTTAGTTGATAAAGCAGCAGCAGGTTTTGAGAGCACTGACTTCAATTCTGAAAGAAGTTCTGAGATCAAAATTCTATCACACAGAATTGCATGTTACAGAGCAATTGTTCATGAAAGGAACTGTTGATTGATGTGGCAGACTTCATTGTTGTCTTATTTTAAGACATTGCCACAGTCACCCCAAGCTTTAGCAACTACCACCCTGATCAGTCAGCAGCCATCAACACTGATGCAAGACCCTTCCCCAGCAAAAAGATTATGACTCACTGAAGGCTCAAATAATGGTTAGCAATTTTTAGCAATAAAGTATTTTTAAATTAAGGTTTGTACATTTTTTAGACATAATGCTATTGCACACTTAATAGACTACAGTTTCGTGTAAACATAACTTTTATAGGCACTGGGAAACCAAAAAATTCGTTTGTGACTTGCTTTATTGCAATGTTAGATTTACTGTGGTGTTAGATTTATTGCGGTGTCATGAATCTAACCCACAGTACTTCCGAGGTATGCCTATATATTGTAACCACCTGTCTATATGTGAAGGTAAGATAATATAGTTTTTAAGAATATGGATATCTGAGTCAGAAGGCCTCTCTTCCAATTCTGGTACCACAGCTTCTGTGTGACCTTGGGCAAATTATTTAACTTCTCTAATACTTACTTTTCTCATCTTTAAAATAGCAATGATAACAGTACCTAATTCATTTATTTATTGAATTATGTAATATCATGCTTGGCAATCTTTTAAAAAGTAAAAGTACTTAATACATACTAGCTATTATCACTATCAGTACTATTATTTGCTAGAAGGAAAAGCCTATCTTTATGAATATACTTCTTGATATTTTGCCCACCAATATGGGACCTGTTTAAGAGAAAAATTACAGAGTATGGCAGACCTCCTACAGCAACCAGAAACAGATAAATAATCTCCTCTGTATCCACTCCTGGAAGAATCACATGAACCCTGTGGCTTCCAAACCTGAGACTGACAAAGATGTTTGGCCTGCCCCAGGTTAGATTATAGGTGCTTGGAGCACTTAACTAACAAACATGTGTCCCATAAAACTACTGTGGCTCTCACCCTCCTTTCACTTCCTCACTGTGAAACCTAATTTCCATACCCATATTTAGATGTTACTCTATTCCACTGGTCAATCTGCAATACAGCAGATATCTGTAAGGAGACAACCCAGTTTCCTGTACTTTGAAACAAGTTAAAAGTGGTTTATGCCCATAGATTTGTGCAGTGTCCAAATTAAACTGAGCTGAAGTACAAACCCATTTCAAAGTGACTTACTGTCATGCAAATCAGTTTAGATTATGTATTTTCTCATCCTGTTTAAAAACATATTCCAAGATAAACTATTTTAGTAGTTAATGTTATTATACCTGAAAATTTAAAAATTAACTTATTTTAAAGGCTTCCACATCACATTGGCATATTTGCTTCTCCCAAAAACCTTATCAAAGAGACAGGGCATAACTAACTGTTAGTTATATTTTATAAGTGAAGATCAAAGAACAGGAAGACACTGAGGTACAGAAGAAACTAAATTCAAAGAGTTGGATTGTAAGCAAAGGATTCTTGTTTTTGGACCACTAGATAAGCGCGTGTGCATGCACGCACACACACACACACCCCTAAAACAAGGGGATAATAAATATGTGGTAGGCAGGTAACAGTCTCTACCAATTCAAAAGTTTAATTTTCAACCTATTACAAATCTCTGTCCTCAGAGTAATCATTATGAAGTCACTAAAAATTCTACAGATTTGTCCATAAAGCTGAAGCCCAAATCTTAATGTGTCACAAGGTTTTCAAATCATCCCAAGTTTTTCACAAATTTTCAGTGAAAATATTTTTACATTTTACCTAAGATATTTATAAATAGTAGAAATACAGACTACGTACAGTCTACAGGCTGAACAAATGAGAACAAAGAGAAATATCTTCTTCGGGCAATAGATCATAGTGACCCTTCACATCAAACTAAGCTTTACAAAGACTCATTATTAAATTGACCATGTGGAGGAGTTGTTAATTAGGAAACGAATACACACAGCAACTCACACACAGAGAAAGACATACACTAGAACTTGCTTGAATCTTCTAGCCTGATAGCTGTATAGACCAATAATTCTGAAGTAGAAAATAATTTTGAATTTTAATAAATACGAGGTAAAAAAGAGAGTTTAGGTTTATTAATTTAAAGGACATTCCTTATGTTAGTTTTTAAGTTTTTGTGCATTATATGAATTTCACAAAGATTTTTCTTTTGTCTTGTTCAAATTTGATTCTTGAGATAGAGATATCGGTGTGTTTATTTTCAAAATGTTGCAAAACAGAAAATGCTGGTATTACTTAAATATTAATAGGGAAAGTATATCCAGTTAAATAGATAAAATTAGTTAAAGCCATTGCTTTAAGCAAGAGGAAGACTCTACTTTACTTAATATGGATCAGACCCATCTTCAGTTATATCTTGCAAACATGACATTTCTAACATCGAACTAATTTTGGGAGCAAAATATAAACATTTTATCTTTCCTCATTTAAGAAATGTTGGCCAAGTTCCTAGGTATGATACGGAAGCATTATTTCTTCTTTACTTAATATTTGTTGATAGAGCACAAACCTCCAAAATGCTGGCAAATACCTCCTTCATACCTAAAAGCAGTTATCTATGTACTATGGTGTCAGAAGTGTTATCATACCGAAGGTGCAAATTTTATTGTTACCAGGTTGTTGCTAAGGGGGAATTTGTATATTCTTGAAAGATAATGGTTATGGGACTTTCAATATTTTTTCCCACATCACCCATATAATTTAGCCAAATAATTTATAATTAGAATAGAAGAAAGATATTTAAACAAATCAGCCTTACTAAAACTTTAAGAAACTACTGACAAAATTGAATGGGCCTTTAATCTATGGCCTGTAAACCACCTTTCAGGATATCAAAACATACAGACAAGAAGATTAATTAATGCAATAGTGAATATCTGTCTTGGATGTTTTAGGCATTGCTGGCTTGAAGGTAGAGATGTGGGCTCATGATTTCAGAGTCTTTTCAAATTCTTAAATATAGTGACCTTCGAAAAGCTGCATTGTGAGTTACTATCTATTGATATATTTCACTGTGATATGCAGAGAAAATAAAAACTTACTTTTAAGAACTTACATGTCAACTTTTTAATAATGCAACACTTTAGTGTATATTATATTATAGCAAGCCTCTAATTTTCATATCTTGAAGAAAATTTACTGATTGCACGTAAGGACAGAAGTGCCTAATCTAAATGTGTTTGCCACCATCCTGACCACACACAGACCCTGGGGAAAAATAAATAAATAAATAAGCCTATGAGCCTGAATGAGCCTTAATGAGTTGGGGGCAAAAGGCAGGGAAGGAAGATGGAGCCAAAAGTATATTTCTATGCATAATAGTGTCTATTTTTGTTGTTGTTGTTATGGAAGTGAATATGAAGTGGAAACCACAGCTGGAGTCTCTAAGAAGTTATGTCAACTTAACATTTTATTAAATACTTACAATTTGTCTTCCACTGCTGCACTAGACACTTAGAATTCAAAGTTGAAAAAGTGAGGCATTTTGCCCCCTCAAGGAGCTCAGTGTCACAATCAGTGCGAGATGAGTAAAATGGTTCTGGCAGTATGGTGACTGATGTGCTAACCGCACAAGCATACTACCATGAGAATACAAATAAGAATTTGTTCATGTTGAGCGGAGGGAAGACTTTGCTGAAGGAATGATGTATGAGTTGGACCTTGTATTGTATAATACAGTAGTTAAGCATGTAAAGTAGTTAAGCATGACAGTATAAACAGAAAGATTCACAAATGTCACGATGGTCATGCATATAAAATTTTGACTCCTCGGCTGTAATTTTTTCCCATAAAATTGAAGTAGTGTTACATGCAATGTCATATTCTAGATTAGATCCTGGGACAGAAAAAGGACTAAAATGAAAGAACTGGTAAAATCCCAAATAGGATCTGGAGTATAGTTAATGGTAATTTATTACTGCATTTGTTTTAGTCAGTTATATTTATTAGGGTCACAGTCACTTTCCTATAGTACTAGCTTACTGCTGGCTGTCACACTATAGCAACAGCTTGCAAGACTACTCCTACCTATAGTGCAGCTTGCATCTGAGAAGAAGATGCCAGCCAAACCCCTTTTCCAATTTCAGATTCTATGGGGCCTAGTAATGGAAATATTTGGATTGTAGAGGCCCCAGAATTAAGCTGATCGTAAATTCCTTTAAAGCACGGCGTTTATAAATTTTAAAAAACTTTATAAATTTAAAAAAACTTTATAAATTTAAAAAAACTTTATAAATTTTAAAAAACTTTTCACTACATTTGACAAATTCCTGAAAAAGAAGCAACATACCCATAAAAAGTTGTGAACCTAAAAGCAACTTTTCTAAGTTATCAATAATTAAAACAAATTCTTATAGATCATGCCAGAGGAAAGCTTGAATTGTCTTTCTATTTGCTTTATAGAAAATAGTATTTAAATATTGTCAACAATCAAAGAATATTCAGTCAACATACATTAAAGCATTATGGAAATGGGATGGCAATAATAAAAATGTTAATTTCTCAATTTTGGATTATTTTTATAAATATATATTTATATAAATCCTTTTATGTCCTTTTTTCATAATGTACCTTATTTTTGAAGCTATGATTTTTGTAATATATATCATAAAATGACTCCTCTAAACTTTGTAAGCTAGAGGTCACAAAAATTCCTGGATTCATCTCTGTAAGTAGAGTCGCTAAAAATGACTGATGGGAAATTAAAACAATGGCATTTGTTAGAAAAACTCAAATGCCCATAATTACAAAATGTGCTTTAGGAGGTATATTCTGCATACAAAGAGCAAAGGTGGTCTAAGTCTGATGAACAAAAAAGTCTGTGTTATGTGAATAAATGGCAAAAAAGGAGAGGAATTACACGAGGCCTGTGCTGCTTGCTTCTGTGTGAGGAATATTTTCAGAGATTGAACTAGGTGTATACCGGTCCCTTAACCCTGATGCATCACCTCCTAGAACCCTGAGGGTAACTACAGATGAGTTATTGAAGCTGCTTACAGAATGGTTCACTAAAAAAAAACAAACAAAAACAAAGACAATAAAACAATAAGGATTTTAACTCAAACTGACATGGGTTCTGAGTTGCCTTCAAGCCTGCAGTAACTATACTCTATAAAACTCTACTCATAGATCACTTCCTGACCACACATCTCAACTGCAGACATGACTCTTTAAGAGGGATGCTAAGTCCTGGTTTTTACAGAAGAACAGAGCCATTATGGAATAGCTTATCATACGGCTGAGAAGGAAGAACAGATGGTCTAGTGGTCTACATGCAATCTCTGTAGCCAGATTGCTCAAGCTCATATGTAAACTCCACCACTGAATAATGCCAGGGTATTGAACAAGTTACTTAGCCCCTCTGTGACTAGATTTCCTCATCTATACAATGGGGATAATGATATAACCTATCTCAAGTTGTTGTGATGAGGATTAATTGAGTCAGTACTCATAAAGTACTTAGGATAACACCTGGAAGATAATATAAAACTTCTCGGGCTTCCCTGGTGGCGCAGTGGTTGAGAATCTGCCTGCCAATGCAGGGGACACGGGTTCGAGCCCTGGTCTGGGAAGATCCCACATGCCGCGGAGCAACTGGGCCCGTGAGCCACAACTACTGAGCCTGCGCGTCTGGAGCCTGTGCTCTGCGACAAGAGAGGCCGTGATAGTGAGAGGCCCGCGCACCGTGATGAAGAGTGGCCCCTGCTCGCCGCAACTAGGGAAAGCCCTCGCACAGAAACGAAGACCCAACACAGCCAAAAATAAATAAATTAATTAATTTTTAAAAAAACCCAAAAACTTCTTTAGTTAAAAAAAATCACTAAACAAGTTGTTAATCTGTAGGCAGAAAGAAGGAAACTTGGGAGACAGGATCATTATTTTGAAAAATCTAAATTTTCTTTCTACAGAAAAGGACCTGGTCTAATTGTGATAAAAAACAAAAATGCCAGTATAAACTAGATGAGATTCAGAATCACATATGGTGGGACTTTTGAATCTATTTCTCCATACCATTCTACCCTCACCTAGGCAACTACTACAATGTGCCTAATTAATATTTTATTTTGTGAAATTGGCATCATTGTTTTATGTGTGCATGTTTTTAATTTGCAAAAATGGTATTGTATCATATACATTATTAAATATCTTTTTTCAATAATCCCCATGCTATGGATATTTACCAATGTTGTTTTCTGTATCTCTAAACCATTTCCTTCAAACACTAATACTTCATGGTGTGCATTCAGTCCATTTTACCCATTTTGCTCTTCGAGTGACAGACATACAGTCTGACTGGCAAACATTTGAAAAAATGTGCCTATTATTAGTAAGGACCAGAAACTGCAAGAACATCCATACACTCTGGTTAAAGGACAGATTGATATAGGCATTCTGGGAAGTAATCTTTTACCAGCTATTCAGTTTAAGTAATAGGCATTCTGGGAAGTAATCTTTTACCAGCTATTCAGTTTAAGTAATAGCTCCTTGTTTTAACGTGCATGTATCTCACAAATGATTATTTTATGCTTTCTTCACATATGTGCTTTAAGATTTTTCACTTTTTTTCTGAAGAGTCTACTCATGTCACTTAACAAATATTTTTTTCTACTAAAATTTCCCCTTTTGAAACAGGTTCTTGAATATTTTACATAATAATCCCCAGCTTATTTTAGACATTGAAAGGTCTTTTCCCAGTCAGTCATCTATTTCTTAACTTGGTCTGTGGTATCCTTGGTTAAGCAGGTGTTGATTTTCTTAAGCTTTAATTTCAAATTCACAGAGAAAGCTATAATAATACTCAAATTATCTCATATGCCGTGTACAAATATGCATCAGTTGTTTACAATTTGCTTTTGCTAAATTATATATAAACCTACATATATAAACACATCCACAATATCATAGATACATATTTGTATTTTTTTCTGAATCATTTGAGAGGAAGCTGCAGAAACTATGCTCCCCTACTTTTAAATATTTCACTGTGTATGTCCTAAGAGCAGAATTTTCAAAGTCAGAGAACAACATTGATTCAATATTATCTAATCCACAATCCATATTTAACTGTTGTCAGCTATCCTGATAATGTTCTTTAAACTTCTTACCATTCCCAATGTGGGATCACACAACGCATCTTGTTATTGCGTCAAATGACAAAAATATTGCAATTAAGTCATGTGTTTAATGACCTTTATTCAAGAGAAAACAACCCATGGTTGGGGAAGTGCAGTGGCTCACAAGCAGTGGAGCACTGTTCCTGAGAGAACTACATTATCTTCAATTTGCTTTTTTAAATCAGGGAGAAGATCTTCAACTAAAATGGAAATCAAAAGACCTTGTATTCTAGATTTAGAGCTGTTTGTCTTTGGAATGTTTTTCTTTCCCTCTGAGTACATAGTTTCATTTAAGCTTAGGGGAGAAGGCCTAAAACAAAAAGTTCTTATCAGGCTCTGAATATCAGCTTCCAACCTGGCAAACTTCTGACCATAGAGCTATTTAAAAAAGCCTTTCAAATATTTTGTCACGTTTCAGCTGGTACAAATAATAAATATACCTGGTGGTACTGAATAAACACATGGAGGAAAAAGGCTTCGTCAAAGAGGGTGCAAAAGATACTATCCTCCCAAGATCCAGAGCCACTCCAAAAGATAGCTAAAAGAAAAAAAGAGACTTAGACAACTCCCCTGAGAACTGGCAACAGTTTGTATGACTCTACCTGCAAATGGAGTGCAACCCACATTTCTGTCCGGCCATATTTTGGGGCCCCAAACCTGATGGTTGAGCTGCCTGCATATGCAAGAACCCAATAACCTGTGTGCCCCAGGCAGGGTAGAAAGCCAAGCCAAGCTCTCAGAACACAAAAAGGAGACAAACATGAAGGAAACTGCTGTTCCTGCGAGAGAAAGAACCAACAAATGGGCACCGCAAAACCAAATCCACAAGAGTATGAATTTGGAAAGGAAGAGACAATGTGAAATTTCACCTTTTCTAGGTACTACTAAGGTCTGGAAGAGCTGACCCTGGTAAGAACTCTAACCCTTCACTGGCTTCTGCCAATTTTCCCAGGATGCCATCTGTAGGCTCTGGAGTGAGTGGTGTTTAAAGAACAGAGTGTAGCTCTGGTATCTACCAAAATATAGCAAGGTTTTCTATTAATTTTAATTTTAGTTTCCTCTTGGTTGCTTAAGGGAATAACTGGTAGCAGTTTACCACAGAATCCCTGGAATTCCCACCAACCCTGAGAGGGGAACCATAAACTTTCAAGGACAATCTCTTTTTCCAGTATCCTGGTTGATGGCAAACGAGACAACAATTTCTGGGCCAGGGTTTTGATGATGCACGCTTGGTAGGGTACAACAGGGGACACTAGATCTTTAGGTTAGGTTTCTGGCCTTGGAGCTGTTGTAGTTGTCAGGGCACTAACTTGATAGACTTTGTTTATAGTTTCGTAGTCTCTTCAGAGTGGAGAGGCAACTCAGTTAGAGCAGGGGTCCCCAACCCCCGGGTCATGGACCAATACTGGTCCGAGGCCTGTTAGGAACTGGGCTGCACAGCAGGAAGTGAGCGGCGGGCAAGAGAGTGAAACTTCATCTGCCGCTCCCCATTGCTCCCCATCACTCACATTAACCGCCTGAACCATCTGAACTATCTCCCCCGCCCCCGCATCCATGCAAAAATTGTCTTCCATGAAACCAGTCCTTGGTGCCAAAAAGGTTGGGGACTGCTGAGTTAGAGGATTAGTAGGTTGAGTGCTCAAGAGAAGGAGGCTAGAAGGGGTAATTAGGAGTCCAGTCAGTTTTACAGTCTTTTGTTTTAGGTACTTCTTGTGTCTTTAATTTTTCATTAGCCTTTTGTAATGTATCTTTCAATGAAGCTATTTTGGAATCTTGAGGCCTTTTGGAGGCTTCTGCATGCCAATTAAAATAGGTATCCCATTCTGTGTATTGATTTGGGAACACCTGCTTTCAAGTACACTTCTTAAATAAACAATCTTATCTAACTGGAACATTCCCCATAACAGCCACTTTGTAAGATTGTGCCATATTTGTAGATAGATACAGCTTCTAGGATCACAGTTCGAAGACATAAAATAAGCAGGTGTGCTGGAAGGTGGTATGCTCATTTCTTTGAAACTTGAGGATCCTGTTTCTTTAGCTAAGTGTTGGATCTCTTGGAGACAAATTAATACCTAATAGGGATGCGCCACTGGGTTGGGGATTTTGTGGTGTTTTACAGTGCACCTTGTTGCACAGAAATTTTCTTGAGGTTGGGAGGTGCCTAGTGTCAATAGAACCCATTCCATGACCAACTTATCCTAGCCTGGGAGTCTTTACAATTAGGTAGCAAGAGTTCTAACAGCTTTTAAGCACTAAACCCACTACCAATTTTGTGAGATGTGGCTTCTTAGATTCCCATTAGCAATATATCTCTTACTCTTTCCGTGAGAATATTTCTTTATAGTGGTAGATTCCCTAATGGCTTTGAATAGTCTGACTTGTGCCTAGTTAGATTTTGATGTGCCATTGGTCAAAAAACCTTGGACTTCTTGTCTTAATTTATTTCCCAAGTCCCCCAGTGGTTTCTGTAATGGACTTAACCTCCAGGCTTTGTGAGTCTCCTAAAGGCTGCCATCTTGCTTTCTTAGATTTAGGGGCACCCATTATTTTCCCTTGAAATAATCCTCCATAATTCAACTAGACTTACTGTTTCTGGATGCCTGTGCACAGTTCTTAAGAACTGTAAGTGTCAACATGAAAATCTGGAGTCTCTCACACTCCAATATACACTCTGTGAAAATGTGGAGTCTCACACATCCCAATTTTCCACCCAGAAGGATTAGGACAAACAACTCAAAGAGCTCAGAACGCAAAATAAGCGGAGCTCAATTCGAGAAACTTACCAGAGATGCTGGAGAATAGCCAAAGAGGCAGCAAGCCAAAGGGGCTCTGTGGGTATCTTCACCTGCATCTAGGAGCTGTCCCTGGAATCTTCACCAGCTGTCTTCGAGTACCATCTCACCCCCAAACTATCAAATGACAAAAATAATACAATTTAGTAATGAGTTTGTTGTCTTTTATTCAAAGGAAAACAATCTATGGATTGGAGGAATACAGTGCCTCACAGGCAGAGGAGCACTATTCCTGAGGAATTTGGGGCAAAACTAAGTTGTATAGAGTGTTAGAAGTAGAAACACAGGAATAGGGCATGATTGGCTAGGAAGTTGAAGATTTCCTTACAGGGTTAGCAGGTCCCATTTTCTAGGGTAAGGTAAGCTAACTAAAGCTGAGTTGGAGGATTGTGATTGGTATATGTTAGGATTCCTTCACAGGTGTTTCCCATAAGCATAGGCTGACTTAGATTTAGATTTGTTATGTGACCTGGGCCACTGGGGTGGCCTCCATTTTGTGGGTCCCAATATATGAATTAACTGTATCAGTCACGACTATTCTTCTTTAATATAAAACATTTTCTCAACTTTTCTTTGTTTTTTGACCTTGATATTTTTGAAGAGTATGAGCTAGTTGTTTTGTACAATGTTCTACAATTTGGGCTTGATTGATATTTCTTCATGATTGGAGTTATGCACTTTTGCAGGAACAACACAGAAATGATATTGTGCCCTCTTAGTGCCTCAAACCAGGAGGCACAATATTGTTCCAGTATTAGTGATGCTAGCTTTATTCTCTTGGGGAAGGAGGTCTCGGCCAAATCCTCCACCATAAAGTTATCAATTTTTCCTTTACAATTGAAAACTCATTTGTGAAGAGGTACTTTGAGTTCACACTACCCTGTTCAGAGTCAATATTCTTCCCACCAGTTTTAGCATCCTTGGATGATTTTTTTTTTAACCATACAATTCTTCCTTATTAGTTAGCATTAAAAGGTAAAACAACTTAGATTTCTTCCCTAATTATTTATTTATTCACTTTTTATATCTGTATGGATTCATGGATTTTTATTTTATTCAATGGGCTATAATATATTGCTAACTTTATTTATTTTGATGCTCAAACTGTCCCAGATTTGGCCAGTGGAGGTCCTTTTGAGAAGGCTCCTGTGTCACTTTGACATGGGCCTATAATTTTTTAAAGAATTTCCTTACTTTCTGTAAATATGGTACTTTGGGCTTATCTTATATTTCCCCTATCTCTGCCCTGAAATTAGCCATTCCTCCAAGGAGCACTAGATTCTTGTAGTTGAAAATAATATTTAGAACCCAAGATCTGAGCAAGCTAGATACGCTCATTGTGACTGATGAATCATTGCATCTAGGCCTATTATGTATATTAAATATACATATTAAAAATATATATATAAATAAAAGCCAAGTTTTTCACTGTCTGATGAAAGAGTTTCAAATATAAAAAGAAGAAAGAAACTAGGTGGAATCCTGAAGTAATGGAATGGAACTGGAGGTTTCAATGAAAACTCATGCTGTTATAGTTAGGTTGATGGGGGATATAAAAATAGACACAAATAACAAATATACTTAATCACACATATACATATATATATTTGTATCTATTTTTATATCTCTCCATTGATCCATCCAATAATAGTATTTTACAATGTGTTAGAACAAGTCCTTCCCTCTTTCCTTTAGACTGAATGATCTCTTTGCAGATCTTATTCCCTCTGATTAAATCTTAGAGTAAGTTTATTTTGTCCCTCAAAAAAATTCAACAGGAAAAAAAAATTCAACAGGAATTTTGACTGGGATTGCTTGAGTATGTTTATAACTATATGAACGTAGAATTAGATAAGTCCTGAGACAAGAAGTCAAAAGATCTGGATTTGAATACTGGCTATATAATTAGCTGGATAAATCATCAAGGGCAGATTACATTCTAAATAAGCTTTACTCTTCTCATCTGTAATATGCATATAGTAATATATATTATAAACTATTGTCAAAATAAACAAATGAAAAATTATGATTATTATTTACAAATATATTTTTCTCCTCCTTCCAAATTATTTTCCAGTTATTTCCTAAATACCACAGAAAGACAAATCCCAATAAGCTGGAACTAATTAAATCTAAATAAATACACTCATAGGATGATGACTTCATTTATTTTAATTTACGTTTAACTGATATGAATTGTGGCATCCCAATTATGGAGCAACTCAATATTCAGATCCTTATCCTTACATTTTGATTAAAAAAACTTTAGCATCTTTAAATTATAATATTTATATTGTAGATTTTATCTATAAAGCTGTGCTTTATAAATCTAAAGTATGAATTAGCTAGACATATCATTATTTTAACAATTTTAGAAATTATAACAATGGAGAAGTAACAAAAGAGACAGACAGACCCACTAAATTAAAAATAACAAATAGAATATTTGTTTGTTTTTAAGTGTTCCTAGCAATCATTTTCTAAAGTTCTTAGTGACTAAGAAATTTTGTCCTTAACATTGCTGGGTCATTTTTGTTATGGTAATGAATGCATTTAGTCCTCAAATTAAAAAAAAAACAAAACATATATACTGTTTCCTTTTATAATAAGATTTGTTTTTATTATGTAAGTCCTTTGTTAATCTTAACTAGGAGATGGTTTTCATTCAAATATTATTGCATCCACATTTAGGAGGGCCTGCTTTACAAAGTACTGTCTGATAATGTTTTTCAATAAACAAAGCCCTTGAAACTGTTCAGCTTGTTAGCCATTTGCTGTTGAAGAGTGCATCCATCTCTGAAAACAAGATGCAAGGAAACACTGTCCTCATTTTCTCCAGTAGTTAGCTGTTCAAAGGACTGTAGCCATTTCAAGAGGTGCTAGATATGCATGCATAAGGCTTGATCGCGCTAACAATGAAGAAGTATAATGAGCATTTATGATTTGAATTGAAGAGTTTCAAAAGAATGCAAATTAGTATCTTATCTAAAAGGATAAAAAATATCCCAACAAGTTAAAGAGCAATTTTTCAGATTTTAAGCTTATCATGAGCATTTAAAAAACAACCACTGTTTACTACCCTGCTAAGAGTACATCACATCAGTTCATTTCCCCAGTGGGAGAGTGCTTCAAAGATATCAAGGACTCTCACAAATCTTAACAAAGTACACAAGTACGGAAGGGGTTCATGATAATAACTGGGAAATGTTATCTGAGAAAACAGAGTACTGTATACATTTAACTGTCAAAGTTAAGAGAAAGGAGATGTCATTCATATTTATCTTTATTAGTTTTCTACTGCTGTGTAACAAACTACCACAAACCTACTGGCTTAAAATAACACCCAACAGTTTTGATTTAGTTCTGCTGGTGAGAAGTCTGGGCAGACTTGGCTGGGCTCCCTGATGAGGCAGTCCGAAGGCCAAAGTCAAGAGGTCAGCTGGGCAGAGCTCTTATCTGGATGCTCTGGGGAAGATTCTATTTCCAAGCTCATTCCCAACTACGTCAAAATTCAGTTCCTTACATCTGTAGGACTGAGGAGCAACAGAAGAAAAAGAAGTCACCAAATCTCTTCCTAATAAGATGGGATAAGTGAAGGGTAGCAAAGTATACCACCCAAAATATGCCTCATTGGCATACCGAGTATTTTGAACTGGTTATTTTTAAGAAACAGACAGAAGAGAAGGTCTGAAAACCCAGTAAAAGTTACCCTTTTGTAAGAGACATTTACATTTATAAGGGAAATCTCCATTGGTAAGGGTCTCCCTCTCTGTACCAGGAAGAAGAGGATGACCAAATCTCAAAAAACTCCTATCAGTAGAAAAGCAGGACTTAAATCTGCCTAACAACCCAAACCCTTGTTTACTGGGCTTTTCCTGGTAACCTCCCATAACTGACCTCCCACACCCTTAATAGCTTTCTTCTGTCTTTAGCTGGAGACGGTATTTAAGGTGGTGTCTTGGGCCATTTTGAGGAGTTACTCAGTTTTCCTGAGTTTCTCTCCTGTATACAGGAGGTAGGCATGTTATTAAACTTCTGTCTATTTTTCTCCTGTAATGTGTCTTTTATTACAGGGGATCTCAGTCAAGAACCTAGAAGGGTAGAAGGAAAGTTATTTTTCCTCCCCTATAACAGAAATTTCTTATTCTTCCCTCATTCTTCCATCCTAACTTTCTTTCCCTCAGATACTTCCTTTGACACGTCTACAGGAGCAATTGAATGAATGACACTCAATAACTTTCCTTAATGTGAAGGACAAGACTATAAACCCACTTTCCAGTCCAGGTGTCTATAGAAAGCTATGCTCAGGCAGGCACATATTGAGCTGCTGCAGTGAAAAAGCCTGCTGCTCCTATATACCATGTCTACTTTTAGTGACACTACCTAAACATCAATTCAGGAGTTGATAAAAACTAAATAACTTCCCACAACGTGACCACTAAAGCATTTTATGCTACCATAAAAGACATACTAATTAGCACACAAAATCAGGGACAGTTTTGTCTTTCCTCTAAATTATAGAAATCATGAAAAATTCTATATTTAGTATCATTCTTGTTGTATGTTCTTTAGAGAGAACGATAGACCACTTGTAAACTCATTTTGCAAAGCCCACACATTCACAAATCATTAATGACATGTATTTACACTGTAAGAATTTTTTTAAAAGGATAAACTGAGTTTATTTTAGACATAAAATGTTTTCATTTGTGCTACATAATCATAGAAAGGAGTTCCATAAGTGGGCCTCCAGTTTTCTACAAATATTACACATCAGTAACAATAAAGCTTTTCTGCAAAAGTAAATGGATTTTTAAAAATGACAGATTCAAATGGAATGACTCAAAAGTTATCTTTGTCTTCCACGTGCTAAACCTGGACAGAACAGGACTTAGAGCATCATTTTATTTCATTTTCACAAATTATTGTCTAGAATGTGCTACTCAAAATGTGCTTCTGATGGAGAGACCTTCAAGATGGTGGAGGAGTAAGAGGTGGAGATCACCTTCGTCCCCACAAATACATCAGAAATGCATCTACATGTGGAACAACGCCTACAGAGCACCTACTGAACGCTAGTAGAAAACCTTAGACTTCTCAAAAGGCAAGAAACTCCCCACGCACCTGGGTAGGGCAGAAGAAAAAAGAAAAAACAGAGACAAAAGAATAGGGATGGGACCTGCACCTCTGGGAGGGAGCTGTGAAGGAGGAAAGGTTTCCACATACTAGGAAGCCCCTTCACTGGCAGAGACGGGGTGGTGGTGGGGGGGAACTTTCAGAGCCACGGAGGAGAGCACAGCAACAGGGGTGCAGAGGGCAAAGCAGAGAGATTCCTGCACAGAGGATCGGTGCCAACCAGCACTCACCAGCCTGAGAGGCTTGTCTGCTCACCCACCAGGACAGGTGGGGGCTGGGAGCTGAGGCTCGGGCTTCGGAGGTCAGACCCCAGGGAGAGGACTGGGGTTGGCTGCGTGAACACAGCCTGAAGGGGGCTGGTGTGCCACAGCTAGATGGCAGGAAGCCTGGGAAAAAGTCTGGACCTGCCTAAGAAGCAAGAGACCATTGTTTCTGGGTGCATGAGGAGAGGGGATTCAGAGCACCACCTAAACGAGCTCCAGAGATGGACAAGAGCCGCGGCTATCAGCGCGGACTCCAGAGACGGGCATGAAATGCTAAGGCTGCTGCTGAAGCCACCAAGAAGCCTGTGTGCAAGCACAGGTCACTATCCACATCGCCCCTCCCGGGAACCCGTGCAGCCTGCCACTGCCAGGGTCCCATGATCCAGGGACAACTACCCCGGGAGAACACATGGAGTGCCTCAGGCTGCTGCAATGTCACTCCGGCCTCTGCCGCTGAAAGCTCACTCCGCATTCCACACCCTGCCCTCCACGCCTCCCCCCCTCCCCCCCGGCCTGAGTGAGCCAGAGCCCCCTCATCAGCCGCTCCTTTAACCCCATCCTGTCTGCGGGGGGGGGGGGGGGGGGGGAGGGACAGATGCCCTCAGGCGACCTATGCGCAGAGGCGGGGCCAATACAAAGCTGAATCCCAGGAGCTGTGCGAACAAACAAGAGAAAGGGAAATTTCTCCCAGTAGCCTCAGGGACAGTGGATTAAATCTCCACAATCAACTTGATGTACCCTGTGTCTCTGGAATACCTGAATAGACAACGAATCATCCCAAAATTGAGGCAGTGGACTTTGGGAGGAACTGTAGACTTGGGGTTTGCTGTATGTGACTGACTGGTTTCTGGTTTTATGTTTATCTTAGTTTAGTATTTAGAGTTTATTATCATTTGTAGATTTATTTATTGATTTGGTTGCTCTCTTCCATTTTTTTAATATATAGATATATATATATATATTTTTTTCCTTTTTCTCTTTTTGTGAGTGGGTATGTGTGTGCTTCTTTGTGTGATTTTGTCTATATAGCTTTGCTTTTACCATTTGCCCTAGGGTTCTGTCTGGTTTTTTTTTTTTTTTTTAAATATAGTTTTTAGCGCTTGTTATCATTGCTGGATTTGTTTTTTGGCTTGGTTGCTCTCTTCATCCTTTCTTTCTTTTCTGCTCACTTTTCTTCTGAGCCATGTGGCTGACAGGGTCTTGGTGCTCTGGCCAGGTGTCAGGCCTGTGCCTCTGAGGTGGGAGAGCCGAGTTCAGGACATTGGTCCACCAGAGACTTCCCGGCTCCACGTAATATCCAACAGTGAAAGCTCTCCCAGAGATCTCCATCTCAACGGTAAGACCCAGATCCACTCAACGATGAGCAAGCCACTGTGCTGGACACCCTACACCAAACAACTAGCAAGACAGGAACACAACTCCACCCATTAGTAGAGAGGTTGCTTAAAATCATAATAAGGTCACAGACACCAGGTTAAAACACACCACCGGACACGGTCTTGTCCACCAGACAGGTAAGATCAAGCCTCATCCAACAGAACAGAGGCACCAGTCCCTTCCACCAGGAAGCCTACACAACCCACGGAACCAACCTTAGCCACTGGGGGCAGAAACGAAAACCAATGGGAACTACGAACCTGCAGCCTGCAAAAAGGAGACGACAAACACAGTAAGTTAAGCGAAATGAGAAGACAGAGAAACTCACAGCAGATGAAGGAGCAAGGTAAAAACCCACCAGACCAAACAAATGAAGAAGAAACAGGCAGTCTACCTGAAAAAGAATTCAGAGTAATGATAGTAAAGATGATCCAAAATCTTCGAAAGAGAATGAAAAAAATACAAGAAACGTTTAACAAGGACCTAAAAGAACTAAAGAGCAAACAAACAATGATGAACAACACAATAAATGAAATTAAAAATTCTCTAGAAGGAATTAATAGCAGAACAACTGAGGCAGAAGAACGAATAAGTGACCTGGAAGATAAAATAGTGGAAATAACTACTGCAGAGCAGAATAAAAAAAAAAAGAATGAAAAGAATTTAGGACAGTCTTAGAGACCTCTGGGACAACATTAAACACACCAACATTCGAATTATAGAGGTCACAGAACAAGAAGAGAGAAAGAAAGGGACTGAGAAAATATTTGAAGAGATTATAGTTGAAAACTTCCCTAATACGGGAAAGGAAATAGTCAATCAAGTCCAGGAAGCACAGAGAGTCCCATACAGGATAAATCCAAGGAGAAACATGCCAAGACACATATTAATCAAACTATCAAAAATTAAACAAAAAGAAAAAATATTAAAAGCAGCAAGGGAAAAGCAACAAATAAAATACAAGGGAATCCCCATAAGGTTAACAGCTGACCTTTCAGCAGAAATTCTGCAAGCCTGAAAGGAGTGGAAGGACATATTTAAAGCGATGAAAGGGAAAAAGCTACAACCAAGATTACTCTACCCAACATGGATCTCATTCAGATTCAATGAAGAAATTAAAACCTTTACAGATAAGCAAAAGCTAAGAGAATTCAGCACCACCAAAGCAGCTTTACAACAAATGCTAAAGGAACTTCTCTAGGTAGGAAACACAAGAGCAGGAAAAGGCCTACAATAACAAACCCACAACAGTTAAGAAAATGGTAATAAGAACATACATATTGATAATTACCTTAAATGTAAATGGATTAAATGCTCCAACCAAAAGACACAGACTGGCTGAATGGATACAAAAACATGACCCGTATATATGCTGTCTACAAGAAACCCACTTCAGACCTAGGGACACATACAGACTGAAAGTGAGGGGATAGAAAAAGATATTGCATGCAAATGGAAATCAAAAGAAAGCTGGAGTAGCAATTCTCATATGAGACAAAATAGACTTTAAAACAAAGACTATTACAAGAGACAAAGAAGGACACTACATAATGATCAAGGGATCAATCCAAGAAGAAGATATAGCAATTGTAAATATTTATACACCAAACATAGGAGCACCTCAATACATAAGGCAAATGCTAAGAGCCATAAAAGGGGAAATCAACAGTAACACAATCATAGTAGGGGACTTTAACGCCCCACTTTCACGAATGGACAGATCATCCAAAATGAAAATAAATAAGGAAACACAAGCTTTAAATGATACAATAAGCAAGAGGGACTTAATTAATATTTATAGTACATTCCATCCAAAAACACCAGAATACACTTTCTTCTCAAGTGCTCATGGGACATTCTCCAGGATAGATCATATCTAGGGTCACAAATCAAGCCTTGGTATATGTAAGAAAAGTGAAATCGTCTAAGTGTCTTTTCTGACACCAATGCTATGAGACTAGATATCAATTACAGGAAATCTTTAAAAAATAAAAACACATGGAGGGTAAACAATACACTACGTAATAACCAAGAGATCACTGAAGAAATCAAAGAGGAAATCAAAAAAACCTAGAAGCAAATGACAGTGAAAACACGAACACAACCCAAAACCTATGGGATGCAGTAAAAGCAGTCTAAGAGGGAAGTTTACAGCAATACAATCCTACCTCAAGAAACAAGAAAAACCTCAAATAAACAATCTAACCTTACACCTAAAGGAACTACAGAAAGAAGAACAAGCAAAACTCAAAAGTTGTAGAAGGAAAGAAATCATAAAGATCAGAGCAGAAATAAATGAAATGGAAAAAAAGAAAACAATAGCAAAGATCAATAAAACTAAAACCTGGTTCTTTGATTAGATAAAGAAAATTGATAAACCATTAGCCAGACTCATCAAGAAAAAAAGGGAGAAGACTCAAAACAATAGAATTAGAAATGAAAAAGGAGAAGTAACAACTGACACTGCAGAAATACAAACGATCATGAGAGACTACTACAAGCAACTCTATGCCAATAAAATGGACAACCTGGGAGAAATGGACAAATTCTTAGAAAGGTACAACCTGCCGAGACTGAACCAGGAAGAAATAGAAAATATGAACAGACCAATCACAAGCACTGATATTGAAACTGTGATTAAAAATCTTCCAACAAACAAAAGCCCAGGACCAGATGGCTTCACAGGCAAATTCTATCAAACATTGAGAGAAGAGCTAACACCTATCCTTCTCAAACTCTTCCAAAATATAGCAGAGGGAGGAACACTCCCAAACTCATTCTAGGAGGTCACCATAACCCTGATACCAAAAGCAGACAAAGATCACAAAGAAAGAAAACTACAGGCCAATAATATCACTGATGAATATAGATGCAAAAATCCTCAACAAAATACTAGCAAACAGAATCCAACAGTACATTAAAAGGATCATACACCACGATCAAGTGGGGTTTATCCCAGGAATGCAAGGATTCTTCAGTATATGCAAATCAATCAATGTGATACACCATATTAACAAACTGAAGAATAAAAACCATATGATCATCTCAATAGATGCAGAGAAAGCTTTCGACAAAATTCAACACCAATTTACGATAAAAACCCTCCAGAAAGTAGGCATAGAAGGAACTTTCCTCAACATAAGAAGGCCATATATGACAAACCCACAGCCAACATTGTCCTCAATGGTGAAAAACTGAAACCATTTCCACTAAGATCAGGAACAAGACAAGGTTGCCCACTCTCACCACTATTATTCGACATAGTTTTGGAAGTTTTAGCCACAGCAATCAGAGAAGAAAAAGAAATAAAAGGAATCGGAAAAGAAGAAGTAAAGCTGTCACTGTTCGCAGATGACATGACACTATACATAGAGAATACTAAAGATGCCAGCAGAAAACTACTAGAGCTAATCAATGAATTTGGTAAAGTAGCAAGATACAAAATTAATGCACAGAAATCTCTAGCTTTCCTATACACTAATGATGAAAAATCTGAAAGTGAAATTAAGGAAACACTCCCATTTACCACTGCAACAAAAAGAATAAAATATCTAGTAATAAACCTACCAAAGGAGACAAAAGACATGTATGCAGAAAATTATAAGACACTGATGAAAGAAATTAAGGATGATACAAATAGATGGAGAGATATACCATGTTCCTGCATTGGAAAAATCAACATTGTGAAAATGATTATACTACCTAAAGCAATGCACAGATTCAATGCAATCCCTATCAAACTACCACTGGCATTCTTCACAGAACTAGAACAAAAAATTTCACAATTTGTATGGAAACACAAAAGACCCCAAATAGCCAAAGCAAACTTGAGAAAGAAAAACGGAGCTGGAGGAATCAGGCTCCCTGACTTCAGACTATGCTACAAAGCTACAGTAATCAAGACAGTATGGTACTGGCACAGAAACAGAAATATAGATCAATGGAACAGGATAGAAAGCCCAGAGATAAACCCACGCACATATGGTCACCTTATCTTTGATAAAGGAGGCAAGAATATACAGTGGAGGAAAGACAGCCTCTTCAATAAGTGGTGCTGGGAAAACTGGATAGCTACACGTAAAAGAATGAAATTAGAATACTCCCTAACACCATACACAAAAATAAACTCAAAATGGATTAAAGACCTAAATGTAAGGCCAGACACTGTCAAACTCTTAGAGGAAAACATAGGCAGAACACTCTAGGACATAAATCACAGCAAAATCCTTTTTGACCCACCTCCTAGAGAAATGGAAATAAAAACAAACAAATGGGACCTAATGAAACTTAAAAGCATTTGCACAGCAAAGGAAACTATAAACAAGACGAAAAGACAACCCTCAGAATGGGAGAAAATCTTTGCAAATGAAGCAACTGACAAAGGATTAATCTCCAAAATTTACAAGCAGCTCATGCAGCTCAATATCAAAAAAACAAACAACCCATTCCAAAAATGGGCAGAAGACCTACACAGACATTTCTCCAAAGAAGATATACAGATTGCCAACAAACACATGAAAGAATGCTCAACATCATTAATCGTTAGAGAATTGCAAATCAAAACTACAATGCGATATCATCTCACACTGGTCAGAATGGCCATCATCAAAAAATCTACAAACAATAAATGCTGGAGAGGGTGTGGAGAAAAGGGAACTCTCTTGCACTGTTGGTGGGAATGTAAATTGATATAGCCACTATGGAGAACAGTATGGAGGTTCCTTAAGAAACTGAAAATAGAACTACCATACGACCCAGCAATCCCACTACTGGGCATATACCCTGAGAAAAACATAATTCAAAAAGAGTCATGTACCAAAATGTTCATTGCAGCTCTATTTACAATAGCCAGGACATGGAAGCAACCTAAGTATCCATCAAGAGATGAATGGATAAAGAAGATATGGCACATATATACAATGGAATATTAGTCAGTCATAAAAAGAAACGAAATTGAGTTATTTGTAGTGAGGTGGATTGACCTAGAGTCTGTCATACAGAGTGAAGTAAGTCAGAAAGAGAGAAACAAATACCGTATGCTAACACATATATATGGAATCTTAAAAAAAAAAAAAAAATTGTCATGAAGAACCTAGGGGCAAGACAGGAATAAATACACAGACCTACTAGAGTATGGACCTGAGGATACGGGGAGGGGGAACTGTAACCTGGGACAAAGTGAGAGAGTGGTATGGACATATATACACTACCAAACGTAAAATAGATAGGTAGTGGGAAGCAGCCGCATAGCACAGGGAGATCAGCTCGGTGCTTTGTGATCACCTAGAGGGGTGGGATAGGGAGAGTGGGAGGTAGAGAGACACAAGATGGAAGAGATATGGGGACATATGTATATGTATAACTGATTCACTTTGTTATAAAGCAGAAACTAACACACCATTGTACAGCAATTATACTGCAATAAAGATTTAAAAAAAAAAATAATCCAGCTTGGAATCACAAAAGAAAGGAGTAGTGCCTAACAGATCTGACAATTTTTAAAGACAGAGCACAAAGAGTCAGCAGGAGAAATCTGAGGACTAATTTGCCTCTGGTTTGCGAGTAACTTCCACGTAGTACAGCACACAAAAGACTAATTCAGGGAGTCTGGAAGCATGGCATCATGGAGTGAGCACTGAAAACAATCTAGAAATATTTAGATGGTAAAGGGCTTCAGGCAGACAAAATGCTTTAAAATGAAGTGTCTGAGAGAATTGTTACTCAGATAGCTATGTAGTTTTAGGCAATTTAACTATTAATGACATAAGAAAGAAGAAATATGTCATGAGGTAACAAAATAACAACTAGAAAATTCATACTACTGGTAAATCCATAAAAAAGTAAAATAAAATAAAACTTTAATGGTTTGACTAGGACATCAGAAGAAAGCTTAGTTATAATTCTTTCTTTTAAGTAAATATTTACCTAGCACGAAAAAACTGAGGTAATATAGGGCTAAATAGAGGGCTAAAAAGTTATTAAGAGTTAAGACATTAGGACCTTGTTTATAATATTGATTGACAGTAAAATTGAATAAAATATGCAAATGTAACTGATCAAAATCAGTTCAGATTAAACAGATAATATTTTTGAGCAAGAACACAATTGCCTACTACCCAAAATGAATTTTACATTATTTTGAACCTATAATTTCTGTATTTTAAAAACTTAGCCCATTTCTTTACTTTTTTTTTCCTGGCCACAGCAAATCTAATGTTGCACATACGTGACTTCTATGCTTCCAACTCCCACACCTCCACACACAAATACTTAAGCTTCTACGTATGCCTCAGAATATCTGAATTCCAGTGCAGCTACATTAGCATAGAGACAGGTCTAAACACAACGTTGTGCTCTGTAAGTCCTATCTCAGGTATCCCCATTTTTCCCCCTTGAGTCTGCATTTCCTAAGTCACTGATGGTATCTGTTATGCAGGAGGCCTTTACTAAAGTCTTGCTTCACGTGTGAAATTTATTACAATTTTAGACATAACCATATTTCTCACTAGCTGTGCCATCAGAATAAGTGAATGGATATGAAAGTGTGAATAGCCTATAATGGCATAGTAGGATATTTCATCAGAGCATTTGTGTGGCATTATATTGAAGATTCCTGTAGCTAAGATAGCAGCTATTTTTGAGTGTCTATGATTGTACAGAGGCACTCTTCTGATACTTTACACAAATTACCTAATTTAATGTTCACCAAAAAAAAGCTGTTAGGTAAAAATTATTATTTCTATTTTACAGTTAGGAATTTGAGGAAGAGAAAAGTAACTTCCACAAAATCATAGTATTCAAAAACTTATTTTGTCATAGCCAGGATACAAGCTTTATTTTATCTTTCTTCAAAATTTATACTTGGAACCACTCTGATACCTGTGTACAGAGAAACAGGATAGCCGAAAAGTAAATGGCTCACAACATAATTTTACCTAAGATCAGCCTTCTCCTAATGGGATGTTAGTTGAAGCCAAGATAATTATCATTACCGAAAAATATCTATAAAATGTTCTAATCTTGATATGCCTCAAAAAGAAGAGGGACTCTAGCATATTCTGCAAGAGGGGAGCTGTCACTTGTCAGTAGGTCTAAGTGATAATTAGTAAAATGTAATTCTTTAAAACAGTGATACAAATCCCTCACTCAACTGGGTTCATTTACATCTTACTAAACTGGCTTTCAGATAGGGTATCACAACGTAATAGTTAATTCACAGTACTAAGCACAGAAATCAAGAAACAGATCCATGAATATTTTTAGCTTCTTAAGAGAACACTTTGTACCTTAAACTAATTTTATTTGTGTATTTCAGGCAGATTAAGAAAAGGCATAGTATAAATATACTGTTAAATATAATAATGTACTGAGATCTGAGTACATTCTGCAGTTGTTACATTGCATGATAAAGATAAAAAGTAGCTGGTTAAGTGAAAGAGACAAAGGGATATCAAAGGATAAGGCAAAGAATAACACAGCAAAACAATAAGGAGAAAATGGAAAATTCAATCTGTTACTTGCTAGGCAAACAATAAACACCAAGAAGAACTTCACATAACAGTACTCTGAGAGGGAAAAGTCAGGAGATATTAAATGGTAGAAAGGAGGAATTCATAATCCTGCTCTTAATTAATCATTTAAAACTAGTTCTCCAGATGGGACAGAATGAATTACTCGTATAATTATATTCGAGTAAAGGAGTCCAGTTGTTCATTGGAAAGCATCTTCAGTTCAGGCCAGCAATGATTTCCCAGATGATGTTACTCAGAACCAGTAAAAATGAAGCAAAAGCTTCCAGGATTTTTAGAAATAAGCCAGCCTTTAAAAATGTTGTAACAGTTTACGATTTACATAAAACTTGTGAAAACTGTAGAGTTCCAACAGAACCTAAACCAAGTTTTCCTTATTATTAAAATCTTACATTAGTATAGTATATTTGTCACAAGTAATGGACCATTACTGATGCTCTTGTTAACTAAAGTTTATACTTTATCTAGATTTCCTTAGAACCCCATGCAGGACTCCACATTACATTACATTTAGTGGTCCTATCTCCTTAGTCTCCTCTTGGCCATAACAATTTCCCAGACATTCCTTGTTATGAATGACCTCGACAGTTCTGAGGAGTACTAGTCCAATATTTTTTTAGAATGACCCTTAACAGGAGTTGGGCTGATGTTTTTTCTCATGGTAGGACTGAAGTTAGGTTATGTTTGAGATAGAAACTGTAGAGACAAGTGTCATTCTTGTCACACCCTATCAAATGAACACACTATAACCTGGTATCACTTTTGAGGTTAATCTTGACCACCTGGTTGAAATAGTGTTTGTCAGATTTCTCTATTGCATAATCACTCTTTTTTTTTTTCTTCAATGCCATATGGTACTCTTTGGAGGGTAGCCTATGTACACACCCCATTTAAGGAGTACGGAGATATGGACCACCTCCTTGAGGGCAGAGTATCTACACGGATTCTTTGGAATTCTTCTGCTGGGAAGAATAGTCTATTTTCTCCACTTATCTATCCAATCATTTATTTATATAAGTATGGACTTAAATATTTATTTTATACTATAGTTTATAATTCAGTATTATTTTATTTATTTTGTTGCTCAAATTATTTTAGGTTTAGCTATTGGGAGCTCTTTCAGTTGGCTCCTGTGTCTTTCTGAAATGTCTCCATGGTCACATTGGTTTGTTTTTGTGAGCACTTCCTTATCTTTCTGTCAATATAAAATGCTGTTGGCACATCTTGTGTATTTGCAGCAGCAGTCCTGCAATCAGTCATTTGCCCAAGGGTATTTGGTTTTGTTTTGTTTTTTAAAGAAGAATATAAAAATTTAAAAATACATACAGTATATATAATACACATGCATATAAACAGATATATTTTAGATATTCTATATATCATATATATAATTTCATATGTATATTTAGATTTTTATATATATTAGAAACAAAAACTGGACACTAGTGTGCATGTTGCTACTGGGATTTAGTACTTCTAGGCCCTTTCAGCAGACAGAAAAAGGAAATATTATGTGTGTATTTTAACACACACATATATAAACATTCTATATGTATCAACATGTATCTACATAACATTAAACATGAGTTCATACTGATGTCTCCAACTCTAACCAATTACTAGACGGACCATTCTAACCTTTTCCCCTTCATGGTCTCTAACTTCTCATGGCCACAATAAGACACCTCACCCCAGCATCTGCCTTTTATTTAATTAATTGTTCAATTCCATTATAAATATATAGTGGTTTCAGAATTGATAACCTTACCCCCATAGGATACAACTTTATCAACTAAAGTACAGTGCTTACTTATAGTCCTTTTGCCTTTAGTCTTACAGCTGCAACTCATTTCCAAAGTTACATAGGTCAGCATGTTTTCCTCTACTCCATTTAGTGAGGTTACTTCATGCACTTGTATTACGATTAGATTGTTTTGTTCTGTCACTTTTTACAAAATGGGATCCTCTGTTCTCCCAAATGTTTTTTGTTGTTGTTTTTAATTACTATACATTGAAGTTCTCTCTTTGTGCTGTAAAGTTTTATAGGTGTTGATAAATGCACAATGTCATATATCCATGAGCATCATTCTTACCAAATAATTTCAACCCCCTAAAATATTCAAAGTACTGATACTTCACATATTCAGCCCTACCCCCAAACACCAGGCAACAGCTGATCTCTTTAAAATTCATTTAGTTTTGCCTTTCCAAAACATCATATAATTGGAATCATGCAATATGTAGCCTAGCTTCTTTCACTTAGCATTTAGATTCAGCCAAGTTTTCACACAGATGACAAATCATTATTTTTATCTCTGAATGGTAGTCCACTGAATTGATATATTAAAGTTTATCCATTCACTTATTGAAGGACATCTTGGTTATTCCAGATTTTTGTGATTATGAATAAAGTTACTATAAAAATTCACATGCAGGACTTTGTAAGGACATAACTTTTCAAACCAACTTGGTAAGTACCTAGGGGGATGATTTTTAGATCATGTGGTAAAACTATGATTTGTTTGGGAAGAAACTTCCACACTGTGTTTCAAAGTCCTATATCATTTTTTTTTATTATATTAATAATTTATTGTCAGTAAGAAAGACTGGCTAATGGTAGTTTTCAGTAAAAACCTTTACAAGACCATTGCATCACAAATATACAGACATTATAAAAACTGTGTCATGGTGGTTTTGGTTCTAAACAGTCTGCAGAAGGTCCCCATTACACTTTCCAATATCATTTTTAATTTCCACCAGTACCGAATGAAAGGTTCAGATGCTCCATATCCTTGGCTGTCTATTTTTGGATTTTAAGCATTCTAATATGTGTGGTGTTTCACTCTTGTGTAAATTTGCAGTTCCCTGATAAGAAATGATGTTAAACATCTTTTTAAATACACACATGCCATCTATATATTTTCCTTGGTGACCTGCCTGGTCAGATCTTTTATCCATTTTTTTTTTTATTGGAGTATAGTTGCTTTACAATGTTGTGTTAGTTTCTGCTGTATTTTATCCATTTTTTAATTGGGCTGTTTAAATTTTTTTGTTGAGTTCTAAGAGTTCTTTGTGTACTGTGGGCACACATTCTTTATCAGAGATGTGTTATGAAAATATCTTCTTCCAGTATGTGGCTTGTCTTTTCCTATTCTAACACTGTCTTTTATAGAGCAGTGGTATTTATTTATTTATTTATATTGGGGTATAGTTGTTTTACAATGTTGTGTTAGTTTCTATTGTACAGCAAAGTGGAGTCCCCTGTGCTATACAGCAGGTTCTCATTAGCTATCTATTTTATACATGTTAGTGTATATATGTTAATCCCAAACTCCCAATTCATCCCACCCCCTTTCCCCGCCTTGGTGTCCATACGTTTGCTTTCTACATCTGTGTCTCTATTTCTGCCTTGCAAACTGGTTCATCTGTACCATTTAGTGGTTTTTATTGTAATAAAGTCCAAGTTATTAATTTTTTCTTTCATGAATCAGGCTTTTAGTATGGTATCTAAAAACTTATTGACAGGGAATTTCCTGGCAGTCCAGTGGTTAGGACTCCACACTTCCACTGCAGGGGGCACGGGTTCGATCCTTGGTCAGGGAACTAAGATCCTGTAAGCTATGAGGCATGGCCAAAAAAATTAAAAATAAAAACTTATTGACAAAGACAAACCAATTTTTCTCCAAAGTTTTCTTTTGCAAGTTTTAATATTTTTGCATTTTACATTTAGGTTTACTATCTCATTTGTCATAACTTTTGTGTATGACATAAGGTATATGTCTAGGTTCTTTTTTTGTAGACAGTTGTCTGATTTTTCCAGTATCATTTATTGAAAAGCTATCTTTCCTCCTTTAAACTGCCTTTGTGCCTTTTTTTAAAAGGCACTTTTTTTTTTAAAAAGGCACTTTTTTAATTGAAGGTTAGTTGATTTACAATATTATATTAATTTCAGGTGTACAGCATA
The DNA here is from genome assembly GCF_028023285.1 of Balaenoptera ricei. Taxonomy (NCBI): domain Eukaryota; kingdom Metazoa; phylum Chordata; class Mammalia; order Artiodactyla; family Balaenopteridae; genus Balaenoptera; species Balaenoptera ricei. The sequence goes on from NC_082641.1 coordinate 82,617,581, forward strand.
GTGATTCAGTATTTTTACAGATTATACTCCACTAAAAGTTATTACAAAATAATGGCTATGATTCCCCGTGATATACAATATATCCTTGTTGCTTATCTATTTTATGTATAGTAGTTTGTATCTTTTAATCCTATACCCCTAATTTGTCCCTCCCACCTCCCTCTCCACTTTGGTAACCACTCCTCATTTTCTATATCTGTGAGTCTGTTTCTGTTTCACATATTTATTCATTTGTATTATTTTTTACTTTCCACATATAAGTGATATCATACAGTATTTGTCTGACTTATTTCACGAAGCATAATATTCTCTAGGTCCATCCACATTGCTGCAAATGACAGAATTTCATTCTTTTTTATGGCTGAGTCATATTCCATTATATTTATACATACACAGATACATGCATACCACATTTTCTTTATCCATTTGTCTGTTGATGGGTACTTGGATTGCTTCCACATCTTGGCTATTGTAAATAATGCTGCCCTGAACACTGGGGTGCATGTATTTTTTCGAATTAGTGTTTTCATTTTTTTCCAGATACATATATATACCCAGGATTGGAATTGCTGGATCATATTTTAGTTCTATTTTTAGTTTTTTGAAGAAACTCCATAGTGCCTGCACCAATTTACATTCCCATCAACATTGTACAAGGACTCCCTTTTCTCCACATCCTCTCTAACATTTGTTATTTGTAGACTTTTTGATAATAGCCATTCTGACAGATGGGAGGTGATACCTCAGTGTGGTTTTGATTTGCATTCCTCTAATCATTAGCCATGTTGAGCATCTTTTCATGTGTCTGTTAGCCATCTGTGTGTCTTCTCTGGAAAAATGTCTATTCAGGTCTTCGGTCCATTTTTTTGATTGGGTCTTGTTTTCTGGTTTTTTAAAAATATTGAGTTGTATGAGCTGTTTATATATTTTGGATATTAACCTCTTGTCAGTCATCTCATTTACAAACACATTCCATAGGTTGTCCTTTTGTTTTGCTGATAGTTTCCTTTAAGGTCCCATTTGTTTACTTTTGCTTTTATTTCTTGTGCTTTAGAAGACAGATCTAAAAAAATATTGCTATGATTTATGTCAAAGAGTGCTCTGCCTATGTTCTCTTATAAGAGTTTTATGGTTTCAGTCTTATATCTAGGTCTTGGATTAATCCATTTTGAGTTTATTTTTGTATATGGTATAAGGAAATATTCTAATTTCATTCTTTTACATGTAGCTGTCCAGTTTTCCCAGCACCACTTGTTGAAGAGACTGTCTTTTCTCCACTGTATATTCTTGTCTCCTTTGTCATAGATTGACCATAAGCGCATGGGTTTATTTCTGAGCTCTCTAGTCTGTTCCATCAATCTATGTGTCTGTTTTTGTGCCAATACCATACTGTTTTGATTACTGTAGCTTTGTAATATATAGTTGGAAGTCTGGGACCATGTTATCTCCAGCTTTGTTCTTTTTTCTCAAGATTGCTTTGGCAATTTGGTATCTTCTGTGGTTCCATGTAAATTTTAGGATTATTTTTTCTAGTTCTGTGAAAAATGCCATGAGTATTTTGATAGGGATTGCATTAAATCTGTAGATTGCTTTGAGTAGTATGGCCATGTTAACAATATTAATTCTTCCAATCCAAGGCCACAGGATATCTTTCCATTTCCTTGTATCATCTTCAATTTTCTTCATCAATGTTTCACAGTTTTCAGAGTATTGGTCTTTCACCTTCTGTCTTTGTGCCTTTGTAAAAATCAATTATATTTCTGTAAGTCTATGAGGTCTCTATTATATTACACTGACCTATGTATCTATTCTGTCACCAGTAACATGCTACCTTGATTACTAAAGTTTTATATATTAAGTCTTGAAATCATGCAGTGTGAGTCCTCCAACTTTGTTTTCCTTCTACAGCAGTGTGTTGACTCTTCTAGGTCTTTTGCCTTTCCATAGGAAGTTCAGGATCAGTGTGTCAAGACCTCTAAGATAGCTTTCTAGGACTTTGATTGAGATAGTTCTGAATATATAGATCAAGTGTAAGAGAATTTATATCTTAAAAATATTGTTTTCCAATAATACACATGTAATAACTCAATTTATGTAGATCCTCTTTGATTTCTTTCATCAGCATTTTATACTTTTCAGCAAATAGATCCTGTACATATTTCATTAGATTTACACTTAGGTTACATTTATATTGGTGCCACCATAAATGATTTCTTTTTAAATTACACATTCTGATTGGGTACTGCTGGCCTATAGGAAAGTAAGGCTTTTTTATAGTGACCTTATATGTTTCCAGTGAACGTGCTATAATTACTTGTTAGTTCCTAGAGATTTCAGGTAGATTCTTTGTTTTCTACATAGATGATCACTCTGTCTGCAAAAGTAGTTTTATTTCTACCTTTTGAATCTATATATATTTTTTAATTTCTTCTTCTTTATAAATTTTTTGTCCTATTGCACTAAGTAGAACTTCCAGTAAAATGTTAAATAGGCATGCTGATCTTAGGAGGGAAGTGTCCAGTCTCTAACCACTTAAAATCATCTTAGTGATAGGTGTTCTGTAGGCAGGGTTTTTTATTTGTTTGTTTTTGTTTTGATCAAGTGAGGAAGTTTCCACTTATTCCTAGTTTGCTGAGAGTTAGTATCATGAATGAGTACTGGCTTTTGTCAAATGCTATTTCTAAATCAATTGATATTTGGGTTTTCTTCTTTAGCCAGTTACTGTGGTGAATTACACTGATTGATTTTTTAAATGCTGAACCTACTCTGCTCCCCTGGCATACATCCCATTTGGTATATAATTTTTTCTTACATTTTTGGATTCATTTGCAAATATTTTGTTTAGAATTTTTTTGTTCTCTGTTCATGAGAATTTCTGGATGATAGTTTTCTCCCCATGTAATGTCTTCATCTGGTTTAGTTTATGGTAGGACTAGCCTCACAGAATATAGTAGGAAATGTTTCTTCTGCTTCACTGTGTTGGATGGAATACTCCATAAATGTCAATTAAATCAAATGGATTAAAAGTGCTGTACAGGTCATCCATATCCTTACTGATTTTCTGCCTGCTTTATAAATTCATTACCAGCAGAAGGGTGTTGACGTCTCCAACTATAATAGTGTATTCTGTCTCAAAATAAAAGTTAAAAAATGGAAGAGAAATCAGCTTTAAAAAATCAGCAACTAAAATATCAGAATATGGAGCAGGAAAAGAGAGTAAAAATCCATCAGGGCTGTGTTCTGAGTACTGGGGAAAGTGTGTCCATGAATATTTAGTCCTTAGAAGGCCGGCTGTGGCAGGTTCACGTTTCCCCTTTGCAGTAACAAATTTGGGGGAAGGAATTGCTCACTTAGAATCACATTTCCCAGCCTTCCTCCAGCTTGAATTTAGGTAGGTTCATGTGACCCTTTCTAGGCCACAGAATGGTTGCAGAAGTGAGGTATATATATTTCAAGCCACAGTTTGTGAAAGACCTATGACTTCTTCACCTTTTCTCTTTTCATTTCAGACTTGCTGGCAAAACTCAGGGCAATTTGGGGAGTAACTTTTCTAGATGGCACAGCTTTTGTAGCTGGAACCCCAAAGACTGTGTGGAACAGAACATGGCTCACCCACCCCTGGAATGTCACATAACTAAGATATTTTTTTTTACTGTGTTCAGCCACCGATTTTATCATATATCTGTTATAGTGCGTATTGTTACCACAACAAATACAATAATCTACTGTCCATCCCTTACCATAAGACTTGGAGGGATAGAAAAAAGGACAACAGACAGCTTCAGAAAATGACAGGCAACTTACAAAAGCAAAATAAAGCAAAACTACAACAATAATAGCAAATTTTTAAAAGCAGGCTTATTTAGGACTGTCATTTAAAGAGAAAGTAATATTTCTTGCCAGCCATGTAGAATTAGAATCTAGTCGTTTATGTGATGTTGTAACTACTTACCTAATTAACTTTCAAGTTTTTGGAAAACCACAGGTGAAAAACTCCCTCACTAAAAGTAAATAACAAATGATATATTCTTAACTGAATGCACAGTGTTTTGTTCATGTCACCCCCATAACCACAAAATGAGAAAAGGTATACATATAAATTCTTTTTCACTGAAGTAAAATTATGCACTTTAACACTTTTAGTGTTATTTTTAAAAAGCATAAACCATGAGTTGACAAATAAAATTGCGTAAGTTCATTTTCAAGTAACTGGGAAAAATTATCTCCAAAACCAACACATGCACACACATACACACTCACACACACACACGTACACACACACCAATTTTCTTTCTTTTCTAGGAAATAAAAAGAAGTTATGGAATAAATTCTCCACATATTCCCACATTTTAACAATATACCATCAGATAAAACACAAAAGTTTAAAAGGGAATTGAAACTTGACAAAGTAGGTTCTTTAGCATATCAAAACAGAACTAATAAAAATATGAAAATAAAATTATAGGTCAAAAATTTTGTCAGAAGTGTAAAAAATGACTGAAGGAAATGAATGAGATTCACAGATTTTAGAAAACAACAGCCCTGAATTACACAGTCCTTCATGAGCTCTGTTAGCATTTACTAACCTCTCTCAAATTACAAAATTTTCATTTAGTAAGTAGAAAATAGTATTTGTCTTTAAATTTTATATGGTATGCCTGTGTTCAAATTCAGATCTCTAATTCACATTCATGTCATAATATATTAAAATAAACAACTGTCTTGGGAAGTTTTATTAATAAGGATGTGTCTATTTTCAGCCTAGTGCATATGAGTAAATCTCTTTTGAGCATGCTAAACAAGAACATTATTACACAGAACTCTACTCCCTCAGCATTAATCTGTGAGAAGGTTTTTGGACAGAACCTGAGGAAACCTACTTCACTCAAGTAATAAATAGGATAATAATACGAAAAGGAAAAATAGCAAAAGCTAAAATTTATTAAACACTCTCTACATATAAGGAACGTTACTATTTTTTATTATTTATGTTCTCTAGTTTTAAAAACAGTATAGGTGCCAACCATTATTACAGTTTAACACATGAGGAAACTTTACCACTGAAAGATTTAGCAAATTGGCCAAATTATTATAACTCTTATAATTTAATGCTGAGACGAACTGAGGTGTCTCCAATTTCATGTTCTTTACCCATGCTTTGCACTGAATTCCGACCATTTTCTCTCTCCTATTTAACCAGCTGACACATTGAAATTGTAGCCTATTTCAATGTATTTTTTGATCTCTCCCTCCCTTCCCTTCACTCCTTCTATCAATGTCACTTTCTACTTGCTGGACTTGTGTTTTACTCAAGTTTCTATGGCCATGATTTTACAGTTTAGATCACTGTAATTACTGCACACCCAAGATAAAAAAGTGTGTGATGGTATCTACAGGAACCCGTGTGATTGTGAGATAGACAGTAGGGTTTCCTCTGTTAACTGTAATAGATGATCAGTGAATACAAGATCGAGACGGTCAGGCAGGCTCGAATAGGGTCCAAAGATCTGACTGGGTATATCGCTTTCTTGTGGCTGCTTTGAGGAACTACCAAAAATTGGGTAGCTCAAAACAAAGAACTTTTTTTCCTCATAGTTCTGGAAGCCAGAGTCTGAAATCTAAGAGGTGACAGGGTCACATTCCCCCTGGAGGATATAAGGGAGAGTCCTTCCTCAACTATTACCACTTCTGGTGGTTGTTGGCAAACTTGATTTTCTCTGCTTGTGGCCACCTCACTCCAGTCTCTGCCTTAGTCTTCACAGCACCTTCCCCAGGTTTTCAGAAAGCTCCCTCATGCCTCTTCCTAGTCAGTAGTCCCCAAGAGACCACTCTTCTCACGTCTATCTCTAGACTAACTTCAAATAAATACACAGACTGAAATAAATGGAATAATTTATAAATTAAACTTATACAACTTCATAAAATTCATATAGATAGTACTTATATAGATGGTATCACAAAGACTATCCACTAAGCTCCAAAGAAATAATTCTGATGATGGATGATAGGGTTTAAGTTCAACTCAAGAACCTCATCAGATCAATGAAGTCATGGACTATGGGCAATCATCCTTTCAAAATACTAGTTAAGACACAGAAGCCGTTCAAAATGTCACTTATAAATTTAATAAGCATGTAATATTGTAGGAAAAGCTACCATGAATGAAGATATTATTTATATTTATTTTATTTATGGCTGTGTTGGTTCTTCGTTTCTGTGCGAGGGCTTTCTCCAGTCGCGGCAAGCGGGGGCCACTCTTCATCGCGGTGTGCGGGCCTCTCACCATTGCAGCCTCTCTTGTTGCAGAGCCCAGGCTCCAGACGCGCAGGCTCAGCAATTGTGGCTCACGGGCCCAGCCGCTCCGCGGCATGTGGGATCCTCCCAGACCAGGGCTCGAACCTGTGTCCCCTGCACTGGCAGGCAGACTCTCAACCACTGCGCCACCAGGGAAGCCCCAAGATATTATTTATTTAACCTTATTACCTGAATGTATGCATTTTGAGAAAGGGAGGGACAAGTTATAACTAAATAAAATCATGTAACCTGCTAAAATTTGGTAGAAAACTAAGATGTAGAAGTACGAAGTCCAGGACTCCTAGTAACTCAGTATATGACATTAAAAAGTTATTTTAATTTTGTGTCACCCAATGCCCTAAATTAGAAAATAAATATTAAAAAGATATGTCTGCTAGACCTAGATAAATGCTTCAAGAATACTGAATAATATAACATGTTATATAAAATGTTAAATACCAGATAATTAATAATACTGTAATCAACTTGAATTTTTAAATTATTTTCCTAGTTAAAGATAAGGATGCCACTTCACCGTGTGCATTCCTTTAAGTTAGCACTATATCAGATTATATGAAAATCAGTGCCCATGAATATAAACTGCTTTCTTTTAAAAAAAAGATAGTTTAAAAATAGAATTTTTTAATATCTTTATTGGAGTATAATTGCTTTACAATGGTGTGTTTCTGTTTTATAACAAAGTGAATCAGCTATACATATACATATATCCCCATATGTCGTCCCTCTTGTATCTCCCTCCCACCCTCCCTATCCCACCCATCTAGGTGGTCACAAAGCACTGATCTCCCTGTGCTATGTGGCTGTTTCCCACTAGCTATTTTACATTTGGTAGTGTATATATGTCCATGCCACTCTCTCACTTCGTCCCAGCTTACCCTTCCCCCTCCCTGTGTCCTCAAGTCCATTCTCTATGTCTGCATCTTTATTCCTGTCCTGCCCTAGGTTCATCAGAACCATTTTTTTAAAAAAATTTCCATATATATGTGTTAGCATATGGTATTTGGTTTTCTCTTTCTGACTTACTTCACTCTGTATGACAGACTCTAGGTCCATCCACCTCACTACAAATAACTCAATTTCGTTTCTTTTTATGGCTGAGTAATATTCCATTGTATATATGTGCCACAACTTCTTTATCCATTCATCTGTCAGTGGACACTTAGGTTGCTTCCATGTTCTGGGTATTGTAAATAGAGCTGTAATGAACATTGTGGTACATGACACTTTTTGAATTATGGTTTTCTCAGGGTATATGCCCAGTAGCAGCATTGCTAGGTAATATGGTAGTTCTATTTTTAGTTCAAAAATAGAATTTTTAGTAAAACTATCTCCTTGGCAAGGACATTTTTTCCACAGCTGACAGCACATCAACCAAAATATTAAACTTTGCATAGTCCTGAATATATTTTGTATCTTTAAATTTCTGAAAAGCAAATTCAGAAAAGTTTTGTGTATATATAGTTGCGTGTATATAGCTCTTCTTACAGAAGTTTACAGATGCAAATTTATACAATTATGCTTCATAATTTCAAAGACCAATAAATTATTCTCCAAATCTAACAGTAGATTTCCAGCAGTATGATGCCATGGAAGTCCTGGAAGCATGGAGAACTTCCTGCCATCCCTCAGAGCACAGCACACCCACCAGCTCTGCAAGGCAGGGCTTGTACTGTTACCCTCCATTGCCCACTGTGACTACGTGGCACCATTTTTTTTTTTTTACTTTGGAGTCAGACTCTTTGTATGTATGTATTGTAGTACAGTTGATTTACAGTATTATATTAGCTTCAGGTATACAGCATAGTGACTCAGTATTTTTACAGATTTTACTCCCTTAAAACCTATTATAAGATAATAGCTATAATTCCCTGTGCAAAACAATATATCTTTGTTGCTTATCTATTTTTTACACATTAGTTTGTAACTCTTAATCCCGTACCTTTATCATGTCCCTCCCCCTTCTCTCTCCCCACTTGTTTTCTACATCTGTTGAGTCCATTTATGTTACTTTTTACATTCCACATGTAAGTGATATCATACAGTATTTGTCATTCTCTGTCTGACTTATTACACTAAACATAATATCTCTAGGTCCATCCACATTGCTGAACATGGCAGAATTTCATTCTTTTTATGGCTGAATACTATTCCATTGAGTACATATATATCACATCTTCTTTATCCATTCATCATTGATGGACACTTGGGTTGATTCCATAGTTTGTATTTAAATCCTGGCACATCACTTATTCAGTGACTGGGGGCAATTTTATTTATTCTTCTATGCTTTAGTGTCATCATATATAAATAGGAACATCAATAATAACTATCTCATAAAGTTGGTATGATGATTTTTTAAATTAATTTATTCATTTATTTTTAAAATCTTTATTGGAGTATAATTGCTTTCAGTGCTGTGTTATTTTGTGCTGTATAACAAGGTGAATTAGCTACAAGTATACATATATCCCCATATACCCTCTCTCTTGTGCCTCCCTCCCACCCTCCCTATCCCACCCCTCTAGGTGGTCAGAAAGCACACAGCTGATCTCCCAGTGCTATGCAGCTGATTCCCACTAGCTATCTATTTTACATTTGGTAGTGTATATATGTCAATGCTACTCTCTCACTTTGTCTCAGATTACACTCCCCATCCCCGTGTCTTCAAGTCCATTCTCTATGTCTGTGTCTTTATTCCTGTCCTGTCCTTGGCTTCATGAGAACCATTTTTTTTTTTTTAGATTACATACATATATATATATATATATATATATATATATATATATATATATATATATGTTAGCATACAGCATTTGTTTTTCTCTTTCTGCCTTACTTCACTCTGTATGAAAGAATCTAGGTCCCTCCACCTCACTACAAATAACTCAATTTCATTTATTTTTATGGCTGAGTAATATTCCATTGTATATATGTGCCACATCTTCTTTATCCATTTATCTGTCAATGGACACTTAGGTTGCTTTCATGTCCTGGCTATTGTAAATAGTGCTGCAATGAATATTGTGGTGCATGACTCTTTTTGAATTATGGTTTTCTCAGAGTATATGCCCAGTAGTGGGATTGCTGGGTCATATGGTAGTTCTATTTTTAGTTTTTTAAGGAACCTCCATACTGTTCTCCATAGTGGCTGTATCAATTTACATTCCCACCAACAGTGCAAGAGGGTCCCCTTCTCTCCACACCCTCTCCAGTATTTATGGTTTGTAGATTTGTTGATGATGGCCATTCTGACTGATATGAGGTGATACCTAATTGTGGTTTTGATTTGCAGTTCTCTAATGATTAGTGATGTTGAGCATCCTTTCATGTGTTTGTTGGCAATCTGTATATTTTGGATTGGGTTCTTTGTTTTTTTCAGATTGAGCTGCATGAGATGTTTGTATATTTTGGAGATTAATCCTTTGTCAGTTGCTTCATTTGCAAATATTTTCTCCCATTCTGAGAGTTGTCTTTTCATCTTGTTTATGGTTTTGGCTGTGCAAAAGCTTTTAAGTTTCATTAGGTCCAATTTGTTTAATTTTGTTTTTGTTTCCATTTCTCTAGGAGGTGGGTAAAAAGGATCTTGCTGTGATTTATGTCATAGAGTGTTCTGCCTATGTTTTCCTCTAAGAGTTTGACAGTGTCTGGCCGTACGTTTAGGTCTTTAATCCATTCTGAGTTTATTTTTGTGTATGGTGTTAGGGAGTATTCTAATTTCATTCTTTTACGTGTAGCTGTCTAGTTTTCCCAGCACCACTTATTGAAGAGGCTGTCTTTTCTCCATTACTTATTCTTGCCTCCTTCATCAAAGATAAGGTGACCATATGTGCGTGGGTTTATCTCTGTGCTTTCTATCCTGTTCCATTGATCTTTATTTCTGTTTTTGTGCCAGTACCATATTGTCTTGATTACTTTAGCTTTGTATTATAGTCTGAAGTCAGGGAGCTTGATTCCCCCAGCCCTGTTTTTCTTTCTCAAGTTTGCTTTGGCATTCGGGGTCTTTTGTGTTTCCATACAAATTGTGAATTTTTTTGTTCTAGTTCTGTGAAAAATGCCAGTGGTAGTTTGATAGGGATTACATTGAATCTGTACATTGCTTTGGGTAGTATAGTCATTTTCACAATGTTGATTCTTCGAATCCAAGAACATGGTATATGTCTCCATCTCTTTGTATTCATTAATTTCTTACATCAGCATCTTACAGTTTTCTGCATACAGGTCTTTTGCCTCCTTAGGTAGGTTTTTTCCTAGGTATTTTATTCTTTTTGTTGCAATGGTAAATGGGACTGTTTCATTAATTTCTCTTTCAGATTTTTCATCTTTAGTGTATACGAATGCAAGAGATTTCTATGCATTAATTTTGTATCCTGCTACTTTACCAAATTCATTGATTAGCTGTAATAGCTTTCTGGTAGCGTCTTTAGGATTCTCTATGTATAGTATCATGTCATCTGCAAACAGTGACAGTGTTACTTCTTCTTTTCCAGTTTGGATTCCTTTTATTTCTTTTTCTTCTCTGATTGCCATGGCTAAAACTTCCAAAACTATGTTGAATAACAGTGGTGAGAGTGGGCAACCATGTCTTGTTCCTGATCTTAGAGGAAATGGTTTCAGTTTCTCACCCCTGAGAACGTTGTTGGCTGTGGGATTCTCATATATGGCCTTTATTATGTTGCGGTAGGTTTCCTCTATGCTGACTTTCTGGAGACTTTACCATAAAGTCCCCTACTATTTTTGTGTTACTGTGGATTTCCCCTTTTCTGGCTGTTAGCATTTGCCTTATGTATTGAGGTGCTCCTAAGTTGGGCGCATAAATATTTACAATTGTTATATCTTCTTGGATTATACCTTGATCATTATGTAGTGTCCTTCTTTGTCTCCTGTAATAGTCTTTATTTTAAAGTCTATTTTGCCTCATATGAGAATTGCTATTCCAGCTTTCTTTTGATTTCCATTTGCATGGAATATCTTTTTCCGTCCTCTCACTTTCAGTGTGTATGTGTCCCTAGGTCTGAAGTGGGTCTCTTGTAGACAGCATATATACGGGTCTTGTTTTTGTATCCATTCAGCCAGTCTATGTCTTTTGGTTGGAGCATTCAATTCATTTACATTTAAGGTAATTAACGTATGTATGTTCTTATTACCATTTTCTTAATTGTTTTGGGTTTGTTATTGTAGATCTTTTCCTTCTCTTGTGTTTCATGCCTAGAGAAGTTCCTTTAGCATTTGTTGCAAAGCTGGTTTGGTGGTGCTGAATTCTCTTAACTTTTTCTTGTCTGTAAAGGTTTTAATTTCTCCTTTGAATCTGAATGAGATCTTTGTTGGGCAGAGTAATCTTGGTTGTAGGTTCTTCCCTTTCATCACTTTAAATATGTCCTGCCACTCCCTTCTGGCTTGCAGAGTTTCTGCTGAAAGATTAGCTGTTAACCTTATGGGGATTCTCCTGCATATTATTTGTTGTTTTTCCCTCGTTGCTTTAATATTTTTTCTGTGTATTCAGTTTTTGATAGTTTGATTAATATGTGTCTTAGCATGGTTCTCATTGGATTTACCCTGTATGGGACTCTCTGTGCTTCCTGGACTTGATTGACTATTTCCTTTCCCATGTTAGGGAACTTTTCAACTATAATCTCTTCAAGTATCTTCTCAGACCCTTTCGTTTTCTCTTCTTCTTCCTGGGACCCCTATAATTCGAATGTTTGTGTGTTTAATATTGTCCCAGTGGTCTCTGAGACTGTCCTCAATTCTTTTCATTGATTTTTCTTTATTCTACTCTGTGGCAGTTATTTCCACTATTTTATCTTCCAGGTCACGTATCCGTTCTTCTGCCTCATTTATTCTGCTATTGATTCTTTCTAGAGAAGTTTTAATTTCACTTATTGTGTTGTTCATCGTTTGTTTGCTCTTTAGTTCTTCTAGTTCCTTGTTAAAGTTTTCTTGTATTTTCTCCATTCTATTTCCAAGATTTTGGATCATCTTTACTCTCATTATTCTGATTCTTTTTCAGGTAGGCTGCATTTTTCCTCTTCATTGTTTGGTCTGGTGGGTTTCTACCTTGCTCCTTCATCTGCTGCATATTTCTCTGTCTTTTCATTTTGTTTAACTTACTGTGTTTAGGGTCTCCTTTTTGCAGGCTGCAGGTTCGTAGTTCCCATTGTTTTTGGTGTCTGCCCCCCAGCGTGTGAGGTTGGTTCAGTGGCTTCTGTAGGCTTCCTGGTGGGGGGGACTGGTGCCTATGTTCTGGTGGGTGGGGCTGGATCTTGTCTTTCTGGTGGGCAGGGCTGCATCCAGTGGTGTGTTTTGGGGTGTCTGTGAACTTAGTATGACTTTAGGCAGCCTCTCTGCTAATGGGTGGGGCTGTGTTCCTGTCTTGCTAGTTGTTTGGCATGGGGCGTCCAGCGCTGGAGCTTGCTGGCCATTAGGTCGAGCTGGGTCTTAGTGTTGAGACAGAGATTTCTAGGAGAGCTCTTGCCGATTGAGGGTTGGGAGGTCTCTGGTGGTCCAATATCTTGGACTTGGTCCTCCCACCTCGGAGGCTCAGGCTTGACACTGGCTGGAGCACCAAGACCCTGCCAGCCACACGGCTCAGAAGAAAAGGAAGAATAAAAAATGGAAAAAAAAATAATAAATAAAATAATATAAAAAATAAAATAAAAAAAAGGAAGAGAGCCACCAAACCAATTAACAAATCCACCAATGATAACAAGCACTAAATACTAAACTAAGATAAACATAAAAATCAGAAACAAATCAGTCTCAGAAAGCAATCCCCAAGTCTACAGTTGCTCCCAAAGTCCTCCGCCTCAATTTTGGGAACATTCGTTGTCTATTCAGGTATTCCAAAGATGCTGGGTTCATCAAGTTAATTGTGGAAATTTAATCTGCTGCTCCTGAGGCTGCATGGAGAAATTTCCCTTTCCCTTCTTTGTTCACACAGCTCCTGGGGTTCAGCTTTGGTTTTGGCCTCAATTCTGCATGTAGGTCGCCCTCAGGTGTCTGTTCCCCACCCAGACAGGAGGGGGTTAAAGCAGCGGCTGATTAGGGCTCTCTTGCTCACTAAGGCTGGGGAGGCGGTTGGGTACAGTAGTCATAATTGGAATGTGGTTTGAGCCTGCAGTGGCAGAGGCCAGCATGACATTGCAGCAGCCTGTGGTGTGCCGTGTGCTCTCCTAGGGAAGCTGTCCCTGGATCTCGGGATCCTGGCAGCGGTGTGCTGCACAAGCTCCTGGGGGTGGCGGGGGGGCGGGGCAGTGTGTCCTGACCTGTGCTTGCACACAGGATTCTTGGTAGCAGTGACAGCAGTGTTAGTATATCATGCCCGTCTTTGGGGTCTGAGCTGATAGCTGTGGCTTGGCCCATTTCTGGAGCTCTCTTAGGCAGTGCCCTGCCTTCTGTGGGCAGACAGGGAAGGAATCCCCTCTCCTCTTGCACCCTGAAACAATGGTCCCTTGCCTCTCTAGCAGGTCCAGACATTTTCCCGGACGCCCTCCCGGCTAGTTGTGGTGCCGTAGCCCCCTTCAGCCTGTCTTCAAGCAGCCAACCCCAGTCTTCTCCCTGGGATCTGATCTCTGAAGCCTGAGCCTCAGCTCCCAGCCCCCACCTGCCCCGGCGGTGAGCAGAGAAGCGTCTCAGATTGCTGAGTGTTGGTCGGCACCGATCCTCTGTGCGGGAGTCTCTCCGCTTTGTCCTCTGCACCCCTGTTGCTTCACTCTCCTCCACAGCTCTGAAGCTTCCCTCCTGCCCACCTCGCATCCCTGCCAGTGAAGGGGCTCCCTAGTGTGTGGAAACTTTTCTTCCTTCACAGCTCCCTCCCAGAGGTGCAGGTCCCATCCCTATTCTTTTGTCTCTGTTTTTTCTTTTTTCTTTTGTCTCTGTTTTTTCTTTTTTCTTTTGCCCTACCCAGGTACATGGAGATTTTCTTGCCTTTTGGGAAGTCTGAGGTCTTCTGCCAGCATTCAGTAGGTGTTCTGTAGGAGGTGTTCCACATGTAGATGTATTTTTGATGTATTTGTGGGGAGGAAGGTGATCTCCACATTTTACTCCTCCGCCATCTTGAAGGTCTCCCTTGTGGGTGGTGCGCGCAGCTGCCGTGCACTGGAGGAACCCAGGTGTCCAGTGGTTCCAGAAGTCTCACTCCAAACCGCTCCTTTTCCTCTCGAGCTTTACCAAAGTGCCTCTTCTCATGGCACCTGAGGGGCTGGGAGTATGGCGCACAGGGCAGCAGGCGCTGCACTCCACCACGTCTGGGCACCCCTACTGGCTATGATGATTCAGTGAGTTAAAAGAGTGCTTAGGAGAGTGCCTGGTAACTTGTAAACATTTAAACAAAAATGAGTGAATGATGGTGATGATGATGATGATTCTAATTTGCTGCCTAAACTTTCTGTACTACCATACATTGTGGCAAGAGGCTATAAATTACAGTTAATATGTACTATTTGCACAGATAAAGGCCAGAGTTGGGAGAGAAAAAATGCTACGTACTGCCATGTGACAGGAGCTAAGCTAAAGAATGGAGATGGTGATGAAACGGTGAACAAAATATATGAGTAAAATAACACGAGTTAACCATCTAGTATATAGAAAGGAAGTATATAAGATATGATATGAACATGCTACATGATAATAACTTGTGCATACACATATATTTTGGTCTCTTCTCTGATCTCTTATGTATGGGGTATGTACCTTATAAAATTTGTTGAATTCAGTTTGTTTTTGTGTATGAGCTACAATATCTTATTTATATGTTTAATTCTAGGAGCACAGTTCCATGTCTTGTATATTTCTACCACCCTGCACTCAATTATATCTCAACTTTGGACCTGGGTGCCTTAGCACCTAGGATAAAATTATAGGATAAATTCTATAAATTTCATGTTTAGCTAATGTGAAGATTTTATGCATTTCTCTGAGAACCTTGAGAAGATACTCCTTTATAAGTTAGCACAACCTTAAAATAGAAATTATAGGAATTATAATCATATTGCAATGATTAGGGACTGAACTGCTGACCCTCAAGCTTTGCAGATCTTCTTGAACTGAAACCTATTTCTTTCTTGAAAAAGACATATATAGTCCAACACTTCTCCTTCATGAACCTGGGAGCAAAGCAATAAATCTCCACTTCAGAGGATGGCAGAATTCATTCTCCTATGAATAGGAGGAAAAGAGTCCTGGCTGAATTCAGCCTCAAAAGCCACTACAGAAAACACAGCTTTGAAAAAGTTGTCAACCAAATGTGGAAGAAATGAGTAGACTATGGTAGGCTAAGTGGGAGGTGCAAAAGGGGGCATAATGATAATTAACATCAAGTGATAATGCTATAGATGATGTTATGCTGAGATCAGTGAATACAGCTGTCCATTCACTCTCACTGCTCACTAATTCCAGTGCAATCACTAGCACTACAGAATCAAAAATCAAACAGCAAACACTGCTGTATGATTTAAACACCGAAATATGTTAGATAATGAACTTTTTGCAACAAGTTGTATGTTTAACTAAGTACATAAAATAGCTAACACCCAGAGAGCACTTCCTATGTGAAAGGTATTATTCCAATTTTGCAAATACTGCACATATTAAGTAATTAAATGCTCACAACAACTCTGTGAGGTGGTGTTATTTATCCTCGTTTTACAGATGAAGAGACTGAGGCACAGCGAAATTAAGTGACTTGCCCGTAGGAAGCCAGACTATAATCTGATCGCTGATTATTCACGGTAACTCAACAGTTATTTTCCCATTCATCTGCCAACCATGGCCCCAAATTAAAATAGATAAATAAGCACAGCAAGAGGCCTACAGTAGACTGATAAGAAGCCTAGAGGTAACAAGACTCCTGAAGAAACTGAAGAGCTAATGAGTCATCTGTGAATAAACTGTGAATTTCTTTTTTTAGTGTCTTTCTCAATCTGGCATCTTTCACAACCACTAAATAAATTTTCAGAAACAATGAACAGTAGAAATAATAAAGCCTGTGGTAAGTGTTGGTTTATTTGCCTTCTAAGCTGTAGCCATAAATTTACACTTCTGTCCTTCAGCAACTGAATTTATAATTCCAGCCAACATGAATGAGAAATTCTCAAAATGTTTAGAGACCCCTACAAATATCTACATGGTCCTAAAGCTCTTGAACCTACTGTATACCCATTGAGGCACTGTGTCCACTGTCTGGAGAGGGAGCCCCTGATGATCAGGCTGCACCACAATATCTTCCCTGATCATGTAGTTCCACAAAGATATAACAGCACTTCAGTTCTGGAGTGAAATTATTCTTCCTACACACCGTACGAGGCCCTGATTCCTCTTAGAAATATTGAGGAACCGAATGTGGACAAAAGAGTTAAATATTATGGTCACTACTTAATGAGCCAATAGAGAACCTTATGAGCTTGTCACGATGCTGATGATGTTCTGCCCTGCAACACAAGCATGCATACATATGTGTGTATACATACATACATACATATACTCTGTTTTGCCTTTTTGTAGCAGTGGCTTTGTCCAATTCATCTCTATTTTTCTTAAAATAGTTACTACAAAACCTGCCATTTCTAGGCACTGATACTTATACCTGTATGCATTAGGTTTAATTATTTATATGCTCAGGCCTCTGCTTTCCTCATCTTTGAAAGAAAAATGGAAATAATATAACACAGGATTTGGAAGAGGATTAAGGGCAATAAAATATATAAGCACCAGCACCTTTTAATCTATCAATAAATATTATCTGCTATTATTATTATTATTTTATCAGTTAATTTGAACTTCATGTTAACCTTTGAGATAGCTGAGAATTTGAAAGTAAAGAGTTTCAGAAAGGCCAACTTAATTGTTGAAATTATTATCTGTAATAAGGGGAAGACTGACAATTCTTTTATTGAGTAGGTTGTTAAAACTGAACTTGATTTAGAAGTTAATAGATCACTTTTCATACCTGAGCCTCAACCAATCCTATTTTAGCCATAGTTTTTTTCATTTTTAAAGACATGTATAAAAAAGGCTATGGTTAAGTCAGCATTTTCCAAATTATTTGGGACATATGTTCATATGTATCCTCCTTCCTCCCTAAACAAAAAGGATTAGAGATTTCCAGTTTACGCTCACACAGAGAAACAGCTTGGGAGTCATCACTCCCAACCTGTCAATATGGAAAAAGCTGAACAAACTAAAAATCAACAACTCTGCTAGATCCATCAGAGAATTGAGGGCAAACTTCTGACCAGAAAATTGGAGAGAAAGAAGAATATAGTGAAGAACAGCTTACTCAGAGTAGAAGGAGCTGGAGCCAGTAACTTCCAGGAACACATAAACATTAACTGATTAATTGCTGCAGGCTGACTGTGAACTAGCTTCAGAACTAAAAACTCCAAGAGGCCCAGTTTTAGCTGGGGGGGCCTCACACTTGGACAAGATTTACCTCCAAGAGCCCCACTAGGTTCTCATGGTGAAGACTGGACTGTGCTTCTTGGGTCAGGAGAAGGGGGACAGTAACCGTTCTGAAATATGCCCAGAGCTTTCTGTCTCCATAACAAAAGCCTGCCCTGAAGACAAAACACTTTACCAGAACCTTAAATGATTTAGGGGAAGAGGAACACACAACATGACTCCCTTCTAGGCTTCCTGTATCTCCTAAGGGGAGGATAAAAGGCTAAACAACTTTTCTGAAGGCCAAAACCAAGGGACTCTGGCCCTCCGAAATATGGAGGTTTAGTCATAAGATTATAGAAAGCTTCCCCTCCTAAATATCCTATGACCACATCAAGAGGACTCCAACATAACATGGATTACAAATTAAAGAACTGAAAGCTACAGGCTCTAGTTTAGATGGAGTTTCTAGGGAAATCCAAAGACAAAGGGGAAGACAAAATAAGGACAGCAGAGGAAACTGAATCCTCTGACACACACATTAAACATAGCTTAATTCCAGCCAGATAAACATAAATCCACACACTAAAGGCCTATTTAAATAAGTACATATTAGGTGATACATAATGTCTGGGTTTCAACCAAAAATTAAAAGCCATGACAAAAGACAAGGAAAATACACAGCCTAAGAATAAAAAGCAAGCAAGAGAACTAGACACAGATATGGCAGAAATCTTGGAATTATAAGACATGAATTTTTAAATAACTGTAATTAAGGGCACTAATGGAAAAAGTGGACAACATGTAAGAACAGATGGATAATGAAAGCTGAGAGATGGCAACTCTATGAAAGAATTTTTTTTTAATAGTAGACATAAAAAAAAAAACCACTGTAACAGAAGTAAAGAATGCCTTTGATGAATTCATTAGTAAACTGGACGTAACTGAGGAAAGACTCAGCAGGCTTGAAGATATGTTAATGGAAACTTCCCAAATTGAAAAGCAAAAAGAAAAAGGAATGAAAAAAAATAAAACAGAATATCCAAGAACTGTGGGACAACTATAAAAGATGTAACATATGTTTAATGGAAATGCCAGAATGAGAAGAAAGAGATAATCAATAAACAACCTATAACAGGAACAGAAAAGAGTTTTATTTGAGCCAAACTGAGGACTATAGCCTGGAAGACATGGAATCAACAGCACTTGAATTGTGTTCTGCTTGACTACAAAATGGGGAAGTCTTATAAAGGCAAAAACCACAAAATTACATAAGTTGTTTGCCAAGAATTAGGATTGGAGCTGGCAAGAAGCAAGGGTGCTTATTAAAAGTAAGGATTTGCTGGGGTCCGAAATGGCCGCATAGTTACAAGGGGAGACCTTGAGACCATAAGGTTGCTGCTGGCAGCTGCTATAGCAGATATTGTTTTGAGAAAGGCTAGTGGTGTCCTTGGGTCTGATACAGTTCAGAAAATTCAAGTTCTCAGTGATGTAGGAACGTGTCTGAAACCACACCCGTAATGGCCACCTGGCTCCATCCTGGATGCCTGAACCATAGTTACTCCATTTTGATTTTTAAATGCATTCTTTTCTTTAATGGTTAAAGCAGATATACAATGTATGTTTGACATACCACAAAACAGGCTCTTCTGGTAAAATTCAAGTAAAATCATGTAGAATCTAGAATGACTTCCTCATGCCTCAGTATGTGAAAATTTCTTCCATCAGAAAGAAAGAAACAGAAGATATACCTGAAATAATAATGGATAAGAGTCTTCCAAAATTAATGACAGATAACAAATCACAGATCCAGGAAGCTCTGAAAAAACCAAGCAGGATAAATAACAAAAATGTATAACTAGGCATATCCATATTCAAACTGCAGAACACCAAAAGTAAATAAAAAAATCTAGAAAGAAGCCAGGAGGTGTGGGGGGGGATAACTTACCTATAGAGAAACAAAGGTATATATTACATTGGACTTCTCTTTAGAAAACTTGCACACAAGAAGAGGATGGAGTGAAATATTTGAAGTGTTGAAAGAAAAAATTCAGTAAAACAGAATTCTGTATCCAACATAATTATCTTCCAAAAGTGGAGAGAAAAAGGTCTTTCTCAAACAAACAAAAAATGAGGGAATTTGGTCACTAGTGAATGTTAAAAGAAGTCCTTCAGAAAGAAAGAAAATATGTTGTACACTCAGATCTACACTTGGGGGCAGGTAAGAGCAAAGTGAAAAGGGTGGATGGCTTACTATGATATGGCTCTGTGAGACTGAGAAGAGGCATAGAACCCAAGGTTTCTCCACCAGGTGGGAGAGAGAGAACTGGAGCATGCCTCCAAAGCCCCAGCCTTTGGGTGTGCTGCTCAAGAGGCTAGTTTCTGTCTTGCCTCCATTGGAGATGGAACCCGTATAGTTTGATGGGGGCAACTAGGAATAAAGGAAAAGGTGCAGGCAATCTGCTGTGCCCAGCATACCTCAGCAAATTTGGGAGAAGGCACAGAACTCAAGGCTTCTCCACAGGGAAGGAGGAGGAGAAGTAAAATGTGCCTCCAAAGTCCTGGCCAGAGGTATAGCAGTGAGACACCAGAGAGAGCAAGAAATTATGGGCTCGTTCAAAAAAAGAGAAAGCAGAAAAATCCACTCTAATTAGGAATCTGAATGAGTCCAGAGAATACACATCCATAGGAAAGATTAGATAGGCTCCTAGAATCTCTAGTGAATTAGGGAAGATCTTCTCTGTCAAAGCCAGTCTATAAAGACTGAGACGTGGCTGTTTCTTCAAATGCAGATACCAATACAAAGCTACAAGGAACACAAGAATCAGAGAAACGTAACACAATCAACAGAACAAATGTCTACAAATAATATCAATAAATGCTGTAGAGGGTGTGGAGAAAAGGGAACCCTCTTACACTGTTGGTGTGAATGCAAACTGGTGCAGCCATTATGGAAAACAATATGAACGTTCCTTAAAAAACTAAAAATAGAGCTACCATATGATCCAGCAATCCAACTCCTATGCATGTATCAAGAAAACATGAAAACTCTTAATTCAAAAAGATACATGAACACCAACGTTCATAGCAGCACTATATACAATAGCCAAGACATGGAAGCATCCTAAGTGTCCATCAACAGATGAATGGGTAAAGAAGATGTTTTATATATATATATATGTGTGTGTGTGTGTGTGTATACACACACACACACACACACATATTACTCAGCCATTAAAGAAGGAAATATTGCCGTTTGTGTCAACATGGATGGACCTAGAGATTATCATAGTAAGCGAAATCAGAAGGAGAAAGACAAATATCACATGGTATCGCTTATATGTGGAATCTAAAAAAAATGATACAAATGAACTTATTTACAAAATAGAAACAGACTCACAGACACAGAAAACAAATTTATGGTTACCAAAGGGGAAAGGTGATAAATTAGGAGTTTGGGATTAACAGATACACACTACTATATATAAAATAAATAATAAGGACCTACTGTATAGAACAGGGAACTATATCTTGTGATAAGCTATAACGGAAAAGAATCTGAAAAAGAATATGAAAAACTGAATCACATTGCTGTACACCTGAAACTAACACAGTATTGTAAATCAACTATAGTCCAGTAAAAAAGATTTTAAAAAATCAAGTATACAATCAACAGAACAAAATAAATCTCAAATAACTGACCCTAAAGAAATTGAGACTGAGGAGTGATGTCATCATCATGATGGAATAAACCTAAGAAAGCAAGGAAGGATCCTCCCCTAGAGGTTTCAGAGTGACCACAGCCCTGCCAACACCTTGAATTTGAACTTCTAGCATCCCAAACTGTGAGAGAATAAATTTCTGTTGTTTTAAGCCATTCAGTTCACAGTAATTTGTTATGGCAGCCCTAGAAAGCTAAGACAGTTTGTGTTTGTTTGCTTGTTTGTTCATGGCTGTGCTGCATGGCATGCAGGAACTTAGTTCCCTCAGGGATCAAACCTGTATCCCCTGCAGTGGAAGCGTGGCGTCCTAACCACTGGACTGCCAGGGAATTCCCTAAGACAGTTTATTTAACAACAAAAGCAGAAAAAACAACTCCTACCTCACTGTATGAGGCCAGCCTTGCCATAATACCCAATCAATGAAGACATCACAAGGAAAGAAACCTATAGACCAATAATTTCATAAACATAGACCCAAAAATCCTAAATAAAATATTTGCAAATGAGTCAAAAAATTTAAGAAAAGAATTGTACCCCATGACCAAGTCAAATTTATACCAGGCAATCAAGGAAGATTCAACACACACACACAAATCAATGTAATTTGAGACATCAACTGGCTAGACAGAAAAAAACATAATCATATCAACTGATGCAGAAAAATCATTTGACAAAATTCAACACCCATTCATGGTTAAAAACTCTCAGCAAAATAGCAATAAAGGGAAACTTACTCCCTTGTTAAAGAATGCCTGCAAAACATCTAGAGCTCATATGATTCTTAGTGGTGAGAGACTGGAAGCTTTTCTAAGATGGGAAACAAGGCAAGGATGTCCTCTCTCATCATTCCTATTTGACATTTTATTGGAAGTTCCAGGTAGTTCAATAGGCCCACAAAAAAGAAAGAAAAGGAAAGAAGAAAGGAAGAAAGAAAGAAGAGAAGGAAAGGAAGGAAAGTAAAGGAAAGAAAAGAAATACAAGGATTACAGGTTGAAAACAAAGAAATAAAACTTCCTTTGTTTCAGAGGGAATGAGTATCTAATTAGAAAACTCAGAATCTACCAAAAATCTCTTGTAACTAATAATCGATTATAATAAGCTCACAGGAAACATACAAGATAAATATACAAAAGCAAATAACTTTCCTATATAACAGCAATGCAGAATTAAATGTGAAATAAAGAATAATTTACAGTAGTGCCATAAACGTATTCTAAGTATAAATCTACTAAAATATATACAGGTGTTGCTGAAAACTACAAAGCCCTGATGAAAGAATTCAAAGAGGATTTACATAGAGGGACCTTCAAGATAGCAGAGGACTAAGATGTGGAGACCACCTTCCTCCCCACAAATACATCAAAAATACATCTACATGTGGAACAACTCCTACAGGACACCTAATGAATGCTGGCAGAAGACCTCAGACTTTCCAAAAGGCAAGAAAATCCTCACGTACCTGGGTAGGGCAAAGAGAAAAGAAAAAACAGAGACAAAAGAATAGGGATGGGACCTGCACCTCTGGGAGGGAGCTGTGAAGAAGGAAATGTTTCCACACACTAGGAAGCCCCTTCACTGTTGGGGACAGGGGGTGGGTGTTGGGGGGAGCTTTGGAACCACAGAGGAGAGCGCAGCAACAGGGGTGCAGAGGGCAAAGCAGAGAGATTCCCAGAGGATCAGTGCCGACCAGTACTCACCAGCCTGAGAGGCTTGTCTGCTCAACCGCTGGGGCGGGTGGGTGCTGGGAGCTGAGGCTCGGGCTTCGGAGGTCATATCTCAGGGAGAGGACCGGGGTTGGCTGCATGAACACAACCTGAAGGGGGATAGTGCAACACAGTTAGCTGGGACGTTGTCCAGGAAAAACTCTGGACCTGCCTAAGAGGCAAGAGATCATTGTTTCAGGGTGCAGGAGGAGAGAGGATGCAGAACACCGCCTAAAAGAGCTCCAAAGATGGGCACAAGCCACAGCTATCAGTGCGGATACCAGAGACGGGCATGAGACGCTAAGGCTGCTACTGTAGCCACCAAGAAGCCTGTGTGCAAGCACAGGTCACTATCCACACCTCCCTTCCTGGGAGCCTGTGCAGCCCGCCATTGCCAGGGTCCTGTGATCTAGGGACAACTTCCCCAGGAGAACACAAGGCGTTCCTCAGGCTGGTGCAATGTCATGCCAGCCTCTGCCACCGCAGGCTCACCCTGCATTCTGTACCCCTCCCTCCCCCCGGCCTGAGTGAGCCAGAGCGACCTAATCAGCTGCTACTTTAACTCCATCCTATCTGGGTGGGGAAAAGATGCCCTCAGGTGACCTAAACACAGAGTCAGGTCCAAATCCAAAGCTGAACCCCAGGAGTTGTGTGAACAAAGAAGAGAAAGGGAAATCTCTCCCAGCAGCCTCAGGAGCAGCGGATAAAATCTCCACAATCAACTTGATATACCCTGCATCTCTGGAATACCTGAATAGACAAGGAATCATCCCAAAATTGAGGTGGTGGACATTGGAAGCAACTGTAGACTTGGGGTTTGCTTTCCACATCTAATTTGTTTCTGGTTTGATGTTCACCTTAGTTTAGTATTTAGACCTTATTACCACTGGTAAATTTGTTTATTGATTTGGCTGCTCTATTCCTTTTTTCTTTATATATATATATATATATACACACACACACATATATAACTTTTTACTTCTTCTCTTTTTCTGAGTGTGCATGTGTATGCTTCTTTATGTGATCTGGTCTGTATAGCTTTGCTTTTACCATTTGTCCTAGGGTTCTGTCTGTCCATTTTTTTTTTTTTTTTTTTTTTTTTAGTATACTTTTTAGTGCTTGTTATCATTGGTGGATTTGTTTTTTGGTTTGGTTTCTCTCTTCTTTCTTACTTTATTTTTTATTACTCTTTTATTCTTTTATTTTAATAATTTAAAAAATTTTTTATTTAATAACTCTTCCTTCCTTCCTTCCTTGCTTCTTCCCTCCCTCCCTCCCTCCCTTCATTCTCCCTTTTCTTCTGACTCGTGTGGCTGACAGGGTCTTGGTGCCCCAGCTGGGTGTCAGACCTCAGCCCCTGAGGTGGGAGAGCCGAGTTCAGGATATTGGTCCAACAGAGACCTCCCAGCCCCACATAATATCAAATGGCGAAAGCTCTCCCAGAGATCTCCATCTCAATGCTAAGATCCAGCTCCACTCAATGATCAGCAAGCTACAGTGCTGGACACCATACGCCAAACAATTAGCAAGACAGGAACACAAATCCACCCATTAGCAGAGAGGCTGCCTGTAATCATAAGAAGTTCATAGATAGCCCAAAACACACCAATGGAGGAAGTCCTGCCACTAGAAAGACAAGATCCAGCCTCATTCACCAGAACGCAGGAACCAGTCCCCTCCACCTGGAAGCCTACACAACCCACTGAACCGACCTTACGCACTGGGGGCACACATCAAAAACAACGGAAACTATGAACCTACAGCCTGTGATAAGGAGATGCCAAACACAGTTAAGCAAAATGAGAAGACAGAGAAATACACAGCAGATGAAGGAGCAAGGTAAAAACCCACCAAACCAAACAAATGAGGAGGAAACAGGCAGTCTACCTGAAAAAGAATTCAGAGTAATGATAGTAAACATGATCCAAAATCTTGGAAAAAGAATGGAGAAAATACAAGAAATGTTTAATAAGACCTAGAAGAACTAAAGAGGAAACAATGAGGAATAACACAATAAATTAAATTAAAAATTCTCTAGAAGGAATCGATAGCAGAATAACTGAGGCAGAAAAATGGATAAGTGACCTGGAAAATAACAGAGGGGAAATAACTACCACAGAGCAGAATAAAGAAAAAGGAATGAAAAGAATTGAGGACAGTGTCAGAGACCTCTGGGACAACATAAAACGCACCAACATTCGAATTACAGGGGCTCCCAGAAGAAGAGAAGAAAAAAGGGACTGAGAAAATATTTGAAAAGATTATAGTTGAAAACTTCCCTAATATGGGAAAGGAAATAGTCAATCAAGTCCAGGAAGCGCACAGAGTCCCATACAGGTAAAATCCAATGAGAAACACACCAAAACACATATTAATCAAACTTTCAAAAATTAAATACAAAAAAATATTAAAAGCAGTAAGGGAAAAACAACAAATAACACATAAGGGAATCCCCATAAAGTTAACAGCTGATCATTCAGCAGAAACACTGAAAGCCAGAAGGGAGTGGCAGGATATATTTAAAGTAATAAAAGGGAAAAAACCTACAACCAAGATTACTCTACCCAGCAAAGATGTCATTCAGATTCAATGGAGAAATGAAAACCTTTACAGTCAAGAAAAAGTTAAGAGAATTCAGCAACACCAAACCAGCTTTGCAACAAATGCAAAAGGAACTTTTTTAGGCAGGAAACACAAGAGAAGGAAAAGACCTACAATAAGAAACCCAAAATAATTAAGAAAAAGATAATAGGAACATACATATCAAATAACCACCTTAGGGGCTTCCCTGGTGGCACAGTGGTTGGGAGTCTGCCTGCCGGTGCAGGGGACACGGGCTCGAGCCCTGGTCTGGGAGGATCCCACATGCCGTGGAGCGACTGGGCCCGTGAGCCACAATTACTGAGCCTGCGCTTCTGGAGCCTGTGCTCCGCAGCAAGAGGGGCCGCGATGGTGAGAGGCCTGCGCACCATGATGAAGAGTGGCCCCCACTTGCCGCAGCTGGAGAGAGCCCTTGCACAGAAACGAAGACCCAACACAGCCATAAATAAATAAATAAATAAAAATTAAAAAAAAAAAATAACCACCTTAAACAAATGGATTGAATGCTCCAACCAAAAGACATAGACTGGCTGAATGGATACAAAAACAAGACCTGTATATTTGCTGTCTACAAGACACCCACTTCAGACCTAGGGACACATACAGACTGAAAGTGAGGGATGGAAAAAGATATTGCATGCAAATGGAAATCAACAGAAAGCGGGAGTAGCAATTCTCATATTACACAAATTAGGCTTTAAAATAAAGACTATTACAGGAAACAAAGAAGGACAATACATAAAGATCAAGGGATCAATCTAAGAAGAAGATATAACAATTATATATATTTATGCAACCAACATATGAGCACCTCAATACATGAGGCAAATGCTAACAGCCATAAAAGGGGAAATTGACAGTAACACAATCATAGTAGGGGAGTTTAACTCCCCACTTTCACCAATGGACAGATCAACCAAAATGAAAATAAATAAGGAAACACAAGCTTTAAATGATACATTAAACAAGATGGACTTAATTGATATTTATAGGACATTCCATCCAAAAACAACAGAATACACTTTCTTCTCAAGTGCTCATGGAACATTCTCCAGGATAGATCATATCTTGGGTCACAAATCAAGCCTTCATAAATTTAAGAAAATTGAAGTCATATCAAGTATCCTTTCTGGCCATAATGCTATGAAACTAGATATCAATTAGAGGAAAAAATCTGTAAAAAAAAAAAAAAAACACACACATGGAGGTCAAACAATACACTATTAAATAACGAAGAGATCACTGAAGAAATCAAAGAGCAAATCAAAAAATACCTAGAAACAAATGAAAACAGGATGACCCAAAACCTATGGGATGCAGCAAAAGTAGCTGTAAGAGGAAAGTTTATAGCAATACAATCCTACCTTAAGAAACAAGAAAAATCTCAAATAAACAGCCTAAACTTACACTTAAAGCAATTAGAGAAAGAAGAGAAAAAAACCCCAAAGTTAGCAGAAGGAAAGAAATCATAAAGATGAGGTCTGAAATAAATGAAAAATAAATAAAGGAAACAATAGCAAAGATCAATAAAACTAAAAGCTGGTTGTTCGAGAAGATAAACAAAATTGATAAACCATTAGCCTGACTCATCAAGAAAAAAAGGGAAAAGACTCAAATCAGCAGAATTAGAAATGAAAAAGGAGAAGTAACAACTGACGCTACAGAAATACAAAGGATCATCATGAGAGATTACTGCAAGCAACTGTATGTCAATAAAATGGACAAACTGGAAGAAGTGGGCAAATTCTTAGAAAAGCACAACCGTCCAAAATTGAAGCAGGAGTAATAGAAAATATAAACAGACCAATCACTGGCATTGAAATTGAAACTCTGATTAAAAATCTTCCAACAACAACAACAACAAAATCTTCCAAGAATAGATGGCTTAACAGTCAAATTCTATCAAACATTTAAGGAAGAGCTAACACCTATCCTTCTCAAACTCTTCCAAAATATAGCAGAGGGAGGAACACTCCCAAACTCACTCTATGAGGTCACCATCACCCTGATACCAAAAGCAGACAATGATGTCACAAAGAAAGAAAACTACAGGCCAATACCACTGATGAAAATAGATGCAAAAATTCTCAACAAAATACTAGCAACCAGAATCCAACAACACATTAAAAAGATCATACACCATGATCAAGTGGGGTTTATCCCAGGAATGCAAGGATTCTTCAATATATGCAAATCAATCAATGTGATACACCATGTTAACAAATTGAAGAATGAAAACCATATGATCATTTCAAAAATGCAGAAAAAGCTTTTGATAAAATTCCACACTCATTTATGATAAAAACCCTCCAGAAAGTAGACATAGAAGGAACTTACCTCAACATAATAAAGGCCATGTATGACAAACCCACAGCCAACATCATTCTCAATGGTGAAAAACTGAAACCATTTCCACTAAGATCAGGAACAAGATAAGGTTGCCCACTCTCACCACTATTATTCAACATAGTTTCGGAAGTTTTAGCCAGAGTAATCAGAGAAGAAAAAGAAATAAAAGGAATCTAAATGGGAAAAGAAAAACTGTCACTGTCAAGATGCTACCAGAAAACTACCAGAGGTAA
Source organism: Balaenoptera ricei (assembly GCF_028023285.1). Classification (NCBI taxonomy): domain Eukaryota; kingdom Metazoa; phylum Chordata; class Mammalia; order Artiodactyla; family Balaenopteridae; genus Balaenoptera; species Balaenoptera ricei. The sequence continues at coordinate 82,645,877 of NC_082641.1, forward strand.
TCAATGAATTTGGTAAAGTAGCAGGATACAAAATTAATGCACAGAAATCTCTTGCATTCCTATATACGAATGATGAAAAATCTGAAAAAGAAATTAAGGAAACAGTCCCATTTACCATTGCAACAAAAAGAATAAAATATTTTGGATTAAACCTACCTAAGGAGACAAAATACCTGTATGGAGAAAATTATGAGACCCTGATGAAAGAAATTAAAGATGATACAAACAGATGGAGAGATATACCATGTTCTTGGATTGGAGAAATCAACATTGTGAAAATGACTATACTACCCAAAGTAATCTACAGATTCAATGCAATCCCTATCAAACTACCAATGGCATTTTTCACAGAATGAGAACAAAAAATTTCACAATTTGTATGGAAACACAAAAGACCCCGAAGAGCCAAAGAAATACTGAGAAAGAAAAACGGAGTTGGAGGAATCAGGATCCCAGACTTCTGACTATATTATAAAGCTACAGTAATTAAGATAGTATGGTACTGGCACAAAAACAGAAATAAAGATCAATGCAACAGGATAGAAAGCCCAGAGATAAACCCACGCATATATGGTCACCTTATCTTTGATAAAGGAGGCAAGAATATACAGTGGAGAAAAGATAACCACTTCAATAAGTGGTGCGGGGAAAACTGGACAGCTACATGTAAAAGAATGGAATCTGAGCACGCCCTAACACCATACACAAAAATGAACTCAAAATGGATTAAAGACCTAAATGTAAGGCCAGACACTATCAAACTCTTAGCGGAAAACATAGGCAGAACACTCTATGACGTAAATCACAGCAAGATCCGTTTTGACCTACCTCCTAGAGTAATGGAAACAAAAACAAAAATAAACAAATGGGACCTACTGCAGCTTAAAAGTTTTTGCACAGCAAAGGAAACCATAAACAAGACGAAAAGACAACCCTAAGAATGGGAGAAAATATTTGCAAATGAAGCAACTGACAAAGGATTAATCTCCAAAAGTTACAAGCAGCTCATGCAGCTCAATATCAAAAGAACAAACAACCCAATCCAAAAATGGGCAGAAGACCTACATAGACATTTCTGCAAAGAAGATATACAGATTGCCAACAAACAGATGGAAGGATGCTCAACGTCACTAATCATTAGAGAAAAGCAAATCAAAACTACAATAAGGTATCACCTCAGACCGGTCAGAATGGCCATCATCAAAAAATCTACAAAAAATAAATGCTGGAGAAGGTGTGGAGAAAAGGGATCCCTCTTGCACTGTTGGTGGGAATGTAAATTGATACAGCCACTATGGAGAACAGTATGGAGGTTCCTTAAAAAACTAAAAATAGAACTACCATACCACCCAGCAATCCCACTACTGGGCATATACCCTGAGAAAACCATAATTCAAAAAGAGTCATGTACCAAAATGTTCATTGCAGCTCTATTTACAATAGCCAGGACATGGAAGCAACCTAAATGTCCATCAACAGATGAATGGATAAAGAAGATATGGCACATATATACAATGCATTATTACTCAGCCATAAAAAGAAATGAAATTGAGTTATCTGTAGTGAGCTGGATGGACCTAGAGTCTGTCATACAGAGTGAAGTAAGTCAGAATAGAAAAATAAATACCGTATGCTAACACATATATATGGAATCTAAAAAAAAAATGGTTCTGAAGAACGTAGGGGCAGGAAAGGAATAAAGACTCAGATGTAGAGAATGGACTTGAGGACACAGGGAGGGGGAAGGGTAAGCTGGGACGAAGAGAGTGGCATGGACATATATACACTACCAAATGTAAAATAGCTAGTGGGAAACAGCCACATAGCACAGGGAGATCAGTGCTTTGTGACCACCTAGAGGGGTGGGATAGGGACGGTTGAAGGGAGACGCAAGAGGTAGTGGATATGGGGATATATGTATATTTATAGCTGATTCACTTTGTTATACAGCAGAAACTAACACACCATTGTAAAGCAATTATACTCCAATAAAGATGTTAATAAATAAATAAATAAATAAATAAATAAAACCACCTAAGAATAAAAAAAAAAAAAGGATTTACATAAATTGAGTTACTTCGTGTTCATTACTGGAAGATTCAAAATGTTAATATGCCAGTTCTTTCCAAGTTTATTCATAGATTCTACACAATCCCAATGAATATCCCAACCCAATGAAAACCCCAGAAATAATTCTGTGGATATTGACAAATTAATTACAGAGTTTATGTGTAAAGGAAAGACCCAGAACAGCCCACACAATACTGAATTAGAACAAAGTCAGATGACCACCTCTTCCCAAATATAAGAGTTACTATGAAGCTACAGTAATCAAGACATTGTGGCATTGGCAAAAGAAGAGACAAACAGATCAGTGGAACAAAATAAAGTGCCCAGAAATAGATGCACACAAATATAGTCAACTGACCTTTGACAAAGGAACAAAGGTAATTCAATGCAGATAGCATAATATTTTGAACAACTGATACAACTGATGCTGAAACAACTGGGTATCCACATTCCCAAAAAAAAAAAAACCTAGACTCAACTCAAACTGAATCATAGACCTAAATATAGAATACAAATCTATAAAACTAAAATATAACATGGGAAAAAAATCTAGGTGGCCATGAGTTTGACAATGAATTTTTAGACACAACACCGAATACACAATCTGTGGCAAAGAAAAACCTGATCAGTTGTACTTTATTAATATTAAAAACCTCTGCTCTGGAAACTGTTAAGAGAATGAGAATACAAGCCACAGACCAGAAGAAGATATCTGGAAAACATATATCTGATAAAAATACTTGTATCCAAAATATACAAAAAACTCTTAAAACTCAACAATAGGACAGCAGACAACTCAAAAAGCGGGGAAAATATCTGAACAGACACCTTCCCCAAAATATATACAGACAGTAAATAAGCGTATGAAAAGCTGTCCAATATTGTATGCCATTAGTAAATTTCAAATTAAAACAAAATGAGATACCACGACACACTTACTAGAATGGCTAAAATCCAGAACACTGTTAACACCAAATTCTGGTGTTGATGAGGAACTCAATTCATTCATTGCTGGTGAGAATGCAAAATGCTACAGCCACTTTGGAAGACCGTTTGGCAGTTTCTTGCAGAGCTAAACGTAGTCTTAACCATGTGATCCAGCAATTGTGTGCCTAAGTGTTTAACCAAATGGGTTGAAAACTTATGTACACACAAAAATCTGCACATGGATGTTTATGACAGCTCGATTTATAATTTCCAAAACTTGGAAGCAACCAAGATGCCCCTCAAGAAGTAAATGTATAAACAAACTGTGGTTTATCCATACTATGGTATATTACTGAGTGATAAAAATAAACAAGTTATCAAGGCACAACAAGATATGAGGAAAGCTTAAATGCACATTTCTAAGTGAAATAAGCCAGTATGAAAAAATTACATATCGTATGATTCCAACTATGTGACATTTTGAAAAAGGCAAATTATAGACAGTGGAAAGATCAGTGATTGTCAGGTATCTGGGGTATGGAGCGAGGAGGGATGAATAGTTGAAGTATAAAGAATTTTTAGGACACTGAAACTACTCTATATGACACTGTAATGTGGATACATGACATTACACATTTATCAAAATTCATAGAACTGTACAACACAAAGAGTGAACTCTAACATAAACTATGGATTTTAGTTAATAATAAAGATTGGTTCATTAATTGCAGCAAATGTACCACACTAATGCAAATGTTCAAACAGAAACTGCAAGGAAGGACAAAGGGTATATATGGAAAATCTGTGCTATCTACTCAGGTTCTCTGTAAAATAAAACTGTTCTAAAAAATAAAGTCTATTAATAACAAAAAAATTAGGAAAAATCTGCTAACTAAACACCAACTCAAAATGTTTCATTGGACACTGATGTGTTAAGGACTGAGATATCTTTCAATGAACAATTTATTTAAGCCAATGTTTCCCCAGCTTATTTGACATTATCTTTTTTTTTTTTTTTTTTAGCAGAATACCCATTTATAACAAAGATTTTCTTGTACCATGCAATATATATTGAAGCATCATGCTGGTTCTTCACTCACATTCACGCATTCCTAGATGGAACAACCAGCATCATGAAAAATAAGAGCTAGCCAATATCCTTTTTATCTTCACTCAGGCAGCTTGCTGAGTGAGGTATCTCTACACAGCAGTTACTCTTGCAGTGGTTACTGACATTCTCAAGTCAACAGCTGTCCCAAGACCTTTCCAATTGTTCCTTTTCCTCCTTTGTCTATAAATTTTTAGCCTCCAAAAGTATCACTTTTACTTACTATTATTGATTGTCCTATATTTCTTTCTACTTCCATCTCATTGTAAGCTGGTAACAATTTCATCTCATAGTAAATGGAATAGTATCTGTTTCTGAAACCTTTCAACTCATTAGCAATGGCATGAGTGAATAGATTAAACTACTTGAATCTACCCAGGCACACTTCTTGCCCTCAGCCCTGTCAACAGCTTTACCAACAGGTAACTTGTGTATCACTTGTATCTCTGTATAACTTCTAACATCATTCTAGTAATCTGTTGAATGCAGTATACTTCTCTCTTAAACTCCAAACCATTATCTACATGTAAAAAGGCCTGTCATAAAGTCACAGATTTTCTCACACTGTATTTTCAGTGCCCCGGTATGCTTAGTAAGGCATTCTATTACCCTTGTGTAAATGACTCACTCTTTTGTCACGAGCTTTCTCCTAAGGTAGCCAGGTATATGACACAGGCACATATTGACTGAATTTCCTTTCATTCTGAGGTCAGAATTTATTGATCCAGGAGAATTGAGAGGAATTGTAAAGTAACTAGCAGATACATACAGCTTAATCACCATTAGGATTCAAACCAATCTTAGTAATTATTATCAGAGTACACTACTCCCCAGTGAGCATGCTGTCATATTACTATTGCTGTCAAACTTAATTGAACAGCTTCCTCAACATTTTAAGACTTCATACTAAGTTGATCTTTAACAACTGAGACATGAAAAATAAAAATTAAAAAAATAAGGAAAGAAACAAAGAAAGAAATCCACTACCTTCATTCTAATGAACACATTCAAATTACTTGGGGAATCAACCTGATGACTGGAAAAGGAAATGGACTAACCAAATATCTGAATTGAGAATACAGAGGGAAATGTATAATTAAAGGAAGCAAGAGCAGCAAAACGATTCAAAACCATCCAATATACAATATAATTATACCCAGTCCTACCCTTCATGTGTCTACCTCAAAATTTCATTCTCTCATATTATTTAGTTTGAGTAAATATGTGTAGGTAATGGCTAATTAAGTTCAGGCAGAAACAACCCTCTTGAAGCAGCCAGTTGTGTGACAGTTTAGTTTTCATTTTGGAGTGGGTTATTCACTCTAAAAGCAAATGCAGACACATCAGTGGATATAAAAGAATACCATAAGATCATTATGGAGACAATACTTACATAATGATTTTAAATTTGGCCTTTTTTAACACTTCCGAAATAATGATCTCTTTTATCTAAGAAGGATTTCCTTAGTTTAAGTCATACCATAAACACTCTTTCTCACTAACATCCTTTGTACAATGAACTTTCAAGAACAGAACATACTATTAGTAATCTTCCCAAGTGTTTCATCACCCTCATTATCATCATAATTAACTCCTACTAACTTTCCCCACATCTGTTTCATTAAACTTTTATTTATTTATTTATTTATTTATTGGATTACAGCTGCCAATGTGTTCCAATATTTGAAAAATTTTGAGATAAAATTATGTTGTTAATAGCTGTATTCTCTTCACATCTATTTGAAAAAGACAAATAGAGACTGCTATCATTTTTAAGATTGCCCAACACAATGAATGTACAGATGGCTGAATCAAAATTGTAACAGTCAAAATAGAAACAACAATAGTAATAATCTCATTGGGTGCTTATACATCCTACACACTTTGTGTTTTTATGCCCATCTTTTTTACCCTCATAGTAACACTAAAAAATAGAAATATATGAGGACTAAGTAAATTTTTCCATGAACACACATAGTAAATCAGAAGCAAAATAGGCATTATAAAACCGATCTTTTTTTCTTTTACACTTATAAACACTACTTCAAAAAGTGGATGCTAACATTTTCTATTGGAACCCACAATTTTCCAAATAGAAAATTCTGTCACAAACAGGCTACAAAACTGTAAGAAGGATGAATGTTACCATATCCACAATATGAACCCACTAGCTCAACTTTAAGAAAACCCAACTACAAATTAGTAAAGGCAGTGTTTTCAAATCATGATTTATAGATTTAAATTTATGAAGCAATTTACTCAATGATTACTCAGATCAGTTGATTAAAATTTGTATTTATGTTTTTCAAATGCAACATTGTTTTGTAATAATGGATCAACTTGATCAACTATTTCTTTCATGTTTGTTTCTTTCTTTCTGGCCTCAGATTTTTAGGCGACTATATCCTTGACGCGATATAACATAAAAGTTGTTTCTATATTTGGACCTTTCAAAGTAGGTTTATTCTTATTAAATAAAAGTTTTCTTTAGTTAGAATATATTTCATATTTAGAATTTCCATAACAATAACTGTAGCAGAGACAAATATTCACAGTGTAACTGAGCAGGACACTATGGGGCCTTCCCAGGACAGACACCTCCCCAATATCCTCTGCTTTAGCTCCTCTCTGAAGTACCTAGATAACAGTATATGGTGCACATTTCCTGAGTTGTTTCACAAAGGCTAAAACCATCACCAGATGGAAGAAATTAATTGCTTGATGATTATGAGCATGTAGCCCCCTGATCTACTGGTGCCTAAGGATTGATAATGTTAACCCCTGTGACACTGCCCTGTTACCTCACCATCAACAAATCAGAGAATTGTGCACAAGCTAATAGTATACACTGGTATGCCCCTCCCTCACCTTCCCTTTAAAAATGCTTTGCTGAAACCCATCGGGGAGTTCAGGCTTTTCGAGCACCAGCTGTCCCGGACTCCTTGTTTGGCACCCTGCAATAAACACTGTACTTTCCTTCACCACAACCAGGTGTCAGTGGATTAGCTTTACTGTGCGTGGGTGAGCGGACCCAAGTTTGGTTCAGTAACAACAGCACCATTCCAGGCTCAAGAGAAATTTATCATAATTAAGTGTACAAGTTAGGCCTGTAAAGGTCCCATTACATTATCTATAACAGGTAGCTATATCACAAATTACAACTCATGTATGGGGATTGAATTATTTGCTTAATGGTGAAATGTGGTATTTGACCCTGGGGGGGAAATGATACAAAATGACCTCTTTCAACTCACTCAGAGAGAGCACAAGATCTTCTTTATGTAAGGTCTAGCTTTATTCCCTATGATTACTCTAGATTCCATTACAATGCTTGAAGCAAACTCTTATGTGTGGATTGGATGGTGTTATGAAAATAATCAAATCCAGTTCTCCATGGTCTATATTCCTTATCTCACTCCTAGGTCTTCCTGACCTGAGGTATCTTCATTAGTCTTCTACGGTTGGATTCATTCTGAGAAAGCTAGTTCCCCATCATGTCTGTCCACGAGTTACTTAGAAATCATTGTTATGGTAGTAATGTAACCACTGAACAGATTACGTTAGGCTCTGTATTTGGTTTTGAGGAATAGACCAGTGTTTGAAGAGACCAGAAAAAAGTATTTTGCTTTGAGACAATGCAATTAGAAAACCACCATGGATTCTTAAGCAGGATTAAAAACAGTCTGGAAAAAACCCCACTATCTGTTTCTCAGTCTCACAATCATTTTATTTTTCCCTAAATTTCTTCACCTGTAAAATAACACTGACAATGTAATCTTACCTGCAGTGACTTTGTAAGGTATGACTAATGATGCTAAATCATGCTGAAAAAAACAACAAAGCTTTATATTTAGTATAAGTTGTGACAATAAAACAAGGGCATCAGCAAAGCCTTTGAGCAATTCCACATGCTTCCACTTTCATATTTTGGATTATTGCATGTCTTTTTTTGAACACATGTAAAATTGGCCAAGATAAAGGCTACTGGAGCATTTTCTTGTGCCCCCTAATAGATCCATGATGAAGCTTGTTTTTCAGTTTTACAAAGAAAAAACAAGATTCCCTTGATTCATTAATTTAAAAATAGGACTACAGAAGTTGAATTACCTGACAGATGAGGGAAGAATTACAGGATACTCTGCAGATGTCAGTTAGAAATATTTGGCACAGTGTTATTTCCTGCTGATACAAAGTGCTAGAACTGAAGAAGATCAAAATTAAACTGTAAGTGTCTGAAGAAAGATTGGAAACTTTTAAGTGAAATACTTAATGGAAAAAAACATCTGAGACAAGGTCACTTGGCTACTTGTAAGGGAAATACTGTTTACCTGGAAAATGTTAATTTTATTTTCATTAGCAGGAAGAGACAGAGGATGCTTACAACAATAGAATTTATAAGGAGAATGCAATTAATTTTATTCTGGATGAGAGGCTTTTTATTATTCTGGATCTAGGACAAAGCAGTTTGCACCTTAATAAGATTTCCTCAAGGACTTTCAAGAAATCAGAATAGCATACATTCATGCTGGTTTTTATAAAGTTAGTTATCAGATTATTTTTCATCTTAGTGGCTCTTTTCAATTTAAAATCACTCTTACCTCATCTTTTCCTATTTTTCCATGAAAAATACAAGGTTCATTAAATTTTATGCTCTTTCAGGTACCATTATTAAATAGTTATATTAGCTCATCACCTGATAATCATTATGTACTCAAATTAGCCAATCAGTATAACAAAAAACAAGCACATAAACAATAAATAAACAGAAACTTCTAAGAACTGATGGATATATATTTAAAGGTCAGAATTTCCTAACACTATGTATGCATAGTGAGATTAGGTTGATTTGCATATGTATTTATTGCATGTCATGGATTTTCCTTCATTGTTCATCCTCCCCCCTACCCATAGATAGGGATTTATATGAAGCAGCACTAGTACTGTAGAGTATTTTATTTTAAGTTCAGAGGTATACAGGGAAATTGTCTTATTTCCTACCAGATAGCATTGGTATCATTATTAGAGATAAAACTCAGGAACGTTCATTTCTTACATTATTCCATATCACATATTTGGTTACATGACAAAGGGAAAATAACATGGCAGATGTAATTAAGTTTAATAATCAACTGATCTTAAAGTAAGGAAATTATTCTAGATTATTTGGTCATGCCCAATATAGTCTCAAGAGTCTAAAAAATGAGAAAAAAAAGGCAGAATAAGAGTCAATGTGGGTGTAATATGATGTGAAAAAGAATTAACTGGCCATTGCTGGGTTTGAAGACAGAAAGGGGACCACGAGTCAAGGATTTCAAGCAGCATCTAGAAGCCGGAAAAGGCATGGAAACAGATTTTTCCCTCAGAGCCTCCAGAAAGGAATTCAGCCCTCCCAATACCTCAATTTTAGCCCAGAAAGATTTGTGTTGGACTTCCAAGGTACACAACTATTGGATAAATTTGTGTTGTTTTAAGCCACTAAGTTTGTGGTGATTTGTTACAGCAGCAACAGAAACTAATACCATGGCTAGCATGGTGTGATATCTACTCTAAAATATAGGGCTGAACACTGCTCAGGCTGACCAATACCACAACTAGGTATAATGAAAGATGGGTCATAAATTTCAACAAGTAACAAAATAATTTTCACAAATCCTAATCATTTCTATTGATCAAGAAGCATGCGTGCACACACGCACACGCACACGCACACACACACATATTACCAGGATATAGTATTTGAAGAAATGACTATAGTTTTTCGGTGTGAATTCCACCTAATTCTTCCTTCTGTGTTACCGTGTAAATGTAAAATCCTTGCAGGGAGAAAACACACACACACACACACACACACACACATGCACATGTACATACACATCCCACGGATAAAATCTTTCCTATCCGTCATTAATATCTAGGAATTGTTAAAATGATAGTTGAATAAATGTCTCTTCCTGATAACTTGAAACAAATGATAGCCCTTTTTTTTGCTCATCTTTATCTTTTTGGTATTTGCTTCCTCATTTTTTTGAGGACGGGGTTAGTTGTCTCTGTCCATCTTTAGACACCTTTCCCATTGTGCCTTGTATTCTTTCAGAAATCATTAAAAATATGATGACTGGGTTTACCTACTTAAACAGTTCTAGCTAATCAAAACAAAAGGAGAATTGTTACTGCTTAACATCTAAATAATTCAGACTCTTCCCAGGGTTAAAAAGAGGAAAAATTATATAGTATATAAATTCCTTTTAATATAGTTATAGGTGTAAATATTCTGAATATTTAAGCTGTTTCCATTTTATCTAAACCTAATGAAGCAAAGAAAGTTAACCTCTTAACCCTTAATTAGAAGATTCTCCAGTATTAGGTAGTTGTGATTTATATCCTCATACTAGAGCGATACATTGCTGACAATTTCATATTACTCACTACTGTTGCCTATTTCTAAAAATAGGCACTTTTATGTTTCCCTGGGCAATTCTTTACAGATCATTAGGAATACTCTCAGAATAACTAAGACATATTAAACCTAAACAACGATTAAAGAAACACACTAGCAAGACTTCCTTATCTAAAAATGGCAGAATTTAGGCCAGTACAGTATGATCTTATTCTAGGGCACTGAAAGTTAAGTACACTGTTTAGGATGAAACACTCAGGAAGTTAAAAGTAATCAGGAACAAACATATTTTTAAAAGTATCTTAGTGGATACCATGTGCACCTATTAAATTCATGAAGGCCAAAATAATGATAATCTCCTAGTGGATACCATGTGCACCTATTAAATTCATGAAGGCCAAAATAATGATAATCTCCAATGAAAATAAACATTTAGCTTAGTTTTCAATGAGTGACAATGCAAATTTCTAGAAATACTTATGAAAGAATTTTGACAACTTATGTTTTAAAGGCATTAAATATATTTATCTATTACCTTACAGTGTTAAGGGTGATTATCTCTAGGTGGTAAATCACTTCTATATTCTTCTTATTTCTTATATATTTTCTGATTTTGCAGTATTGAACAGTTATTACCAATATCATTTAGAGATTATTACCATTTTAAAGAGCAACAATGTCCCAAACATGTAAAAAAATCTTTAAAAACTTTTTTCTCCTATTTTTAAGGATTTATCTTAAATAATTTCTGGAAAAAAATATGTAAAATAAAATTTATTCATTTTCAATAATGATGCATTAAAAAATCTATTTCTAAATTTTTTCTCTTGCATTTTTCTTGGATCAATCAGGTAAAATAAAATAAAATGTGCATTAAAATTATTTTTTTGTTCCAAATAGTGTACCCTTGCAAAATGGCCAGAATCCATCCCTTTTATCAGCTACACTCTCAAGCGCTACAAAGGGTTATTAGATGAAGTCCTGAAAAACTGAATCCTGAATTCATAATGAAAGGAATAAGCCACCACATTTAAAAAAATTATCTAGAACATACATTCATGTTATGGGAAAGCAGTTATTTTTACAATCAGGATGAGATAGAAAATTTACCTCCCCAAAAAAGAAAATTTACCCTAAATTAACTACTGCTGATGAAGGCTGAATATTAATTCACATTATTTGCTCTAAACCTATTTATTTTGAAATAACTTTTTAACAATGTCATTTTTTCTCAGTCATCTCACTTTCTTCTTACTTTCTCCTTAATTGTACAATGGTGTCTTAGGATTCAAATAGTGATGTTTTTAAGAAAGCATCTATCCATAATAAAAAAAAAATCAATCTTGACAAATATTCAACAAGTAAACATATCTTTTAGACAGGGCCTTACAATTAAAAAATAAAACGTATACCTAAAGATAATTATCTTATAGGGAAAAAGTACATTATGACTGCAGTGTTCATCCCTAGGAAATTAAATGCAGTCTTTCCAAATTAAATGTGGCCTTCTAGACTTTGCTTTCTACCTAAGAAAAATAACTGCCTCAGTAGCCTGATACGCTCTATGTAAAAAATGTTTTCTATATTTGTTGGAGCATAGTAATAACTAAGGACAATAGCAACAACAAAAAGTTGAAGGGTCATATTTCAACATTCTAATGATTCAGGGAAGAACACTAAAGGAAGGTTAAGGCTTGTCAAAGAGCTAGCCGTGACCTCCAGAAGCCAAAGCACATGGGCTCCTGCACTGCTGCACAGCAGAACTAAAAAGACACCTTGTGCTTACTGAAAACACATTTGATATTCAAGGCCAGACACTGATGAATCACGCGTGTCCTGTTTCCTGAAGAGACTGCCAAGGAGATCCTGAGGTCATTTTGGTCAACATACAAAGTGTGCGAGCAGAGGGCAGACGAGTCCAGGATAAATATTCTCTTCCCCTGACATCTACCATCTCATCCTATTCAGTTTGCAAAGGAACAAGAGTTTCCGCACAAATATTGTAATCAGAATGAAAAAGCACTTGGTCTGAATAAAAAAGAAAAGTTAATTAGATTGTCTTCTTTTTCCAGTGAAATCTACAATAATTTTGAATGGTTTTAAGATTTAATATTTTGCATTCATTTTTTTTTGAAGAACTAAATGGCAAGGAAATCTACGTATTGATTTATTTTCATCCTCCAAACTTTGTGTGATCTAAATATTATTCAGAAAACTGAGAATGTGGAAGACATAAATTCATCACCTGAGATTATCATGCAACAATTAGATACTGGGGTTAAAAGACAAAGAAAGGCATTACTGACTCTAAACCAAACACTGTTCACTGTTACACCACATTGCCTCATTTACTGAAAATTTTCTTTGACACAAAAATCTTCTACCACATCACCTCTTTTTTCTTTTTAACTTTTTGGTTGGAAGTCTAGTTTTAGGCAGGTGGGAGAAATAGCACAGCAGAGCGGCCTTACTTAGTTCTTACTTATCTCTGTAGCAATGGCAACAACCCTTGGTCAAACACAGCACTGAACTGTAAAGTTCTCCTAGTGACTGTGTAATGTGATGGGTCAAGAAGAACCAAGCTGTCATCATATTTAAAGAAAATATGAAGAGTCATGATATATTTGTTCCTGGTTTAAAGTCTGTGTCTTTAAGAATTCTAGACCCCAAGACTCAGGTGGGCTTCTTTGGGTAGAGACATCTCACAGGAGAAAACTGCATCCTATGCTAGGCTATCAGAGAAAGAGGGAGAACATGGAAGCCTGTGTATGACTCCTTTGCATATGTGTCTTTGTTTCCTGTTCTTCCTGAAATATATCTTTTGCTATAATAAATCTTAGCCATGATCATAACTTTATGTGGAAGTGTGTTAGTCCTTCCAGCAAATAGTCAAATGAGTTGGGTACTCCCCTCCCCCTGAACAGTAGTGACTAAAAATATATGGTGATGGAGCTAACAGATTGTATTGTTTTGCTTTTATTACATAACAAAACACTTCCTAATTTATTGGCTTCATTACTAAATAAATATTAGCGAGTTTTTTAAGTGTGTCTGTTCAAGGTTTCCAAGTCATCACAAAGGTTGGAAAGCATCTCCAAGCTCGATCTATAGCTTGGCTTAAATTAGATACATTCATGTCTGTGAACTTCATGAATTTTATAAGTTTTATTCTCTGCTTCTGTTTATCAGCACAGAAATCAGCTAAGATTAGACTTTCAGAGTTAGAAGACCAAGGTTTTCAAGGTAGAAAGAAACACCTATGAGCTTTATTTAATGTGAAAATTAAGAGTAATTAATGAAAAGTAAGTAATTAAAGATCTTAACAGTATAGCCAACAGCATAGGAAGTTAAGTTTCCTGAGGCCCAGTTCCACTAAGCAGAAAAGATGACCACAGGCCAGTAAAACAATTTGAAGCTGAAGAGGCCCAGTCTACAAACAGGCCTGGGGGAAGCATATTCTATGGGGAACACACTAAAGATACAGTCCAATATGGAGAGAAGAGCTGAGGATTGCAGACTATCACAGCAGCCAACCACTGAACTGTTAGCTCACCAGCAAGGGTGAGTTCTCCTAAGAAAGAAAACAAACAGAACTGTCTTTCGAGCTTCAGTAAGCCTTGTAAAAAGTATTACAAGATAACCAGTGAATTATGGAATTGGAGTTCTAGGTCGTATGTTTTTATAATAGGGAGGAACAAATCTGACCCCATATTGGATCTGTTTCTTTTACTTTAAGCTTCATATTCTATTGGTTTTGCTATAAGTTAATCACTAAGGGGATGTTGCCTGTAGCTTGAAGTACACATAATGGTCCATCTCTGGGAACCCTACCTGCCATGCCTGAGCTTATAAGCTACAAGGCCTTTGTTTAGTTCACAGCCTGACCAGGCCCAGGTGAGAATGGTTGCAGGAAAGAAGAAATGAACACACCCTCTCCAGAGTCTGGCTGGAACCAGGAAATATTTGCGACAACTTATTGCCTTTTTTACTTTACCTCCGCACCTCCCCCTCTTTGTTCTATAAAAGAAACTAGCATCCAAACCCTGGCAAGATGGTTCTTTGGGACACTAGCCCACCATCTTCTGTTTCAGTCAGCTGGCTTTCCAAGTAAGTCGTTATTCCTTGCCCCAACAACTCGTCTCTCGGTTTACTGGCTTATTGTGCGGGGAGCAGTACAAGCTTGGACTTGGTAACATTTTCTGTCACAAAACTTCTGATCATTCATTGCTTCTCAGATATACTTCTCCAAAACAGTCACACTATTTTCTACATACAATTTTCAAATGTAACATGCAGTGTTCTACCAATGAGAAAAAGTGTATCTATCTTACAAGTATAGTTATTAATACATATATTTCTCCAGAGTTTCAAGTCCTTTATGAGGAAACATTATAAAAATATCACATACAGACACCAACTTTTGAGGATTATTGTCAAAAATGGATAAAGATTTTCTAATAGCTTGCATTGTTCATATTCTTCCTCATATTATTAAATGGCATTATGGCTATTCCCAACTGGATTTTGTTATCAATGTAATACTCCTTATGTGTCTAAATGGACTATTAATTAGTTGTTCCATTTATTAACTTCTCTGTTTATCCTTTGGCAGTGAATGAAGAGTCATGCATAAGTACCTTCTAGTGCAAACATTCAGCAGTTAGTAGCACATCTCAATGAGGTCAGAAAAATACCTCAGAGTGTACACAATTTATTCATTCATATTCAACATATTAATAAGTTTTAACCCTCTGGTGATGCATAAGGGCCCTACATCAAGTGAATGACAACTTTTGGGTTAAAAGAAAGCAATTTTTTTTTCCCCTGGGGAGAAAAGAGGGGACATAGGTGAGTGAGGGGGAAGGAAGAACAAAGGGAAAGAACTGAAAGAGGAGAAAAGGAAAGTTCGTTCAATTCAAAAGAAAATATTTTTTGAAATGTATTGAATATATATGAAAATATATAAGTATAAACAAGAGAGTATCAATTTTCAGAGCTAAGTAAAATAGCCACACTGCCCTCCAGTTTTCAATTCTGGAGTAATCTCACCAAAGTCATTCTATTAATGTCTTTAATGAATGTTACATCAGCTGTGTTAACCAAAATTTCAGAAATGGAGGTCTGATTGAAACAAAGAGGCGTTTATTGGGGGTTTGTTAGAACTGCAGCCTGGGAGACACAGGTTCAAGTACTTGAATTGTGTTCCACTGGACTACAAAATGGAGGAAGTTTATGGAGGCAAAAACTTCAAGGCCACAATTAGTTACAAGAGTTATTTATCAAGAATTGTAATTGGAGCTGGCAAGAAGTGAGTGTGCTTGTTAAGCATGGATAGGTTGGGATCCAAAATGGCTGCATAGTTACAAGGGGCAAAAACCTTGAGACAAGGCTGCAGCTAGCCGATGTTGTTTTAAAAATGGCTGATGCCCTTGGGTTATGTATAGTTCACAGAAAGTTCAAGTTCTCAGTAGTACTGGGACTTATCTAAGCCCTGGTCCTCAATTGTCCCCCAACTCCATTTTTATATGCCTGAGCTATGATTACTCCATTATCATTTCAATTTGTCATCAGCCGGCATCTTTAAAATTATCTCATTAGTAATTATGTAAATATTCTATGATAACATAGGCATGCTTTGCTTGCATTGACTTTTTTCAATGTCAGAAACATTTAACTTTTGTATTAAATAGTTTGCTTTCCATTATATTTAGGGACTCTGTAATGGATTTAGAATCTTTTTCTCTTTTCTAAATGTTTTGTTTTTCTTGTTTGATTTGATTCAACTTCTAATATATGTTGTTTTTTACCTAAAATACTTTATTCATTTTATTTTAAGAAACAGTGCAGGTGAATCAGGAGATTAACCAAGATGGCGGAGTAGAAGGACGTGCTGTCACTCCCTCTTGCGAGAGCACCAGAATCACAACTGACTGCTGGACCATCATTGACAGGAAGACCCTGGACTTCACCAAGGAGGATACCCCACGTCCAAGGACAGAGGAGAAGCCACAGTGAGACGGTAGGAGGGGCGCAAGCAGAGTAAAATCAAACCCCGTAACTGCTGGGTGGGTGACTCACAGACTGGCGAACACTTATACCACAGAAGTCCACCCACTGGAGTAAAGGTTCTGAGCCCCACGTCAGGCTTCCCAACCTGGGGGTCAGGCAACGGGAGGAGGAATTCCTAGAGAATCAGACTTTGAAGCCTAGTGGGAATTGGATTGCAGGACTTTGACGGGACTGGGGGAAACAGAGACCCCACTCTTGGAGGGCACACACAAAGTAATGTGTGCATCAGGACCCAGGGGAAGGAGCAGTGAGCCTGGGGGAGACTGAACCAGACCTACCTGCTGGTGTTGGGGGGTCTCCTGCAGAGGCGAGTGGTGGCTCTGTTTCACCGTGGGGATAAGGACACTGGCAGCAGAGGTTCTGGGAAGTTCTCCTTGGCGTGAGCCCTCCCAGAGTCTGCCATTAACCCCACCAAAGAGCACGGGTAGGCTCCAGTGTTGGGTTGCCTCAGGCAAAACAGCCAACAGGGAGGGAACCCAGCCCCACCCATCAACAGTCAAGTGGATTAAGGTTTTACTGAGCTCTGACCGCCACAGCAACAGTCAGCTCTACCCACCACCAGAGCCTCCCATCAAGCCTCTTAGATAGCCTCAACCACCAGAGGGCAGACAACAGAAGCAAGAAAAACTATAATCCTGCAGCCTGTGGACCAAAAACCACAGTTACAGAAAGATAGAGAAGATGAAAAGGCAGAGGGCTATGTACCAGATGAAGGAACAAGAAAAATCCCCAGAAAAACAACTAAATGAAGTGGAGATAGGCAACCTTCCAGAAAAAGAATTCAGAATAATGATAGTGAAGATGATCCAGGACCTCGGAATAAGAATGGAGGCAAAGATTGAGAAGATGCAAGAAATGATTAACAAAGACCTAGAAGAATTAAAGAACAAACAAACAGAGATGACCAATACAATAACTGAAATGAAAACTACACTAGAAGGAATCAATAGCAGAATAACTGAGGCAGAAGAACGGATAAGTGACCTGGAAGACAGAATGATGGAATTCACTGCTGCGGAACAGACTAAAGAAAAAAGAATGAAAAGAAATGAAGACAGCCTAAGAGACCTCTGGGATAACATTAAACGCAACAACATTCGCATTATAGGGGTCCCAGAAGGAGAAGAGAGAGAGAAAGGACCAGAGAAAATATTTGAAGAGATTATAGTCGAAAACTTCCCTAACATGGGAAAGGAAATAGCCACCCAAGTCCAGGAAGCGCAGAGAGTCCCATACAGGATAAACCCAAGGAGAAACACGCCGAGACACATAGTAATCAAAGTGGCAAAAATTAAAGACAAAGAAAAGTTATTGAAAGCAGCAAGGGAAAAACGACAAATAACATACAAGGAAACTCCCATAAGGTTAACAGCTGATTTCTCAGCAGAAACTCTGCAAGCCAGAAGGGAGTGGCATGATATACTTAAAGTGATGAAAGGGAAGAACCTACAACCAAGATTACTCTACCCGGCAAGGATCTCATTTAGATTTGATGGAGAAATCAAAAGCTTTACAGACAAGCAAAAGCTAAGAGAATTCAGCACCACCAAACCAGCTCTACAACAAATGCTAAAGGAACTTCTCTAAGTGGGAAACACAAGAGAAGAAAAGGACCTACAAAAACAAACACAAAACAATTAAGAAAATGGTCATAGGAACATACATATCGATTATTACCTTAAACGTGAATGGATTAAATGCCCCAACCAAAAGACATAGACTGGCTGAATGGATACAAAAACAAGACCCATATATATGCTGTCTACAAGAGACCCACTTTAGACCTAGGGACACATACAGACTGAAAGTGAGGGGATGGAAAAAGATATTCCATGCAAATGGAAATCAAAAGAAAGCTGGAGTAGCTATACTCATATCAGATAAAATAGACTTTAAATTAAAGAATGTTACAAGAGACAAGGAAGGACACTACATAATGATCCAGGGATCAATCCAAGAAGAAGATATAACAATTATAAATATATATGCACCCAACATAGGAGCACCTCAATACATAAGGCAACTGCTAACAGCTATAAAAGAGGAAATCGACAGTAACACAATAATAGTGGGGGACTTTAACACCTCACTTACACCAATGGACAGATCATCCAAAATGAAAATAAATAAGGAAACAGAAGCTTTAAATGACACAATAGACCAGATAGATTTAATTGATATATATCGGACATTCCATCCAAAAACAGCAGATTACACGTTCTTCTCAAGTGCGCACGGAACATTCTCCAAGATAGATCACATCTTGGGTCACAAATCAAGCCTCAGTAAATTTAAGAAAATTGAAATCATATCAAGCATCTTTTCTGACCACAACGCTATGAGATTAGAAATGAATTACAGGGAAAAAAACGTAAAAAGGACAAACACATGGAGGCTAAACAATACGTTACTAAATAACCAAGAGATCACTGAAGAAATCAAAGAGGAAATCAAAAAATACCTAGAGACAAATGACAATGAAAACACGACGACCCAAAACCTATGGGATGCAGCAAAAGCAGTTCTAAGAGGGAAGTTTATAGCTATACAAGCCTACCTAAAGAAACAAGAAAAAGCTCAAGTAAACAATCTAACCTTACACTTAAAGAAACTAGAGAAAGAAGAACAAACAAAACCCAAAGTTAGCAGAAGGAAAGAAATCATAAAGATCAGAGCAGAAATAAATGAAATAGAAACAAAGAAAACAATAGCAAAGATCAATAAAACTAAAAGTTGGTTCTTTGAGAAGATAAACAAAATTGATAAACCATTAGCCAGACTCATCAAGAAAAAGAGGGAGAGGACTCAAATCAATAAAATCAGAAATGAAAAAGGAGAAGTTACAACAGACACTGCAGAAATACAAAGCATCCTAAGAGACTACTACAAGCAACTTTATGCCAATAAAATGGACAACCTGGAAGAAATGGACAAATTCTTAGAAAGGTATAACCTTCCAAGACTGAACCAGGAAGAAATAGAAAATATGAACAGACCAATCACAAGTGATGAAATTGAAACTGTGATTAAAAATCTTCCAACAAACAAAAGTCCAGGACCAGATGGCTTCACAGGTGAATTCTATCAAACATTTAGAGAAGAGCTAACACCCATCCTTCTCAAACTCTTCCAAAAAATTGCAGAGGAAGGAACACTCCCAAACTCATTCTATGAGGCCACCATCACCCTGATACCAAAACCAGACAAAGACACTACAAAAAAAGAAAATTACAGACCAATATCACTGATGAATATAGATGCAAAAATCCTCAACAAAATACTAGCAAACAGAATCCAACAACACATTAAAAGGATCATACACCACGATCAAGTGGGATTTATCCCAGGGATGCAAGGATTCTTCAATATACGCAAATCAATCAATGTGATACACCATATTAACAAATTGAAGAATAAAAACCATATGATCATCTCAATAGATGCAGAAAAAGCTTTTGACAAAATTCAACACCCATTTCTGATAAAAACTCTCCAGAAAGTGGGCATAGAGGGAACCTACCTCAACATAATAAAGGCCATATATGACAAACCCACAGCAAACATCATTCTCAATGATGAAAAACTGAAAGCATTTCCTCTAAGATCAGGAACGAGACAAGGATGTCCACTCTCACCACTATTATTCAACATAGTTTTGGAAGTCCTAGCCACGGCAATCAGAGAAGAAAAAGAAATAAAAGGAATACAAATTGGAAAAGAAGAAGTAAAACTGTCACTGTTTGCGGATGACATGATACTATACATAGAGAATCCTAAAACTGCCACCAGAAAACTGCTAGAGCTAATTAATGAATATGGTAAAGTTGCAGGATACAAAATGAATGCACAGAAATCTCTTGCATTCCTATACACTAATGATGAAAAATCTGAAAGAGAAATTATGGAAACACTCCCATTTACCATTGCAACAAAAAGAATAAAATACCTAGGAATAAACCTACCTAGGGAGACAAAAGACCTGTATGCAGAAAACTATAAGACACTGATGAAAGAAATTAAAGATGATACCAACAGATGGAGAGATATACCATGTTCTTGGATTGGAAGAATCAACATTGTGAAAATGAGTATACTACCCAAAGCAATCTACAGATTCAATGCAATCCCTATCAAATTACCAATGGCATTTTTTACGGAGCTAGAACAAATCATCTTAAAATTTGTATGGAGACACAAAAGACCCCGAATAGGCAAAGCAGTCTTGAGGCAAAAAAATGGAGCTGGAGGAATCAGACTCCCTGACTTCAGACTATACTACAAAGCTACAGTAATCAAGACAATATGGTACTGGCACAAAAACAGAAACATAGATCAATGGAACAAGATAGAAAGCCCAGAGATTAACCCACGCACCTATGGTCAACTAATCTATGACAAAGGAGGCAAAGATATACAATGGAGAAAAGACAGTCTCTTCAATAAGTGGTGCTGGGAAAACTGGACAGCTACATGTAAAAGAATGAAATTAGAATACTCCCTAACACCATACACAAAAATAAACTCAAAATGGATTAGAGACCTAAATATAAGAGTGGACACTATAAAACTCTTAGAGGAAAACATAGGAAGAACACTCTTTGACATAAATCACAGCAAGATCTTTTTTGATCCACCTCCTAGAGTAATGGAAATAAAAACAAAAATAAACAAATGGGACCTAATGAAACTTCAAAGCTTTTGCACAGCAAAGGAAACCATAAACAAGACGAAAAGACAACCCTCAGAATGGGAGAAAATATTTGCAAATGAATCAACGGACAAAGGATTAATCTCCAAAATATATAAACAGCTCATTCAGCTCAATATCAAAGAAACAAACACCCCAATCCAAAAATGGGCAGAAGACCTAAATAGACATTTCTCCAAAGAAGACATACAGATGGCCACGAAGCACATGAAAAGATGCTCAACATCACTAATTATTAGAGAAATGCAAATCAAAACTACAATGAGGTATCACCTCACTCCTGTTAGAATGGGCATCATCAGAAAATCTACAAACAACAAATGCTGGAGAGGGTGTGGTGAAAAGGGAACCCTCTTGCACTGTTGGTGGGAATGTAAATTGATACAGCCACTATGGAGAACAATATGGAGGTTCCTTAAAAAACTAAAAATAGAATTACCATATGACCCAGCAATCCCACTACTGGGCATATACCCAGAGAAAACCGTAATTCAAAAAGACACATGCACCCGAATGTTCATTGCAGCACTATTTACAATAGCCAGGTCATGGAAGCAACCTAAATGCCCATCAACAGACGAATGGATAAAGAAGATGTGGTACATATATACAATGGAATATTACTCAGCCATAAAAAGGAACGAAATTGAGTCATTTGTTGAGACGTGGATGGATCTAGAGACTGTCATACAGAGTGAAGTAAGTCAGAAAGAGAAAAACAAATATCGTATATTAATGCATGTATGCGGAACCTAGAAAAATGGTACAGATGAGCCAGTTTGCAGGGCAGAAGTTGAGACACAGATGTAGAGAATGGACATATGGACACCAAGGGGGGAAAACTGCGGTGGGGTGGGGATGGTGGTGTGCTGAATTGGGCGATTGGGATTGACATGTATACACTGATGTGTATAAAACTGATGCCTAATAAGAACCTGCAGTATAAAAAAACAAACAAAACAACTAATACTAAACTTTCATTGGGTTATTTGTATGGAAACATGTTAATATAAATGTTTCAGACATTACATGAAATTTCTAAAAATCTTATATTTGTATTTGTATGGAAATATGTATGGAAATATGTTAATATAAATGTTTCAGACATTACATGAAATTTCTAAAAATCATATTTGTATTTGTATGGAAATATGTATGGAAATATGTTAATATAAATGTTTCAGACATTACATGAAATTTCTAAAAATCTTATATTTGTACTTGTATGGAAATATGTATGGAAATATGTTAATATAAATGTTTCAGACATTACATGAAATTTCTAAAAATCTTATATGTTCTGGTATAATGTTATAAGTAATAATCCTATTTATTACTTTAAAATGTATATCTCAGAAATAACTAATTTTCTTGTCAACTGCATTATTATGAACTGTCATCAAATCTTTAACCGTGGTCATTTTTAAGTCTTTTGTCATTTACAGACAGTTCTGGGTGTACTCTGATGATTTTGCAAATATGTTCCTATAAAAGGGTTTCATCTTCAAGAAATACATGGAAAAGACTCTGACAAGTACAGGTTTCTGGTAACGGACTGTACTGCTGAACTGAATGAATAAGCATTTTCAGAACTCTAATGAAAAACTGATGAACTCATAAAAGTGCTAACAAAAGATCAAGATGAAAAAAAAAATTAATTACATGGGACTGAGTGAACTGATGAGGATGAGTATAATTTTTGTGACTTTCTGTCTGAATTTAAAAAAAAAAAAAAAAAAAATTCCACAAGGACTCAGAGGCAAAGAATATACAAATCAATTTTCACTGCAAAGTAAAGGAGCTGTTACAGTGGAGGATTACTGGACTGAATGTCAATACTATGACATAGTATGAGTGTGTTTCATGTTTGGTAATTGCAATCATTGTTGCTTTTGTTGTGGTCATCCATGTACAATGCTTGGTGTCAGTCGATTTATCTCTTGTAAAAATAAAATACAGTGTGTGTGTGTGTGAAAAAAAAAAAAATAAAATAAATAAATAAATAAAGTCAAAAAAAAAAAAAAAAGAAACAGTGCATATTTATACTAATCAAAAGCTTATAGTATTATCCATGAGAAAATGATGCCAGATTAAAAATGAAATAAACTAAAATGTACATTATGTTGATATATTCTTAATTTACAATTTTCACATCTAAAGTAGTGTTCCTAACCATCATTAAACCCACATGGTATGATTAAATTACAGCAGTTGTATTTGAATCAGGGAGTCACTAATCTAGATTATTTTAAATACTTATTCTTCAGGAGAAGATAGAAATTATATATAAGCTTCAAACATGTATTTTGGTACTAGATGAATGATTATAACCTATGTATATGTCCATCGATGGATGAATGGATGAAGGAAATGTATATACATACAATGGAATAATTTAGCCTTCAACAAAGAAGGAAATCCTGTCACATGTGAAAAAAATGAATGAACCTTGAGGACATGAGGCTAAGTGAAATAAGGCAGTCATAGGACAAATACTGCATGATTCCAGGGGTGTGGGGAAAATGAGAGGTTGCTAATGAACAGACATAACGTTTCAGGAACGCAAGATGAATAAATTCTAGAGATCTCCTGTACAACATTGTGCCTATAGTTAACAATACTGTACACTTAAAAATCTGTTAAGTGGGTAGATCTCATGTTAGTGTCTTTAATACAATAAATTACAATTTTAAATTCAAGAAAACAAGGTAACTTACATCCAGTGAGGGTCCAGGGCATCGGGTGCGGACCCTGACGCTACAGCAGGTCCCTGAAGTACAGGCTTCTCAGGATGGTGATGGAGACACACCGCTTTAATGGGAACGAGACCACGCCCTGCGCACCGCAGTGCCCATGCGCCGCTTGGCTGCATCCGGCGCGCTCGAGGCTGCTGCTCTCCTGACGACCTCACGAGCTAAGAGGTCTTTCGTGCCCATGCGCTGCTTGGCTGCGTCGGGCGCGCTCGAGGCTGCTGCTCTCCTGACGACCTCACGAGTTAAGAGCTCTCTCGTGCCCATGCGCCGCTTGGCTGCGTCCGGCGCGCTCGAGGCTGCTGCTCTCCTGACGACCTCACGAGCTAAGAGGTCCCTTTCAGGCTGCTCTTCCAGGGCCGCTCGCTTCAGGATGTGCTCCAGCTGCTGCTCTTGCTGCGCTGAGCCCGTGGCTGCGCCCCTTCCTCTCCAGTTCCCCCAGTGGATCCTGGCGCCCCATCCACCCGGGGAATGACCCCAGCCTGGGACAAGGCCTCCGCCCACTGCACCTTCTCCACTTCATCTCGCAGGCGACCGGCTACTTAACTTGTCAGGTGAGGAGCTTGCGGGCGGACGGGCAGCTTGAGAAGGCGGCACACCTCCTCCACTTTCGGCTCCAGCTTGGAGACACGTTGCCCGTGGGGCATGCGCTCTTGGCGTAGCCTAGGCTGTAGGCAAGCATGGTGACCACGAGGCTGATCAGCTGCAACTTCTCACCAGTGCAGTACATCTGCGTGCTCACGGGGGCGCATCTTAGAAACGTGATGTGCGTCACCAGCATCTGGATCAGGGTTTGCGTCTGGCTCAGCGTTTGCGTCTGGCTCTTCCTGTTATGGGCCTCCAACTGGCTGCTGGTGAAGGACATCTGGGCAAGTGGTTGGAGGCAAAGAGCTTGCGGAAGCCTGGGGCCAGGAAGGGCAGGTGGCGCAGTTGCTGGAAGCTCTAATAGTGATGGGTGGCCTGCTCTAGCAGGTTGTGGAAGGCTGGCCAGTCAATCGAGGGCTGCGCATACAGCACCCAGGCCCCAGGCTGAGTCCTGCAGCCACTGACGGATATATATATATATATATATATATATATATATATATATATATATCCTTTATCCATTGGTCCATAGACACATAGGTTTTTCCCATAACCTGGAAATTGTGAATAAAGCTGCAGTTAACATAGGAGTGAAGATATACCTTGAAAATCCTTGTTTATTTTCCTTTGGGTATATGACCGGAAGTGTTATTACCGGATCATAAGCTAGTTGTTTTTTAAATTTTTTGAGGAACATCCATACAGTTTTCCATAGTGACTGTACCAGTTTACATTCTCAACAACAGTGCAATGGTTTCCCTTTTCTGCACATCCCTGCCAACTCTTGTCTTTTTAATGACAGCTGTTCTAACAGGTTTAAGGTGATATCTCATTGTGGTATGGTTTTGATTTGCATTTCTCTGATGATTAGTGATGTTAAGCACCTTTCATTGTACTTGTTGGTCATTTGTATTTCTTCTTCTCAAAAATGTCTATTCAGTCATTCTGTACAATTTTTTAACCAAATTATTTGTTTCGTTGCTGTTGAGTTGTATGGGTTCTTTATGTATTTTGGGTATTAACCACTTATCAGATGGTTCCCAAATATTTTCTCCCATTCCATAGGTTAACTTTCATTTTGTTGATTGTTTCTTTTGCTGTGCTGATCCTTTTCAGTTTGATACAGTACCACTTATTAATTTTTTGCTTTTATTGCTTGTGCTTTTGGTGTCATATCCAAAAAATCATTTCCAAGACCAAAGTCAAGGAGCTTTTCTCCTGCTTTCTTCTAGGAGTTTTTTACAGTTTTTGATGCTACTGTAAATGGGATTTTTAAAAAATTTCTTTTTCAGATATTTCATTATTAGTGTATAAAAATGCAACAGATATTTATATGCTGATTCTGTGTACTGCAACTTACTGAATTCATTGATTAGATCTAACGGTTTTTTGGTGGAGATTTTAGGATTTTTCTCCTTATAAGGTCATATCATCTGCAAACAGAGACAATTTAACTTCTTCCTTCCCAATTGGACTGCTTTTATTTCTTTTTCTTGCCTAATATCTCTGGCTGACTTCCAGTGTTGTGGTGAGTAGGAGTGGTGAGAATGGGCACACTTGTCTTATTCCTGATCTTAGAGGAAAAGCTTTCAACCTTTCACTGTTGCATATGACGTTAGCTATGGGCTTTCCTATGTTGATGTACAGTATGTTCCTTCCATACCCAATTTGTTAAAAATTGTTATCATGAAAAGTTGTTGAAGTCTGTCAAATTGTTTTCTCTGAACCTATTGAGATGATCATATGATTTCTATATCTCATTCTATTAAAGTGGTGCATCACAGTTATTGATTTGCATAAGTTGAATCATCCTTGCATCCCAGGGGTGAATCCCTCTTGATCATGGCTTATGATCCTTTTAATGTGCTGTTGAATTCAGTTTGCTTATATTTTGTTGAGAATTTTGGCATCTATATTCTATAGGGATACTGGCCTGTAGTTTTCTTTTCATGCTGTGTCCTTACCTAACTTTGGTATGAGGGTAATGCTGGACTTATAAATGAGTTTGGGACTATTTCCTCCTCTTCAATATTTTGGAAGAGTTTGAAAAAGAGTGTCATTAATTCTTCTTTAAATGTTTGGTAGAATTCACCATTAAAGCCATTTGGACCTGAGCTTTCCTTAGATTTTAGATTACTAATTCAGTCTCCTTACTTGTTATTGATTGTTCAGATTTTCTCTTTTTTTATGATTCAGATTTCCTCTTGTTTTATGATTCCTCTTTTTTTATGATTCAGTATTGGTAGTTAGTATGTTTCTAGGAATTTATTCATTTATTCTGTTAATAAATTTGGGGCATATAAGGGTTCATAGTAGCCTTTTATGATCCTCTGCATTTTTATGGTATCAATTGTAATGTCTCCTCTTTCATTTCTGATTATGTTTATTTGTCTTCTCTCTTTTTTCTTACACACTCTAGCTGAAGGTTTCCATATTTTCTCTTTTCAAAAAATCCTGGCTCTTATTTTCATTGATCTTTTCTATTGTCTTTTTAGTCTCTGTTTCATTAATTTATGCTCTGATCTTTGTTATTTCCTTCCTTGAGCTAACTTTGGGCTTTGTTTGCTCTTCTCTCTCTAGTTCCTTGAGGAGCAGTGTTAAGTTATTCACATGAGATCTTTCTTTTTTCTTAATATAGGCCTTTATCACTCCAAATTCCCTGTTAGAAGTGCTTTTGCAGCATTCCATAGATTTTGGTATATTGTGTGGTAATTTTCATTTATTTCAAGATTTTTTTGATTTCTCTTTTGATTTCTTCTTTGACCTATCAGTTGTTTAGGAGTGTGTTGTTTAGTTTCAACATATTCATGATTTTTCCTGTTTTTTTTTTTTTTCTTGTAATTGATTTCTAGTTTCATACCATTGTGTTAATAAAAGATGCTTGGAATGATTTCAAAGTTCTTGAATTTCTGAGACTTGTTTTATAATCTATCAAATGGTCTATCCTAGAGAATGTTCCATATAAGCTTGAGAAGAATGTGCTAGGTCCAGATAGTCTAGATATTGAGGCTAAAGTAAAATGCAAGACCAACATTTTCTTATTAAAATTCTATCTGGATGATCTATCCATTATTACAGTACCCTACTATGATTTTATTGTATATTTCTCCTTGCAGATCTGTTAATATTTGCTTGATATATTTAGGTGCTCTGACGTTGGGTGAATATATATTTATGATTGTTATATCTTCTGGAATAATTGACCCCTTTATCATCATATAATGGCCTTCTTTGTTTTATTTTACTGTTTTTGGACTGAAGTGTATTTTGTCTGATGGAAGTGTAGCTACCTCTGCCTTTTGGTTTCCGTTTGCATGGAGCATCTTCTTCCTTCTCCTCACTTTGAACCAATATGTGTTCTTAAAGCTCAAGTGAGTCTTTTGTAGGCAGCATATAGTGACGGTCTTTTTTAAAAAATTCCATCCAGCCACTTTATGCCTTTTGATTGGAGAATTTAATCCATTTACATTTAGAGTAATTATTGATAGGGAAGGACTTACTAATCCCATCGTATTGTTTTTTCCAACATGTCCAAACTTCTATTTTTTGCTCCAGTGGTGTTCTGGAACTTCTCCACTGGAAACCTGGGCTTCCACAAAGTCTCTCTCATCTGTGGATAATTGTCTAAGACAGGGTTTTCCGGGGGCTTCTGAACTGTGGCTGAGAGGGCCGGAAATGGTTCCCAGGCCACTACAGGATCTACAGCCAAGTTGTGTAAGCCTACTACCCTACACGTGGGTGGGCAAGACTCCTTCAAGTCCCTTGGCCTACAATGCTGAATCCCACAGCTCCTACAAAGGCACTTTTGTCTGTGGATGGATGCCAAAATGGGGATCCATTTAGGGGATGGGAATGAGGAACATCTTATTCCATCATGATAGTAATGTCAATCCCTTGCAACCTTTTTCAACGATATTTGAGATAGTTATTAAGGATTTTTAAAAAATCAATAGACTTTTGTAGACCAATTTTAGATTATAGCAAAATTGTGTGGAAAGTTCAGACAGTTCCCGCTTAGTGTCCCCCACCACCAACATCCTGGACCAGTGTGGTACATTTGTTATAATTGGACAGTTTTTAAAATAAGATAAATTTCCATCTTAGGTCTTGTAAAATTTTATGTGGATGATTAACCTAAAAACTTTGTAACACTTCAAAAAAAGTACAAGAACAATTTCGAGTGAGACAAAAAAATATTCTTGCAGTTCTTAGAATATATTATCTGGACATCACCATACGATAGAATGTTCTGTAATGATGAAAATGTTCTATATCAGCACTATTCAACATTATAGTCTCCATCCACATGTGACTATTAGCATTTAAAACGTGATTAGAGTCACTAAGGGACTGAATTTTAAATTCTGTTTAATTTAAATTTAACTTTATATGGCCACACATGTAGCTAGTAGCTACTGTATTTGACAGTGTGGGTCTAGGGATATTTCCTGGAATTAGTTACTATTTGGAGGCTGTGCAATATTTAATTTACTTTTAAATATGCTTTTCATAACATCAATATCAAAAAAATAAAGGAAGTATAATGAATGGATAATAAGTATACTTGTGATGGCTTTATGATGTGTCAGCTTGGCTAAGGTGAACTGTAGTACCCAGAATTCTCATTCTAAAATGATTCCAATGAGAGTAAGCTAAAAGAGATATACTCTATTAAAAGCTGTAGAATATAAGAGAGGCAGCAGCCATTTTGTAAGATGCACACACCTTCTTCCAGTTATTCAATTAAATATAATCTAGATGCTTCTGTGAAGGAATTTTGCAGATGAAATTAAAGCCTCTGATCAGTTGACTAAGCTAATCAAACAGGAGACTATCTTTTATTGGTCTGACTTAATCTGTTAAAAGCTCTTTAAAAGAGGGCTTAGCCCTTTCCTGAGTTCATAGACTTCAACCAACAGCTGGGTTCGCTGTCATTCTCCATTTCCCCAGGATCTTGCTTCCTGTTTGTCTTTTCATGCTTGTGGGGTTCTAGGCTGCTCTTGCTCTTCCCTTCCCGACTACCTGCCCCACAGACTTCAGGCTTGCTTAACCAGATACCCTGAATGAGTGTAAAATGATTGTGTAATCCAATTCATTGCAATAAATCATAATGGATAGATGATAGGTAGTCTTCTACTGGTTCTAATTCCTTGTTTAAAGCTTGACGGATAACACACTCAACTTGCCTGCCATTGTGGGGATGGTGGGGAACAGGAAGAAAAATGACAGGAGAGATTAAAGACGACAGAAATAAGAAAATCTACTATCACTAAAGTCTATGTGCGATTATATCAAGTCTTATAAAGTATCTTTTCCCCCCTCTTTCACATAATTCAGTCAGTGAAATTTGCATATGGGTTTTGAGAACCAAACATTTGGTTGCTTTGACACTTATAAAGATTGCAATTTTTAATAAAAGATTTTAACTTATATAAGAGAGAATATAAGGGAGACTGTAGCTCCTCAATAACAATTGCCATTTTACATCAGAAGTAGTAACAAACAAACTAATTAAACCTTCTACTTTTTGCTTACTTGCTTGTTTGTCTGAATTGAGAAAAAAGGTATAACATATTAGATGTTGTCATCTTTCCAGACTAGGAAAGCCTATTCCTTTTCACACTTAAAGAATGAAATGCTGAAGTCAGTACAGTCTCCAGGAAGAACAAGTGATTGAAACAAATGCTGATATGGTGCCTTAAAGAGGGAGTCATTCACCAATTTAAATAGTACAATAGAAGTGACAAACCAGTTATTATTTTTTCCTAAAACTCATAGGATGATTATACTACAAAAATTAAATGACATTGAAGGGTAAACTAAACTGAATACAAAGAGCTGAATTTATCTCCATTTCCATGATTTAGTAATATAACAAGCAAAAGAAAACAAAGAGAGATATACTTTCAAAGTTTTACATTTAGGCTTTCTGAAATATCAGTGATTATTCCCATGGATGGTGAGGGGCAGGGGAGGAAGTGTTAAGATAACAGTGTATTTGATCAAGATCAAGAGAGCTAATTCTGAGGCAAAGTTGGTAGAGCAAAAGTATAGAACTGAAATAATTAAAACAGATGAAATTTGGTGTTATGAAGGAATACACAATTAGAGAAGCAAAGGAGAGCAGTTATGGGTAATCTTGTTTTACACTCTCGTGGGTGAGAGTATAAATTAACCATATCGTCTTTGGAGGTTAAGTCTGATAAATTTGACAGATATATTCACATATGGTTATATATATTCACTTAAGCTATTATAAGTAAATGATATTCATTCACAATTAGGAGTGAAAGCGAAGGGCTAGAAGCAACCTAAGTTACCCATCTATCCATCCATATGGGACCAGTTGGAAAAATCATGATTTATTCATACATAATATTATATAAAGTATTATGCCATTATTAAAGGGTATGAGGCTATTCTATATATACTGACACAATTAATTTGGAGGTATATTGTTAAGTGAAGACAGAAAGTGTGTGTGGGAGGCTGTTATTGTGTAACAAGGTGATATTTGCCCATGCATAGACTATTCTTGAAGGATAATTACTACAATACAAGTAGTTATGGAAGAGGGGAGGAATAGGAGACAGGATGGGGAGACTTAGTTTTTACTAGATTCCATTCAGTATAGTTTTGTGTTGTGTGTGTGTGCGTAATACATGTCGGAAATATTTTAGATAATTTAAGAAAATCGTAACAAATAACCATTTGAATGAAGTGTTCAGGGTAGGATTTCATCTAGGTGTATAAATTGAAGGTTTTTTTTGTATTTGCAGAGGGGCAAATCTTAATATGGAAAATTGTGACTGCTGGTGATTCTGCTAATGGGTATGAGGCCTTTAGAAGAGTGTTTGGAGTATTTTCCTCTCTTTGGTAGGATAACCAAAATATTGTTGAAAGTCTACTTGTCCATCCTGATTCCTGCATGTTCAATGGATTGCTTCCCTCACTCAAAGGTTTGCTTTGCTGACAACTGAGATTTAAAGCAAAGTAACAACAGAAAACAAGCTCCAAGTGATGCAGCTCCGTTGCCAGGTCACTGTGCTATTCACTCACACTGGGCTGTGTGAGTGACTCAGAGAAAAGGCTCCACATTGGCTTTATTCTGCCTGTTATCAGCCCCCAAACAACACTGAGCAGTGGGTGATGCAGCAATCTTCACCCCTTGTCACCCATGAGAAAGCTGGAGGTTTAATCTCTCTTCCATGAAGCACTCAAGCATCTTGTTCTGCTGGCAGCTTGATTTTCTCTTCCCTCTCTCAGCATGGCTTTCTCTTTCATTCTGTCCACAGAGACTTTGTATCAAAAACCAGAAAAGGAATCATTTTGAGAGTCTGAGCTGGATATTTGTGTTATTCAATTTCCTAAATTGTATATGTAGGTGTATTTGCTATTTTATACTGTGTTCAGTCACCTATGCTTAAGGGATTTTTATTATCTGTGGGAGGAAATATAAATATAGCTTCTTCAGAGTTCACATATTCCATCAAACCAAAGAAATTAACTCAGGAGGCCCAGGAAAGACTGAACATTTTACAAATTATTTACAAATCATTTGCTCATGATTTTTTTGAAACATTTCCTCTTTTGGTTACTTTTCTTTTTTTACACTGGCATAAATATTAACATTCAACGTCTACTCTTAATGTCCCTTTTTAAGAACCACAAAACATATTTCCAAGTCTATTAGAGATAGTTAAGGATGAAATTAGGATTCTTGTTTCCAGGGTCACAAATATCCCTCATTTGTAATCTCAGTTATACCTGGTAGGGTGAACTTAAGGTATTATAAATAAATGTCATCTACTAGCCCAATAAATATTTCCTGAAAGGTTGTAAATTAGCCTCATCTGTTATGCTCTGAAACAGATGATGTGGCATATAGGATACATGAGTCCTAAAAGGAGCCTCTCCTGAGTAGTTTGTAGGCTAAGGATGCACAGCAAATATCTGGGCTACTCTCTGGTCCATGACAAAGATCATTTAGGTACTTCCAGATCAGAGCCTAAAGGCCTAAGCATTCCCTATGTCATTTGTCTTATTTCAACCTCCACTAAGTTGTAATGTGACTTAGAGCCATCTCTGTTCCTTCCTTCTTAACCAAACCTTTTATAACAGTTCTAAGCCACCGAAGCTTCTCTTCATTCTTCGAACTTAAACTTACTGCCTGTGTCACACAATTGAGCTACTCATAGGTACTATTAATTTCCTGAATTCTTCTCAGTGTTTTCAAAATACTGCTTTTCTTGGGAATGGAGCTCAGAAGTTTGGTTGTACTGTACCCATATATCCTGAGCTCAGTGCTCATCTTAGAAAAAACTCAATAAGGGCCTGTTCATTAATGGTAGAGGAGTGCTTGAAGAAATAATGGCTTCATTTAGTAATACCTAAATGGATCAAGGTTCAAATCCTCTTTAAAACATTCAATTTGAGTCATTAAATAAATTATCTCTTGACCTTCCTGTGAACCTTGTATCAAATTTCTATTTTTGTCAACAGTGACAGATGAGGTTGTGGGAAAGTGGCTTTGTGCTGTTGTTCTGAGAAATGTTTATCATTTTTATATAACAAAATTCAGTTTTCAATGAACAACAGACATTTTAAAAACATCTGCCAAAAGGTTGTTTACATAAGACTGTTTTTTCCCCAAGGGAAGCTGAAGTTTTCAATTGGAAATTCATATGTCCAACTTGGTCCCCATAGGCAGCATTTCACTTAAATATATTTACTTGCTTCCTCCAATGGATAAGCTGAACTCATAGTCTTTGCATAAAACAGAATATTTTAGGTGGATAGTTCTCTTTCTGCTCATATGTTGGTATTTTACATTACAAAGATTAAAATGTGCCCAAAACATTTTTTAAAAAAGCATTCTTAGTATTCTTAGAAACATGTTGCTCCCACTTTTATTTAAGTGACTGCTGCCAAAAATATTGTAGATGCATGGACTTCAATAGTAAATTTAAGAAACAACAATACTAAATTGATGCTATAACATGCTGATTTGGGGAGCCTGTGTATTGTACATTCTCATAGCAACTTCTGTTTCTAACTTTGTTCCATTTATAAGATATGGATTATTTTTTTCTACACGTTTAATTATTTAATGAATATTTTCTTTTCCAAGCTCCATGAAGGCATGATCCATATTTGTTTTTGTATTAATACATTTGTATCCTCAGTGCTTAATACTTGCAAATAATAGGTGCTACATTTGTTCAAAAATTAGTGAATAAATAATGAAAAAACAGATATGATAGATTCTCCTTGAAACTTACAAATTAACATCCCTTAGAGAACTTCTAATTCCAGTTGAGATGGACTATCTTATATTAAATTTACTCTCCTATAAAAAAACTACAAAATCTGGACAAAATATAGTTAGCAATCTTTTGCAAGCATTGGGCAGCACACAATGCAGGGAAGCATTCATTCTCTCCTACTGTCTCTTTAAGGAGATTTGCCAAACCATAAGTCAGGAAAATACAGCCCAATCAGGAAACAGCAGGAGGAAACAGATTTCTGTATGGGTGGCCAAAGTTACTGGGATTTGGGGTCAGAATGCTGAGAAGGAGACAGATACAGAGAAGGAACACCAAAAATCTGCGTAAAAGTTCACGTTGGGTGCTGGGCCAACTTCTACACTTCATATATGTTAAGTGTGTGTCTGGAAAGCCTAGCATAGAAAGTGCTGAGTGGCTGAAAACAGAGATTTCCCACAGTGTTGAGGAGATATTGAAGTTCCAACTCAATCAGGGTAGAGAAAGCTTTGTGGACACAACTGGCTTTCAGGTGAGACTCCAGGGAGGCCCTGCCCTAAGCAAAGGATAAGCCCCTCAAAATAAGAGCCACACTTTAGAAATAAGAACAAAGCTCATATAGAACCACTATAACAAAACCTGAAACCAAGCTATGACAGAATCAGGATGAACTACCAGTAATTTTACTGCATGAACAAATTTTAACATTCCTAAGTAATGATATGTTCATTTAGAACTCCAGTATCTGGTTATCTAGACGGGGCAAAATATAAAATTGTGAAACATGAAAATAAGCAGTAAAGTAACTGATAGGAGATAAAATAGGAAAGAGGGTCAGACCCAGAGATGGTCCAGATTTGGAATTAGTAGATAACGGCCTCAAAATGACTATGAATGATATATCAAATATGGAAGAATTCAAAGGAGGACCTAACTCTGTCAAAAAAAGAACCAAATGGACATTTTAGAACAGCAAAATGCAATGTGTTAAATTAAGAACTCAATGGATAGAGTCAACGGTAGCCTGGATAGAGCAGCAAGCATAATTAATAATTTCCAAGACAGGTAAATAGAAGATACCCAAATTCTTCAGTTCGAAGAGGAGAAAAACAAAGTGTAGAAAAGGACAGATTGGAAAAGAAATATGTGACTTTGACAAAAGATGTAATATATATGTCTAAAAACGGAATGTGTAGAGAAAATATAAAAATTATGCAGATCAGAAAAGCCTGTATAGTAATGTTCATAGCATCTTTACTCAAAGTAGTGCTAGACTAGAAAACATATGAGTTTATCAACATACAATGTGTATACAAAATGTACAAATTCCTAAGATGAAATATTACTCAACTATAAAAACATGGGCTACACAACCTAAGTGTCCATCGACAGATGAATGGATAAAGAAGATGTGGCACATATATACAATGGAATATTACTCAGCCATAAAAAGAAACGAAATTGAGTTATTTGTAGTGAGGTGGATGGACCTAGAGTCTGTCATACAGAGTGAAGTAAGTCAGAAAGAGAAAAACAAATACCATATGCTAACACATATATATGGAATCTAAAAAAAAAAGAAAAATGGTTCTGAAGAACCTAGGGACAGGACAGGAATCAAGACGCAGGCGTAGAGAATGGACTTGAGGACACAGGGAGTGGAAAGGGTAAGCTGGGATGAAGTGAGTGGCATGGACATATATACACTAACAAATGTAAAGTAGATAGCTAGTGGGAAGCAGCCATATAGCACAGGGAAATCAGCTCTAGGTGCTTTGTGACCACCTAGAGAGGTGGGATAGGGAGGAGATATGAGGATATATGTATATGTATAGCTGATTCACTTTGTTATACAGCAGAAACTAGCACACCATTGTAAAGCAATTATACTCCAATAAAGATGTTAAAAAAATAAATAAAATACATAAAAAAGAATATAAATTCAAATTTATTTCTGATAATGTTAATTAACCTAAAATTGAAAATAAAATCTTAAATCCCCCCCCCCAAAAAAAAACATGGGCTATAGATACACTAAAGAATTTTGATGGATCTCAAAAACATTATCTTCAACAAAAGAAGCTATACTCAAAAGAGTATATACTTTATGATTTGATTTATAAAGATCAAAATCGGTGCAAACTAATCTGTGGTTATAGAAGTCAGAATAATAGTTATCTCTGAGGGGGTATTGAGTGGGAAAGGGCACTAGGGAACAATCTAAGAAAATAAAAAATATCAGTTTTGACTTTGAGTGTGTTATTTACTGTAAGCTTATTACACTTTGTTTTTAAAATGCAGATTACTAAAAAAATATCTATGGATAAATAATTAAACTCAATAACATTTAATATATTTATGGTTATTAATGGCTATTTATTCCCCAGGGATATTACATTGCCGGGCCATTTGCAGGGATGGTGTGTAGAGGAACTTAATTCTTACTTGGGAAACAGAATCTATAAGTTCCAGTTCCAGCCTCACTGGTGACAACACAAAACACAAGGGAGATCACTGGGTACTGTCTTCTAGGAGTGCTGTCTTCTAGTGGGGAGGGGAAAACAATGTGTAAGGAAACCCATCCATTAGTGAAATAGGAATAAGCAGGGAGATAGGAGACATGGGCAATTAGAGTGAATTACTTTAAGGTAGGGTGGTTTCTGAGGGATCTCTGAGGATTTAAGACTTGAGATTAAAAAAACCAAACAAACCCAACCTTATGCAGAGTCATATGGTGCTTTATGAAAAGAGCATGCAGACCCCCTCTTGTCTGGGGGGTCTTAACTTACTTACTTAAATACTTAACTCTGCTGGTTTGTCATAACATCATCTGCTTTTTTACTAGAGGACATAAATTGTCCCTATATCCTCATCTATTGCTCCTTCATTATTTACTCATCCAAGTGTTCTTTCCTTGAAAAATTACAGTGTGCAAAATTTAAAAACTGAAAAATTACAGAGTACCACGAGGTTTCAGGTAAAGCCAAGGAATCTCCAGTTCTAACACATACACAAGTTGATTCTTATAGAGGATTTTCATACAGTACAGTGAGAAAAACAGGGCTGTTCCTTTTCTTTTTCCCCTAATACATGCTATGATTAGATTTCTGGATTTTTCTCTTTTGCTTTGGCTTATGAGACACCTAAAATTTAGAGGCACTTCTATAGAGAATCAGTTTTAACTTTAATGTTTTTATTTCATTGGAGTAACTCTCAGGGTCATAACCTTATTTACAGCATCAGAGACGTGTCACTGTCCTTCCTGTGTTTTTAGCGTATTTTTCATGCAAACACTTGAAACATTTTGAACTGCAAAAACATACCAATATAAATGGGTTTGTTCCTGGTCAGATAGATTTGACAGGCTTCCTTCTATCTTTTCCCCTCTCCAGATACTATTCTTCAGAACTTTACATTTTCAATGTAGAGTACATACCCAGACACATGGATACGCTTTTCTGACTATTATGACCTAGGTATCCTTCACACCATTCCTATAGCATTAGAAAAATCATATCATATTAAAATTGAGTGGGACTTTAGAGATTACCTTGTCCAATCCACATATTTGAAAAAACTGAAAATAGGAGATTAAAAAAAGTCTCAAGAAACACAGCAAGTTAATGACTCAACTCGAGTCAAGAGCCATATCCCCTGATTCATTACATAGAGTCCTCTAAATCCAATCATGCTTACCAAGACTAGCTGCTATTTAATACACAATGAAGTACTTCCTGCTATTGCTAGTTTAGTTTTTGTTTTTTAATCTGCACCTATTATGCTTAACCTAGACTGTAAATTCTGTCATCACAAATACTATGGCTTAAACTACCTTTCTAATCCCTATTAGAAGCTACTAGCATAGGGCATTACACATAGCAGTGATTTTAAAGGTAGTTGGTGCATGTATTTCTTTTTCCATTGGTACAGTGTATAACCATGTTCATAAAAGAGTAAATTCATGTATTTAGAAAGAACAGAAGGAAAATGGCCCAGGGAAAAGCAACCAGAACAAGCCAAGCAGGTCACCATGGTAACACCAGTTTCAAAATTGTCATTCTCCTAAAGTTTCTGACTTTTCTGGTATGTTCAGGGTGCAGGGCGCCATCTAGTGGTTTGATTTACATTCCTGACATTCCACACCTTTTCAAGCTCAATTACCAAATAAACAAAAGAATAATGTTTCTTTTTTAGGGTGCACCCTTGCAGTTGCAGGATACAGTCAGAATTTGGTTTGTAAGATGTGTGGTTAGATGTCTTGTAAATTACTGAATTACTGTCTCTCGATACTAAAAAAATCATATGGAAAGAGGCATATGAAATTTAAAAATTATTACTAATGCTTTGTAAGATAATATGTAGCGTTAAGTGTATGACACATACAGAGTTTTGTTCACACAAAGAGATTTATTATGAGGAATTTTATTCCAAAATCACTCATTTATTTTCTTCCTTCTGAAAATAAAAGAAAGGCCTTATTTTTTCTCTGAAATCTAGGTGCGTCAAAATGAGTGCATTTAAGTCCATTTGCAAAAGGAACAAAGTTTTAACTTTACAGATACAGTCTCTGTTCCTCACAGGGGAAAAAAAAAAGACAATTCAGCCTTACTGGAGTATCAGCCAACCACCCATGTGTATAAACAGAAAATTTAAATATTAAAAACCCAAGTCTGTGTTTTCCAGATATATACAGAGTAAAAATGTGAACCTGTGGAGATAATTTATATTACTTTTGGCCCCATAACAACAACTCATTAATAATTAAATTTATTATATAGTTACATAAAATATAATAGAGTAGAACTATTTCATAGCCCTAGTTTTAATGACCTCAAACTATTTTTAAGAAATATTTTTGGTGTGTTCAAATCTGTGCAGTAAGTGAAATTTTCATAGTATCTATTGCATACTATGCCCCATCATTTAAATAACTCTCTCTCACCTATCTATCTACTAATATTTAGAGACCCATGCTGTAAAAATATCAAGCAAATAATATGGGAATTATCTACCAAGCTCATTTATTGAAAAAAATTTGTCAGCATTTAAGATAAGCTGATGGGTTTATGGACCATGCCTCTCTCAGTAGTATTTTCTATGTCTGGAACAGTCATCCTATGTCCTGCAGCCAAGATAGCTCTCATCTCTCCCTCATGTCTTAGTTCAAGCACAAAGCCTTCATCAAACCTTAGGCTATCTTGTATGCCTGGCCGTCAGTGGGCCTCAAGCTTGGCTGCAAATTGAAATCATCTGTTTATGGCTGAGTAATATTCCATTGTATATATGTGCCACATCTTCTTTATCCATTCATCTGTCGATGGACATTTAGGTTGCTTCCATGTCCTGGCTATTGTAAATAGAGCTGCAATGAACATTTTGGTACATGACTCTTTTTGACCTATGGTTTTCTCAGGGTATATGCCCAGTATTGGGATTGCTGGGTCGTATGGTAGTTCTATTTGTAGTTTTTTAAGGAACCTCCATACTGTTCTCCATAGTGGCTGTATCAATTTACATTCCCACCAACAGTGCAAGAGTGTTCCCTACTCAGCCATAAAAAGAAATGAAATGGAGGTATTTGTAATGAGGTGGATGGAGTTAGAGTCTGTCATACAGAGTGAAGTAAGTCAGAAAGAGAAAAACAAATACTGTATGCTAACACATATATACGGAATCTAAGGGAAAAAAAAAAAAAAAAAAGGCCATGAAGAACCTAGTGGCAAGACGGGAATAAAGACACAGACCTACTAGAGAATGCACTTGAGGATATGGGGAGGGGGTGGGGTGAGATGTGACAGGGTAAGAGAGTGTCATGGACATATATACACTACCAAATGTAAAATAGATAACTAGTGGGAAGCAGCCGCATAGCACAGGGAGATCAGCTCGGTGCTTTGTGACCACCTAGAGGGGTGGGATGGGGAGGGTGGGAGGGAGGGAGATGCATGAGGGAAGAGAAATGGGAACATATTGTATATGTATAACTGATTCACTTTGTTATAAAGCAGAAGCTAACACACCATTGTAAGGCAATTATACTTCAATAAAGATGTTTAAAAACAAAACAAAAAAAAAAAATTGAAATCATCTGGGTAGTGAGGAATCTCATGCCTCTGTTTTCCTTCAGAGACTTCCATTCACTTGGTCTGGGATGAAGACTTGGTGTGGGGAATTTTAGAGACTTCATAGCTTAGTCTAATGTGAGCTCCACATTATTCTTCCTCCTTTATATTGACATAATCTGTCCTCCACTTCAATATATGCTTCTTCATGGAAGAAGTTTAGTTGGCCTTTTTTTTGCCACAGCATTTAACATAGCAATGGTATAATATTAGGCATTGGAAGAGTGTTTATGAGATCGTGCTGACTACAGGAACCGGTGAATAATGATGTGGTGGTGTCTAGGATAGGTGTTATTAGGGAAATGTGATGAGAGTATATAAGGTCTGGTATTCTGAGAGAGGTATGAATGAGCTAAGAGTCAGGAATATTGATTAGAGCTAAAGAGGAAAGAGGAATTCCTAGAATATTTGTTGTACCGGTAAAAAAGTATCAGAGGCAAAGTAGCAAAAAAGAAATGATGTCAAATGGTGGGTCAGTGACTTTCCCTACCTCATGCTAGTTTGTGTCGGGATGCATGGCACCTGGCTGTGCACCATTCCATTTGAGTGTCTTTCACCAAACTGACCGTGAAGAAAGTAACATGGACCAGTAACTTGGACCCATTAACACATTCTCCCCTCCCCCGACCCCAGCAGTCTGGACATGAAACCTAAGGAACAAAGTGTTCAGAACGTTCATAGCACTTTATCATGAAGAACGAGGAGATGAAATCTGGTGCTGTGTCTTGTAGTCAAGATGCCTGATCACTTGACATTTGCACAGGTCACGGCTGAGTGATAAGACCATGAGAGCCCACTGCTCCAAAGAGTAAAGACAGTTTTGTGGTTTTGTTTGAGAGTTTTCTAAATGTAAGTAAACCCCAACCACTTTTAATAACTCATGGAGTTCCAGTCTTGTTAATAGCTGACCAACTCTTTGAAAGTAAACATATAAGGATTTGCTTTTATATTTGTGTTAACACAAGCCCACCTTCTACCCACCTCCCACATCAAAAGAAGAATCATTAAAGCTGAGCACAGGGTAGTTGCAAAATAACTACTAGATATATCTTAATCACTGAGGTGAGTAGCCAGAGCAGTCCAAGGCCTATCTTTCTGAAATCACTAAATCAAATGATTTTTTTGAAGAGATGAGTCATCTTTACAAAATGAAAAATTAGTAAGAACACTGATCTCAAGATCAAGAGTCCCAGAGAATGTCCCAAAATTATAATTAAAAATATTACTTAAAATTAGGTTTTTCTTTTTATATATTTAAGAAATGAATTAGGGGCAGTTATTAGTGATGGAGTGGACTAATGAGCTGTTAATTCTAAAATTTTCAAGGAGCAATTTCAGGATTTTTTTTGTATATCTTCAGGCTATAATTAATTTATAAAACCTAGTTCAGCTGAGAACTAATGTCATAAATAACAATGTTATGTAGACAACATTTCCTTGGAGAAAGAACTAAAGTAAAACAAATCCACTCCATCTATTAGCCAATCAGCCATAGGAATATGATGTGTTTTTCTTTATAGAAAAACACTAAGAAATACAGTATAGTTAGTGCCTTTTAGGCTGTGTTAAAGTTTTTATAAAATGATATGATTTAATAGTTATAAATCTCAGGGAGGGTAAGTACTATTGTTTTATTGTTTATACATATATAGATATTCACATTTACATATATAAATATTTATATACCTATATATGAAGAAACATAGACTTAGAGAAATTAAACAATGTTTCCAGTGTCACATATATTGTACATTCATAGAGGAATAAATAATTACTGAGAAATTAATGTGCACGAGTACTTTTAAAAAAATATTCAATTCAGTTAAAAAAAGAGAAATTAAAATTTACCCGTTATTCTCACCCTCTACCCCCCACCATCACCTCTGGCAACCACCAATCTGTTCTCTGTATCTATAAGTTTTTTAAAAATTTGTTTTGTTTTCTGCTTTTGTTTCTTTGTTTTTTACATGCTACATATAGGAGAGATCATATGGTATATAGAATTTGGCTTTTTTCTGTCTGACTTATGTCACTTAGCATAGTGCCCTCAAGGTCCATCCATGTCACAAATGGCTAAATAATATTCTATTGTATATATATATTACAAATCCTTTATCCATTCATTCATTGATGAATACTTACTTAGGTTGTTTCAGTGCTCCAGTAATTTTATGGGACAGAGGAGGTGATAGTGATCAAAATACATAGACACTTGTGAAGAAGCTTACTTTTTAGCGGGGAAAAAAAAGCAATATAAGTAAGTTAAAAAAATAATCCAATAGAGAAATAACAAATGGTGAAAAGATTTATACAAAGAATAAAAACATGCCAATTGAAAACTTAAAATACCATTTAGGATAGCTTCAAAATATGAAATTCTTAGGAATAGATT
The DNA here is from genome assembly GCF_028023285.1 of Balaenoptera ricei. Classification (NCBI taxonomy): domain Eukaryota; kingdom Metazoa; phylum Chordata; class Mammalia; order Artiodactyla; family Balaenopteridae; genus Balaenoptera; species Balaenoptera ricei. The sequence goes on from NC_082641.1 coordinate 82,688,268, forward strand.
TAATAAAATATGTGTAAGACCTATAAACTTAAACCTATGAAAGCATTCCTTTTTAATAGAAATTACAAAACCTAAATAAATGACGATATATACTATGTTCATGAATCAGAAGACTCAGTATCGCTAAGATATATATTGCACCCAACTTGATTTATAGATTTACTAAAATCCTGATCAAAAAACCCCAAAAGCATTCTCATAGAAATTTACAAGCTGATTCAAAAATTTATATGGGGGAGATAGCCTCAACCACCAGAGGGCAGACAACAGAAGCAAGAAAAACTATAATCCTGCAACCTGTGGACCAAAAACCACAGTTACAGAAAGATAGAGAAGATGAAAAGGCAGAGGGCTATGTACCAGATGAAGGAACAAGAAAAATCCCCAGAAAAACAACTAAATGAAGTGGAGATAGGCAACCTTCCAGAAAAAGAATTCAGAATAATGATAGTGAAGATGATCCAGGACCTTGGAATAAGAATGGAGGCAAAGATTGAGAAGATGCAAGAAATGATTAACAAAGACCTAGAAGAATTAAAGAACAAGCAAACAGAGATGACCAATACAATAACTGAAATGAAAACTACACTAGAAGGAATCAATAGCAGAATAACTGAGGCAGAAGAACGGATAAGTGACCTGGAAGACAGAATGGTGGAATTCACTGCTGCGGAACAGACTAAAGAAAAAAGAATGAAAAGAAATGAAGACAGCCTAAGAGACCTCGGGGACAACATTAAACGCAACAACATTCGCATTATAGGGGTCCCAGAAGGAGAAGAGAGAGAGAAAGGACCAGAGAAAATATTTGAAGAGATTATAGTCGAAAACTTCCCTAACATGGGAAAGGAAATAGCCACCCAAGTCCAGGAAGCGCAGAGAGTCCCATACAGGATAAACCCAAGGAGAAACACGCCGAGACACATAGTAATCAAAGTGGCAAAAATTAAAGACAAAGAAAAATTATTGAAAGCAGCAAGGGAAAAACGACAAATAACATACAAGGGAACTCCCATAAGGTTAACAGCTGATTTCTCAGCAGAAACTCTGCAAGCCAGAAGGGAGTGGCATGATATACTTAAAGTGATGAAAGGGAAGAACCTACAACCAAGATTACTCTACCCGGCAAGGATCTCATTTAGATTTGATGGAGAAATCAAAAGCTTTACAGACAAGCAAAAGCTAAGAGAATTCAGCACCACCAAACCAGCTCTACAACAAATGCTAAAGGAACTTCTCTAAGTGGGAAACACAAGAGAAGAAAAGGACCTACAAAAACAAACCCAAAACAATTAAGAAAATGGTCATAGGAACATACATATCGATTATTACCTTAAACGTGAATGGATTAAATGCCCCAACCAAAAGACATAGACTGGCTGAATGGATACAAAAACAAGACCCATATATATGCTGTCTACAAGAGACCCACTTTAGACCTAGGGACACATACAGACTGAAAGTGAGGGGATGGAAAAAGATATTCCATGCAAATGGAAATCAAAAGAAAGCTGGAGTAGCTATACTCATATCAGATAAAATAGACTTTAAATTAAAGAATGTTACAAGAGACAAGGAAGGACACTACATAATGATCCAGGGATCAATCCAAGAAGAAGATATAACAATTATAAATATATATGCACCCAACATAGGAGCACCTCAATACATAAGGCAACTGCTAACAGCTATAAAAGAGGAAATCGACAGTAACACAATAATAGTGGGGGACTTTAACACCTCACTTACACCAATGGACAGATCATCCAAAATGAAAATAAATAAGGAAACAGAAGCTTTAAATGACACAATAGACCAGATAGATTTAATTGATATATATCGGACATTCCATCCAAAAACAGCAGATTACACGTTCTTCTCAAGTGCGCACGGAACATTCTCCAAGATAGATCACATCTTGGGTCACAAATCAAGCCTCAGTAAATTTAAGAAAATTGAAATCATATCAAGCATCTTTTCTGACCACAACGCTATGAGATTAGAAATGAATTACAGGGAAAAAAACGTAAAAAGGACAAACACATGGAGGCTAAACAATACGTTACTAAATAACCAAGAGATCACTGAAGAAATCAAAGAGGAAATCAAAAAATACCTAGAGACAAATGACAATGAAAACACGACGACCCAAAACCTATGGGATGCAGCAAAAGCAGTTCTAAGAGGGAAGTTTATAGCTATACAAGCCTACCTAAAGAAACAAGAAAAAGCTCAAGTAAACAATCTAACCTTACACTTAAAGAAACTAGAGAAAGAAGAACAAACAAAACCCAAAGTTAGCAGAAGGAAAGAAATCATAAAGATCAGAGCAGAAATAAATGAAATAGAAACAAAGAAAACAATAGCAAAGATCAATAAAACTAAAAGTTGGTTTTTTGAGAAGATAAACAAAATTGATAAGCCATTAGCCAGACTCATCAAGAAAAAGAGGGAGAGGACTCAAATCAATAAAATCAGAAATGAAAAAGGAGAAGTTACAACAGACACTGCAGAAATACAAAGCATCCTAAGAGACTACTACAAGCAACTTTATGCCAATAAAATGGACAACCTGGAAGAAATGGACAAATTCTTAGAAAGGTATAATCTTCCAAGACTGAACCAGGAAGAAATAGAAAATATGAACACACCAATCACAAGTAATGAAATTGAAACTGTGATTAAAAATCTTCCAACAAACAAAAGTCCAGGACCAGATGGCTTCACAGGTGAATTCTATCAAACATTTAGAGAAGAGCTAACACCCATCCTTCTCAAACTCTTCCAAAAAATTGCAGAGGAAGGAACACTCCCAAACTCATTCTATGAGGCCACCATCACCCTGATACCAAAACCAGACAAAGACACTACAAAAAAAGAAAATTACAGACCAATATCACTGATGAATATAGATGCAAAAATCCTCAACAAAATACTAGCAAACAGAATCCAACAACACATTAAAAGGATCATACACCACGATCAAGTGGGATTTATCCCAGGGATGCAAGGATTCTTCAATATACGCAAATCAATCAATGTGATACACCATATTAACAAATTGAAGAATAAAAACCATATGATCATCTCAATAGATGCAGAAAAAGCTTTTGACAAAATTCAACACCCATTTCTGATAAAAACTCTCCAGAAAGTGGGCATACAGGGAACCTACCTCAACATAATAAAGGCCATATATGACAAACCCACAGCAAACATCATTCTCAATGGTGAAAAACTGAAAGCATTTCCTCTAAGATCAGGAACGAGACAAGGATGTCCACTCTCACCACTATTATTCAACATAGTTTTGGAAGTCCTAGCCACGGCAATCAGAGAAGAAAAAGAAATAAAAGGAATACAAATTGGAAAGGAAGAAGTAAAACTGTCACTGTTTGTGGATGACATGATACTATACATAGAGAATCCTAAAACTGCCACCAGAAAACTGCTAGAGCTAATTAATGAATATGGTAAAGTTGCAGGATACAAAATGAATGCACAGAAATCTCTTGCATTCCTATACACTAATGATGAAAAATCTGAAAGAGAAATTATGGAAACACTCCCATTTACCATTGCAACAAAAAGAATAAAATACCTAGGAATAAACCTACCTAGGGAGACAAAAGACCTGTATGCAGAAAACTATAAGACACTGATGAAAGAAATTAAAGATGATACCAACAGATGGAGAGATATACCATGTTCTTGGATTGGAAGAATCAACATTGTGAAAATGAGTATACTACCCAAAGCAATCTACAGATTCAATGCAATCCCTATCAAATTACCAATGGCATTTTTTACGGAGCTAGAACAAATCATCTTAAAATTTGTATGGAGACACAAAAGACCCCGAATAGGCAAAGCAGTCTTGAGGCAAAAAAATGGAGCTGGAGGAATCAGACTCCCTGACTTCAGACTATACTACAAAGCTAGAGTAATCAAGACAATATGGTACTGGCACAAAAACAGAAACATAGATCAATGGAACAAGATAGAAAGCCCAGAGATTAACCCACGCACCTATGGTCAACTAATCTATGACAAAGGAGGCAAAGATATACAATGGAGAAAAGACAGTCTCTTCAATAAGTGGTGCTGGGAAAACTGGACAGCTACATGTAAAAGAATGAAATTAGAATACTCCCTAACACCATACACAAAAATAAACTCAAAATGGATTAGAGACCTAAATATAAGACTGGACACTATAAAACTCTTAGAGGAAAACATAGGAAGAACACTCTTTGACATAAATCACAGCAAGATCTTTTTTGATCCACCTCCTAGAGTAATGGAAATAAAAACAAAAATAAACAAGTGGGACCTAATGAAACTTCAAAGCTTTTGCACAGCAAAGGAAACCATAAACAAGATGAAAAGACAACCCTCAGAATGGGAGAAAATATTTGCAAATGAATCAACGGACAAAGGATTAATCTCCAAAATATATAAACAGCTCATTCAGCTCAATATCAAAGAAACAAACACCCCAATCCAAAAATGGGCAGAAGACCTAAATAGACATTTCTCCAAAGAAGACATACAGATGGCCACGAAGCACATGAAAAGATGCTCAACATCACTAATTATTAGAGAAATGCAAATCAAAACTACAATGAGGTATCACCTCACTCCTGTTAGAATGGGCATCATCAGAAAATCTACAAACAACAAATGCTGGAGAGGGTGTGGTGAAAAGGGAACCCTCTTGCACTGTTGGTGGGAATGTAAATTGATACAGCCACTATGGAGAACAATATGGAGGTTCCTTAAAAAACTAAAAATAGAATTACCATATGACCCAGCAATCCCACTACTGGGCATATACCCAGAGAAAACCGTAATTCAAAAAAACACATGCACCCGAATGTTCATTGCAGCACTATTTACAATAGCCAGGTCATGGAAGCAACCTAAATGCCCATCAACAGACGAATGGATAAAGAAGATGTGGTACATATATACAATGGAATATTACTCAGCCATAAAAAGGAACGAAATTGAGTCATTTGTTGAGACGTGGATGGATCTAGAGACTGTCATACAGAGTGAAGTAAGTCAGAAAGAGAAAAACAAATATCGTATATTAATGCATGTATGCGGAACCTAGAAAAATGGTACAGATGAGCCAGTTTGCAGGGCAGAAGTTGAGACACAGATGTAGAGAATGGACATATGGACACCAAGGGGGGAAAACTGTGGTGGGGTGGGGATGGTGGTGTGCTGAATTGGGCGATTGGGATTGACATGTATACACTGATGTGTATAAAACTGATGCCTAATAAGAACCTGCAGTATAAAAAAACAAACAAAACAACTAAAAAAAAAAAAAAAAATTTATATGGAGGCTTCCCTGGTGGCGCAGTGGTTGAGAACCTGCCTGCCAATGCAGGGGACACGGGTTCGAGTGTCCCTGGTCTGGGAAGATCCCACATGCCATGGAGCAACTAGGCCCGTGAGCCACAACTACTGAGCCTGTGCGTCTGGAGCCTGTGCTCCGCAACAAGAGAGGCCGTGATAGTGAGAGGCTCGCGCACCGTGATGAAGAGTGTCCCCCGCTCGCCACAACTAGAGAAAGCCCTCGCACAGAAACGAAGACCCAACACAGCCAAAAATAAATAAATAAATTTAAAAAAAATTTATATTGCAGTGTAAGGGTCTAGAGTAGCCAAAACAATTTTAGGAAAGGACTAAATTGATGACTCACAATATGTAGTTTTAAGACTTTTTTTTTTCAATTTTTAAAAAATTGGAGTGTAGTTGCTTTACAATGTTGTGTTAGTTTCTGCTGTACAACGAAGTGCATCAGCAATATGTATACATATATTCCCCTCCCTCTTGGACCTCCTTCCCACTCCCCACCCCATCCCACCCATCTAGGTCATCACAGATGAATGGATAAAGAAGATGTGGTACATATATACAGTGGAATATTAGCCATAAAAAGGAATGAAATTGGGTCATTTGTAGAGATGTGGATGGACCCAGAGTCTGTCATACAGAGTGAAGTCAGAAAGACTTATTATTAAAGTACATTAATAAAGTGAGGATAAACATATAGATCAATGGACAGAATAAAGAATTCATAAATCAACCTGTACATATATGAGTGATTGTTTTTTGTCAATAGTGCTAGGGTAGCTCAATGGAAAAAGGACAGTATTTTCAACATATGGTGTTTCTATATCCATATGAGAAAAAATGAATCCACACAATGCACAAAAATGAACATGAAGTCAATTGTATAACACTTTGAAATATTTTTTTCAAGGTTATACATATACTTCATCGTACAACTCAGCAATTTCTCTTATAGGAATGAAAACTAATGTCATATGAAAATGACTCAAATGTCTATAGCAACTTAAATCATAATAGACCAAAACAGGAAACACCTCAAAAGTCCATCACCTGGTAAATGAATAAACAAATAGGTGGTGCATCTATACAATGCATAAAAAGCAACAAAAGGAAATGAACTCCAAATTCATTCAATGAAATGGATGAAACTACAAAAAATAATCATATGTGAAAGGAACCAGACACAAAAGACTGCATGTGGTTTGATTTCATTTACTTGAAAGCAGATCAGTGATTGCCATGGGCTCAAGGTGAGGGCAGTTTGATAATAGCAAAGGTCCTCAAAGTAAGTTTTAAGAGTGACGGAAATGTTCTATATCTTGATCTAAGTGATGTTTACATGCCTGTATATTGAATATATTTGCCAAAACTCATTGAAAAGGAAACTTATAACTGAATATAAATTACACCTCAGTGAAGCAGACTTTAAAAAAGTATAAGACATTCTATAAAGAATGAGGGATTGAAGGGGAAGACATCTCCAAGAAAATGATATATTAAAATTGTATATAGAAAGCCAATAAAAATAGTGCAAATGCTAAACCTATTGCTACCTCCACAGCAAGAATCAAGCTAAAATTCCTCCAGCTCCATTTAAACCCTCTAGAAGGAATATATACAACAAAGTTTGGGAGAAAGCACATCCCCAGAAGAAAGAATGGATAGGCAGAAATGATTGAATTACCCTGCAAAAAGAGAAGGAAGGCCAGCATCTCTGTGTAGGCAAAGGGAAAAGACATAGGAGACAAGGTCAGAGATGCAGGCAGACACTAGTCACTCACAGCTCTATAATTCAAGGGAAAAGCTGGGATTTTATTCTAATTGTGAAAGTGGGGAGAGGTATTATAGAGTGGAGTGGGTTGTATAATTTGTATTTAAAAAATTTACTCTGGGGACTTCCCTGGTGGTGCGGTGGTTAAGATTCCGCCTGCCAATGCAGGGAACAGGGGTTTGATCCCTAGTCTGGGAAGATCCCACATGCCGTGGAGCAACTAAGCCCATGCGCCACGACTACTGAGCCTGCGCTCTAGAGCCCGCAAGCCACAACTGCTGAGCCTGTGCGCCACAACTACTGAAGCCTGTGCACTCTAGGGCCCGCGTGCCGCAACTGCTCAGCCCGCATGCTGCAACTACTGAAGCCTGTGTGCCTAGAGCCCGTGCTCTGCAACAAGAGAAGCCACCACAAGGAGAAGCCTGCGCACCACAATGAAGTGTAGCCCCCACTCACCACAAATAGAGAAAGCCCTCACGCAGCAATGAAGACCCAACGCAGCCAAAAAAAAAATTTACTCTGCTTTGTATAAAATAGATCTTATGAGGGCAAGTGTGCAAACAAGGAAGCAATTGGGAGACTATTGCCATAGAGAAGTGTTGGGTCAGAGTGGTAGCAGTGGTGAATTGTTTAGAAGATTAGTTAATAGGACTAATGATGGATTGGGTGTAGAAAGTGTGGGAAAGAGAAGAATTAAAGATGCTGCCAAACTTTTTGTTCTAAGCAATGGGGTAAATGTGGTTGCTATTTGCTGAGGAGCAGAGGTTTGGGTATACAGTTTGGGGGATGGGTATACAGTTGAGAGCTTGGACTTGAACATCCATCTTCTTTTGTAAGAGATCACACCATTGTATGTCAGAAGAAAGGCCTCTTAATAGATAACACTTTGTTTCTATTTTCCTGTAACTTTGGATACCTTCTTGTACCCAATTTACATTGCCTTTTACTTGTTTTCTCCTGCAGTCTGCAGTATTTATGGGCACTTAAAAGATCTAAGTCACTAATTTTCAGAGTGTGTATTGTCCTCAATTTCTGCAGACAGACTCAGAGACCTTACAAGTGAAGAAGAAACCACTCAGGCTTCAGACCTCTGTCCTCAGGCTCCCTGTGGCCAGAAGACCTGCACTTTAATATTTGGGGTTGACAATTTTTTTTTTCGTAAAGGGCCAGAGAGTAAATATTTAAAACTTTAAAGACAGTATAGTTCCTGTTGCAACTACTCAAATTTGCACTGTAACACGAAAGTAGCCACGGGCAATACGTTAATGAATTAATGTGGCCATCCTTCAATGTATTTACAGAATCAGGTGGCTAGCTGAGAGTGGCCTGTGGGTTGTAATTTGCCAACCCTTGATGTAAGGAGATGGTTTCATTTATCTCTAAAGTCCTACTTCTCCATGTTTGCTGACTGAATCTTACAGGTGATATAATTTAGGGTGACTAGGAAATTTGCATGAAAATATGGGTCTTTGAGCAACCCTCATTAATCCTGTAGATTCTCACTCCCATTTATTATAGCAAGAGCTGTAAAAAAAACACTCAGCAATCAGAATGAATGTTCTTTGAAATTAAGAACTTTAAATATTCCTTCATATTCGATCAGTTTATTCTTTCATTCTTAAAAATGAACTACTGAGGAAAAACAAAGAAAGAAAGAAAATGAGCGTGGGTATATCAGTGTATGAGAAAGCAATTAAGAAATGGCTTATGATTGGACTTCCCTGGCGGTCCAGTGGTTAAGATTCCGTGCTTCCACTGCATGGAGCCCGGGCCAGATCCCTGGTCGGGGAACTAAGATCCCGCATGCCGCGTGGCATGGCCTAAAAATAAATAAAAAAATTAAAATTAAAATTAAAAAAAAAAAGAAATGCCTTAAGAGTGCTTTTACTTTTTTACATGGGTTTGAGTAACTTTGGACCAAAAATGGAAATATCACAGATTTCATGGCATCTAATAGATGTCTTTGTGTTTCTTAACCACAAGGACTGGTTTTAACTAACATCCAGGTGGGGGAAGAGAAATCCATAAAAGGAGGCTTAGGGCTGATAAACGCTAGACCAGTATTTCTCAGCCTTGACACTCTCAACATCCTGTGGTTGTGGTTATGTATCCTGGCATCATAGATTTCACAGCATTCCTGGCCTCTACCCAGTAGATGCTGGTAGCACCCTCCACTTGAGACAACAAAATATGTCTGCAGACCGTGGCAAATTTCTCCTGGGGGACGATGAAACTGCCCCCCGTTGAGAACCACTAAGATACAGGATTCAAAGTAGTCCTAACACTACCACTTTTCGCTCCAGGTTCAGGCAGAGGTTATACTTCTGCTTTTGTTCTTTTCAAGCACAGATACTTTCTCCCTTGGCAACAGCATCTTATATTTTAGAAGATAATGAACAAAATCTGTGCATGAAGGATGAATTTTCCTTGATTCTTCTAATTTCTGTGGATAGCATTATGAAAAGAAAAGTATGAGAATAAGTATGTTAAATTATTACCAAATGACTCTATTATGTTTCTGATAGTTTAGGGACCATTCACATATACAGACCTATTAAAAGTCAAATGATAGAGGGTATGTATTTTGCATTTACTTCCTGACTATTTTTAAACACTTGCCCTATCAAATGGGAAAATTGCATTTAGTAAAATTCCAGTTTTAAAAAGAAGCATAATGGGAAAATTGTTATACAAGAAACCATATTAAAAGTTGCAAACCAAATCTGTTCAGGTAATTGATCTTAAATTCGGTAATAATTTTGTATTGATTTTGCTGAAATCACTGTATTAGACCTGACTGCAAATCTCACAGACATTTAAACAAATATTTTTAAAAGGCATTTATTTCTTACAAAACATGGACCATCATGTTGATTGTGTCACAGTATAATAATGTGTTTATAGAGGAAAGAAAGTCTAATTCTGTGCAATCTTTTTTTTTTTCTTTACTTTTTGGCTGCACCGCGCAGCATGTGGGATCTTATTTCCCTGACCAGGGATCAAACACACACACCCTGCAGTGGAAACATGGAGTCTTAACCTCTGGAAAGCCAGAGAAGTCCCTAATTCTGTGCAATCTTGAGAAATTAAAATATCATATAAAATACAGTTTTTTGCATAACACATTGACATTGCTATAGACTTTTAAAGTTTTAGGGATTTCAATGCATTCTGAACTATTAAATCTTTAATATAACCATATAAAATTCTATGAAATCATTTTTATATATCGAGCATTTAAAATGTGTTAGGGTTGAGGACAAATGGATGAATAAGAAATAAAGATTGTTAACTAAAGATCTCACTGATTTAAATATTGGCCCAAAGTTCAATGAAGATGTTGTCCAGAATTCGGTAGGAAGCCAGTCTTACTGGAAATGTTGAGTATTAGACAGTGCTCTGCTGCATTGGTGCACAGAGCCCTCAGCTGTGCCAGAAAGATTTAATGCTCCCCTTGGCTCTTCACTTTCAAAATTCATATTATTCTGTAGAAATGTGAAAAACTCTTGATGTAATATTTAGCATATATCATAAACACCTAAACCATACTCCACAGGGTCGAAGCTACACTTACCATAGGAGATATTTGATGTAATACAAATATTGGATATATATCACTTTTTGAGCACGGCATTTGGGGACCTGCAGGCGTGGCTACAACATACTCTGCCCCAGGCCTCTTGTGAGGCACAATGGGGAGGATGAAAATACAGTCTCACATACTTTTATTACATGGAGGTTCATCTGAAGTGTTTGTTAGAGACATTAAATACCACAGAAATGCAAACTGGGGAGCAAAAGTGTTATCCAAGGCAACACAGACTTGGGCAGTGAAGTTTCATAGAAGACGTGTCTTTCAGCAGCATCAAAACCCCTGATATGTTTTAAACAAGAGGCAGAGATATGCAGTTGAATCAAAAGAACTGAAGGGTTTATTGTAACTGGATTGCACTAGTGTGAATGGATACAATTCTAGTGGACCATGAGACTGGAAAAGCTACTGACCAGTTGAACCCAAATGGTTGAAAACATCATGTTAAAGAGTATATAATCTCTCTGCAGAAAATGGTAAGCAAACCAGGTCTCTGCAGAGTACATTTCAAATGCCACAAAAATGAACATCCCTAGCAAGTTCTTGTAGGGACATATTAGGAATTCTAGTGGAAAAATTTAGCTAAAATGATGACCTTAGACACATTGTTTAAAATCACAGAATAATTTATAAGCTTATCAATAGGGATGGATTAGGTAAATTGTGATCTATTTACTTAATGGAATATTATATTGCTGGTATAAAGGTAAGTTTTAAGTTAAGTAAACACTATTTTAAGAAGAAGAAATTGTGGCTCTTAAGTAAAAAAGATGGGTCTATCTTGGAGGAGAAATTAATGCAATGGGATATGTTTACAGAACATTGAAAACTAGGTTAAACCAGTATATATATATACAATGATTCTTCTGTAAATTTTATAAATTAGTATTGAAACAGGAGGGAAGGGGGCAGGGCACAACCTTTAAAAGAATGACATAGCCCGAGGACACAACATAAACTGATTAGAATCAAATAGGTCCAAGATGGCACAAGATTTGACTTCCAATGGACCTTGAGCCTCATTATATGCTCATTGTAATACAATAGAATATGCTAAATGACACACCCACCAGCACCATGTCAGTTCCAAGGCTGAACATAAAGGTCAAAAGTGGGTGGTGTCTCAATTCCTGGAAATCCCCATCCCTTCCCCAAAATAGCGGGAATACCCCTCCCACTCATTAGCCTATGAAATCACCCACCCCTATAAAAACTGACAACCCCATACCCTGGGGCCACTCTGGCCTTCTGAGACGGCCCACACTCTGTCTGTGGAGTGTGTTTCTCTCTAAATAAATCCACTTCTTACCTATCACTTTGTCTCTCGCTGAATTCTTTCTGCGATGAGACATCAAGAACCTGAGCTTCATTAAGTCCTGAGACCAGGTGTGTGATCTCAGTTAAAAGACTGTGGGTTCAAGTCCCAATCTGGGTTTTGGCTGGGTTCGAGTGCTGGCGCTGGGTTCAAGTCCCAATCTGAGTTGAACAGTTTCAATATGAACATTAAATGTTGTACTAATGAACACCATAATGTTAATGGTAATACTCTCTGGTTTGTAGGATTATGAGTAAGCATTAATTTTATCTCTCAGCTTATCTGCATTTTCTAAATCCTCTACAATGAACATACAGTGCTTTTATAATAAGCTAAAAGGCTATTGAAATTAGTTTTTAAATTAAAGAGAGTTTCTAGTAAGCTGAATGAAGTAACTAATATGAATTCTTTTGGAAGATGTCTAGGGTACCAACAGGAAATGGAGAAATCAAAGATGCTGCTGAAATTTTAAGTTTAACACACAGGGATGTTTAGTGATTTTATTATGTGAGACAGTGATCAAACGGAGGTTATATTGGAAGGAGGAAAATAATTAATTTGGTTTCTTGTATTGTGTTCGAGATGAATTTTATTTGGAAGTGTCAATAAGAAACTGGAACTACTTCTTCAGAGCTCAATACAGGACAGAACTTGCTAGAAAGTGCTTGAATAATAGGCAGCTTGCAGGTGCATGGGTGCAGAGTCAGTTGTGCCAGAGCTTGACTTAGTAAGCCCAATCTGCTGTTCTCATTCAGAATCCTATTCCTCTGTGAAAAGCACTGAAATTTTATCATCTTAACTGAAATCCTTGGAAATTTGATAAAGAAATTCAAGGGACTATTTAAATTTGTAAAATAGTGTTTCAAAATTCCTGCCATTGTAAGTAATATAACCAGTAAACGTGGGGGTGTGAGTGACACTTTCCAATTTCAGTGATTTTATAACCCTAATTACTACCCCAGTAGTGCATAGGTGAACCAATTCACTATACTTAGAAAACAATGAAAGTCTAATAAGCCTCAGTTAGCTTATACCTATTTATCAAATTCCATAACATGTGTTATTAACATTTTACAATTAAGTATCTTTAAAGTTTCAGGAATTACCTTTTAAAATAAATTAATTTTTGTGTATTTTCAAAGCTCACATTTTGTTTTATTTTATTTTATTTTTTTATTAATTTATTTATTTTTGGCTGTGTTGGGTCTTCGTTTCTGTGTGAGGGCTTTCTCTAGTTGCGGCAAGCGGGGGCCACTCTTCATCGCAGTGCGCGGGCCTCTCACTATCGTGGCCTCTCTTGTCGCGGAGCACAGGCTCCAGACGCGCAGGCTCAGTAGTTGTGGCTCACGGGCCTAGTTGCTCCGCAGCATGTGGGATCTTCCCAGACCAGGGCTCAAACCTGTGTCCCCTGCATTGGCAGGCAGATTCTCAACCACTGCGCCACCAGGGAAGCCCTATTTTATTTTTTAATGAGAACATTTTTCTCTGTATTACCATCTCTTTTTTTATTTAATTTTTTTATACACCAGGTTCTTATTAGTTATCTATTTTATACATGTTAGTGTATACATGTCAGTCCCAATCTCCCAATCCATCCCACCACCACCACCCCCACCTCACTTTCCCCCCTTGGAATCCATACCTTTGTTCTCTACATCTGTGTCTCTATTTCTGCCTTGCAAACCAGTTCATCTCTACCATTTTTCTAGTTTCCACATATATGCGTTAATATACAATATTTGTTTTTCTCTTTGTGACTTACTTCACTCTGTATGACAGTCTCTAGGCCCACTCACGTCTCTACAAATGACCCAATTTCGTTCCTTTTTATGGCTAGTATTGCATTGTACATATGTACCATATCTTCTTTATCCATTCGTCCATCGATGGGCATTTAGATTGCTTCCATGACCTGGCTGTTGTAAATAGTGCTGCAATGAATATTGGGGTGCATGTGTCTTTTTGAATTATGGTTTTCTCTGGGTATATGCTAGTAGTTGGATTGCTGGGTCATATGGTAATTCTATTTTTAGTTTTTTAAGGAACTTCCATACTGTTCTTCATAGTGGCTGTATCAGTTTACATTCCCACCAACAGTGCAAGAGGGTTCCCTTTTCTCCACACCCTCTCCAGCATTTGTTGTTTGTAGATTTTCTGATGATGGCCATTCTAACTGGTGCGGGGTGATACCTCACTGTAGTTTTGATTTGCGTTTCTCTAATAATTAGTGATGTGGAGCAGTTTTTCATGTGCCTCTTGGCCATCTGTATGTCTTCTTTGGAAAAATGTCTATTTAGGACTTCTGCCCATGTTTTAATTGGGTGATTTTTTTAATATGGAGCTACATGAACTGTTTATATATTTTGGAGATTACTCCTTTGTCAGTTGATTTGTTTGCAAATATTTTCTCCCATTCTGAGGGTTGTCTTTTTGTCTTGTTTATAGTTTCCTGTGCTGTTCAAAAGCTTTTAAGTTTCATTAGGTCCCGTTTCTTTATTTTTGCTTTTATTTCCTTTACTCTAGGAGGTGGGTCAAAAAAGATCTTGCTGTGATTTATGTCAAAGAGTGTTCTTCCTATGTTTTGCTCTAAAACTTTTATAGTGTCTGGTTTTACATTTAGTTCTTTAATCCATTTTGAGTTTATTTTTGTGTATGGCGTTAGGGAGTGTTCTAATTTCATTCTTTTACATGTAGCTGTCCAGTTTTCCCAGCACCACTTATTGAAGAGACTGTCTTTTCTCCGTTGTATATCCTTGCCTCCTTTGTCATAGATTAGTTGACCATAGGAGCGTGGGTTTATCTCTGGGCTTTCTATCCTGTTCCATTGATCTATATTTCTGTTTTTGTGCCAGTACCATATTATCTTGATTACTGTAGATTTGTAGTATAGTCTGAAGTCAAGGAGTCTGATTCCTCCAGCTCCATTTTTTTCCCTCAAGATCGCTTTGGCTATTCGGGGTCTTTTGTGTCTCCATAAATATTTTAAGATGGTTTGTTCTAGTTCTGTAAAAAATGCCATTGGCAATTTGATAGGGATTGCATTGAATCTGTAGATTGCTTTGGGTAGTATAGTTATTTTGACAATATTGATTCTTCCAATCCAAGAACATGGTATATCTCTCCATCTGTTTGTGTCATCTTTGATTTCTTTCATCAGTGACTTATAGTTTTCTGAATACAGGTCTTTTTCCTCCTTAGGTAGGTTTATTCCTAGGTATTTTACTCTTTTTGTTGCAATGGTAAATAGGATTGTTTCCTTAATTTCTCTTTCTGATCTTTCGTTGTTAGTGTATAGGAATGCAAGAGATTTCTGTGAATTTTGTATCCTGCAACTTCACCAAATTCATTAGTAGCTATAGTAGTTTTCTGGTGGCATCTTTAGGATTTTCTGTGTATCACTGTTTTCATGTCATCTGCAAACAGTGACAGTTTTACTTCTTTTTTTCTGATTTGGATTCCTTTTATTTCTTCTTCTATTGCTGTGGCTAAGACTTCCAAAACTATGTTGAATGATAGTGGCAAGACTGGACTTCCTTGTCTTGTTCCTGATCTTAGAGGAAATGCTTTCAGTTTTTCCCCATTGAGAATAATATTTGCTGTGGGTTTGTCATAGATGGCCTTTATTATGTTGAGGTAGGTTCCCTGCATGCCCATTTTCTGGAGAGGTTTTATCATAAATCGGTGCTGAGTTTTGTCAAAAGCTTTTTCTGCATGTATTGAGATGATCATATGTTTTTTTCTTCTTCAATTTGTTAATATGGTGTATCACATTGATTGATTTGTGTACATTGAAGAATCCTTGCATCCCTGGCATAAATTCCACTTGATCATGGTGTATGACCCTTTTAATGTGTTGTTGGATCCTGTTTGCTAGTATTTTGTTGAGGATTTTTGCATCTATATTCATCAGTGATATTGGTCAGTAATTTTCTTTTTTTGTAGTATCTTTGTCTAGTTTTGGTATCAAGGTGATGGTAGCCTGGTAGAATGAGTTTGTGAGTGTTCCTTCCTCTGCAAATTTTTGCAAGAGTTTGAGAAGGATGGGTGTTATGTCTTCTCTAAATGTTTGATAGTATTCACCTGTGAAGCCATCTGGTCCTGGACTTTTGTTTGTTGGAAGATTTTTAATCACAGTTTCAATTTCATTACTTGTGATTAGTCTGTTCATGTTTTCTATTTCTTTCTGGTTTGGTTTTGGAAGGTTATACCTTTCTAAGCATTTGTCCATTTCTTCCAGGTTGTCCATTTTATTGGCATAGAGTTGATTGTAGTAGTCTCTTAGGATGCTTTCTACTTCTGCAGTATCTGTTGTAACTTCTCCTTTTTCATTTCTAATTTTGTTGATTTGAGTCCTCTCCCTCTTTTTCTTGATGAGTCTGGCTGAAGGTTTATCAATTTTGTTTATCTTCTCAAAGAACCAGGTTTTAGTTTTATTGATCTTTGCTATTGTTTTCTTTATTTCTATTTCATTTATTTCTGCTCTGATCTTTACGATTTCTTTCATTCTGCTAACTTTGGGTTTTGTTTGACTTCTTTCTCTAGTTCCTTTGGGTATAAGGTTAGATTGTTTATCTGAGATTTTTCTTGTTTCTTGAAGTAGGATTGTATTGCTATAAACTTCCCTCTTAGAACTGCTTTTGATGCATCCCATAGGTTTTGGTTTTCATTGTCATTTGTCTCTAGGTATTTTTTGATTTCTTCAGTGATCTCTTGGTTATTTAGTAATGTATTGTTTAGTCTCCATGTGCTTGTGTTTTTTACGTTTTATTCCCTGTAATTGATTTCTAATCTCATAATGTGTGGTCGGAAAAGATGCTTGATATGATTTCAGTTTTCTTAAATTTACTGAGGCTTGATTTGTGACCCAAGATGTTATCTCTCCTGGAGAATGTTCCATGTGCACTTGAGAAGAAAGTGTAATCTGCTGTTTTTGGATGGAATGTCCTATAAGTATCAATTAAATCTATCTAGTCTATTGTATCATTTAAAGCTTGTGTTTCCTTATTAATTTTCTGTCTGGATGATCTGTCCTTTGGTGTAAGTGAGGTGTTGAAGTCCCCCATATTATTGTGTTACTGTCAATTTCCTTTTTTAGCTGTTAGCATTTGCCTCATGTACTGAGGTGCTCCTATGTTGGGTTCAAAGCTCACATTTTAAAATTCCAATATTTATTTCTTTATTGCTGTTTTATATCTCAACTACTAACAAAAGCATTCTTATTCAAAGTAGAATAATCAGCAGTAATCCTATTTATCTTTGTATAGCAGATCCCAACAAGAGAAGATAAAAAGGATTAGACTGAACCAGGCATACTATAGTATGCAAAAATTCAACTTTACATATTAACGTACATATTTTCTGTTATCTACCCCATAAATCATGACCTTAAGTTATCAAAGGAATATTTACTATCTTGACACTTCTTAATCAACAATTTTTTGAATATAACTGCTATCTGTGCTAGGTTGTATTGGGACAGCAAATGAAATGTGTTGTGAGCCTTAAGAAAGATATATTGTCTTTGGTTTTTGTCCTCCATAGGTGTTTTACAAAATTTCTCCTCTCCTTTGCCTAATGTCATAAATAATGTCATCATTAGTCTTATAGTAACTTAAGCATAGAAGCCTCAACATCACTTTTGACTCTTTCTTCATCACCTTTGTTTTTGATTGCTAAGAAATATCATTTTTTTCTCTTCAACCTAGTATTTATTTCTTCTCTGTTTCCTATGGGGATTTCTCCTCATGTTTTAAAATTTCTAAACATCAGATTATTACAGGATTTATTCTTAGATAGCTCCTCTATCTTCATTAACTACCTGGGAGATAACATCTCATCTCTTGGTTTTAAATATAATTTATTTGAGGCTGATCACGAAGTTATACTTGCATCCCAAACTCTCTCCCTGAAAAACCATTCATGCAACTGTTAGTCAGCCTGGCATCTCCACTTACCTGTTGAATAGGCATCTCACATGTAACATGGCTGCAGTGAAACATTTTATACCATGCTCCCTCAATCCCCAAAGTTATCTTATTAGGTTGACTGTGTTCCTCATCTCAATAATTAGCAACTCCCTTCCTTGAGATGCACAGAGAAAAATTACAAAAGACATCTTTTCCCGCTCTCCACATCACACATCTAATTTGAAACCGTGTAACTCAGACTGGGACTTGAACCCACACGCCAAGACTCAAACCCTGCCTAAACCCAGATTGGGATTGAACCCACGTACCCGGACTCAAACCCAGGGAAAACCCAGATTGGGACTTGAACTCACAGTCTGTTAACTGAGATCACACACCAGGTCTCAGGACTTAACGAGGCCCAGGTTCTTTTTATTTTTTATTAGTTATCTATTTTATACATATTAGTGTATATATGTCAATCCCAATCTCCCAATTCATCCCACCCAACCCCCCTCCCCTGCCACTTTCCCCCCTTGGTGTCCATACGTTTGTTCCTTACATCTGTGTCTCTATTTCTGCCTTGCAAACCGGTTCATTTGTACCATTTTTCTAGATTCCACATATATGGTTAATATACGACATTTGTTTTTCTCTTTCTGACTTCACTCCTTATGACAGTTTCTAGGTCCACTCACATCTCTACAAATGACCCAGTTTCATTCCTTTTTCTGGCTGAGTAACATTCCATTGTATATATGTACCACATTGAAGCTCAGGTTCTTGATGTCTCATCGCAGAAAGAATTCAGTGAGAGACAAAGTGATAGGTAAGAAGTGGATTTATTTAGAGAGAAGCACACTCCACAGACAGAGTGTGGGCCATCTCAGAAGGGGAGAGTGGCCCTAACATATGGGGTTGTTAGTTTTTATAGGGGTGGGTGATTTCATAGGCTAACGAGCGGGAGGAATATTCCAGCTATTTTGGAGAAGGGGTAGGGATTTCCAGGAATTGGGACACCGCCCGCTTCTGACCTTTATGTTCAGCCTTGGAACTGACATGGTGCTGGTGGGTGTGTCATTTAGCATATTCTGTTATATTACAATGAGCATATAATGAGGCTCAAGGTCCACTGGAAGTCGAATCTTCCGCCATTTTGGACCTATTTAGGTTCAAATAGGTTCTAATCAGTTTATGTTGTGTCCTCAGGCTATGTCATTCTTTTAAAGCGTTTGCCCTGCTTCCTACCCTCCTGTTTCAAATTCATCATCAGTTTTTCAAAATAATATCATAGAAATTATCCAGAATCCAACCATTTCTTACTGTCTCCATGGTAACCACTCTTATGTAAGCCAGCATTATTTTAGCTTGGATTATTTCAGTAGTCTCATAACTGGTGTCCCTACTCCATCTTTGCACTTACCCAGGCTACTCTCCACTCAGCTACCACAGAAATCTTTTTAAAAACTATATCAAATTTAAAAGAGTGACACATTGCTCCAAATTTTCCGGTGGCTATCCATCTCACTCAGGCTAATAAAAATCAGTGTTCTCACCATGGACTATCAGTTGCTCTGTGATTTGGTCTCCTATCCTCCCTAACTTTGTAATCTCCTTCTCCACACTCTTGTTCACCCTGCTGTGCCCACATTGGCCTCCCGGCTGTTCCTCAATCATGCTGGGAAAGCCCCTGACTCAACAGGCTTTGTTTTAGTTGGTCCTGATGTGTGTTTTCTCCAGTAGTCACATGATTCCCTCCCTCACTTCTTTCAGGTCTCTTTCAAGTTATTCTCATCCTAGAGTCTACCCACTGCAGAGTAGTTTTATTTATTTATTTTCCTCTTCCTAACATGAATCATCACCTGATAGATAATCAGTTGATTGTTTAATGTCTACATTTTCCTAATCAGAATGCAAGCTGTATGTGTACAGGGGTCTTTGTTTCTGGTTTGTTACTATAGTGTATCCTGCTTCTAAATCTGAGACAGATGCTTAATACGTGTCCAATGCATAAATAACTAAATGAATATTCTCAATATTAAATACACAAATGAACCCCCGCTTTCTTACATAACAAATTTTTGAAGAAAAAGACATTTGAATTAAAATATAAAATTGCCAAAAGTAAACTGAAAAGGAACAGGAGTTTTCAATACCAAGAAGCAAATGCTTTATGAAATCACCAAATATACCTGCCTGTTAGACAGAGACATGAAAGATATATTTCTAGAATGCATTTTAATCATTGATTTTATTTTTGAACATAGTATAACATTCAGGATGAGGTTAAAGTATCACTATGTTTTGAATGTATACTGTTATTTTTAAAATCTTTATTCAAATACAATATTTTTTTTCAGATAAATTGTATTTCCCCTCTTCTACCATTTCACTAAATAAGGGAAAATGCAATGAAATATTCAGATACAAATCAACTATACTCCAATAAAAATTTTAAAAAAACTGCTAAAAAATATTCAGATACTTTTTTTTTTACATATTAATTGGAGTATAATTGCTTTACAATGGTGTGTTAGTTTCTGATTTATAACAAAGTGAATCAGCTATACATATACTAATATCCCCATATCTCCTCCCTCTTGCGTCTCCCTCCCACACTCTCTATCCCACCCCTGTAGGTGATCAAAAAGCACCAAGCTGATCTCCCTGTGCTATGCGGCTGATTCCCAAGAGCTATCTATTTCACATTTCATAGTATGTATAAGTCCATGCCACTATCTGACTTCGTCCCAGCTTACCCTTCCCCCTCCCCAGGTCCTCAACTCCATTCTCTACATCTGTATCTTTATTCCTGTCCTGCCCCTAGGTTCTTCAGAACCATTTTTTTTTAGATCCCATATATATGTGTTAGCATATGGTATTTGTTTTTCTCTTTATGACTTACTTCGCTCTGTGTGACACTCTAGGTCCATCCACCTCACTACAAATAACTCAATTTCATTTCTTTTTATGGCTGAGTAATATTCCATCGTATATATGTGCCACATCTTCTTTATCCATTCATGTGTTGATGGACATTTAGGTTGCTTCCATGACCTGGCTATTGTAAATAGTGCTTCAATAAACATTGTGGTACATGTCTCTTTTTGAATTATGGCTTTCTCAGTGTATATGCCCAGTAGTGAGATTGCTGAATCGTATGGTAGTTCTATTTTTAGTTATTTAAGGAATCTCCATACTGTTTTCCATAGGGCTGTATCAGTTTACATTCCCACCAACAGTGCAAGAGGGTTCACTTTTTTCCACACCCTCTCCAACATTTATTGTTTGTAGATTTTTCGATGATGGCCATTCTGACCAGTATGAGGTGATACCTCATTGTAGTTTTCATTTACATTTCCCTAATGATTAATGATGTTGAGCATTCTTTCATGTGTTTGTTGGCAATCTGTATATCTTCTCTGGAGAAACGTCTGTTTAGGTCTTACGCCCATTTTTTGGATTGGGTTGTTTTTTTCATATTGAGCTGCATGAGCTGCTTGTAACTTTTGGAGATTAATCCTTTGTCAGTTGCTTCATTTGCAAATATTTTCTCCCATTCTGAGGGTTGTCTTTTCGTCTTGTTTATGGTTTCCTTTGCTGTGCAAAAGCTTTTAAGTTTCATTAGGTCCCGTTTCTTTATATTTGTTTTTATTTCCATTTCCTTAGGAGGTAGGTCATAAAGGATCTTGCTGTGATTTATGTGATACAGTGTTCTGCCTATGTTTTCCTCTAAGAGTTTTTATAGCGTCTGACCTTACATTTAGGTCTGTAATCCATTTTGAGTTTATTTTTGTGTATGGTGTTAGGGAGTGTTCTAATTTCATTCTTTTACATGTAGCTGTCCAGTTATCCCAGCACCGCTTATTGAAGAGGTTGTCTTTTCTCCATTGTATATTCTTGCCTCCTTCATCAAAGATAAGGTGACCATATGTGCATGAGTTTATCTCTGGGCTTTCTATCCTGTTCCATTGATCTATATTTCTGTTTTTTTGTGCCAGTACCATACTGTCTTGATTACTGTAGCTTTGTAGTATAGTCTGAAGTCAGGGAGCCTGATTCCTCCAGCTCTGATTTTCTTTCTCAAGATTGCTTTGGCTATTCGGGTTCTTTTGTGTTTCTATACAAGTTGTGAAATTTTTTTGTTCTCATTCTGTGAAAAATGCCATTGGTAGTTTGATAGGGATTGCATTGAATCTGTAGATTGCTTTGGGTAGTATAGTCATTTGCACAATGTTGATTCTTTCAACCCAAGAACACAGTATATCTCTCCATCTGTTTTTATCATCTGTAATTTCTTTCATCAGGGTCTTACAGTTTTCTGCATACAGGTCTTTTGTCTCCTTAGGTAGGTTTATTCCTAGGTATTTTATTCTTTTTCTTGCAGTGGTAAGTGGGAGTGTTTCCTTAATTTCTCTTTCAGATTTTTCATCATTAGTGCTTAGGAATGCAAGAGATTTCTGTGCACTGATTTTGTATCCTGCTACTTTACCAAATTCACTGATTAGCTCTGGTAGTTTTCTGGTCGCATCTTTAGGATTCTCTGTGTATAGTATCATGTCATCTGCAAACCATGACAGTTTTATTTCTTCTTTTCCAATTTGGATTCCTTTTAATTCTTTTTCTTCTCTGATTACTGTGGCTAACACTTCCAAAACTATGTTGAATAATAGTGGTGAGAGTGGGCAACCTTGTCTTATTCCTGATCTTAGTGGAAATGGTTTCAGTTTTTCACCATTGAGAACGATGTTGGCTGTGGGTTTGTCACATACGGCCTTTATTATGTTGAGGTAAGTTCTCTCTGTGTCTCCTTTTTGGAGGTTTTTGTCATAAATGGGTGTTGAATTTTGTCGGAAGCTTTTTCTACATCTTTTGAGATGATCATATGGTTTTTGTTCTTCATTTTGTTAATATGGTGTATCACATTGATTGATTTGCATATATTGAAGAATCCTTGCATTCCTGGAATAAACCCCACTTGATCATGGTGTATGATCCTTTTAATGTGCTGTTGGATTCTGTTTCCTAGTATTTTTTTTAGGGTTTTTGCATCTATGTTCGTCAGTGATATTGTCCTCTAGTTTTCTTTGTGACATCTTTGTCTGGTTTTGGTGCCAGGGTGATGGTGGCCTCGTAGAATGAGTTTGGAAGTGTTCCTCCCTCTGCTATATTTTGGAAGTGTTTCAGAAGGATAGGTGTTAGCTCTTCTCTAAATGTTTGATAAAATTCGCCTGTGAAGTCATATGGTTTAGGCTTTTGTTTGTTGAAAGATTTTTAATCACAGTATCAATTTCAGTGCTTGTGATTGATCGGTTTATATTTTCTGTTTCTTCCTGTTGTGTCTCGGAGGGTTGTGCTTTGTAAGGATTTGTCCATTTCTTCCAGGTTGTCCATTTTATTGGCATATAGTAGCTTGTAATAATCTTTCATGATCCTCTGTATTTCTGCAGTGTCGGTTGTTACTTCTCCTTATTCATTTCTAATTCTACTGATTTGAGTCTTCTCCTTTTTTTTCTTGCTGAGTCAGGCTAATGGTTTACCAATTTTGTTTATCTTCTCAAAGAACCAGCTTTTAGTTTTATTGATCTTTTCTATTGTTTCCTTCATTTCTTTTTCATTTATTTCTGATCCGATCTTTATGATGTCTTTCCTTCTGCTAACTTTGGAGGTTTTTGTTCTTCTTTGTCTAATTGATTTAGGTGTAAGGTTAGGTTGTTTATTTCAGATGTTTCTTGTTTGTTGAGGTAGGATTGTATTGCTATAAACTTCCCTCTTAGAATTGCCTTTGCTGCATCCCATAGGCTTTGGGTCATAATGTTTTTTATTGTCATTTGTTTCTAGGTATTTTTTGATTTCCTCTTTGATTTCTTCAGTGATTTCTTGGTTAGTAAGTAGTGTATTGTTTAGCCTCCATGTGTTTCTAGTTTTTACAAATTTTTTTTCTATACTTGATATCTAGTCTCAGAGTGTTGTGGTTGGAAAAGTTACTTGATACGATTTCAGTTTTCTTAAACTTACCAAGGCTTGATTTGTGACCCAAGATATGACCTATACTGGAGAATGTTCCATGAGCACCTGAGAAGACAATGCATTCTGTTGTTTTTGGATGGAATGTCCTATAAATATCAATTAAGTTCATCTGGTCTAATGTGTCATTTAAAGCTTGTGTTTCCTTATTTATTTTCATTTTGGATGATCTGTCCATTGGTGAAAGTGGGGTGTTAACGTCCCCTAATATGATTGTGTTACTGTCGATTTCCCCTTTTATGGCTGTTAGCATTTGCCTTATGTATTGAGGTGCTCCTATGTTGGGTGCATAAATATTTACAATTGTTATATCTTCTTCTTGGATTGATCCCTTGATCATTATATAGTGTCTTTCTTTGTGTCTTGTAATAGTCTTTGTTTTAAAGTCTATTTTGTCTGATATGAGAATTGCTACTCCAGCTTTCTTTTGATTTCCATTTGCATGGAATATCTTTTTCCATCCCCTCACTTTCAATTTGTATGTGTCCCTAGGTCTGAAGTGGGTCTCTTGTAGACAGCATATATACAGGTCTTCTTTTTGTATCCATTCAGCCAGTCTATGTCTTTTGATTGGAGCATTTAATCCATTTACATTTAAGGTAATTATCGATATGTATGTTCCTATTCCCATTTTCTTAATTGTTTTGGGTTTGTTATTGTAGGTCTTTTCCTTCTCTTGTGTTTCCTGCCTAGAGAAGTTCCTTTAGCATTTGTTGTAAAGCTGGTGTGGTGGTGCTGAATTCTCTTAGCTTTTGCTTGTCTGTAAAGGTTTTAATTTCCCCGTCGAATCTGAATGAGATCTTTGCTGAGTAGAGTAATCTTGGTTGTAGGTTTTTCCCTTTCGTCACTTTAAATATGTCCTGCCAGTCCCTTCTGGCTTGCAGAGTTTCTTCTGAAAGATCAGCTGTTAAGCTTATGTAGATTCCCTTGTATGTTATTTGCTGTTTTTCCCTTGGTGCTTTTAATATTTTTTCTTTGTATTTTTTTTTTTGTTACTTTAATTAGTAGGTGTCTTGGCGTGTTTCTCCTTGTATTTATTCTCTTTGGGATTCTCTGCACTTCCTGGGCTTGATTAAGTATTTCTTTTCCCATATTAGGGACGTTTGCAACTATTATCTCTTCAAATATTTTCTCAGACCCTTTCTTTTTCTCTTTTTCTTCTGGGAACCCTATAATTCAAATGTTGGTGCCTTTAACGTTGTCCCAGATGTTTCTGAGATTGTCCTCAATTCTTTTCATTCTTTTTTCTTTATTCTGCTCTGAGGTAGTTTTTTCCCCTATTTTATCTTCCAGGTCACTTATCAGTTCTTCTCCCTCAGTTATTCTGCTATTGATTACTTCTAGAGAATTTTTAATTCCATTTATTGTGTTGTTTATCATTGTTTGTTTGCTGTTTAGTTCTTCTAGATCCTTGTTAAATGTCTGTTGTATTTTCTCTGTTCTATTTCCAAGATTTTGATCATCTTTACTATCATTACTCTGAACTCTTTTTCAGGTACTGTCTATTTCCTCTTTGTTTGTTTGGTCTGGTGGGATTTTACCTTGCTCTTTCATCTGCTGTGTGTTTCTCTGTCTTCTCATTTTGCTTAACTTACTGTGTTTGGGGTCTCCTTTTAGCAGACTGCATGTTTGTAGTTCCTGTTGTTTTTGGTGTCTGCCCCCAGTGGCTACAGTTGGTTCGGTGGGTTGTGTAGACTTCCTAGTGGAGGGGACTCGTGCCTGTGTTCTGGTGGATGAGGCTGGATCTTGTTTTCCTTGTGGGCAGGTCCGTGTCCGTTGGTGTGTTTTGGGGTGTCTGTGACCTTTTTATGATTTTAGGTTCTCTCTCTGCTAATGCGTGGGGTTGTGTTCCTGTTTTGCTAGTTGTTTAGCATAGGGTGTCCATCACTGTAGCTTGCTGGTGGTTGAGTGGAACTGGGTCTTAGCTTGAGATGGTGGTCTCTGGGAGAGCTTTCACTGTTTGATATTATGTGGAGCCTGGAAGTCTCTGGTGAACCAATGTCCTGAACTCGGCTTTCCCACCTCAGAGCCACAGGACTGACACCTGGCCGGAGCACCAAGACCCTGTTAGCCACATGGCTCCGAATAAAAGAGAGAGAAGAAAGAAAGAAAGAAAAGAAAAGAAAAGAAAGTCATTAAAATAAAAAATAATTTTTGAAAATAAAAAAAATTCAAAGTAATAAAATAAAAAAGAAGAAAATAAAAGCAAGCAAGAAAGAAGAGAGTAACCAAACCAAAAAAGAATTCCACCAGTGATAAAAGCACTAAAAACTGTACTAAAAAGAAACCAAAAAGACAGACAAAATCACACACAGAAGCATATATATAGGCAGTCACAAAAAGAGAAAAAGGAAAAATATATATATATCGTTGCTCCCAATATCCATTGCCTCAATTTTGGGATGATTCATTGTGTATTCAGGTATTCCACAGATGCAGCGTACATCCAGCTGATTGTGGAGATTTAATCTGCTGCTCCTGAGGCTGCTGGGAGCGATTTCCCTTTCTCTTCTTTGTTCGCACAGCTCCCAGGGTTCAGCTTTGGATTTGGCCCCACCTCTGCGTGTAGGTCGCCTGAGAATGTCTGTTCTTTGCTCAGACAGGACAGGGTTAAAGTAGCAGCTGATTAGGAGGCTCTGGCTCACCCAGGCCTGGGGCAGGGAGGGGTACGGAGTGCGGGGCGAGCCTGTGGTGGCAGAGGCTGGCATGACATTGCAACAGCCTAAGGCGCGCCGTGTGTTCTTCCGGGGAAATTGTCCCTGTATCATGGCACCCTCCAGTGGCGGGCTGCACAGCCTCCCAGGAGGGGAGGTGTGGATAGTGACCTGTGCTTGCACACAGGTTTCTTGGTGGCTTCAGCAGCAGCCTAAGCATTTGATGCCAGTCTCTGGTGTTTAAGCTGGCAGTCACAGCTCTCGCCTGTCTCTGGAGCTCGTTTAGGCGGTGCTCTGAATCCCCTCTCCTCAGCACCCCAAAACAATGGTCTTTTGCCTCTTAGGCAGCTCAGACTTTCTCCCGGACTCCCTCCCGGCTAGCTGTGGCACACTAGCCCCCTTCAGGCTGTGTTCACACAGCCAACCTCAGTTCTCTCCCTTGGTCTGACCTCCAAAGCCTAAGCCTCAGCTCCAAGCCCCCACCTGCCCCAGCAGGTGAGCAGACAAGCCTCTCGGGCTGGTGAGTGCTGGTTGGCACAGATCCTCTGTGCGGGGATCTCTCCACTTTGCCCTCCGCTCCCCTGTTGCTGCGCTCTCTCCGTGGCTCTGAAGCTTCCCCCCCACCCAACCCCCGTCTCCACCAGTGAAGGGGCTTCCTAGTGTGTGGAAACTTTTCCTCCTTCACAGCTCCCTCCAACTGGTGCAGATCCCATCCCTATTCTTTTGTCTCTGTTTTTCCTTTTTTTTTTTTTGCCCTACCCAGGTACGTGGGCAGTTTCTTGCCTTTGGGAGGTCTGAGGTCTTCTGCCAGCATTCAGTAGGTGTTCTGTGGGAGTTGTTCCACATGTTGTTGTATTTCTGATATATTTGTGGGGAGGAAGGTGATCTCCATGTCTCACTCTTCTTGCCATCTTAAAGGTTTCTCAGATACATATTGAATGCATTTTAATACATTCAAAGATGAAGGTTTTGATACTGCTGGAGCAAACTCCTGGTTGATAGGCAACATCATAATGCAATAAATTTTAACTTTCATCAGTTGATGTACAAAAGACATAAGTTGGTTTCTAAAAGACAGATTATGAGCATCAGTGTGTGAGAGTGTGGACTTTGTAGAATCGAAGGTAAAGTTGGTATAAAATGAGAGCAGTGCAGCTGACTCAGTCACTTCTAAGCTCTGAATGAAGGGAATAAGAATTCCTCAGGTTACATAACAACAATTCATATTCCTCTACCCCCAGAGATGCAGAGTTTCTGGAACCACAGAAGACCACAAATCACGGTTTTTAGCAAGAAACTGGGATGCTCCTGGTGTAGGTAGTATGCCTGAGACGTTAAGAAACGTCTAATACGTGAGGAAGCCATATTGTTATAATGCATACATTTTTGGTTGGTGGTTGTCTTAATGCTTATGTTCCATTTTTCTTGTATTTCAAGTTTACTGACACAATACAAAGGCTTAAAAACTGCATCAAGGACCTCCACTTCCTCAGCTTTGCCTCTTCAATCTTCTTGAAATGAGGAGCATGAATAATCTTTTGCCTTCATACTTATTTTTGGAGAGTGTAGATGATAGGAATTTGTCTACCACTGGCTTTTTTAGCCTGAGCTACCCGGTAACAACTTATAACTATTCCTTCCTTTAGTGTGTCAGTTTAATAGACTTTTTGTCAAAGATAAAATGAAAAATTGGTAGGCAGAAAAAAACAGACATTTCATCACAATGAAGATTGCTCCATAATTGGTTTTCTAAGATTAGTGGGAACAGGATCAATGTACTTTTTGCTTTTGATCAGTTTATGAACATCATGACTTTAGTTCCTCCTACATTCTGTTGCTTGATGTTTGGAATAGCCAATCAAGGTTTTATGTAGTAATGTAGGCCATCTTCTGAGGAATAGGTGAGGGAAAGAGTGAGAGAATTAAACTCCCTTATCATTCTCCTTGCATTCTTACACTAGTTTTTTAGTATGTTTTTGAAGCATCAGTATGACCCCATACCAGCTCTACAGTCCTATTTCAAAAGATAGTCACTACACTTCCAGAACTAATGTGACTGCTTTGTTTTGCCCGCTCTGGAAAGAAAATTAAGTTTAATTTGTTTTAATGAAGTGAAATCTCCAATGCAAACTCATCTCCATATAACTAAGGAAACTATTGTATTTTCCTAGATATTTATAATTTCCTTTTGATATTTCGTTAGCAAATCTACATCCATATTTCAGCTAACATTAAATCTTCTTTAAGAGTTAACTAATAACCTTTGGAGAACATTTTGTGCAAAAAAAAAAAAAAAGGCATATAGAGTTTAGATTTGTTTAATATACTTCGTTTCTTCCATCATAGAGTACTTCATTATCTTGATCAGGTATATTGATAATGGACTTGAGACAAATCAGGAAATTAGACTGCTAGTTAATTCAGGTACAGAAATAAATTTAATCTCAATATTTACGTTTTATTCAGCATGATAAAGCTAGATTATGATATAAATCTATCAATTAACTGTGGCCTTAAAATTGCATGTATCAAAAATTGGCCAAGAATATGTTAAAAGCTTACTAATTTCTTGTCACAGTGACCGAAATGGTTCTTTTTCTTATGCATTGAACATATCATTGAATATTAAAATAAAAAGAAAACTGAAAATTCATCTAGTTTAAACCTTCTCCCTTATAAATGTGTAATTTAAGGAGCATAGAGATTAAAGGTCTTGCCGCAGAGACATAGCTATAAATTACCTTGAAAATAAAACAAAGATCCCTTGTTCATAGACCAGTAGTCCATCACCTATTTAAAAATATATGGACACATAATGTCCTAAGTCTGTATCACGTATAATGTCTTTCGTTAAGCTATTACTGCTTTAAAACCTACTTCAATAAGCAATAATGTGTAATCTTATAAACTAAGAAGATAACAAAGAGATACCTGTTGTGCTGAAAGAGTTGGATAAAAAGAGACAGGAAATTTTTTTCATTGTGTAAGTCCACCATTTGTTGTCATTTCATTAGAAAAGCAATGAAAGGCTAAGTATTATCCTGTTTTAATTTTAACATTTGAAAGTAAAGATTACTTTCAATTTTAAAGTAATTTAAAAATAGCAAAAACCGTTCATATCAGGTAAATAGTATAAATTACAAAAAACTATTAGTTTACATATGCACATAAATCTGTTGTCCTAAAGCATGTCTGTTACATGAGTTACTGATCAGTAAAGACATATTAGTTGTATGCTTAGTTCTATATGGTCAACACTGCACTGGGAGATAATAGGGGGGAAAAATGTGACAGTCCCTGTCTAGGAAACTCTAAAAAGTAGATCAGGGAGAAAAGACTTCAAATGAGGTACCATTTGAGAAAATTACAGAGCAGTGTATAATGAAGGAATAAACATATTTACTCAATCTAAAGGATAAACCTTTGAGAAAGGGAAAAAACGTAATTCAGTTATATTGCATTTATTTATCATCTCAATCAGTTTGCTTTAGTCTACTCCTTCTGCTGTATTTTCTATTCCACATATCATTGTACAGTAGATCGCAGCTTAAAAACCATAAGAGAAAGCTCCATATGGAAGGAAGCTCAACTTCTTGACATAGTATACAGAGGATCACCATTTGGTCCCTGCCAAATTAATATAAACTATACTTTTTTCCATATTAGATGTTACTACTACAGTGAATAACTTGAAGCTTCTCCAGAGTGTCAGATTATTCACAGCCTCCCTGGAAAGCCCTTGCTTCCACCATTCCCCAAAACATGCTTGTTTTTGATGACCTTGACAGTTTTGAGGATTATTGGTCATAATTTGTGTGATATCCTTCAATTAGGATTTGTTTGATGCTTTTCTCCTAATTAGGCAGGGCTTATGTGTTTTGGGGATGAAGACTGCAGAGATAAGGTGCCATTTTCATTACATATCAAGGGTTCATACTGTCAACATGACTTATTACTGTTGATGTTCACCTTCATCACCTGACTGAGGTTGTGTCTGTCATGTTTCTCTACTCAAAGGATATTCTTCTTTTTCTCTTTCCACATTGTTCTCTTTGACTGCTATGTGCAGCCCACATTTAAGAGGTGAAGTGTTATGACTCATCAAATTGAGGGGTGGTGGAATATTTACATAAATAAAGTTATTCTGCATGAGTTATTTATCTCATCCTCAATTTATTATTTATTCAATCATTTATATAAATATGGAATCCTGGGCATTTATTTTATACTTTGGTTTATAGAAAGGATAATTTTCATCCTCATTTAAACATGGTAAATATATCCTAAGAATTTGCACAATTTTTGATTGTAAAGGAATTTTATAGATACTACTGCCATTGAAGAAGTTTTACTTTAAAGTTAACATTAAATCAAATAGATCAAAAACAACAAAGTACAAATTGAACTTCCACTCAAGAAATTTAGTGTAAAAGGAGGGTATCAAGAACTAGGTCTCCAACCATGTTCTTTTTCATAAGCTTTATTTTCTAAGGGTTATAGGAAAGACTAAGAACTGATGTGCTAGAGATAATTCTACTTCTTTTTATGCCCCATTTGAATGGTATTAAACTAGGTCAGACAAGGCTGGAAGGGAAAGGACAGTCAAATAATTGTGAGGGTTTTTCCAGCTCAGGGGTGCTTATTTCTCATTTCCAAGACATAATTTTGAGAAATACAAGGGCATTTTTGAGGCTATTGACGCAGAAGGTGTTTAGACAGATAGACCTTTTCTAACCCATGGACTGGGTGTGGTATAGATGGAATCAGAAGTTTTCTACATATCTTAGGGTGGGATACAGAAAGCCTAAGTAAAAGCTGAGAGCTGAGAAAGCCACATAGTAAGACCTCAGTAACAGAGACCATGGCCTTCAGAGTGTTGTATAAGCAAAGTACCCAAAAAAGACAAACCAGAAAACTTTGAGTAGGTCTGAAGAAACTCCAGTGAATAGATGAAGGAAGGTAGAAGCTAGGTCAAAGCTGATAGCATATAAGCCATTTAAGAACTTAGAACCTCAGGCTGAAAGAAAAGAGAAAGATAATTTGGAGAGAAACTACAAGACTATGTATTTATATTAAATATAATTAATTAACATGTAACTGACTGATATTTGATATTGAAAATGACTAACTCTAAGGTAGAAAATTTGAGAGTTTCTCTTCACCAACAAGATTGAGAAATATGACCAGTTTAAATACAAAAAAAAATCAACAATTATTCAAATATTTTTGATGAACTGGGGTTCTCATAGTTGAAGTTAGATGACTCCAACCAGCTGGATCCTCTGAGTTCAAATATACCGATCAAAAAAGGGATGAGTCAGGTGGCATGTTAACCCTGAGGTCTAAAGGAGGCCTAAATTTGCGAGGGACTCATGGTTCTGCATAGCCCATGGCTGATGCTAGAAATCACTCTCATCTGCTTCCATCTGTGACCTTCAGGAAAATTAGTATATGTGTGAACTAAAATTTAACTGAATAACTATACCACACTGGGATTTTTTTTTCTTTTTTCATGAGACCACCTGACAGAGTGTGACATTGAAAAACATTTGTTAAGGGATCCCCATGACCTAGAGGAATTATGATGGAATTACGTTAGTTAGATTGAGAGTGTCACTAGGTGACTTTGTCAGGAGATGGTTAGTATTGGGCTACCAGGGTGACACCAAGGCTCTTCCTTTTGGGGACCATGGTAAATGAAGACTCTGGTCCAGAAAAATTGATGATAGGGCCTACCTCCTTCTTTATGGGATGGCTGTGGTTTTCACATAGTATTCAGCAAAACGCACAAAGAAGAGAACTAGAAGCAGTAAAAACCAGGTGGTTGGACCAACTAAAAGTAATGGAGTTTCGTTTTAGAAGGTTCTCTTGTGATGATCTGACTCTCCTGGTTGGTGGCAGCTGGCACAGTAATTGAGTGGACATATGATCCATATTCAAATGTGAGAAAACCTGGAAATCCCTTGAGGCATTTCAAGATGGCTACCCTAAGACACGGCAAGTCTTTCGGATAATTTTGTAGGAAATGTGGACCTAGTTAGTAATCACAGGCAGATAGGTATAAATATTTATATTACATAGGTAATGCTCTTTGAATGTTTGGAACTTTAACAGATTCAATGAATTGTAGTTACATGCCCTCACTGCAAAACTCTTCATTGAGTTTTTTTTTCTGACAACCAGCCAACCTTATTATTCTGAAGGTATTAAAGCTGTAAAGGGAGTTTAGAGAAGGACATGAAACATGAAACTTCAATAAAACACAGCTTTTCAAGATTACAGTTTTATAAGTTAAACAAATATCTACAAAATGTGAGATTCCAAATTATGTTATGTTATTTGTGAAACTATAAGTATCATGATGATAATCTTCTTTCTTTTAGTCTATGCTTCATCTATTCTGGAATCTTTTTATTCTTTATTGATGTCACTAGCATGGGGATAAAAACTGAATTATTTCAATGTAACAGCTGTGGGGAGCGTATTCTAAGACTATAAAAATAATGATTATACCCCCATTATATAATAGGCATATAATGAAACAAGCAGTAATCTCAATCAGATATATATTGACCAAATAGTTTTTAAAGAAATTAAAGTACCAATAGATCAATACTAATACATTTTTCTACCATAAGTTGTTTTAGAAAGAGTGAGTGCTAATCAAGTCAAGTTGAAACCGCACACACCTACACACAAATGCCAAACAAATTTGGCAATAAGTAATACATAGACCAGTTTATCTTGGCATTATATTTACAAATTACTGGATAAAGAGAGACATTTCTATGACAATTGGTTATCAAGGTATTTTTCTTTTTTCATTGAGATATAATTGACATAAAACATTGTGTAGGTTTGGTGTGTACAATGTGTTGATTTGATAGTGCCTTTGAAAATATGTGATGTGTTCCACAGTGAAGTGCCTTTTTACAAGTACTGTCAAGTCTTGCTTATTAGACTGACTGATGCCAATATGTGGTTAAATGGTTAGTTCCAGGAACAAGAGCCATTTATTCAAAATCTGAACGTGATGCCTAGTGAGTCAGAAATTCCATGAAATCAAGGAGGTGGTAATGGCTTAAAAAGAAACCAAATGTCCTATTTAGAATAGCATTAACATTTTGGAACCCAGCATTACATATTGTACTGCCCAGCTATTAATCCCCAATTTATCAAAATGGGAAAAATTCTATTTATTGTAACATTTAAACTATGGATCTGTTAAACCAAACATCTGCTTGTGAGATTTTAAATGCATCAAGAATCCCCTTGAATTTTCCCCTCCCCCAGTTTCCCTCCCCAGTGTATATCCTGTATCTGAAAATTTTCTATCATATGTCAGTTATTTTACATACTTTAAAAGGCTTCTCCTATACCAAAAAGCAAATGCCCTAGAAGAAAAATATGCTAAAATTATTTGCTCATGGAAACTAATGGCAGAGACAGAGCAAACTCATCAGAAATAATTTTTGCACACAACCCTTCAGTGTTGAAATAGGCAGTGGGATGGAATTACAGTTTTTGGATGGCAGCCACTCCTAGCTGTCATGTTCAATTGTGCAAACTCTTCTACATTTATGGGTGACACAATTCTAGCAAACAATTTTTAAAGGAAGATTTCTAGGAAAGCATTTTGCTTCAAGATAAAAACAGTAGCAGAAGAGAACTTTCTTATAGTGCCTCTTTGTCCTTTCTGCCTTCTTGAACACATATGGGAAAACAGGACTTGTGACAATCTTCTCATTGCTTCCCTGCTGAAATCCTGACTGACTTGTTGCCTTGAATTATAATTTTAGTCTCCATAACCCAAAATAATGCATAATTTCAATGTCACTCTTTTTTTTTTTTTTTTTTTTATTTATGGCTGTGTTGGGTCTTCGTTTCTGTGCGAGGGCTCTCTCCAGTTGTGGCAAGTGGGGGCCACTCTTCATCGCGCTGCGCAGGCCTCTCACCATCGCGGCCCCTCCCGCTGCGGAGCACAGGCTCCAGACGCGCAGGCTCAGTAGTTGTGGCTCACGGTCCCAGCCGCTCCGCGGCATGCGGGATCCTCCCAGACCAGGGCCCGAACCCGTGTCCCCTGCATTGGCAGGCAGACTCTCAACCACTGCGCCACCAGGGAAGCCCCCAATGTCACTCTTTTCTTGTCATCCTCCATGCCATGCATTTTGGAGGAGAAAAAGTCCCAGTGGAAAAACAAAGTGGCCATAAATATTTTTTCTCCGTATATCTACGTGTATTTCAAAGAATGTTTATAAGATATACTATCCAAATACTCCTTACTTTATATTTATAATGTGGCTTTATTATTAGAAATTTTTTCAACAGTTAAGTTTGCTTAAAATAATGCCTGGTCAATGGTCATGACTTCCAAATTATTGCTTGATTTTTCTTACCTTCGAATTCTAGCAAAATTGAATGGAGAGAAACAATAGCTAGAGACAGTGCAAACTGCTTAATCTAAAAGAGCTTATGGGAGTGTTTGTCCTTCCCCATTGACTGCATTCTTGCCCAGTTAGACCCAAGATCTGAACCAAACAGAACGCTTTGTCAATTCTCTGTGACATTTTGGTAGTGGTTTATGAAATCACCAGAAAATGATTCCCACACTCATATCAGTATTATATCTTATACCTTCATGTGAAACTTCAACTATAAGAAAACTGTGTGTGTGTGTATGTGTGTGTGTGTGTATTGTACTGAAGATAAAAGCCTAGGAAGATATGTAATTGACAAGGTGCATTTCATAACAGCAGTGTTTTTAGTAAGCAAGGTGTTCTAATGAAGGTACAGGTTAGAGAGAGTGGCTAAGTGTATAGTGATCAAGAATAGGCCAAGATTCAAATTTCAATATGGCAAACAACTATTTGTTTCTAGCATGTTTATTAACCTACACTAGCTGAACGTGTAGTACATGCAGAATATTGGGACAGTGGCTGTGCACAACTGGCTGCCCCTTTAGTTCATACAGGGATTTTGTCAATACCCACAGGACATGTGAATGGGCATAGTGCATACACTGTCTCTTTATGAACACCTGTTATGGACTGAGTTCATCTCATTCTAGAATAAATAACCAGAAAGGGAAAAACACTACAGAACAAAATAAAAAGGGCAAAGAGGCATTATGAGAAAATTCTCTTCTGCTACTGTTTTATGCATATTTTATGAAGAATAGATCAGAGCAGAAGTGATTCATCGTTGGGAGGGGGGTACAAGAAATGTTTAAAAAGATATTTGGTGTCTTCTAAAGAAATAAAGCAGTATCTTCTCTATGAAATGGAAGCAAAAAGTCATAGAAAAGTTCAGGCTAAGATAAAAGAAAACGGGGTGGCATGAAAAGGTAAGTAAATTATAGAAAGAGCTCAAGGAAAGTAAAATGAAAAGGTAAGATTAACATTTGCCTGGGAGTCAGTCAAATAAAGCATTTGCTCTGTGTAAAATTGTATCAATGATAATGAATAGCAAAGCTGAAAGTTTTTCCTAAATAAAGAAGAAAAGAATCTTTGATGAATATGATGATAAAGAGAACATAGTAAACAGATTATAACAAAAATCTGTTACAATGTACCACTTATACATTATTCTTAAGCTGGTACATTATTCTATACACATGCATGCAATGTGTGATCCTACTGTATGATTTTGGTTATGACTGTGATAATGAATATTTAATAAGTGTCTTGTAATTATGAGAGAAATTAGGTAGACTAATTTTTATTTTTATTGCATAATATTGTTTCAGTTTTTCTAGCCAGAATGTAGAAATAACCATATTTTGTGCAGTTTTTTCTCAGTATACTCCAAAAATTGTAAAGTTATGTTTTTTCTTTCATAATTGGCGTTACCTACCAAAACCCAGTGTACTATTAAATAAAATCACTGTGAAAAACCATTTAAGTATGATTTTATTTTATATATTTTAATTATATCTTTAGATTTTGTGATATAGGAATATAAATTATAAAGCTTACCCAGGTCAGTATTTCCCTTTACTTAATAACTGTCCTTAAGTTTGCTCCTCTAAGAGCTGATACAACACAACTATCTTTATTTTAAAAGCTATGTATTGAAAAAGGATGAAATCTTAATGGTATAAATTATGAAATCCACCTGTCAAACCTAATTGAGTAAAATGAATAAAGAAAACTTCTATTTCCATTATCATTTCATGACTTCTTCATATCTGATGCTTTGAGATTTTTCTGTTAAATACAGATGAAACTATAACGAGACATAACAAACATAAAGTGAAAAAACAAGGAGGCTCTAAAAACACCGCAGTGCTTAGCAGTTATGAAAGACACAAAAAAAAGTCCTAATAGATATACAATACAATTTAAATAATTACACAGTTATAAAGATATAATCCCAATATTATGATTCTTTTTGGGTGAAATTCTCATAGCTTCAAATGTCTCAACAATTAAATATTTCTATAAAATGTTTTAAAGTAACTTCCAGTGTTTCATAAGGGTAAGCTAAATGTCATTGCCTTTTTCTTCTTTTACAGTCTATGGAATGGATTAAAATTAGCCCTAAATTTTATTTTATTTTATTTTATTTTTTGTTTGTTTTTTTTTTAACATCTTCATGGGAGTATAATGGCTTTACAATGTTGTGTTAGTTTCTGCTGTATAACGAATTGAATCAGCTACATGTATACATATATCCCCATATCCCCTCCTTGTTGAGCCTCCCTCCCACCCTCCCTATCCCACCCCTCTAGGTGGTCACAAAGCACTGAGCTGATCTCCCTGTGATATGCAGCTGCTTCCCACTAGCTATCTGTTTTACATTTGGTAGTGTATATATGTCAATGCTACCCTCTCACTTCGTCCAAGCTTACCCTTCCCCCTTCCAGTGTCCTCAAGTCCATTCCGTACATCTGTGTCTTTATTTCCGTCCTGCCCCTAGGTTCATCAGAACCATTTTTTTTAAATTCCATATATATGTGTTAGCATACGGTATTTATTTTTCTCATTCTGACTTACTTCACTCTGTATGACAGACTCTAGGTCCACCCACTTCGCTACAAATAACTCAATTTCGTTTCTTTTCATGGCTGAGTAACATTCCACTGTATATATGTGCCACATTTTCTTTATCCATTAATCTGTCGATGGACATTTAGGTCGCTTCCATGTCAGGGCTATTGTAAATAGTGCTGCAGTGAACATTGTGACTCTTTTTGAATTATTGTTTTCTCAGGATATATGCCCAGTAGTGGGATTGCTGAATCGTATGGTAGTTCTATTTTTAGTTTTTTAAGGAACCTCCATACTGTTCTCCATAGTGGCTGTATCAATTTACATTCCCACCAACAGTGCAAGAGGGTTCCTTTTCTCCACACCCTCTCCAGCATTTATTGTTTGTAGATTTTTTGATGATGGCCATTCTGACCAGTGTGAGGTGATACCTCATTGTGGTTTTGATTTGCATTTCTTTAATAATTAATGATGTTGAGCATCTTTTCATGTGTTTGTTGGCAATTTGTATATCTTCTTTAGAGAAATGTCTGTTTAGGACTTCTGCCAATTTTTGGATTGGGTTGTTTGTTTCTTTAATATTGAGCTGCATGAGCTGCTTGTATATTTTGGAGATTAATCCTTTGTCAGTTGCTTCATTTGCAAATATTTTCTCCCATTCTGAGGGTTGTCTTTTCGTCTTGTTTATGGTTTCCTTTGCTGTGCAAAAGCTTTTAAGTTTCATTAAGTCCAATTTGTTTATTTTCGACTTTATTTCCATTATTCTACGAGGTGGGTCAAAAAGGATCTTGCTGTGATTTATGTCATAGAGGTTTCTGCCTATATTTTCCTCTAAGAGTTTTATAGTGTGTGGTGTTACATTTAGGTCTTTAATCTATTTTGAGTTTATTTTTGTGTGTGGTGTTGGGAAGTGTTCTAATTTCATACTTGTACATGTAGCTGTCCAGTTTTCCCAGCACCACTTATTGAAGAGGCTGTCTTTTCTCCATTGTATATCTTTGCCTCCTTTGTCATAGATTAGTTGACCATATGTGCGTGGGTTTATCTCTGGGCTTTTCATCGTATTCCATTGATCTATATTTCTGTTTTTGTGCCAGTACCATACTGTCTTGATTACTGTAGCTTTGTAGTATAGTCTGAAATCAGGGAGCCTGATTCCTAAGCTCCTTTTTTCTTTCTCAAGATTGCTTTGCCTATTCAGGGTCTTTTGTGTTTCCATACAAATTGTAAAATTTTTTGTTCTAGTTCTGAGAAATGCCATTGGCAATTTGATACGGATTGCATTGAATCTGTAGATTGCTTTGGGTAGTATACTCATTTTCACAATGTTGATTCTTCCAATCCAAGAACATGGTATATCTCCCCATTGCTTTTTATCGTCTTTGATTTCTTTCATCAGTGTCTTATAGTTTTCTGCATACAAGTCTTTTGTCTCCTTAGGTAGGTTGATTCCTAGTTATTTTATGCTTTTTGTTGCAATGGTGAAAGGGAGTGTTTCCTTAATTTCATCATTAGTGTATAGGAATGCAAGAGATTTCTGTGCATTAATTTTTTAACCTGCTACTTCACCAAATTCCTTGATTAGCTCTAGTAGTTTTCTGGTCGCATCTTTAGGATACTCTATGAATAGTATCATGTCATCCGTAAACAGTGACAGCTGTACTTCTTCTTTTCCAGTTTGGATTCCTTTTATTTCTTCTTCCTCTCTGATTGCCGTGGCTAAAACTTCCAAAACTATGTTGAATAATAGTGGTGAGAGTGGGCACCCTTGTCTTCTTCCTGATCTTAGTGGAAATGGTTTCAGTTTTTCACCATTGAGAACGATGTTGGCTGTGGTTTTGTCGTATATGGCTTTTATTATGTTGAGGTAGCTTCCCTCTATGCCCACTTTCTGGAGAGTTTTTATCATAAATGGGTGTTGAATTTTGTCAAAAGCTTTTTCTGCATCTATAGAAGTTATCATATGGTTTTTATTCTTCAGTTTGTTAATATGGTTTATCACATTGATTGATTTGCATATATTGAAGAATCCTTGTATTCCTGGGGTGAATCCCACTTGATCATGGTGTATGATCCTTTTAATGTGCTGTTGGATTCTGTTTGCTAGTATTTTGTTGAGGATTTTTGCATCTGTGTTCAGTGATATTGGCTTGTAATTTTCTTTTTTTGTGACATCTTTGGTTTTGGTATCAGGGTGATAGTGACCTCGTACAATGAATTTGGAAGTGTTTCTTCCTCTGCTATATTTTTGAAGACTTTGAGAAGGATAGGTGTTAGGTCTTCTCTAAATGTTTTACAGAATTCACCTGTGAAACTATCTGGTCCTGGACTTTTGTTTATTGGAAGAATTTTAATCACAGTTTCATTTTCAGTGCTTGTGATTGGTCTGTTCATGTTTTCTATTTCTTCCTGGGTCAGTTTTGGGAAGTTGTACTTTTCTAAGAATTAGTCAATTTTATTGGCATATAGTTGCTTGTAGTAGTCTCTCATGATCCTTTGTATTTCTTCAGTGCCAGTTGTTACTTCTCCCTTTTCATTTCTTATTCTGTTGACTTGAGTCTTCTCCATGTTTTTCTTGATGAGTCTGGCTAATGGTTTATCAATTTTGTTTATCGTCTCAAAGAACCAGGTTTTAGTTTTATTGATCTTTGCTATTGTTTTCTTCATTTTCATTTATTTCTGATCTGATCTTTATGATTTCTTTCCTTCTGCTAACTTTGGGGTATTTTTGTTCTTCTTTCTCTAATTGCTTTAGGTGTAAGGTTAGGTTGTTTATTTGAGGTTTTTCTTGTTTCTTTAGGTAGGATTGTATTGCTATAAACTTCCCTCTTAGAACTGCTTTTGCTGCATCCCATAGGTTGTGGGTTGTCGTGTTTTCATTGTCATTTGTTTCTAGGTATTTTTTGATTTCCTCTTTGATTTCTTCAGTAATCTCTTGGTTGTTTAGTAGCATATTGTTTAGCCTCCATCTGTTTGTATTTTTTACAGTTTTTTTCCTGTAATTGATATCTAGTCTCATACTGTTGTGGTCAGAAAAGATACTTGATACAATTTCAATTTTCATAAATTTACCAAGGCTTGATTTGTGATCCTAGATATGGTCTAACTTGGAGAATGTTCCATGTGCACTTGAGAAGAAAGTGTATTCTGTTGTTTTTGGCTGGAATGTCTATAAATATCAGTTAAGTCCATCTGGTCTAATGTGTCATTTAAAGCTTGTGTTTCCTTATTTATTTTCATTTTGGATGATCTGTCCATTGGTGAAAGTGGGGTGTTAAAGTTCCCTGCTATTATTGTGTTACTGTCAATTTCCCCTTTTATGGCTGTTAGCATTTGCCTTATGTATTGACAAAGAAGGACACAAAAAAGGACATTGATCAAGGGATCAATCCAAGAAGAAGATATAACAATTGTAAATATTTATGCACCCAACATAGGAGCACCTCAGTAAGTAAAATTTTAGAGAGTATATATATGTCTACAGAAAAAATCCTGGACATTAACAAGAGCCAGGGATAATGTATTACATTTTAAAGAAATTATGGCATCTCTTCTTTCTGACTTGTGCCAGAACAATTATGGGACTCTTAAATCCAAGAAATTGATGTAAATGAAATTAGTTTTGTATAGCCTTCATATTCAGATTGTAAACATCTAAAATATTTGCAAACAAGCCCTGGTTTGGGGTCAAATTGGTCTTACTATTGTAATGCAATAGGCTCTTCTTCCCCACTCAGCAACCCACAGTCCTCAGGGTGCTCCTAGAATATGGGTCCACAGGGTGTTACCAGACACTCTCTCCAAACACAAACGTTCCTTTCAGTATAACCAGAGAAGTCCAATTTCACATGCAATTAATGGATTTTTGTCAGTGGTCTTACGAGGATAAATATGGTGAATTTAATTAACTTAATGTTCAGGAAATTAGATTATTGAAACTGTTGTTCCAAGCTAAAGTCCTTCTGTAACTTCTGTCACATTTACCCTGTCTGATGTTCTGGGTTCTGTGAACTAGGGATAAAAGTGTATTCATCTCAGATGAGATCTTTTGACACTCTCTGCTTCTTGATCACAGTGGTATTTGGTGCCTGCCTGATCAGAGGACGTTATTCTAGATGAGGTCAAGTCACTTACACTCTGTTTTTCTCTATATATTGTTGTGACTTGCTTTGTTAATTCAACCTCAAGTGGACTATAATTTCACCTGTAGCACAACATGAAAATCAAAGTTTTATTTAAATTAGTATCATGAATATTTCTAACATGAAAAAAGAATGGCTCTCTTATATGGAAAAAATCTATTTCTCTTGATTAAAGGGAAGCAAAATTATAGCCGTTTTATGACCTGATAGTAATTATTATAATTAGTCTTTAATTTATATGTGTCTACCATCTTAGAATTGGCTACTTTTTGTGTGGCCAAGAACAACTGGCATTGGGATTACCTGGGAGCTTTTTAGAAATGGTAGAATCTCAGCCTCCACGCACATCCACTAAATAAGTTTAAGAAAGACTTTTCTAGAATATTTTACTGCCACTCATAAGCTATTCACATTTCCTGATGCCTCAACATCCCCAAAGACAGGCGATGAGCAACGCTCCAGATGACCAGGTGCACCAATGTGATCAGATTTCTCCCAAGTTCCCCTCCTTTGCCCTCCTCTGGTTGTGGCGTGGTGACATGCAAATGCACCAGTGAAATACCTTCATGCCTTTTGCTTGTGTCCTCCATCCTGATCCTCCAAAGAGACCCTTACCCAGGAGTCCTCACACTCTCTCTTAGCTCCCCAACTACTAGGTTGTACCACTCCCTTGGTGCTTCTCCCATGTGGTCCTTGCATGGTGTGCTGTGCCTCCCTCTTCTGAGACCAGTGAATATAGTAAATCCTTTTAATCTCGTATACTTTTCTGAGTGTAATTTCCACAGCCATGTTGGAGTAATCCTTAAAGACCCCACATGGGGGCCTTGCTCCTCTGTTTACAACACAAATGGGAATAAGATAAATTATCTATGGTTCCTGCATGAGACCATGGCCTAATGGGAAGGACGTTAGGTACATAGGGCGATTTGGTGAACAAAAGGCAAAGTAAAGAGTAAAGAGGAATTATATTTCCCCCCCTCTGGTGGTAAGAAAACTGGATTTGGCCTTAATAGGTGGGAAACATCGTCTCATTTGAGATGAGGATAACGTATTTTTCATTCCTCTGGAATACCTCTACTTTCCAATAACAAGGGGCATATGAGAGCTGAGCTTATAATAAGACTTTTTTCAAGTCCTCAATTCCATCAAAAAGGTCAATGTGAAAAACTGCACATTTGGAATAAATGCACACATCATGGACAGATATCAGAGTAATCTCTATGAAGGGATTAATATGAAACATTGTCCATGACTTATACCCTGCATGGTTAGGGG
The DNA here is from genome assembly GCF_028023285.1 of Balaenoptera ricei. Lineage (NCBI taxonomy): Eukaryota > Metazoa > Chordata > Mammalia > Artiodactyla > Balaenopteridae > Balaenoptera > Balaenoptera ricei. The sequence continues at coordinate 82,731,308 of NC_082641.1, forward strand.
TTAAGAAGAACCAGTGCATTACTGCACCTCACTTACAACTGCCCTGCCTACCACTAACAATCACAGCCCTGCTGTCACTCTATAACTTGAGTTCTCTAAGAATGGTGTCATTATGTTTTAGGATGTCAGTCATGACAAGAAGCTGCAGACTACCAGATCACCACCTAGTCATCTGTGTACTCTAATCCTGGTAACCCTTAGCACATTTTCTATTTAGACCTCTTTTTTATTTGTTCCCAACATCCCAAATGCTTCCTTTGTGCCCTCTGGGATTCATGGCAGATCAACAGAAAAATCTCCTATGTTTTCTACCTTTGTTCTAAGCATTTCCTTTACCTTTTTACTCTGAGGGAACATTGGCTCTCCACTGGGGACCTTGTTTTCCCCGCAGCCATCTCACAACTCTGGTTATCACTGGGCTTGGAGGTACAGGATTTGTGGTTCTGGCTCCTCATTGTCACCTCCCAACCCTTCTGCTTCTCTCCAACCAAAAATCCAAGTTTTAAAACTTGTCAATGTACTATAGCACTACTTTCCCTCATTGTGTTGTCATCTACAAAAACTCAGTCATTCTCCCTCATTTCTCAGTAAATGTACCTCCTAGATCATTGCCTTTCTTTTCAGGACTTCTCCTGCCTTATTTCTTGGTAGTCTAAAGTACAAATTTAGATAATCTTTCTAATGGCCAGACCTCTCAATCTTTTGAGATATTCTCCTCCAGTGATATTAACTTCTAATTATTTGAGCTCTTCACTGGCCTGGTCATAAACTAGACCCTGTTTTTACTGATACCTGCAACCCTTCCATCATATAGAGTCTATAAACCTCAAGGTTTTATAAACCTCATTCGCTCATTACCTCCTCATTCACTCGTTACCTCCTAATGTTTGACCTCTTTTGCTCTAGAACTACAAATCCTCACTGTACGTCCTATCCATTGTTTGTACCAAGCTTCTTGAAAGTTCCTGCCTTTCTCCCATCTCTTAGTCCTGTGATCCTTTCTCTCTCTTAAAAATTTGCCCTATGTCCCTTATGATCTCATTAGTTTCATGGCTTTAAATACCATGTATATATGCTGATGATGTCGAGGTTCATATTTTTACCCACTTCTCTCTCTTGAACTCCAGATTTACATCAAAAAGTAAGCCCAAGGAGGGCAGAAATCTCTGCTTATTGTTTACTTTGGGATATGGTAGTTCTTCAATAAATACTTGTTCAGTATATTTAATATGTAAAATTACGCTAGAATACATCCACACAAGGTAATAAGAAATCACGTATTTAAGTGATTTTGTGTAGGAGCATTGTTTATGCCTTGTAAGAGTTCACAAAATCAAAGGTTTAGTTACGATGTTTTCATAGAATTAAATAATCAAAGGTCATAGATCATCCTGGGTAATTTTGCTGTGAGAAAAGAGAACTCAGAAACAGATCCTAAATGACATGATTTGAAAAAACTAGAGACTAATTTATTTGATATATCAGGTATATTTCTGTGAATTCATTATTTTAATAACCATATAAAATATAAACATAATAATTCCTAGGGTATGAAAAAGTTACATAAAATTTTCATTGACAATATATTGATAAATATAAAATAGTATTTAGCATCTTATGTTTGTTAAGATTATTTTTAAAATATATTGATAGAGAATAACTCACATTCCTTTATGCTTAAGTGCTTCATGAGAACTTGGAAAAATAAGGATGTTTTAACTTTGTGCAGTTTCACCCCAACTTAAAAAGGTTTCCAGACTATTATGACTGTTCTGGTCCCAGCTTATTATATGTTAGAGCTGAGTGCAAGAAAATTGGCCAGAATTCACTGTAAGAACCCTATGTTGTCTCATTGCCTTTTAGGAAATCACTGATCTTTGTATCACTTTGAGCAGACTGTCATTCTTCCTTCCTAACAGTGCATGAACAGGAATAATGATTTATAATAAGTGGGCCATTCTTTAATAAAAGATTTCTCAGATTGGGGCTAGTGTAGAGAGCTGTGCTCCACTGAAGCAATCATAACTGTCCTTGGATGTGTCCTCAACACTCAGCACAGAGTCTCAGTAGAAGGAGCAGAAGAATTACATCTATTAAATTTCAATTTTTTATCTCTTTCCTGTTAAGCAAGGCAGCAAAATATTATTAACCCTCCACTATTGCTTGTTAAGCAGCTTATGGTATACCTATTGAAAGAGGAGTTTCTAGCTCTGTGTTCCTAAACTTATTTGCATTTATGCACATGTGCATAGACTTTCTAATACCAAAGTAATAACTTTTTTCAGCATCTCCAGCTTTGCTTTCCTATATATGCACCAACTAAAAAGGCTAAGATGAAATTTCAAACCAAATACTGAATAAATTTTATTTAGTAAGGTAAATTATTATCAGAACTGGAAAAATATAAAATATAAAAATAAAAATAGCCTACCAATATTAAACTTTTATAATATATAAATTTACTTTCAAATCCTAATTACTAAAGTATTATGATCATAAATTTACAGGATTTTCTCCATTTATCTTCAGACATATTCAAAATATTTTTTAAAACTTAGAACTAGCTTCTTGTCATTCTCTTCTTCTCGTTGTTCTTTTGCAATTTTTGTGTTTGTTCAAAAGAGTCAGGAATGCTATATTCAAAGAAGTTACATTTCTGAGATGGAATTAATTAACAAGTGCTAGAGTCAATATTAGAACTTAGAGAGACAGGTCTAGAGTCATTCATTTTACCACCTGGTCATACAGCCTTCTTATTAGACACCTTCAGAAGAAGCCTGCTCTTAAGTTTTTAGAGGAATTGACACACCATACTGAGATAGGGGTGGATCTCTGAGGTATTTATTTTTATAATAGCAAGATATTTTCAATTGCTGCCTGGTATACTTGGGTTTTTCCTCATTATACAATATATTTTATTTCTCATTTTCATGTGAGTTTAATGTTCTGTTTAATTTTACAGAAATAGTTTATTGTGACTAGTGAAACAAAGCAAAGGTATGTTTTGAAAAATTAATACCCCATCACCCACACTTCCACTAATGATTTCCTGATGTAACAAAGATTAACAGCTTTGTGTAACCTTCAAGTCTTTCTCCAGCTCACAAATTATACACCAATATAGGCGATTTTGTTATAGTTTACACGTTCCTCTGAACCCGATTTTCTCAATTGGCATTATGAATGGATATTTCTTCATTTAAATAGTTTCAGATAATGATATGTTATGCATGCATTGCAGTCCCTTCAACTATGCCCATCTGGTGTATATTCAAATTCTTTTACGATCTTAGCCAGTGTCACAACTCTTGAAATAAATATTACTGTACACATATCTTTCCATGTTGGTGGCATTGCTTCTAAAATAAAAATTCTTACATATTTACCATTACTAACTGAAAGAGTATATTGTTTTAATGTTAATATGTAGTCATATTATTCTTAATAAAAAAAAGTTATAGGAATATGCATTCCCACCCGACATATGCATGCGTCTATTTCCCACATCCTCAAAAGCATAGGATGTTTTCACTCATATTCATACTTATGGCTTTTTCTGGTCTAATTTTAAAAGTTTTTTTTTTCACTTTTTAATTTTCCTAACCACAAATGAAATACAGTATTTTCTACACCCATATTACAATGTATTTGTTCCCTATTATGAATTTCCAAATATATATTTTACCTGTTTTTCTGTTAGATTCTTTCTTTTTTTTTTTTGCCTAGTTTAAGAGTCTTTGTATATTAGGAATATTAGCTATTTTTTTATCATATATGTTGCAGATAATTTTTGGAGTCTAGTACTGATTCATTGACTTCATGATACATGGTGTCTGTACAGATACACAAACATTATTTGGGCACTGACCTGGCTTAGTACCTGTTATCTAAAACTCTCTGTCTAAAATCAGTTAGAAAATTGAACAGAATGTCAAATAAATGATTTTGGAAATAGGGCAACAACATGTAGCCATGATTCCTCAGAAGGAATACGAATACAAAGCCTGAGAACACACAGGCTTTCTACCTGGGATGGAGGAGGTTGGCCTAAGGATATTTTGGTATTTTTATCTATTGAAGAGACAAGGTTAGTCTTTGGGGAGATTGAGGTGGCTGGAATTTGTAGGCCAAACAGCCAGAGAGGAAGAAGTTAATCATAGAAAGAAGTCCAGAAATTTGCATAGAGGGTCTTTTAAATGTTTGGCTCAATCCTAAACTGTGCAGGAGCAGGGTTAGATTCTGTGAGGCCAGGCAAAGAACAACCAAAAAGTACTACCTGGGAAGTTATGAGCTAACCAATTTTCATAGCTCATTCAGGGATGGAAGATTTTTCAGATTTTGCCAGGCAAAGTGGAAGCTTTCCTTGTTCAGAACATGGGCATTCTGTAGGAACCTGAGGTATACGAGTAGACTAGTCTACATCCAGCAACAATATTATTAAAAACTGAAGGTGAAAGTAGTTTCATGTGTACATTTTCTTATATTTTGCTCTAGTATCTTTATTCTTTTACTTTTAAATATAATTATTATTCTCTCTAGATTTACATTGGGATATAGCATGAGTTAGTAACATAAGAGTTTTTTTTTCCTTTGCTTTCTCTCTTAGAGAAGTAGACAAGTGCAGTCTCCCAGTTATTAAACCATATTTTTCTCACTGCATTGAAGGACAGTCTACCTCAGTTGTATGTTGAATTTTCACAAATAGTTGGATATCTATTTATGGACACCTTATTGTGTTTTGAAGATTTATTTTTATTTTTCTGTGACATTCAATCTTTTAAGTTATATAGTGATTACAGCAAGTCCCCTACATACGAACCTTCAAGTTCCGAACTTTCAAACATGTGAACGTGCCCCTGTATGCCAGCTGTTGTACTGTACTACTGTACTTTTCAAGGTACTGTACTGTAAGAGTAAAAATGTTTTCTTTATTATTTGTTTGTTTGTTTTTTATGTATTATTTGTGTGAAAAATATTATAAACCTATTACAGTACAGTACCTTATAGCTGATTGTGTTAGTTGGGTACCTAGGCTAACTTTGTTGGACTTACGAACAAATTGGACTTATGAACACACTCTCGGAACAGAACTCATTTGCATGCAGGGGACTTACCGTATATAGTAACATTTAATATTCAGTATAGGATTACCCCACACATTAGTTTTTACTTTTATTGTCTTCATTTAAAAAAATTTCATGGATATTCTTGGGAATGAGTTCAAAAGAATATGACTGTTTCAAAAGGAGAAAAATAACAAAAAAGCACAACAGCAAAATTTCCTTTAGGATTCTAATTGCAACTGTATGTAAATCGTAGAATATTGTGAATAACTGAAACTTTTGTGATCTTCCTATCCAAGAATAAGAGTATTACTTTTCGTTATTTCAAGGCTCATTTTATTTATATATGTATATGTATATTATGTATGTATATATATATATATATCTCCTGTTGAATATACTTATAGACATAAACATTAAATATAATATATATATTTTATATTAAATATGCTATATACTATAAAATTTTTATAGTCATACATTTGAACATATATAAAATAGGAAATATAACAGATATTTGGTGTTTTTCTATATGTGTGTGGCCTGATAAAGATATTTCCCTTTAAAAATATTGCTAAATATTATATACTTCTGAAACATCTATAAATGGTGCATCAGTTAACTCCTGATTACTGATTAACAAAGTACTCCAAAATTCAACTGATTAAAAAAAATAAAAGCCTTTTGTCAACTCTTGAATCAGAAAGCCAATAATTTAGAGTGGGTCCAGCTGTTTTTTCTGGTATCAGTAGATCTTTGTCATACCTCTGTCATCAGCTGCTGGTTTGTTTTTACTCTCTGTTTCTGGGTGTTGACTAGCATGACCTGGGGTGCAGTTTCTCACCCTCTTAGAGATTAGCATGTATTTTCATGAAGGAGGCTGTGTTCAAAGATAAGAAATGAAAGCGCAAAAGACTACTCAATGCCTAGAATTTAAACTGGCTAATTAATGTCAGTTTCTCACTAGACTCAGTTGGGGAAAGTAAGTCACACAAACAGAGCAGATTCAAGGAGTGAGAAATAGTGGAGCCTATGGCAGGTTTTGTTCTTGGGAAAAGCTACAAAGTCAAATTGCAAAGCATGTACACACAAGGAGACTGTTGGTTGAGGTCATTGCAGCATTCAGTTTACCACAAAAGTATAATTTGGTAATTATATTTTTTAAATGGTTATTGTAAAAACAGACACATCTTACAAAATTCTGTATTTAATTTTTGCAGATATTTTAGAATTGCATATTAGGCCTTGGACATATCTGATTATATCATCTAGAAATGCATAAAATTTTATCTAGTCTTTTGTAATATTTTTCCTCTAAAATTTTTTTTCTATCACATCAGCCAGAAGTTGTAAAACAATATTAAAAAAACATGGTGATAGTAGGTTTATTTAACTTGTTCCTTAGGAATTCCATGGATTAAATAAGAAATACATGTTATTTTGATTATACTTGCTTTCTACATGATTTCCACGTAACAAAAAATAATTCAACTTAATAACTATAAAAATAACAGATATGTATATTATAAATATGACTATTTCAATATTCTGAAAATATTGTTTCTTTCAAACAGTACTTGAATAATGTACTTTATTTAGGGTTCCAACAAGAAACAGAAAACACTCTGAATGAGCATAATTCAAAGAGTGTTTATTACAGAAGTTTAGAAACCACAAAGGGTAGTGTTGGAACTTTGGACGAGTAGTAGACAAACACCACCCCTAGGTTTGTGGCTAAATAAGTTATCTCAGAATATCCATAGAAATATCTGGGAGTCCTATGAATACTTCAGGAATCTTGCCACTCCCCAGTTAAAAGAGTTAGAATCTATTTCCCCTCTTCTTAAAACTGGACAGGACTTTGTAACTGCCTCAATAAGAAATGGAGTGAAAGTGATGCTACAAGACATCTGAGGCAAAACCTAGGCTCTGTTTTTAGGCTAAACCTAAAAAGCAGTAGAGCTTCTGTCTAGATTCTATCTCTGTCTTTCTCTCTCTCTGTCTCACAATCAGAACACTCACATTAGTTTAGTCACCGTAATGTGAGGAGGTCCAGGCTATTTGGAGGGTTCTATGAAGGTGTTACAGAGCACAGCTAAAGTTCCAGCTGATATTTAGCTTCAAACAGCAGACGTAAGAATGAACAAGCCTTCAGATAATTCCAGTCCTTGGTTATTTACTATTCCTGACTCTTAATTTTCGTAAGAGTCCTCAGACATCATGAATCAGAGACAACCTGACCTTGCTTTGCCCTGTCTGGACAAAGCAAGTTATTTTATACCACTGAGTCTGGGGATAATTCAAAATGCAACTAAACAAGATCAAGGGACAGGGGAAGGACATTTATTAGAACTAGAGAAAGGAGAGAGAACTGCAGCGGGTCATCCATACTGAAAGGATCTGTAATCTTCATTGGAAGGTAACAGACAGCTCAAGGCAAGCATGCTGAGAGAAAGTCAAAGGAATCAGCACCCTGACCTCACTCTTCACATTATGTTCTTCCAATTCCTGACAGAGCTCTGCATTGTTTGGACTTAGGCAGAGGAAAAAGGCCTGGGAGTCCTCTTGATCTAGTTTATACAGCTCAGCTTCCCAGACAGAAGGCAGGGTGGAGAAGTATACAGAATGTGTACTGAGCTCCAAATGAATGATTCCAAGCATATGTACCACACACAATATTCTAAATGATTTTTCCTGAAGCCAACAATCTAAAAGACAGGCATAGCTACACTAATCAAGACAATATGGTACTGGCACAAAAACAGAAACATAGATCAATGGAACAAAATAGAAAGCCCAGAGATAAACCTACGCACCTATGGTCAACCAATCTATGACAAAGGAGGCGAGGATATACAATGGAGAAAAGACAGTCTCTTCAATAAGTGGTGCTGGGAAAACTGGACAGCTACATGTAAAAGAAAGAAATTAGAACACTCCCTAACACCATACACAAAAATAAACTCAAAATGGATTCAAGACCTAAATGTAAGACAGGACACTATAAAACTGTTAGAGGAAAACATAGGAAGAACACTCTTTGACATAAATCACAGCAAGATCTTTTTTGATCCACCTCCTAGAGTAATGGAAATAAAAACAAAAATAAAGAAATTGGACCTAATGAAACTTAAAAGCTTTTGCACAGCAAAGGAAACCATAAACAAGACGAAAAGACAACCCTCAGAATGGGAGAAAATATTTGCAAACGAATTAATGGACAAAGGATTAATCTCCAAAATATATAAATAGCTAATGCAGCTCAATATTAAAGAAACAAACAACCCAATCCAAAAATGGACAGAAGACCTAAATAGACATTTCTCCAAAGAAGACATACAGATGTCCAAGAAGCACATGAAAAGCTGCTCAACATCACTAATTATTAGAGAAATGCAAATCAAAACTACAATGAGGTATCACCTCACACCAGTTAGAATGGGCATCATCAGAAAATCTACAAACAACAAATGCTGGAGAGGGTGTGGAGAAAAGGGAACCCTCTTGCACTGTTGGTGGGAATGTAAATTGATACAGCCACTATGGAGAACAGTATGGAGGTTCCTTAAAAAACTAAAAATAGATTTACCATATGACCCAGCAATCCCACTACTGGGCATATACCCAGAGAAAACCATAATTCAAAAAGACACTTGCACCCCAATGTTCATTGCAGCACTATTTACAATAGCCAGGTCATGGAAGCAACCTAAATGCCCATCGACAGATGAATCGATAAAGAAGTTGTGGTGCATATATACAGTGGAATATTACTCAGCCATAAAAAGGAATGAAATTGAGTCATTTGTTGAGATGTGGATGGATCTAGAGAGTGTCATACAAAGTGAAGTAAGTCAGAAAGAGAAAAACAAATATCGTATATTAATGCATGTATGTGGAACCTAGAAAAATGGTACAGTCGAACCGGTTTGCAAGGCAGAAGTTGAGACACAGATGTAGAGAACAAACGTATGGACACCAAGGGGGGAAAGCCATGGGGGGTGGGGATAGTGGTGTGCTGAATTGGGCCATTGGGATTGACATGTATACACTTATGTATATAAAATTGATGACTAATAACCTGCTGTATAAAAAATAATTAAAATTAAAAAACTAAAAAATAAAAAAACTAATCCTAAACTTTCTTTGGGTTATTTATATGGAAATATGTTAATATAAATGTTTCAGACATTACATGAAATTCCTAAAAATCTTATATGTTCTGGTATAATGTTATAAGTCGTAATTCTAGTTATTACTTTAAAATGTATATCTCAGAAATAACTAAATTTCCTTGCCAATTGCATTATTATGAACTTTCATCAAATCTTTAACCATGGTCATTTTTAAGTCTTTTGTCATTTACAGACAGTTCTCAGTGTACTCTGATGCTTTTGCAAAAATGTTCCTATAAAAGGGTTTCATCTTCAAGGAATTCATGGAAAAGACTGACAAGTACAGGTTTCTGGTAACTGACTATACTGCTGAATTGAATGAATAAGCATTTTCAGAAATCTGATGGAAAACTGATGAATTCATAAAAGTGCTAACAAAAGATCAAGATGAAAAAAAATTAATTACATGGGACTGAGTGAACTGATGAGGATGATTATAATTTTTGTGACTTTCTGTTTGAATAGAAAAAAGAAAAAATAAATAAAAGACAGGCATAAAAGAAGAGAAAAATACTATTTATTGTGAATGGAAAGCTTACTTCTATACCACATTGATATTTCTTTTGGCATTCTGAGATCAGGGAAAAGGGGCACAAAATAAAGTGTATTCTCAGAGTTCTTGGGAATCAGAATCTCCTTATTAGCAAAAGTAATGAAACAAGTTAGGGCAGTCTAATACCAAAAACACTACTTTCTTTTCTACTTCGATTTGTTTTTATTAGGAATTTATGAAGAAATTTTAAAAAGATAATTATAATTTTTACTTGTCTATTAATATGGAGAACAGCTAGCTCTCCATATTACTATGGAGAGCTAATATGGAGAAGCTAATATGGAGAGTAAACTAGCAAATATGGTTAGAAATTAGAGATACTGATATTAGTATGGCCAGCATCAATGCCATTATATGGGCCACATAAAACTGTTATATTAGAAATATTTTTCCATACTGTTACAAGCTGTGCAATAGTTCAGTAGTGGCACCTAGGAAAAACGAATATATTCTATAGTTATCAGCCCATCTTTTGTGTCCTTTTATTCTCCACCAGAGTTTGTAATAATATGAAGAGATCACTCCTACACAGATGTTTGCAGTGTAACTAATTCAACATGCTAGACTGACTGGCTGAATGGTAAAGAACAGTTGTATGTCATCTCTGTTCTGATTGGTCCAAAATAGAAGATTATAATCATTATTTATGTGCTTATTTTTGTTTTGTGTAAATTTAAAATTATATAGTTGGGATTCCCTCTGTATAATCTTTTATTTCCATTTCTCATTCTCTCTCTCTGTCTCTCAAACAGACACAAACCCCCACACACACACAAATGGCTATGGCTATTAATTTCAAATCCCATTATAACACTATTTAGCTGTTTCTTTAAGTAATGCATTTACAGTATAAGGGAGGACCTTGAAGATGGCAGAGGAGTAAGACATGGAGATCACCTTTCTCCCCACAAATACATCAAAAATACATCTATATGTGGAACAACTTCTACAGAACACCTACTGAAAGCTGGCAGAAGACCTCAGATTCCCCAAAAGCTGACAGGATGTTGGTGCTCCAGCCGGGTGTCAAGCCTGAGCCTCTGACATGGGAGAGCCAAGCCAGGACATTGGTCCGCCAGAAACCACCCAGCCCCAAATAATAGCAATCAGTTAGAGCTCTCCCAGAGATCTCTGTCTCAGTGCTAAGACCCAACTCCACTCAACGACCAGCAAGCTCCAGTGCTGGACACTCCACACCAAACAACTAGCAACACAGGAAAACAACCCCATCCATTAGCAGGAAGCCTGCCTAAAATCATAATAAGTTCACAGACACCCCAAAACACACCACCGGATGTGGTACTGCCCAACAGAAAGACAAGATCCAGCCTCATCCACCAGAACTCAGGGACCAGTCCCCTCCACTAAGAAGCCTACACAACCCACTGAACCAACCTTACCCACTGGAGGCAAACACCAAAATCAACGGGAACTACGAACCTGCAGCCTATGAAAAGGAGACCCCAAACACAGTAAGGTAAGCAAAATAAGAAGACAGAGAAATGCACAGCAGATGAAGGAGCAAGGTAAAAACCCACCAGACCAAACAAATGATGAGGAAATAGGCAGTCTACCTGAAAAAGAATTCAGAGTAATGATAATAAAGATAATCCAAAATCTTGGAAATAGAATAGAGAAAATACAAGAAACGTTTAACAAGGACCTAGAAGAACTAAAGAGCAAAGAAACAGTGATGAACAACACCAAAAATGAAATTAAAGATTCTCTAGAAGGAATCAATAACAGAATAACTGAGGGAGAAGAACGGATAAGTGACCTGGAAGATAAAATAGTGGAAATAACTACCGCAGAGCAGAATAAAGAAAAAAGAATGAAAAGAATTGAGGACAGTTTCAGAGACCTCTGGGACAACATTAAATGCACCAACATTCGAATTATAGGGGTCCCAGAAAAAGAAGAGAAAACGAAAGGGACTGAGAAAATATTTGAAGAAAATATAGTTGAAAACTTCCCTAATATGGGAAAGGAAAGAGTCAATCAAGTCCAGGAAGCACAGAGAGTCCCATACAGGATAAATCCAAAGAGAAACACACAAAGACACATATTAATCAAACTATCAAAGATTAAATAAAAAGAAAAAATGTTAGAAGCAGCAAGGGAAAAGCAACAAATAACATACAAAGGAATCCCCATAAGGTTAACAGCTGAGCTTTCAGCAGAAACTCTGCAATCCAGAAGGGAGTGGCAGGACATATTTAAAGTGATGAAAGGGAAAAACCTATAACCAAGATTACTCAACCCAGCAAGGATCTCATTCAGATTCGACGGAGAAATTAAAACCTTTACAGACAAGCAAAAGCTAAGAGAATTCAGCACCACCAAACAAGCTTTACAACGAATGCTAAAGGAACTTCTCTAGGCAGGAAACACAAGAGAAGGAAAAGCCCTACAATAACAAACCCAAAACAATTAAGAAAATGGTAATAGGAACATACGTATCGATAATTACCTTAAATGTAAATGGATTAAATGCTCCCACCAAAGACATAGACTGGCTGAATGGATACACAAACAAGACCCATATATATGCTGTCTACAAGAGACCCACTTTAGACCTAAGGACACATGCAGACTGAAAGTGAGGGGATGGAAAAAGATATTCCATGCAAATGGAAATCAGAAGAAAGCTGGAGTAGCAATTCTCATGTCAGAAAACATAGACATTAAAATAAACACTATTACAAGAGACAAAGAAGGACACTACGTAAAGAGCAAGGGATCAATCCAACAAGAAGATACAAAAATTGTAAATATTTATGCACCCAACATAGGAGCACCTCAATACATAAGGCAAATGCTAACAGCCATAAAAGGGGAAATCGACAGTAACACAATCATAGTAGGGGACTTTAACACCCCATTTTCACCAATGGACAGATCATCCAAAATGAAAATAAATAAGGAAATGCAAGCTTTAAATGACACATTAGACCAGATGGACTTAATTGACATTTGTAGGACATTCCATCCAAAAAAAACAGAATATGCTTTCTTCTCAAGTGCTCATGGAACATGCACCAGGATAGATCATATCTTCGGTCACAAATGAAGCCTTGGTAAATTTAAGAAAATTGAAATCGTATCAGGTATCCTTTCCGACCACAATGCTATGAGACTAGATATCAATTACAGGAAAAAAACTATAAAAAATACAAACACATGGAGGCTAAACAGTACACTACTAAATAACCAAGAGGTCACTAAAGAACTCAAAGAGGAAATCAAAAAATACCTAGAAACAAATGACAATGAAAACACGACGACCCAAAACTTATGGGATGCAGCAAAAGCAGTTCTAAAAAGGGAAGTTTATAGCAATACAATCCTAATGCAAGAAACAAGAAAAACCTCAAGTAAAAAAACCTAACCTTACACCTAAAGCAATTGGAGAAAGAAGAACAGAAAAAACCCAAAGCTAGCAGAAGGAAAGAAGCCATAAAGATCAGATCAGAAATAAATGAAAAAGAAATGAAGGAAACAGTAGCAAAGATCAATAAAACTAAAAGCTGGTTCTTTGAGAAGATAAACAAAATTGATAAACCATTAGCCTGACTCATCCGGAAAAAAAGGGAAAAGACTCAAATCAACAGAATTAGAAATGAAAAAGGAGAAGTTACAACAGACCCTGCAGAAATAAAAAGGATCATGAGAGATTACTACAAGGAACTATATGCCAATAAAATGGACAACCTGGAAGAAAAGGAGACATTCTTACAAAAGCACAACCTTCCAACACTGAACCTGGAAGAAATAGAAAGTATAAACAGACCAATCACAGGAACTGAAATTGAAACTGTGATTAAAAATCTTCCAACAAACAAAAGCCCAGGACCAGATGGCTTCACAGGTGAATACTACCAAACACTTAGAGAAGAGCTAACATCTATCCTTCTCAAACTCTTCCAAAATATAGCAGAGGGAGGAACATTCCCAAACTCATTCTCCGAGGTCACCATCACCCTGATACCGAAACCAGACAAAAATGTCACAAAGAAAGAAAACTACAGGCCAGTATCACTGATGAACATAGATGCAAAAATCCTCAACAAAATACTAGCAAACAGAATCCAACAGCACATTAAAAGGGTCATACACCATGATCAAGTGGGGTTTATCCCAGGAATGCAAGGATTCTTCAATATATGCAAATCATTGTGATACACCATATTAACAAATTGATGGATAAAAACCATATGATCATCTCAATCGATGCAGAAAAAGCTTTCGACAAAATCCAACACCCATTTATGATAAAAACTCCCCAGAAAGTGGGCATAGAGGGGACTTACCTCAACATAATAAAAGCCATATATGACAAACCCACAGCCAAGATCATTCTCAATGATGAAATACTGAAATCATTTCCTCTAAGATTAGGAACAAGACAAGGGTGGCCACTCTCACCACTATTATTCAACATAGTTTTGGAAGTTTTGGCCACGGCAATCAGAGAAGGAAAAGAAATAAAAGTAATCCAAATCGGAAAAGAAGAAGTAAAACTGTCATTGTCACCGTTTGCATATGACATGATACTATACATAGAAAATCCTAAAGATGCGACCAGAAAACTACTAGAGCTAATCAATGAATTTGGTAAAGTCTCAGGATACAAAATTAATGCACAGAAAACTCTGGCATTCCTATACACTAACAATGAAAAATTAGAAAGAGAAATTAAGGAAACACTCCCATTTATCACTGCAACAAAAAGAATAAAATACCTAGGAATAAACCTACATAAGGAGGCAAAAGACCTTTATGCAGAAAACTATAAGACACTGATGAAAGAAATCAAAGACGATAAAAAGCAATGGGGAGATATACCATGTTATTGGATTGGAAGAATCAACATTGTGAAAATGAGTATACTACCCAAAGCAATCTACAGATTCATTGCAATCTGTATCAAATTGCCAATGGCATTTCTCACAGAACTAGAACAAAAAAATTTATAATTTGTATGGAAATACAGAAGACCCTGAATAGGCAAAGCAATCTTGAGAAAGAAAAAAGGAGCTTAGGAATCAGGCTCCCTGACTTCAGACTATACTACGAAGCTACAGTAATCAAGACAGTATAGTACTGGCACAAAAACAAATATAGATTAATGGAACGGGATAGAAAGCCCGAAGATAAACCTATGCACATATGGTCACCTTATCTTTGACAAAGGAGGCAAGCATATACAATAGAGAAAAGACAGCCTCTTCAATAAGCAGTGCTTGGAAAATTGGACAGCTATATGTAAAAGAATGAAATTGGAACACTTCCTAACACCATACACAAAAATAAACTGAAAATGGATTAAAGACCTAAATGTAACACCGACACTATAAAACTCTTAGAGGAAAACATAGGCAGAACACTGTATGACATGAATCACAGCAAGATCTTTTTTGATCCACCTCCTAGAGTAATGGAAATAAAAACAAAAATAAAGAAATTGGACCTAATGAAACTTAAAAGCTTTTGCACAGCAAAGGAAACCATAAACAAGATGAAAAGACAACCCTCAGAATGGGAGAAAATATTTGCAAACGAAGCAACTGACAAAGGATTAATCTCCAAAATATACAAGCATTTCATGCAACTCAATATCAGAAAAAACAAAGAACCCAATCCAAAAATGGGTGGAAGACCTAAATAGACATTTCTCCAAAGAAGATATACAGATTGCCCACAAACACATGAAAAGATGCTCAACATCACTAATCATTAGAGAAATGCAAATCAAAACCACAATGTGGTATGATCTCACACTGATCAGAATGGCCATTATCTACAAACAATAAATGCTGGGTAGGGTGTGGAGAAAAGGGAACCCTCTTGCACTGTTGGTGGAATGTAAATTGAGACAGCCACTATGGAGAACAGTATGGAGGTTCCTTAAAAAACTAAAAATAGAGCTACAATATGACCCTGCAATCCCACTACTGGGCATATACCCTGAGAAAACCATAATTCAAAAAGAGGGGTGGGATGGGGAGGGTGGGAGGGAGGGAGATGCAAGAGGGAAGAGATATGGGAACATATTGTATATGTATAACTGATTAACTTTGTTATAAAGCAGAAGCTAACACACTATTGTAAGGCAATTATACTTCAATAAAGATGTTTAAAAAAAAAAAAAGAGAGAGACATGTACCCCAATGTTCATTGAAGCACTATTTACAATAGCCCATACATGGAAGCAACCTAAATGTCCATCGACAGGTGAATGGATAAAGAAGATGTGGCACTTATATACAATGGAATATTACTCAGCCATAAAAAGAAATGAAATTGAGTTATTTGTAATGAGGTGTATGGACCTAGATTCTGTCATACAGAGTGAAGTAAGTCAGAAAGAGAAAGACAAATACCACATGCTAATGCACATATCTGGAATCTAAAAAAATAACACCGGTACTGATGAGCCTAGTGGCAGGGCAGGAATAAAGATGCAGATGTAGAGAATGGACTTGAGGACACAGGGGGCGGGAAGGGGACGCTGGGACAAAGTGAGAGAGTAGCATTGACATATATACACTACCAAACGTAAAATG
This sequence comes from Balaenoptera ricei, assembly GCF_028023285.1. Taxonomy (NCBI): domain Eukaryota; kingdom Metazoa; phylum Chordata; class Mammalia; order Artiodactyla; family Balaenopteridae; genus Balaenoptera; species Balaenoptera ricei. The sequence goes on from NC_082641.1 coordinate 82,747,665, forward strand.
GATGGCTAGTGGGAAGCAGCTGCATATCACAGGGAGATCAGCTCAGTGCTTTGTGAGAATCTAGAGGGGTTTGATAGCGAGGGTAGGAAAGAGATGCAAGAGGGAGGGGATATGGGGATGTATATATACTTATAGCTGATTCACTTTGTTGTACAGCAGAAACTAACACAACATTGTAAAGCAATTATACTGCAGTAAAGATATTAAAAAATTAAAAAATAATAAAAAAAGCTGAGCATTTCACTTAATGTAACTTATACTTCAACTAAAAATAAATACAAAGAAGAAAAAATGCCCTCAATATATAGTAAGTAATTCAAAACAAATGAAAGATAAGAAAATAATCATATATAAACCTCACCTAGCAAAAAGCAAAACGTTATTTGCCAAAAACTTTTTTTTTTTTCCCAGATACATGGGGATAAAAACGTCAGCTTGGGGCTTCCCTGGTGGCGCAGTGGTTGAGAATCTGCCTGCCAATGCAGGGGACACGGGTTCGAGCCCTGGTCTGGGAAGATCCCACATGCCGTGGAGCAACTAGGCCCGTGAGCCACAACTACTGAGCCTGCGCGTCTGGAGCCTGTGCTCCGCAACAAGAGAGGCCACGATAGTGAGAGGCCCGCGCACCGCGATGAAGAGTGGCCCCCGCTTGCCGCCAGTAGAGAAAGCCCTCGTGCAGAAACGAAGACCCAACACAGCCAAAAATAAATAAATTAAAAAAAAAAAAAAAAAAAAAAAAAAAACGTCAGCTTTCTTTTTTTTTTTTTTTAACATCTTTATTGGAATATAATTGCTTTACAATGGTGTGTTAGTTTCTGCTTTATAACAAAGTGAATCAGCTATACATATACATATGTTCCCATATCTCTTCCCTCTTGCATCTCCGTCCCTTCCACCCTCCCTATCCCACCCCTCTAGGTGGTCACAAAGCACTGAGCTGATCTCCCTGTGCTATGCGGTTGCTTCCCACTAGCTATCTATTTTACGTTTGGTAGTGTATATATGTCCATGCCACTCTCTCACTTTGTCACAGCTTACCCTTCCCCCTCCCCATATCCTCAAGTCCATTCTCTAGTAGGTCTGTGTCTTTATTCCCGTCTTACCACTAGGTTCTTCATGACCTTTTTTTTTTTTTTTCTTAGATTCCATATATATGTGTTAGCATACTGTATTTGTTTTTTTCTTTCTGACTTACTTCACTCTGTATGACAGGCCAAAGACTTTTATTTCAACATTTTTAAAATGTCTGTGCCCATTTTTTTTGTAACTCAGGCTAAGTCATTGGGAAAATTATACTTACTGGAGGCAGTAAAGTCATTATTTTGTGGGGATAATTTATCGTGCTTTAATTTTTATTATGAAATGAAAATCATTTATAAATTTCTGTACTTTATTTCCATTAGTAACAACAGTTTATTAAAGTCATAATTTTATATACAGAATTTATGTATAAGCTAAATCTGACTTTGGATCAGACCAGTGTGAGCAAGCTATAAGTAACAGTGTGGTTCAAATGTCCTGGCACTTTCACTGCAGACCTCACCACTGTCTGTAATTGCTCAGTGGATCAATGCACAGCACATTTTGATGGTCCACCTCAGTTTATGTTGTTGCCATCAGTAAATTATGATTTGTCAGTTACTCTTTTTAAAATGATTTGAAATCCCCAAAGGGAAGCTTCTTTGCTGCCACCTACTACCCTTGGCAGATACAGCAACTAGCCTACACAGAAATTTCAAGGCTGAAAATATAAAACAACCCAGAAGTTGACATACTTTCCTCTTTTCTCTGATTTAGTTAATAAATTCCCTGCTTTCTAATGTAATATATTCAATATCTTTTTAAAAATTGAAGTATAGTTGATTTACACTATTAGTTTCAGTGTACAACATAGTGATTCAATATTTTTGTAGGCTATACTCCATTTAAAGGTATTATAAAATATGGACTATATACCCTGTGCTGTACGGTATATCCTTGTAGCTTATTTATTTTATACGTAGTCGTTTGTACCTCTCAATCCCCTACCACTATCTTGCCCCTCCCTCCACCCCTCTGCCCACTGGTAACCACTAGTTTGTTCTTTATATCTGTGGATCCATTTCTGTTTTGTTATATTCATTTGTTTGTTTCATGTTTTAGATTCCAGTCAATGTTTTTTTTTTAATTAGAAATTAAAAGAAGGCTTAGTTTATTTCTTTGAAGTTCTGATTTTGTTTTTTTTAATCACTAGTGATATGAGCTGTTTTCCAGAAGAGGATAGGCTACAGTCAGGATGGCTAGATATTTTGTCGTAGAAGGAACAATAATGTCACAAGTCTCCCCTGATGCGTAGCTGAGCTTTTAATGGCTAAACTAAAAACACTGAACCTCTGTAGCAGAATCTGAAATAGGGACTCTAGATAACTTGTTATCTCAGGTGACTTTTTCAGTTTCATCTCTGGGACAGATTTCTACCTTGAAGCTTAAAATATGGGTCAGAAAAACAAAGAAGTACGTCACATGATAAAATTAGCTTCTCTTTCTCACTTGGGAGGTAGGAAATAAGATATTACATGTGCTACACAAAGGCTGTGCCTATACTCACCCGTCTTAAACCTCTTAACCATCTCACCTTAAACCTTAAGCCACCTCACCCTATTACTGTTCATATCCTAAATTAGGCAACTTGGCTGAACTAGTTTATTTCTACTTACAGTGCCAATAATGATGCAGTTTTTCTTCTCTATGGTGTGATGATGTTGATGGTAATAATGTAATTTTAAAGCTTTTCACTAATTTCTTTCCACAGCAACTGTTGTAGCTTCTTTTTCCCTTACTAATCCAACTCATGTAGTTTTAATAGGAACAAAATGAAAACATGATTCTATATAATTAGAAAATGACACTGTTTTGACTATAACTAGGTCTTAAACCTGCTAACATATTTTCTGTATGTCCTTTTGAACCACATTCCTTAGAAGAAAGGAATATGTTTTAGGTTTCTAATGAAGCTGTCAACCTCAAGCATGTGACTCTTATTCTTTATCTAAAATTAATTGTGTAACCTTGTGTAATGATTTTCTAAAATGAATCCATCTCTCAGCTGCCCATATTGTATACTGCTATGTCCAAGAATAGGATGTGTGTGTGTGTGTGTGTGTGTGTGTGTGTGTTTTCTGAGTGATAGCTATCCCTGCATTGCATTTATAAAATGTATGTAAAATGCTCAAAATAAATCATCCATTCTTAATTTAGCAAAACTGTCTGGAATATAAATAGAATTATATATCTGGAGAATATATGTAGGCATAAACACAGACATAAGACATCAAAGATAGGTTTTTAGCAGATGATGATTAAAACAAAAGTAGTTTAGTCTTCTGTTTATATGTTTGCTTAGAAAAGCACTAAAACATTACTTCAAACAACTCTATGTGTTTTCTTATCACTAAAGCACAACAGCATAATGGTAAAATATGCCAATAATTCTAACAATGTGCCTTTATAGTTATACTTTAGTAATATTAAATATTTAGTAATGTATCCTTTATATTGATACTTAAAGATAGAGTAAAACAAATCACTAATAGAATTACTCAGCAATCAAGTAATTAAATAATTTTGTTCATTTATATTTTAAAAAACCTTTTTACTGACAGCTGATGTCATAGCTCAGTGCATTATTTTGGGTGAACTGTGGGTATAGAGGAAAGGCAGGTGTCCACGAAGAAGGTAAAACTGTATCACACGACAGATGAGATACAAAACAATATTTTTAAAACTTAATATTAAATAATTGAACAAGTTCTCTATAGTAGTGGTAAGACCAATGATCTAAGAAGGCTGAAAAAGTAAAAACAAGCTTATTTCATTTTTGTAGCAGGCTCATATATCAGAATGCAGGTCATTTAAAATAAACTTGTAGGAAAATGATCAAACAAAGGCTACAAAATCAAATGAGTCTCTTTGGAGCTGTAGCAACTATCATTTTGCAAAAATTTGCTAGTTGTATCTGTTAAGTGCCACAGGGCACACAGATTCTTTAAACATGGTCACTGTCTTAAAGTACTTACAATCTGATTGAACAAATAGGACCTGAAAGACAAAACTACAAATCAGGAAGGTATAACTTAAGTGTCAAGAACAGGTGGAAATTTTTTCTATTGAAATTCAAAGGGAAGAAAATAACTGGTTAGAACTTCATGTGAAACCTTGAAACAATCTCAAAGAAAAAAAGTAATGATGAAATGTTCTGATTTTGGTTAAAGGTAACATAGTCTCCTTAGGTAATACTAAATTGATAGTGTAGCATCAGGGCCTCTAAAGACCTTATATACAATCCATAGAATAATTTCAAAGAAATACATTTAAAGTGACAAAAATATATGCAATATATAAGCAGTAAGCATAATAAATTCTAGTTTGTATCCTCTTGAATACCTTTATAGTGTGTATTAGGAAGCATACTTCATAGTAAAACAATGAAAATTCAGACAAAAGAGGAGTTGTTGGGTTTTGAAATTTCCCTTTACATACATAATCAGGTCACGTTGGTTTACTGGAGAGAGAGAGAGGGAAAGAGAGAGGGAGAGATAGGAAGAGAGAGAGAAAATTTCTATGAGTGATAGACCACGTTCGTTACTTAAAATTAAATTCCAATTATAATTACTTTATTTATTTATTTTTTTTAATTTATTTATTTTTGGCTGTGTTGGGTCTTCGTTTCTGTGTGAGGGCTTTCTCTAGTTGCGGCAAGCGGGGGCCACTCTTCATCGCGGTGCGCGGGCCTCTCACTGTCGCGGCCTCTCTTGTTGCGGAGCACAGGCTCCAGTCGCGCAGGCTCAGTAGTTGTGGCTCACGGGCCTAGTTGCTCCGCGGCATGTGGAATCTTCCCAGACCAGGGCTCGAACCCGTGTCCCCTGCATTGGCAGGCAGATTCTCAACCACTGCGCCACCAGGGAAGCCCTATAATTACTTTTATGTAGGCATAAAAATAACTAATGGAAGTTAGTGGCTTAACTCAATAAAAGTTGCTTTCTTGATTGAATCACAGTTTAGTATTGGTCAGACTACTCTCTTAAGTTTTTCCCTCCATGAGGTGAGTCAAGATGTTGGTTTCTTCCTTAATTTGTCTCTGCTATCTCCCTCCTAGGCTTTCACTTTCAGCTCCTTAGATAAAGGAAAGAGAGAGGATAGATACTCATGGTGGGTATCTTAGTATCTAGACTTGTAATATTCAATATTCCTACCCACATTCACTATTTGGTGCTATTTAGATGTAAGGTAGGGAATAGAAATGAAGCCTGTGTGAAAGAAATAAAAGCAAAAAAGAATTGAAATAACTAACATGGGAAGACAAGGCAAAATCAGACAAAACTGAATAGAAGAGAATAATTTTTTTCCTTAAGGTACTTTTTTGAAAGGCCAACAATTTTTTCCAACATATTTATAATTTTTCTTGATGAAAATAACATAATAAACAGGAAAGTGTTTGAAGACATAATAAAAGTGTTTCCAGAATCCTGAAATGGCACTGCATTTCTCAGGTGAACAACAAAAATAATCAGCATGGTGATAAACTCTAGTAAAGTTTTCTAAACTTTGTAAACAACAACAAAAATCATGCATATCCCCTCACAGGAAAACAACAACTACAACAATAACAACCACAAACAAATTTTGAATATTGAATTAGTTTAGTATAAACTGTGGTGATTGCAGAAAAGAATATAGAAAAGAATGTTTTACACTTTGACAGTTTATTATAGGAGACAGGATAGTATAAGTAGGAGAATGTGAGATGTTAATTTCACAATCTTCTCTGTTTTATAGCATAAAATTTATAGATATAGTTAAATGTGTAACATATAGCACTTAGAGAAATCAAATGCCTTATTGTTTTAATCCTTTTAAACTTTAGAGGTGTATTGTGTATATACATATTCCTTGTTAAGAAAATACTTATCTGAAATTCAGCAGTTTCTCCAAACTCTTTTGTCTTACAAAGGAATGTAATGCATTTGAGTATTTTTTTTCATTTTTATAAGCAAGTATAATCCAATTGCATTTTATTAAGTTCTTTCTAATATGTAGCTCTTTATAGGCAAAGAGAAATGTCTATAATTTTGCTTAAAAATCTTCATTGTGATTATTTGTGAGTAAAGAGATTTCAAATGATATTGTAATTCCTTTTTCATTTTTTCAATCTGCTTGGTATTTTTCTGAAAGTCATGTGTTTATCTAAAAATAAACAGAGTTCTTTTAAAAGACTGTATGTAGAAATACATACAGTATATGTAGAAATATGTAGAAATACTTCCACTAGAAGATCAACTTTTGAAAGTAGTAGACCAATGTTTTTGCATATATGTCCTTGGCATTCTTTTTCCGTGCTGCTTTACAAGTAAAGCAAAAAGGGCTTGATGAAGTTCAAAAATCACGTTGAAAGAAAGCTTTTACTCAAATTAGAAGTATCATAAATATCACTTCTAAAAGTTTTGTTGTGGTAGTTGTTATTGTTGTTGGATTTGTGTATTCTTTTTCCACACACCCTTCTGTTATTTCCTGAAAAAAGTAAGGAAAAAATCAGAAATATTAGTTCAGGGACTTGAGTATTACGATGTGAAAATAACAACTGATGCTTTTACTTTGAAATATTTATTAACTTAATGTAAAAACTACAAATTAGGCTAAGGGAGAGAAAACCATTGCATTCTAGTTGAAAGCAATTATATGTCTACTCATATTATTTGTTAAGATAGCTTAAATGAGAAAATTATAGAGTACTCCTAAAATCATAGGTCCAATAGTGATGATGAAGCTTAAATAATAAAAATATTTATTTAGTTACTATCAATATCACAGATATCTGGCTTGAACCCCATGAAGCTTGTTTGTATATACAGTTAATTATAACACCTTTCACCTGTTACAGAGCACAGTTTTTTAACCCAGAAGATGTATAAATACACTGAGATTAAATTTAAGTTGTTAAAAACTAAACAGATTATCAGTTCATGAATCAATTGTATACTTGTTTGAGATTTTTGGATATATAAAATATGGAATTTTAAAATGCTGACAAAGAAAGAAAGAAAAAAGAAGGAAGGAAGGGAGGGAGGAAGGGAGAGAGGCCGGGGTAAGGGTGAGGAGGGGAGGGAGAGAAATGAAGGAAAGAAGGAAGAAAGAAGGGAACAATTAATGTAGGTATAACAGAAAATTAGTTTAGTATGAAAAGAGCAATAACACACTGTTTGCCCGGAGGGGAAATCTCATCTGCTGTAATAAACATCAAGGTAAGAGGCTAAGATGAATTTGAATAATTTTCTTGCTCTAAAAGAAATTGAACAAGAAAGTTGTTAATTACACCTGGTCACCTTCCCTGCTGTTATATGGAATTGCTCTAAAGACTTTCTGGTTAAAAAGCGATTGGTTAGAGATTTATGTAACATGAAAATTGAGATAGTGGCAGACAGTCTCTAAAGGTGTTTGGAGCTAAGCTCTGAAGGAGGACATTTTGTTAACTTTATGAGTATTTTTAGCTTTTCATATCTCAGACTGAGTGTAATGGTTACCTATCTTTTACTTTCCATTAAGCCAATCAAGAAGCATGTTGAAATGAAATTTGCTGTTAAAGATGAAGAAAGTTGCAGATGGTAGCTCTTTGATTCAAAACTGGAAGTATGTAGATTATAGGAGTATAGAATTTTACATAGGAGTAATAAATGTGAGGCCTTTTGCAGAACAGGAGGGAATGAAGGAAAAACTACTGGCTTCAAATGAGAAGACTTTATTTTTTTCCTCAAGATATTTTTTCCTCAAGATATTTGGATCTCCTAATGTGGTTGCTTTATTCAAATCAAGACAAGAAGCCTCAAAGTTAAATTAGATCCAGGGACTTCCCTGGTGGCGCAGTGGTTAAGAATTCACCTCCCAATGCAGGGGACGCGGCTTTGATCTCTGGTCAGGGAACTAGATCCCACATGCATGCCGCAACTAAGAGTTCACGTGCCGTAACTAAGACCCGGCACAACCAAAAATAAATAAATAAATAAAAAAATTTTTTTCAAAAAATTTACATCAGGTCCAAAAGCACTGTGTTATGTTGATCTTGTATTCCTCTCATCTAGCTTTTGATATAAAAGAAGCTAGGAGATGAAGGGGCTTCCATTTTACAGCATCAAAACTCTGAAGTTATTACAAGCATACCTTTTTAGACCTTTGCTTAAACATATATTTGCTATTTCTAATGATGAATTGCATTTAAAACATATACAGGTCCTACCATTCTTCCATTTTATTAACTTGCTTCCTTTGCACTTTTGAATACATGTGGTCATGTTCTATAGTGAGACTTTACTTGTGCATGGCATTTTGGCTGTCACAGAATTTCTAAATCATAGACGGTGGATTTCCTGCCCTTAAATTTAAAGAATCAAGTCTAAAGCATCAAGTTTAAAGCTTCAAATTTGATTCCTCTCGATTGGTGTTCATCAAAGTGCCTGATTTGCTCATCATCTTAACCTAATTTAGGATCAAAAGAAAATATTGAAAACATTCTCAGTGCTTGAAATTTTTCACACTATTAATTTGAATTTAGGATTGAAACAGTTTTTACTTTGTGAAGCAGAAATATTTTGGATTGACAGTATTTTATTTATCCTTAAACAAAAGAATCATGGTGATGTGATTTGGTAATATAACAGTATTTATTACTTAATAAAATAAAAAGACAAAAAAGTAAACAAGAAAACAGTTGAACAATCACATAATCAATAAAGTATCTTTCCAGTGGTGACAGATTCTAAAATCTGCCATAATCTGGAAGTCAGCGCTTCAGACAATAAGGAACTTTCTCCCCCCCTCCACCCCCATGTTCTCTTCTTTTTCTACATTTCCAGTTGTTGGAACAAGGTGTTTAACAAAATAGGGCTTAGGTGTTTGAATCTTATTTGTACACAGCGGTTTTAGAAGTATGACTGAGAAAATCACCTAAACACTCAAGGATTGTGTCTAGTTTATAAATAATGATAATAATATGTTCTCGGTCAATGTTCTGTTTAAGATTGGAGACCATATGAGGAGATGTATAAAAATGTTATTCATATAAATGTTTATTATAATAATTGATAGTGTTTTTTTTAATATTGTGATTTCTAAAACAATCCTCCTTAAGCTAATTTACTTTGACTTCATTCTTCTGTCCTTCAGTGACCACATTACTGATGCCAAACACCTGTGTGTTTCAGTGTGTGGAGGTAATTCTTTTTAAATCAAATATTTATGTTTAGAAATGAACCTGAATGGTTTGTAGTAATTGTCAGTGAAACTTACAATCCCAGCTAAGCTGGAATATGGATAAATATTGGAAGTAATAAGCTTTCTTCTCTTGAAATTATTAAAATAATGAACATTGGATGCCAATTTCAATGTTCAATCAAAAAACATTTATTTTGTACATTCCAGGTAGGGCAATGTTTGATGCTGAAAAAATGGGAAATATTTCATAAGTGTGTTTGCCATTTTTGTTAATATTATCTGTTTGTTATTATGGTTTTGGTTATTATGCCACTTCATATTTAAGGCAATGTTTTAATATATGCATAATGTTTCACTGTATAACTATATGATGGTTTATTATTTTTATTGTTTATTTAGGTTATTTCCAAATCCTCATTATCATAGATGCATCAAGATGTGAATATCTTTTTTCATAAAATTTATCTCATATTTTTGTTTCATTAGAATTGTTTCTTAAAAGAACATTTTAAGGCTCTTGAAGCCAGCTGACTGTCTTTCCAGATAGGGTCTACCAATATACACTGAAGTTTACAATCTTTAAGATACCTACATCATCATATCCTTGCTAGCATTTGATTAACCATCATTATTTTAAGTAGTGATACCATTCCTTTTCTCATCTTTCTTAATGTGACTATCACTATAAAAGTTCCACTTACTGTTAGTTGAGAAAATAACTGTGAAGTTAAAAGACAGAATTTAATAGCTGTAACCCAGATTTTCACTGCCAAAGGAGGATTTTTTAAAAAATTATTTTGTAGAAATGATGCATCTTGATTTAAGTATATTTGAATAAACCCTTTGTGATAAATTAGTAACCTTAAACTTTCTTAGAGATTTGCATTATCTACAAATCAACAATAATAACAGTTATAATAATAAATTCCCATGTTTCTAGAGAACAGAAATATATATGTAAATATGATATAATAACCTTTGTTTGTATTCATAGAACAGGCAAAGCTTATTTGGGAATGACTAAAAAATATAAACTAAAAAGGTAAAATTTGGATGTTGACTATTAGGGTGAGGCATAGTTTATGAAACTATATTATATAACCCCTTTAATAGGGAGAGTTTGTCAACTGCATGTAGCTATTTGATAAGGGTTGAAATTTTAACTCTCTTTTGAAGAGTTAGGAACAACTGAGCTGAAACCACTCACCATATATACCTCAAACAAATTACAGGATCATTGATGCAATGGATATTCATATAACAGTCCTTATTTATCATATATAATCATGTAATCACCACCATAAGGAAACCATCAACCCAGAATTTTATATCCAGCAAAGAATATTATTCAAGATTAAAAATTAAATGAATTCATTTTCAGATAAAAATCTAATTTTTTTTTTTTGGGCCAGCAGAATTTCTAAAGGGAAGCTCTTCAGCTTAATGGGACAAGATACAACTTGGAAACTCTGATCCTCAGGGAAAACAATAAAGAAGAAGATCAGAAATGGTAAATAACTGGGTGGGTAAATTGCAAGAGATTATTTTTGGCCATTTTCCTCTTACCTTGTTATAAAGCATATGGCTGTTTAAAGTGAAAATTAGCAGATAGTCTTAGAGTTTCTTAATTCACATAGGTTTAATACATATAATAACTATAACATAAAATACAGAGGGAGAATATGGACCTACAAATTTGTAAGATTTCATGTATTAGAAGATTCACTACAGTTAAGCTATCAATCAGCTAACCCAAAGCCCAGTCAGAATTCAGCAAGCTTTTTTTGTTTGCAGAAATTTACAGGTTGATTCTAAAACTTATACAGAAATGCAAAAAAAAAGCTAGAATAACACAATATTTTTTAAAAAGATCAACATTAGAAGATCTAAACTACCTTAGCATTGCTCCAAACCTGCACTAATGAAACAGGATGGTATTGACATTAAGGACAGAAATGAGAAGTTGAGAAATATACAGATATAATCAATTCATTTTTAACAAGTGTGTCAAAACAATGAGAACAGGTACATGTTTCAACAAATAATGTTGAAACAGATAGCCATTGGACAAAAAAATGAATTTGACCCATGCCTCAAACTGTTTTTTAAAATAATTAACCAAAAATGGAATAGAGATCTCACTGTAGTAGTCAAAACTATGAAATTACGAGAGGAAAATTATGATAAAATATGGGTGTACTTGGCTTAGACAACATTATCTTGGGATATTAAAAATAAGTATGAACCATACCAGAATTACATAGATTCTTAGACTTCATCAAAATTAAAATTTACACTCGTTGAAAACCAGTAAGAAAATGAAAACATAAGTTGCAGAATGGGAGATATTATTTGTGAAACATATATCTGATAAAGGACTTGTATCTAAAAATGCCAAGAGCTCATACAAATGAATAACAAAAAGCTGAAAGAATTAATCTCAATGGACTAAATATTTATATAGGCTCTATTATGAAAAAGTTATATAGAGGTACATATGAAATGATACTCAAAATCGTTAGCCATTAGGCAAATGCAAACAAGAACTACAGAGAGATACAACTACACTCTCATTAGAATATCTACAATTAGAAATGCTGATAATAACAAGTATTAAAAATATGTGGATTGATTTGACCTCTCATATATCACAGATATATCATTGATATATAAGTGAAATAAAGACATATGCTAACACAAAAAATGTGTAAGCAAGTATTCTACATTATTCATAATAGCCAAAACCTGGAAGCAAACCAAATGTCTAATAGTCATGGAAGAATACAAAACCTGTGTTATAGCAATACTGTAAATACTACTCAGCAACAAAAATGGAACAAAACGTTGATACCACCACCAACATGAATGAATCTCCAAAGCATTATGCTAAGTGAAATTAGGCAGACACAAAATACTATTATATGATTATATTTGTATGATTTTATAGAAATGTCAAATCTGTAGATTAAGTGGAATGTTGGCTGCATGACATAGGGTATTGGTGATTACCTGGGGGCAAGAGGGAACTCTTTTGGGAGATGTCATCATTTTATATCTTGATTTTGGTGGTAGTTACACAAGAGTATATGTTTATCAAAACACATTGAACTCTAAACTTAAAATCACTGAACTTTATTTTATGTAAATTACATCTTAATCAAGTGGATTAAACAACAAATTAATCAATATTACATGATTTTAAAATGAAGAATATACATTTCAACCAAATTAATGCATACCCGTAGCCTCTTCCCTAGACCCAGTATCTGTAGAAGTAAAGCTCAGGAATCAGTGTGTTTGAAAATCTTGCCATGCACTCTCATTACTGTTTAAAACATATCTCAATAGTGTATTACATATACACTTTGGAAGAGACTATAAAGAAAATAAAAACACAAGTTAGAAAGTTAGAGACTAGGGAAAATATTTACAAATCATATGTCTGATTAAGAATTTGTATCCAAATTAGAGTATAAAAAATCCTTCAAAACTCAATTATAAGAAAACAAAATACCCAAATATTTTAAAAAGCACCAAAATTTGAATAGGCACATTACCATAGAAGATACATAAATGACAAATAAGCATTGGAAAACTATCAATATCAATAGTTATTAGGAAAGTACAAATTAAACCAAAATGAGATAACAGTACACACCCTACACACCAATTACAATAACTTAAACCAAAGAGACTGACCATGTGAAGTTTTAGTAATCATATGGAGGAATGGGAACTCTCAAACCTGGTCATGAGAATGTAAAATTTTCTTACTACTCTGGAAAATAATTTGCCAGTTTCTTAACATGTAAACAGACACCTGTCATACAATCCAGCCATTGCATTCAGGAGCATTTACCCAAGGGAAAACAAAGACTTTTACACAAATGCGTATAGTAGCTTTATTTGTAATAACCAAAATTTTTCATCTGTAGGTGAATAAACTGTCAAATAGCAATACAGCATTATACTATTCAGCCATACATGAATGCAGTATAGATATATAGTACCATATAGATGGATCTCAAAATAATTATGCTGAACAAAAAGACTAGACAAAAAAGAGTACATAATATATTAGTTATCTTATATAATTCTAGAAAACACAAATTATAGTGACAGAACAGAGATCAGTGATGTCTGGGGAAGGGGATTCAAGGAGTGGTAGAAAGGAAGCATCATAAAGTGGCACAAGGAAACTTTTGACGGTGATAGGTATGTTTAGTATCCTGATTATGGTGATCATTTCATGGGTGTGTACATATGTCAAGAGTTATCAAATTGCACACTTTAAATATATGCATCTTATTGCATGCCAAGCATACCTCAAATTAAAAAATTAAATTAAAAGATGCAGGAGAAAAAAACTTCCTAGATTTTCTGAGTATTTGGCTGATATGGTAACCAATAATGCAGGAGTAGTCCAATCTGTGGGATTTCACTTGTAAGAAATAATGAGTATTTTAGAATGTTTTCTTCCCTTCACATTTTTCCCAGCATGTCACTTGTATTTAATAATTTAATGGCTATGAATTTGTCTGAAATTGCTTTGTAAAGGAAATAAATTGGTTTCAAAAGCAACCAGTGATTCATTAGCAGGTGGTGACTTTTAGTAGCTGATAATTCTTTTAAAATTCTAGCTAAATAGTGATGTCAAGTTATTAAAGTTTGTACTTTAAAAGTGTTAAGCACTATAATCATCCTCTGATCTATATATCTTTGTTAACTGCTATAACACCAGAGCGTTGTTTTGTCCCTTCCTATAAAATGAATAATCTGCTGTTGTGATGCCTGGAAATAGACTTTGGTTAACTTGTCTCTATCTGGTAGCTTTCTCCAAGGACCTGTCTTATCTTATTTTTACATTTTTTTTTTGAATGGAGTTATTTCTTTTTGCCATCACTATTTTGTCTTTAAATCTTATTTGTAATTTTCAGTAAGCCTTTTAGAGTCGCCCAGGTTTGCCATCTTTGAGACATAACTTTCCCCTTGACTCAACTACATGTGAAAATGCAGTTTAATTTTATTGCAAAAGATAAGCAGGGAGGCAGAAAAAAATAAACGTTATGAAGACTCCATGTGCTAAGAATTTATTGGGGTTTTTAAGACCACCAGATTTCTGCTAATATCTCACAACAATTACTAATAGATGTGGTCTGTGGAGGGAGTACAAAATTAGGAGAAGAAAAACTTATCATTCTTGACATCTCACAATAAATTCATTTTATTTCTGTTAATATTTTAATGTTTTCAAAATAACAGCAACTGACAGTAGGACCTTGCCTCTAAATGTTTCTCTAAATAAAATAAAATTCATGATGAATTATCAAGAACTATATAAAAAGACATGTACATGGCTGACTATATCTTTATTCATTGTCTACCTGGAACCAGATGTTGTGTTGCTATCATAGAATCAGGGAAGGCGTTGTAACCAGTTGGAAGAAGTACATGTATCCTTCCACTTTACCAGCAAACCTCCTGCCATGCAGTGCACTGACATAGCAAGTGCTGAAGCAGTTGATGGATACTTCATATGTGTATTTCCCTGAGTTGAATTTTTGCCAAAATAAATATGAATAACTCTGTACCCCATCCAACTTATATTTGAGAGTTAAACATTTTAGAGAATTGGAAATACTGTGTTCAAAGTGGTTACAGCTAAAGCTGATGCTTCAGTGTTGGAAAAGTCTTGTTTGCAAATCTGCCATAGCATCGAATTATAAAGATCCTTCTGTGTATGGAGATTGTTGTGGTAGATCCACAATCCTATACCCGCTGTGACTTGTGCCATTAATTGGGTATGTCCGCAAGTCAATCCCAATCCTTTATAGTTCATCACTGTCCAAATTAATTCCTTTTTAATAGAAGTATCATAACAAATGAAAAGCTGAATTGGATTACAGGCTTTATGAGAGAACATAGTAATTCTTATAGTTGCACATAGCAGCAATTAAATATGTAGCAAGGAAAGAAAAGCTATCAGTCAAAATAAAACCACCAAGCTGAATATTTGGTGAAAATATATTCCTTATGGGAGAAGAAAATCTTTTAATTTACTCAGTGTTATTATGAAAAGCTATTTTAATCTGTTGATGGAAGCAGAATTTTTAAAAATCAGATTTGGTTAAAATAGTTTCCTTGATGGGGTATAAATATGAAAACTATTTTCTAACAATTTAGAAACTGTTAAAGTTTTTCTAAGCATCTTCTACATCCTTGTATTTATTTTAAGATAAAATTGTTTATATATATAAACCAGAAACTTGAACAACCAACAGTCAGTGAAAAAGATGATTTTGTAAAGAATTCTGTGAACCTGCCCCAAATTATCCTGCAGCCCAGTCTGAAAGAATTGCTTTCTTAATTGTTAACCCTTTTCTAGGTTATCACTACATTCAAACACTTGCTTGGAGGTAACTTTTATTTTTTAAATTCTTAATCTGTTGGCAGAGCTGTTAGAATGGCATATGGAATGAAATCTATTAAATACGATACCTTCAGTGATTTACTATGCAATCCTCTACCGAGGACAACAATATAAACTAGAGAAATGAATGATTTTGTTAGAACGATAACATTTATTTAATAGAAGTGACAAATCCTACAAGTAGTAACTTTGCCATGTGTATGAGGAAATCCATGTGTATGTCCTCCTCTTTTACCCCACCTCCTATGATGCCAGTTGGTAGCGTCCTTAGGGTCTCCAAATTAATTCCTCCCATGATTATTGTATTATTAGCCCCACATGATTTCTCACATGTGTACACTCTGCTAAACACTCTCAAATCACAGCCTTTTAAACACTTTTATGAGATGTTTAATTGTCTTGCTGCTGTACAGTGGTTTAAGTTCCAAAAAAGAGCCATAAGAGTGTTGACTTTTTGGCATAGAATTTTATATTATGTTTAAACAGTTTCTAATATTATTTTTATTTAAGAACACAAATATATGAATATAAACACTATGTAATAATTTCACTGATGAGTTTGATGAAACTTAGTCACAGTTGATATGCAAAAGTACCAAAAAATAATCTTCTGTGCATCTGTGAAATTCTCATTATCCATTCTCCAAAAGGCTTTATTTGACCATCTTATCAAAAAGAAAGTCTTAGTTTTTATATAGCATCTTTCCTTATTTGTTTGACTCACAGTAATTCTTACAGTCTCTTTTCTTAATAAGTCATCTCCTCTTTGAGAAAGGATAAGCTTACTATAAAGGATAGAATATTTTATTTTTTATATTTAACTATAAACCCAAGGTCAAACTCTATAACCAGAACATATTTTTATTAAATGAATTGCTAAATAATTTGAATTAGGCTTATAATATTTTTGATAGCAGTATCTTAGAACTTAGTGATCATTATTCATCCTTTTATTCTCCCCCAAATTATCAGGACTGAAAATGTACAATTGTTATGTGAGGTACAGAGGATATTATGTTGAGCAATATTGATATAACCTATGCTTTTAGAGAGGAAATAGACTATAAACTACTAATTACTCAATTTAGTCATAACGTTATTATATGTTGTAAAAGTATAGAAAGAGAAGTCAGTATAGGAAGTTAGTATGTTTTAGAATGCATTTAGCTGTCCTTTTTTTCCACATGATATTTTGTGTTTTCTCATGATATCATAGTTTCTTAAAAGTCATCATTATAATGAGTATTATTGGACAAAATTTTTTGACAATATATATTTTGGCAATATATCTTTAGTGTGTGAAAGCCAATCTTCCAAGTAAAATACCAGAAGATCCAGCCTTACAGCTGGTAGAGTTATATAGAGACTTAGAAGAATATCTGATATTGTGGATAATACTGTATGGACGACCATCCATTATTATAAAGAGAAACAGCATTAATCAATCCCAATCTCTCCACCGCACTACTGATATTATCCCCACTTCCCTTCATATAGTAGGGTTGATTTCGAAGAGATTGTCTTTAGAAATTGGAAAGTCGTTTCAATAAGAGAAAAGAACAAAAATGGTTGATAGATATCAGGAGAAAAAACATGAGATACAAGAAACTAATAGTCCAAATATGAAGCAAAGTAAAATGTGGCATAATTTTTGGAACATGAGAAAAGAGAATATTATTTGTTTTGGAGCTCATTTCCATTGTATGACAGAGAAATTGTGTTATTGAGTCATAGGGACAAAAATAACCCTAGTGCATTCTTGGCTCTTTAACAAAGAGAATTTACCAGGTTATTAAAATGTGTACTTTATTTATTTTGAAACTTTTAGAACATTTAGCGGTATTATACCTCAAAAGTATTATAGTAAATAGTGTAAACATTTGAAGGGGAAAGTTTATGATGGGGTGGGCAGATGGAAGTAATGCAGGACTGTTAATATGGTCATATTATATAATAAGAAGCCAAGATATACTCTTAGCTTAATAAAATAAGAGTTAGAGATTTACATATGTAGTGTATGTATATAAAGTATATAATACAAATATACAAATTCTGAAGTTGGGGCATGAAAAGTTGTGAGGAAATAACTTATATGAGAATGGCCTCATCTTTTATTTACTAAGGTTAATAAATAAATAGCATTTTGCATTTATATATTGTTTAGAGTTATAGAAGCTAAAAACAGAAAACTTGAACTGTAAAACAAAAGTTATTGTTTCAGGAGATTAAATAAGAGTGAGGAGCAGGCTTAGGGCAAGGAGGATGTTATTTATTATACATCCTTCTGTTGACTCAGCCTAAATCCATGACACATTTATTTAAATAATATGTCAGTTTGACAATAATTTGAAATTTTCAACTTTGGCATTAATATTTAATTTTTAAATTGCCATTAAGAAAAATAATTGAAGCTTTAGGATACAAATGCTAAAATAACAACCAAATTATGTTAACCTCTGATGAAATATTTGTAGTCATTCATCACTTTTTAGTGAAAATATTTTTTCATCAAATTTTTCTTCTTTTTAAATTCTACACAGTATTTTTTATTAATTAACAAAAAAGGTAATACTAAAAGCCTAAGAAATATAGCTAGGAAAAGTAAAATTTTGTCAATCACAAAACAAAATCAAATAGAATCTTCATGATCATGTGTGTACACAGTCGTAACCAGAACTGGTCATTTTGATGGAATAAATAAAATTATTGCAAATTTATTATTATCTCAAACCCTCTTTTTTTGGTATTTTAATGGATACCATAAACAGTCCTTAATGTTTTTCTTATATTAGTACTACTGTGTCTATCAACACACACACAAATACATACACATACTCCCTTATCTCCTAAAGGTAGCAGTCTGCAGGACATATTTTTGGTCTCTTTTTAATATTATGTGTTTTAATGTACCATCTAATATATTTTTTAATTAACCTTTTTATTTTTGAAATCATTGAAACTTCACATGCTATTTAAGAAATAATACAGAGTCCCTGTTTACAATTTGTACAGTGTTCCTCAGTGGTAGCATCTTGCAAAATTATAGTACAATATGACAACCAGGATATTGATATTGATTAAACCTACCAATCTCATTGACTCGTGTGTGTGTGTGTGTTTGTGTGTGTGTGTCTGTGTGTCTGTGTATGTGCTTAGCTCTTTATAATTGATCTTTTATCACATATGTAATTTGAGGTAAATACTAATAAAACTTTGCTTTTCTAAATCTAGTAGTCATTTATGTGATTATTATCTATAGGTATATAATTACATTAATCTCATACAATTAAACTATGGTTTACTCTTTATTGAACACCTACACAATGTGAAACACTGCAAACATATTTTAAAATTTAATCCACATCAGATATGATTCACTGTCTTTTTAAATTTAATCCATCTGATATGATTCATAGTCTGTATCACGAAACTACAGAAGTGTGATTCTAGTTTTTTATCCTTTTAATTCTTTATACCTTATTAAAACAGTCACTTTAATTAAAATAGACTAATAAGAGGAATTTTCCCTCCCCAAAATGATACCACTTTACATGTAAAATTCAAAGTTGAAAAAGGAGAATCAAATAGAAATGAAAGTCCCTAGTATAACTTTTCAGTAAATCTTTCCAGCAAAAGAAACTTACAATAAATTGATGCAGCTTTCAAGAACAAAATTATGTTTTTGAAAATTTGATTATATATACTGTATTAGTTTCTGAGAGTTGCCATAACAAATTACCACAAACTTGGTGGCTTAAAACAAACTATTCTGTCACAGTTTTGGAGGATGGAAGTCCAAAATTAAGGTGTCAGCAGGGTCATGGTCCCTCTGAAGGTTCTAGGGAAGAATCCTTCCTTGCTTCTTCCTCAGTTCTGTATGTTTGTGGGTAAGCCTCAGCTTGTAGCTCCATCTCTCCACTCTCTGGCTACTTCACATGACCTTTTTCTCTGTGTATCTCTTTGAATCCCTTCCTCTTATAAAGATGTCACTGTGCTCCGCAACGGGAGAGGCCGCGATGGTGAGGGGCCCGCGCACCGCGATGAGGAGTGGCCCCCACTTGCCGCAACTGGAGAAAGCCCTCACACAGAAACGAAGACCCAACACAGCCATAAATAAATAAATAAATAAATAAAATATTAAAAAAAAAAAAAAAAGATGTCAGTCATTGGATTTACATCCCACCCTAATTCAGTATGACGTCATCTTAGCTAATAACAACTATAAAGACCCTATTTCCAAATAAGTCAGATTTTGAGGTTCTGTGTAGACATGATTTTTGGAGGAACACCAGTCAGCTCACTAAATGTACAGAAACAATTCTAATTGGTAGAGTTATCATATTTAGTTAGCTGCAATGGTAGAAATATGACCATTTGTCTGTGGTACGTAGAATAAGTGCTCAATACCATCTGGATCTCCTTTTGGGCTCCCAGAGAAAACAAAATTTTCTAACAATTTTTCAATAAGATAGAGCATTAAAATTTATTCTTGTCATAGTGGTGTAAGTGGAGTGATATACCTTTACTTCTAGGCTAAATCTTTTAATTATGAGACTTTCTTTCTACCTCTTTCCCTGCTGCAGTGACCAAAGGGACCTCATCTTTATAGAGAGTGGATTGACACAAAAGACAATGCAACCTCCATTATTCTGGATCATTCATGACTTTGTGGGGTTGAAGCAACCAAACGTGCATTGGATATTTAGGTGAGTGAGAAACAGTTAATGATTTTGTAGGAATTAACCTAGTGTAGGGTTGTTTTTTTTTTTTTTTTTTTCTGCAATATCTTCCCTACTTGAACAGATACTTCTTTCTAGATACTCCTTTCTGGATACTCCCTGTTCCAGGCTCCCTTTCACCCATTATTAGCCAAATGCTCCAGTATTAAATTATTGCCTTTATCTGTAATTTGGTAGCATAACCAACTAAATCTCAACTGTTCTATATTACAAAAAAAACAATTATAAATTATATTCAATCTGATGCTTAGTAAATCCACAAACTTCAGGGGCTTTTTATTTTCTCATTTATGGTCCTCAAAGAATAAACATTCATCTCTCAGATTTCTTAGTTCCTTAAAAAATGTTGTGTTAGAAAATATAAAACAATTCAAATTATAGATATATCAATGTAAAGTATATAAATGTCTTATTAAAGTTATTACATATTTTCTTTTTATTTCCACATATTCCATAATTTTACAGTGAGTTTATAATAAAAAATCAGGGTTGTGGACCATGAGAAAGTGTTCTAAAATGTTTTATTAGTTGATATACGAAGTGCCTCCTTTCTAGATGATACTGTTTCCATAAAGCTATATAAGTGAGTTCATGTTGTTACATTCTATAGTCCTTGAAATGAAGAATTTGCAGTGGATATGGATTATAAAGAGACTCCAAGGCAGAAATATATGGCAATAACATAAAAATTACAAGTCAATTACCTGCAGAACTTAAAAAAAACAATTATGTGTGACAATTTAGGAATACAAATGTAAGGAATATATGCTTGTTTTCCATTTTAACTCCCATAATAGAGGAGACCCAATTACAGTGTGTTCCAAATTAGAAGGCTAATTAGCTGCTGAAAACTGCCATCTTCATGGTGCAACGTATTGTATTTCAGATCTCAACATTTTAATTTCAAGCGAGTATGCTTTTATTTATAGCCTTATGTGATATATATCACAAATATTTTTATTTTATTATGATTTTATTTTATATGTTTATATTTTATATATATTTAAATACAATTTATTATATATATATATCTAATATTTCCATAAATGGAAATATGCTACTACATTGTATGTGTCATGGAGAATATTGATATGTGTGTATGTGTATATGTGTGTGTATGAGTGTATGTTTATACACATACATTGTTTCCTAAATAATTTTTTAATTCTTTCATTTGGATTATATTTATTGGGTCAGAGTCAACTAAACAAATACTTGGCTTCACAGGAGTATTAAATGACAAGGTATGAGAGACAAAAACATTATCTTCTGGTACCCAAAATAGTTTTTTAGGTGTGTTGAGAGGCTCTTTATCGCTTTACAATCATATTTGATGTTTTTCCTCCAAGAGTTATTTATACCCAGTCACAATATTCTTTAGTGTATTACAAACATTTCTTTGGACAATTAAAATTATAAAATGAAAGAGAAGAATGAAGTAACATACAAATGCTAGTAGTGCAGGAAGGAGTGGAAGGGAAGATGATGAGCAGAAGGACCTTTCAGTCTATCCCGTCTTACTATCCTCCTTTGGCTACACGCCCAAGGTGAGAATTAATAATGCCAGCAAAGTGTATCTAATGGGATATTTAAGCATGAAGACTCAATTCATGACCACAAGGAATTACAAATTCAACTGGACGTTAGTTGAATCAACCTGAACATCAGCTAATAAATAAAAAGTAGTAACTGATGAAGGTCCAATGAAATCTGCAGAAAAGAAGTTTTAAAGGATGAAACAAATTAATTAGGTGTAGTTGGGTTTGCTAATTTAATATTTTTCTCATAAATTTATAAGTTGAATCTTTTCATAAATAAATGAATCATGAATTTGTGTGTCACTTATAACCCATTTTCAGCCAGTATATTTAAAGCTTATGAGGTATAATTTATATGTATATATGTCATATATATGACAACAAGAATAGATTATATTTTCGTTAATATAGATTTACCTTTTCGACATAGCATAGCATAGATTTGAAAATAAAAAGATTCTCCTCTATACTTAAACATCAGAGATACTCATTTATGAGTAAATGAATTAATCATTCAACCCCTACTAGATCACTTGATATATGTGAGATTGTATCAGAAATGGCACCTGAGATGTTTTGTTACTTTTGGTAATTTCAATAAATAGTCTTTTTTCTCAGATATCTGAAATCTTGCCAGTTAGAAACACATTTCAGCCTGTCACTCTCAAATCCCTATAGGAAAAGCAAATCAGTAATGACAACAATACTAACATTAGAAGGGGGAGGAAAAAAACTATTGAATTACAAAGATCCCAAGTTATTTATTTTCTAACAATAGAGTTAATATATATCTAAACTTAGATATTAAAAAGTAATGTCAAAATCCACACATTTTTTTCTTTCATTTTCTTTTAAATAAACACAAATGGTAAGGAAGTAGGCTGATTTTAGAAGCCTATTCCAACATGTTGTTTCTAGAACATGTAATAAGATTAATATAGATTTAAAATAATTTTCTAATTTTCAAATAATAGCACATAATGAGAACTCTGAAACTTTGCAATATCCTGAAGTGACTTTTGGATTAATAAAGACTGTGGTGTGTAGTCAGCACATATTTAGTGTTCATCTTCCCCCCTTGGAAATTGATGCTTCATTTGTGTATATTATATTAAGCAAAACACTCCTAGTCACAGAGCAGGAAGCCTAAGTCATACTTAGTACAAATTAGAACATCTAAACTGTTTTCATTTAGTGTATATGGTCTGTGTGTATATGGTCTGTTAGTAAATGTTGTTTACCAAAAAAAACCATATTGAGTTCAAATGATTTTTTTCCCCATAACCTTAATGGACAAATATTTATGTTGAAATTAGAAGGGGGAATAGCTTAGGTGCAATATTTTCCAATGTCATTTGACTATGGGTGATTTTTCCATAACAGTTACCATGTCACTGAACCAGGGTTCCATACAACACCGTTTTTGAAGCTCTTCCCTAAGCCAAAACCATAATTTTGTCAATGAAATTCTTGCCTCTTGCTTACTTTCCCATCTGCTATTGACCAAATTCAGTCAGTCTTACATGTTATACTTCTTCTTTATCCCATTGCCCTTCATCGTAACTATTGCCATTTGGCTTCTCACAGTTTATTTTGTCCATTCTCACTGGACTCTGTTGTGTCCTCCATTTCGCTGTAATCATGTGCTTTCTTTAGCACAGATGACTCACGTACCTCTGCAGCTACTTTCTGTCCTTGCAGGTTCCAGCTTATATGCCATATCCATGAAGCCTTCTGAAATAATCCTACTCAGAATAACTTCTTTATTATCCTTCTTTATTATCCCAAATGTTCTTTAAGTCTGTTACTACAAGGATCATATATATCTATTTTTGCATGATGTATATCCATTTAGGCTCAACATTTTTGTTGTATTTTTTCCTTAAAAACAAGAAGTAGACATTAGTACAGCTTACCAAGTATTTCCAGTTTTCCTTGTGGATCCGTGGTAGGATAGCTCTTCATTGACCCTTGGAATTACAGTCTTGTGACTCCATCAACATTATGCTAAGTGAAATGTCAGATTGAGAAAGGCAAATACTGTATACCACTTAAATGTGGAATCTAAAAAGCAGAACAAACTTTATATATCAAAAAAGAAGCAGACTCACACATATAGAGAACAAACTAGTGGTTACCAGTGGGGAGGGGGGAGGGGCAATATAGGGGTTGGGGCGTGGGAGATACAAATTATTGAGTGTAAGGTAGGCTCAAGGACATACTGGATAACATGGGGAATATTGCCAATATTTTGTAATAACCGTAAATGAAAAGTAACCTTTAAAAATTTTAAAAATTAAAAAAGAAATGAATGGAAGAGATAGTTATTACTTTGGTGTAAAGCCTTAAGAGTCAATGCATGACTCACCACATTCTGTCTTTCCTTCTGCATTAGCAACTTGCAGTACTTCAGAGAGCCAGCCTAATCCCAGAGTAAGAAAGACAGGGAGCTGAATTCCAAAAACCAGGCAGTAATGATGCAGCATGAAAGAAAAATAAATTTCTGTTGAGGTTATGGAGTTGTTTGTTACAGCGGTGTAACCAAGCTCATCCTATTGCTACACAAAACAAAGAACACATTGCCTTGTATGTAAAAGATGCAAACAAATGTGTTAAATGGATAAAGAAGTGATCCCTAAAATTATAACAGTTTATTGAAATAATGAGCTCAACTCTTAAGTTTTTGTTGCTTATCAAATTTTAGGAAAGTGCTACCAGAATAAACACAACAAATGAATTTATTTTAGCTTAAAAATATGAAAATAAATGAGTTCTGTTATCATGAATTTCTTGTCAAAGTGGCCCCAGTCATTGTCTGCAACTTATTGACCTGTATTCAGTGACTGTCCATGACACAACCATTCCAAACTTAAAGAAGCAAGCACGCAGGTTTCCATGCTAGTCAATAATCTTTTTATTATACATGTAGGAAAATTAATAAGCATCTAAAGAAATGAAACTAAATTTTAAGGTGGATAGCAAACTCTTCTTATTTTTTATACTGGATTTCCAAAATTTAAGATAAGCTGATCAGTATGCCTGTAATTGGACATAAACCTTCTGACAGGTGTATATCATGGAAAACTCTACAAATTGCAGCCATTGAATTAAAATAAACCATCAGGTTCCTTCCCTATCAAAAACTTTTTCCCCTTCTATGATAGAACGACATGAGTGTCCCATGGTTTGTGAACTCTCAGGGATTCTGTGAGTCCCTGGAATCAGTAAAGAAAAATGTATGTGTTTATGACTTTTTGGTATTTTGAGGGTATTGAAGACCATTATGGTTGTATCTCTAGTATTTTCCCCACTCTGTTACACTGTATATCACAGTGCGGTGAATGAGATTGACTCTGTGGTTAGGCACTGATTGAATTCTGATTCATTCTACAAACGGAAGTTGTGACCTATTTGTAGGTTATCAGATCAATTTACAGTGTTGTAGCCAGCATTGAAATAAAATTAAATGTGGGCATTTTGTTATCTGAAAAATTTATTTTAGCAACATATGTTAATGCTGTGTATGTATATGCATATATGTGCCTAATGATTCACAATGTAAATATCAGGTTTTGCTCGATGAAGTTTGTCATCAAATAAGTTTAAACCCATTCCTCTGAGCTAGCCAGTGTAAGTAATCCTATTCTGTTGCTGGAGGTTCGTTTAGACAAGCAGAGTGTGCTTGGTAATCCCCTGACTACATAAATTAATACTATGGAAAGTTTACTGGGGGCCTTTCCTTCTCTCTTTTGAGAAAAGCTTTAGAAGTGATCTTTCTCTTTTCGTTTGGAAACTGAGTGTGAATATGTAAAACCTAGAAGAACTGCAGTCTTCTAGATGTCAGCCTGAAGACGGCATTCTCACGAAGTATTTCAGAGCAACACAGGCAGAACCTTGATGTACCCAGCCAGCCCACTTTTTCTTCCTCTTGATTTCCTCAGTTATCTGAACCTGAAAGTCTTTTTAATGTTTAAGCTAAGCTAGCCAAGAATGACAACAGTCAAAATATTCAATGTAAAATGTATCATAGGCCATACAGATCTACTGTAATAGGAACCTTTGTAATATTTGCCATTGTAGTGATGTACTAAGTTCAGTTGCATGTAAAGAAAAGCTAAATGATATAAAAATAATATAGTGTGTTACTATTTTCAAGTAGAAATATAGATCAGGCAGCTAGCTCATGGTGTTGTTTCAGAGACTTGAAGATATCAGATCTAAAGTCTCAGCAATGCACTTGGTTTGTTTCCTTATGCATATAGGATGGCTGCTTCATCACCAGACATCATGTTTGAATTTTGTGCAGAAAGAAGGAGGAAATGCTTAAAAGATGAAGGGAGAATGGGAAATGTAGATTTTCTTTTTATGCTGGGCATATTAGGGTTAAAACAAAATCAGGTTTCTCATTAGGTGCTAAGGAGAAACTGTATATTAGAGTAGGAGCCAGCAGTCTACTCTGCCATGTCTATTACAGCATGAAAATAACAAGAAATTTCCATGGTGCTGAGAGACTATACCTTTTTTTCCTGTACATCAATGAGATAAGATGGCAGAAGTGTTATCCATTGTTCTAGAGTTAAATCAAATTCTAGATACTCTAGAAATCCAGGGAAAGAAGTATTTTTCCAGAAGTCTCAAGGAAGAAAATAGAAAAGTCATTTAGGTTTTACAAGATCAGGTGCCTCTCTGTGTAAGACAGGGAAAGACTGATTTTCCAGGGTCATTTTACAAAAAGGATAAATCTGCTGTATGACAAGCACAGTTCAAAACACTAGAATTCTAGCAGTATCAAGAAAAAAATAATGATCCACAGAGCAACTTAAAACTGCTCATTATACTGAGGAAATACAATTCTTAGTGGTATGACAGAATGTTTCTCTTGAAATACCTACATTATCCATCTTTAAAAGGACAATAATGAAAGAAAACTTCTCTCATGGGAGTTACCAGTTGAAGAAGACTTCATGTCTAAAGATTATACAATGAAAGAATTCTTTAACATTGTGAAGATAAAATTAAGTTTACATGTATTCGTATGTTTCCATATAGCTTTTTATATGTATATAAAATATACATATATGTGTATATATGTATATATGTATAAATACATATGTATGTATGTAGATATACATATATATGTATATATACATATATAAAACTATATATCTATATCTTATCTATCTACATAATATATTATATATAAAAATTGTCAAGGACATCTTAAAGTAAGGGTTTGAGATCAGTTAACTCTGGATCAAACATTTTAACAGAAGTTAGTTGTCCACTCAATCAAACAAAAATATGATTTTATCTTCATACAATTTTGCCAGCTCTTTGACTGAGATGATCATTTGCAAAGTAAAACATTGGTTTGCTCCTTGAACAAAGTGGCTACTGAAAATGTTTTACTGATAAAATCAGAAACACTGCTCCTCAGAAATAAGCATTTAAATTGTTACATATTTCACTGTGGGCCCGACCATAGAGGGGGTGGAGAGAGGAGGATGAGTATATAAGTACAAGGAGAAATAGATCAGTATATAATTTTATTTTGAAATTTAAATATTCCTCTCACAAAAATTGTAGGAAAAATAAAAAGAAAATCAATAAGATATAAAATGTCTGAATAACCCAATCAGCCAACTTTAACTAATTGAGTTTTATAGAACAGTCCACCAAACGAAAGCAGAATACACATTCTTTCCAAGCACAATGGAACATTTACCAAAACAGACCATAAGACAAGTCTCAATCTAAAATGATTCAAACCGTACAAAGTGTATTCTCTGACAACAATTGAATTAGAAATCAATAAAAGAAAAGTATGTGTAAAATTCACAAATATTTGAAAATGCAACAACACATTTCTAAATAGCAAAAAGGAATGCAGGTGAAAATTACAAAATATTTCACCTGAATGAACATGAAAAGAAAATCAAAATTTGCAAAAGCCTACTGAAGCACTAAAAAATAAATTTATAGCAGTCGTGCCTTTCCTTATTAGGAAAGAAGAAAGTTTTCAAATCAGTGATCTCAGCTTCCACCTTAAGAAACTAACAAATGATAGCACAGGGAGATCAGCTCGGTGCTTTGTGACCACCTAGAGGGGTGGGATAGAGCGGGTGGGAGGGAGGGAGATGCAAGAGGGAAGAGATATGGGGACATATGTATATGTATAACTGATTCACTTTGTTATAAAGCAGAAACTAACACACCATTGTAAAGCAATTATACTCCAATAAAGATGTTAAAAAAAAAAGGAAAAAAAAAAGTAAATTAAACCCAAAATAAGCAGATAAAATATACTAAATATTAAAGTGAAAAACAATGTAATAAATACTATAAAATCAGTAGAAAAGATCAATGCAACCAAAAAGTGGTTTCCAAGTTTTTCAGATCGTAAAATTCATAAATGTATAGCTTGTCAGATCAAGAAAAAAAAGACAGAAATTACCAATGCCAGAAATGAGAACTGTGACATCACTAGAGATTCTGCAGACTTTGAAAGGATAAACAGAAAATATTATGAATGAATTTATTGCAATAATTTGACAATGTAGATGAAATAGAAACATTCCTTGACTGCCTATTAAAGGACACTGAAGATGAAAAAGGTGAGCAAAAGAGAAGAAAATTCCAGGCCTAGATGTCTTCACTAATGAATTCTACCAAGTCCATAAGAAATAACTAGTACCAATACTACACAGACTCTTCTACAGATTTAACAAGGAGGAAACACTTTGCAATCAAAGACATTACAAGAAAAAACAACAACAACTGCAGAACAGTATTCTCATGGATGTAGATATAAAAATCCTTAACAAAGTTTAGTAAAGTGAATCCAATAACATTTAAGCAGGGTCTATCTCAAGAATTCAAGGCTGGCTTAAAATTCAAAAATCGACTGATATAACCTACTTTATTGACACTAAAAAGGAAAATAGAAAACACATCAGTAGATGTATAAAAAAGCATCTGACAAAATCTAAAAGCCAAACATGATAAAACTCAGTGACCCATGAATAGAATGGAACTTCTTTAATTTTATAATATGAATCTATGAAAAACCTAGTGCTAACAGAAAGTGAAATACTGAATACTTTCCTCCAAAGATCCTCATTTCTTTGCAACATTATCTGAGATTTTAGGCAGTGATATAAGCCAAGAAAAGGCAGTAAAATTATCCACATTGGAAAAGAAGTAATAAAACTCTTTATTCCTAGAAGACATGATCATCTGTGTAGAAAATTCCGCAAGACTCTCAAAAAAACTTCTAGAATTAATAAGTGAATTTAGCAAGTCTGCATAGTACCAGATCAATATAGAAAAATACCATTAGTATTTCTGTAAACTAGCAATACAATCAGAAATCAAAATAAAAATATACCATATACTGTGGCATCACAAAATATGAAGTCCTTAAGGATAAATTTGGGGAAATACGTAACATCAATATCATGAATACTAAAAATAATTTTTGAGAAAAATCAAAGAACATCTAAATTAATGGAGAGATACACTGTGGTCATGGGTTGGATCACTTGATATTGTTAAGGTATAAATTCTCTACATATTGATCAATAGATTCTACCTAAACAAATCAAAATCCCAGCAGGTTTTTTTTTTTCTTTTGTAAAAATTGTCAAGCTGATTCTAAATTGCATATGGAAATGCAAAGAACCCAATATATCCAAAACAATTTTGACAAAAATACAAAGATGCAGGACTAACAGTACCTGATTTCAAGACTTTAAAAAGTTGTAGTTTTGGGACTTCCCTGGTGGCGCCGTGGTTAAGAATCTGCCTGCCAATGCAGGGAACACGGTTTCCAGCCCTAGTCCGGGAAGATCCCACATGCCACGGAGCAAGTAAGCCCAGGCGCCACAACTCCTGAGCCTGCGCTGTAGAGCCCATGTGCCACAACTACTGAAGCCCGGGCACCTAGAGCCAGTGCTCCACAACAAAGAGAAGCCACCGCAATGAGAAGCCCGCTCACCGCAGCAAAGAGTAGCCCCCACTCGCCGCAACTAGAGAAAACTACGCACAGCAACGAAGACCCAACACAGCCAAAAATAAATAAATAAATAAATAAATAAATAATTTTTTTAAAAGTTGTAGTTTTGGGGCTTCCCTGGTGGCGCAGTGGTTGAGAATCTGCCTGTCAATGCAGGGGACACGGGTTCGAGCCCTGGTCTGGGAAGATCCCACATGCCGCGGAGCAACTGGGCCCGTGAGCCACAATTACTGAGCCTGCGCGTCTGGAGCCTGTGCTCAGCAACAAGAGTGGCCGCGATAATGAGAGGCCCGCGCACCGCAATGAAGAGAGTGGCCCCCACTTGCCGCAACTAGAGAAAGCCCTCGCACAGAAACGAAGACCCAACACAGCCATAAATAAATAAATAAGTAAATAAATAACCCCCCCCCCAAAAAAAGTTGTAGTTTTAAGACAGTGTGGTATTGGACTAATAGAGCAGAATAGTTAGTCCAGAAATATACCTAAACAAAAAAGGATAACTGATTCTGACCAATGTGCAAATGCAGTTCAGTGGAGTAAGAATAGTCTTCAACAAATGGTGATTGAAAAAGAGGATGTCTGTGTGCAAAGAAAAATGAAATTTGACCTATACCTTAAATCATAAAGAAAAATTAGCTCACGATGAATCATAGACCTAAATGTACAACCCAAAACTCAATACTATCAGGAAACAGAGTGTTGAGAAATTATTTATGACTCTGAGTTTCTTGGATCTAGCACAAAAATTATATTTCATAAAGAAATATATTAATAAATTGGACTACACCAAAACTAAAAATGCCTGCTCTTCGAAAGACACTCTCAAGAGAATGAAAAGAGAAGCCACAGACTGGGAAAACAATTTGCAGATCATGAAGAAATTGTATCTAGAATATATAAAGAACTCCCAAAACTGAACAATAAGAAAAAACTCAGTAAAAAATGAACGAAAGTTTAGATTAGACACTTTGTAAAAGAAGATGGATGGCATATAAGCACCTGAAAAGTCTTTCAATATTATTATGTACTTACAAAAACATATATGAATGTTCATTGTAGCTTTATTTGCATTAACTAAAAACTGGAACAACATATTTGTCTATCAACAAGTGTATGGATAAACAAATTATGGCATATTTGGTACAATGGAATACTTCTAACAGTATAAAGGAACAAACTGTTATGTGCAACAACAAAAATGAATCTCAACATAATTATGCTGAGTGAAAGAAGTCAGACAAAAAAGAAAACCCCAGAAAATACAAATGTAATCTCTAATGGTTGCCTAGGAACAAGTAGGGGATGGGAGGAAAGAAAGGAGGAATTGTAAAGGGACATGAGGAAACATTTAGGGGTGTTCATTATCCATTGTGGTGAAAGATTCAATTGATGCATACTTACCACAAAACTTACCAAATTGGGATGAATTGGGAGATTGGGATTGACATATATACACTAATATGTATAAAATAGATAACTAATAAGAACCTGCTGTATAAAAAAAATTAAATTTAAAAATTTAAAAAAAACTTATCAAATTGTACACTTTAAATATATGTAGTTTTTATGTCAATTTTATATGAATAAAGAAGTTAAAAAATTAGAAAAGGCATATTGCAGTACAGTATAGAAACAAAAATAAATGAAAAAAATGACAAAGAAAATAATAATGAATCCTGGCTATATGTGAAACAATGTTCTAAGATGTTTACACGTATTATTTAACCTTCAAAACAACAGTATGAACTCAATATCATAGTTACCCAGTTTTACAAATGAGAAAATTCAGGCACAGAGATATTAAGTAATTTACATGTGGTCATTCAGCCAATTATGAGTACAGATTAGATTTAAACATTGACAGTTCAGTACTAGTACTAAACTAGTACTGAACTGTGTAGCAGTGGCTAGTACTAATGGCTTTCCTTTATTTTCTCTCAGTTACAAACATATTTGAGCTATTTACATTGATAGTAATGATGATAATGTAGACATTAACAATAGTAAGTTACTAAAAATTCTTTTGGTGGAAGCTACACTTCATGCAAACAGGATTCTGCTGTTTCCTTCTGTATTTCTCATGCATAGAAACAGCGCCTAGCTTATAGTTGAGGCTCATTAATCATGTGTTGAAATGATTTATTGAATTAAAAAACGAGGGTATGATACTATCACAACTTAGATGCTGTATTTTTAATTTTCAAAGATTGGCTTAATCCTTCTAGATGAAAAGATATATGGTAGTAGTAGAGTAAGGTAAACTTGATTAGAATACAAGTCAAGACTCCTGAATCCTGTCTTCCACACAAAATGATTTCTGAATGGCTATCACATGCCACTTCTAAGCAACTATTTCCCTTTTGGTAAAATTGATCTATTAGAAATGACCACTGACACTGAAAACTAATTTTTGCCACAAAATATTTTCCCCTTTATCTTCATGTTCTAGGAGTACTGTTATATTTAGGGTAACAAGAAATGTGATTTGAAGACTCATAAAGTAAATGAACTTTAATGTCCTTTCCAGGTATAAAATTCTGACTCTTTTAAGTTTAAAATAAAGAAGACTTTCCCCGTTTTTTTTTTAAGTTACCCCCTCTTTTCTTTGCCTTGAATTTCCTCTCTATGCTCACACCAAGGAAAGTCCTCTTGAATTCACCCTTTAATGTCTATCTCTGTCTCCATCTCCTGGAAGTTTTGCATTCCTCCAGTCAAAATTAACCTCTGTCTTCCATGTACTTCCCCAGCCCAGTGTTTGTACCATGTCGATAGAGTTTGTCACACTTTGTCCTAAATTGTTATGGAAGTGTTTGTTTCTCCAATAGAATGCACCTTCAGGAAGGAAAGAGCTGTGCCTTATTCATCTCTGAATTCTTAATCCCTTGCTCATGATTGGCTTTCAAAATTTGGCACTTTACAATTCATTTCACACATTTTTTTTTTTGGAAATAATGGCAATTAATTAGATGCCTTTTAAATTTAGCCTTTTATACTTAATTCCCTGGTGTTGATCAAGAAGTGAATCTGTTCTCAGGGAGAGAAGCAGCAACAGTTTCACTCAGACAGTATATAGCAGGTGCCTTTGTGCATCAAGCCCTGAACTACCCAGGGAAAAATGTATTCCTTAAGAAATAGGTATTGAAGATCAAAGTCCATCTTTATAATGACCTTCTTTATCTGTCTACTTCTGTTCTAGATAACAGATAGCTTTGGACATTTCGGCATGCTTGAGTTGCCTGCACTTATTTTTCTGAAATCCACACCATAGCAAAGTCCAGCTATAGTAGATCTAGATTTGCACTAAATTTCCCTTTTGACTTAATGTTCCATTTTTTGTTAGACCAGATCCAGAAGAGACAAGAAACAAAGATATGATTCAACTGCATTACACATTATAGCATCTGATTGCAAAAACAGGGCACTAAAACCAAAGTATGTATACCATGAAACAAGCATGGCCAGTAGATAGATATTTGCTTTAAATACTCAGGAGGTTTTATGATGATGAACAATATGATGTGTATAGAAAAGGCTTATAGGCCGTCAAATTCTTGAGCAAATCAATTTCAACCACTTTCTAGCCCCCGTTTATCCCCAGGAAACATAGTAGTAAATAATAAAAATGTTCTTTAAAAATAATCAGGAACTTTATTGATGTATTTATTACAGAAGAATAGGTGGTATTTCAACCATTCATTTGGATATGTTGAACATTTTAAGATGGAAAGGGAAATGGTAGTGTTCCATGGTAGAGCTCACATGGCACACACAAAAGCCACAGTAAGTAACAGTTTCTCCCCACACTTAGGCCCTGGAGCAAGGCTCTGCTGCCCTGTGACTCTGAGGGGTGGGGGCCTAGGCCTGACAAGGATTGGGGTTTGCTTGGTAGGTGGTGTGAGCCAGACTTCTGACACATGAGTCTGGGACAAGGGCACCAGAGCACCCAGGTGTGTCTCATCCCAGGATGCCCCTGCTGACCCAGTGCAATTACCAAGATCCCGGGAGACTGGGCTTCTTCAGGGAAGAGTAGTTGTGGCAGAAACAACTTTGCCCTGATTCTTCCATTCTCTGAGCCACCCCTCTTGCTCAGTGCATTAGCCCATTTTCTCCCTGCCCCTCCTTTAGGACCACACTTACTCCTCCCCTCCACACACACCCAGAGCCACACAGCGCACCCTGTGGGCTCCAGCCTGCATCCCGTTTGCCTGCCTGGAAAACTCCCCCTTCCATCCACCCAGACCAGGCCCCAGCCTTGGCCTGCCAGCATTCCCCATAAAGAAATTAAATTAAATTAAATTTAAAGGTTTGAAAGTTGAATTTATTACTATGAAACTCTTGCTGCCCTATTTTAATTATGAATATAATATTTTATGAAGTTTTTTGCTAAACATATTATTTACATACTATAACAACTATGAGGTCATAGAATTTAAAAAGTGAATTAACTATAGAGATGTTATACAACTCTCTGTTCCTGATCCCACCTTAAGCTGAAAAAAGGACTTAAGGTGTTATTCTATTTATATAACAAGGGTATTTCTGCCTTGGATGTTTATAACATGCTGAATGAGAATCAAATAATAAATCATTTTTCTGTCTTTGCTGAGATTTTATCAGCAATATAATCTTTCACTTATGCATTATTTTCTTATCACTCATTCTTCACATACTGAGTGGCTAATAGATTCAAGGTATTTTGCTAGACAGGGAATACAGCAGTGAGAAAGATGGAGAGAGCCTCTGCCCTCAAGGAACTTGCTGCATCCATTTTAAAATTACACAAGCAAAATATTTTGTATGCATAATATAATAATTAAAGAGTAATTGATAAGTTCAATTGTTAGTAGGTGAAATGTTATTTTGTGCCGAGTGTTACACTACGCAGTTCATATATACTGAGCAGTATAAGTTACAAGTAAAAATAAAATAACATATTTCAAAGTTTTTGTATGTAATAGAAAAAAGTATTGCTCAAACAAAATATAAAATAGAGATTTTTATATTAAATACTTTATATCATGATGCATTACTAAATTCAGAGTCTATTTGATTGTTTAAAAGTTTGTGAAGCAAATATTGTGTTGTATTTTTACATCAAATACATTTAAATATATATTTAACTAGTTCTTTTTCTTAAAGAAAAAAATCTATATTCTTCTTGTTTTTGTTTGGTAAACCAACTTTAGAGAAATGTATTTCTGTTAACTGGAATTTCATGGTTTAGTCTAACAGGGAAAGGAAATTATTTTGACAAGAACATTTTACTCTTTCATCATGGCCTATGTCTTCCTTGTTTTGTTTTGTTTCTTTTTTTTTTTTTTGGTTTGGTTTTTTGTTGTTGTTGTTTGTTTTTAGTAACCGAAGTATATAACACAGTGACATGAATAATTTAGGAACACATAACTGATTCTTTTGAATTCCTGAACAGGCAAAGTTCTCTGGTAAACAAATGCACAGAATTATCATTAGACTACCTTCTCAATGAAAAGTTTTCTCTAAGCAGAAGTTACTAATTTCCATCTCCTTCTTTGCAATTCTCTTATCTATTTCTTAGGCACATGCTTATTTTTCAACAGAGATATCTGCTCCCCTGTTTTTTAATTAAAAAATAAATCCCAACTGTTTTCACTCCCTGTATGGAAATGGTGAAGTTTTCATCTATTTTCATCTGACATTCATTATACCTGGTTTCTCTATAAGCTAATGAGCTTTTGATTTTTGTCTGAAAATATAGACTTTACTTAATAATTAATCACTGAATGCCAATAATATTTGACATCTGTGTTGAATGGCCAAAAATGTCACCAAAGAAATTTAATAATCTACATACTCCCAAGAAAATCAGCTAAAACAAAAAGAGGAGAAAACAGATATATAGAGGGGAAAAAAAAGCAGTGATTTTAAAGTGAAAGATAAATCACCTAATGGAATTTCTTTGCATTTAGAAGACAGATGATTCCTAGTTTTTAACATTTGAAACCATTTTTGTACATTTTTATGTCTGCAACCAAGATGAAAGAACTAAAGACAGAATTCTTTAAGTGCATCAAATTAGTTGTGGGAATGAATTGGTTAGTCAGGCAATCCCATTTGAAGCGATTTTGTAGACAGGGCTTATGCTGGAGAGGCTACCTTGGAGAGAAATGTAATTAGCATGTCCTCATTGATTATAAGCCTAGCAACACTGGAAAGAAGAAAAGACTTGAAGAAGAAGTGGAAGACTGTCACTGAAATAGAACATCTAATGAAAGTTTCTTGGGGTATTTTCTAGAAACCAACAAATGATTTACAGATACTTTCTGCTGGAGTCTTTCAACTAAAGGGTCATTAATCTCCTCCACACTTTCACATATTGAAAGCCAAGAAAGGATTTCTGGTAAGAACAATGACATTGTTTTGCATTTAAGCTCATGGGTGTAGACTTTGATGTGTTGTTTTTCCTTTCAACTAATTAAGTTTTCTTTCTACTCCCCCAAGTTATTTTTGTCAGCATTAGTTTCAGAAAACATTGTAAAGAAAGAAAAGTAAGCACAATAGAGTCGAAATGGCCTCCTGTCTATAAGAGTAGGCCTAGGCCTATGATGTCAAGATGTTGGGAGGACTGTTCAAAAAAAACAGAATTGCCCCTGATTTTCCCATTGTGAAAAGCATGTATTACTCCACAGGTTATTGGGAAAATGCTCCATTGTGCTCAGGGTGAGATTCTCTCAGAGAGAACATAAAATAAAAATTAAAGTAGAGGAAGCTTTAAAATGTGACATATTACATTTATGAGTTTTATTAAAAGCCACATGATACTAGTACTGAGTTTTTATTGATGATTTCTGAATTTTGATAAGGATGACGTACACACTTTTCAATACACTTTGCCATTTAACCAATGGCAGAAACGTTCCTCCACCACAGTTGATTACAATCACCTTAGGGAAAAAAATGTCTTACATTCTATTTTTTTTTCAAATTAGGAAAATATAAATTTTAAAGCCTTCTTCCTGGAAAACTCAGGTCACACTAACTTTTCATGATTTGGGGTTTTAGTTCAATGTAATTCTCTAAGACTGTTTTGTTTATATAAAATCACATTCTCAAAATGTTTCAGTGATAGACTTTTCTCATATTGTCATTTCCATATTCAAATGGAACTTCTTCTGATTTCAGGAATTACGTTAGAGCAGGGGTCCCCAACTCCCGGGCCATGGACAGGTGCCGGTCCGTGGCCTGTTAGGAACTGAGCCACACAGCAGGAGGTGAGCGGCGGGTGAGCGAGCGAAGCTTCCTCTGTATGTACAGCCGCTCCCCATTGCTCGCATTACCGCCTGAGCTCCGCTTCCTGTCAGATCAGCAGCGGCATTAGATTCTCATAGGAGTGCGAACCCTACTGTGAACTGTGCACGCAAGGGATCTAGGTTGCGCGCTCCTTATGAGAATCTAATGCCTGATGACCTGAGGTGGAGCTGAGACAGTGATGCTAGCACTGGGGAGTGGCCGCAAATACAGATTATCATTAGCAGAGAGGTTTGACCGCACAGAAACCGTAATAAATAAATTGCTTGCAGACTCATATCAAAACCCTATCAGTGAGTGGCAAGTGACAATTAAGCTGCATCTGGTGGCAGGCTTTATAGTGGCAAGTGAGTTGATGTACTTCAATTGTACAGCTGCATCTGGTGGCAGGCTTTAAGTCAGAATCTGACACTCATTTTAGTCCATGTGTGGCCCGCCCATTATTTTATTTACCACTTCTGTCCATGCCTCTTTCCCACACTGTGCACTTGTCTCAGTCACAGTTTTGGTAAGCCCACAAGCTAACTGTAGCCAAAATGAGTAAAAAACAAACGTTGCTGGAGAGCTTCTTTGAAAAGGGGAAAAGACCGATGATGAGAGAACAGAAGACTCTAAGACTGCCAACAAAAAGAAAGCTGCATTTAAAAGAAAATACCAAGAGTCCTACTTAAATTACGGGTTCATTGCAACAGGTGATTCACATTCTCCAAGCCCGCTTTGTATAATATGTGGTGACCGGCTATCCAGTGAAGTCATGAAAACTTCAAAACTGCTTCGCCACATGGAGACAAAGCACCCTGCATTAAAAGACAAGCCTTTGGAGTTTTTCAAAAGAGAAAAATGTGAACAAAAAGAACAGAAGCAATTACTGAAGGCCACCAGTTCATCAAATGTGTCTGCACTGAGAGCATCATCCTTAGTGGCTAACCGCATTGCTAAAGCTAAGAAGCCCTTTACCATTGGTGAAGAGTTGATCCTGCCTGCTGCTAAGCACATTTGTCATGAACTTTTAGGAGAGACTGCAGTTCAAAAGGTGGCACATGTTCCTCTTTCAGCTAGCACCATAACTAGACGAATTGATGAAATAGAGGATACTGAGGCACAGTTGTTAGAGAGGATTAATGAGTCACCATGGTACGCAATCCAGGTTGACGAGTCTACTGATGTTGACAGCAAGGCAACAATGCTTGTTTTTGTGCGATATATTTTTCAGGAGGATGTGCATGAGGATATGTTATGTGCACTTTTGTTGCCAGCCAACACCACAGCTGCAGAACTATTCAAGTCTTTGATGATTACATATTAGGAAAACTGAATTGGTCATTTTGTGTTGGTATATGCACAGACAGAGTGGCTGCCATGACTAGACGGCTTTCTGGTTTCTCTACTCAGGTCAAAGGTTGCTTCTGAACGTGAGTCTACGCACTGTGTCATCCATAGAGAAATGCTGCCTAGCCAAAAAATGTCACCTGAACTTAACAACGTTTTGCAGGATGTGATTAAAATTATCAGCCACATTAAAGTACATGCCCTTAACTCATGTCTGCTTGTGCAGCTCTGTGAGGAGATGACACCTTTGGGACTTCTGATCTCCAGAATTGTAAGATAATAAATATGTACTGTTTTAGACAACCAAGTTTGTATTTCATGTGATTAGAGGAAGCAGAAGAAAAAATGAAGGAATAGGACAAAATAGAAAATGTTTAAAATAGTTAATAATGGACTTTTGACAAGGAAATGATCAGAAATAAAAGAAAAAAACCCTCCAATGGTGAGGTTCCAACTCCTTCAAGCCCCTACCATCATCAGTCATATTGTTAGCATAGACTGTGCGATGTGGTCCAATGACACTCTTATCAGGCCAAACCTTCTAAGGGGTTAGAGATTATCTCCCAGGAGCTGAGAACAAAAGCCAAACATTTCTTTTGGCAAGTTTAATCCTTTTCTCCACAACATCATATATTTAAATTCTTAAAACACACTGTGATACATAGCTGCTTGAGAGGACCCTGCTCTCTCTGCTTAATTAATTCTTGCTGATCCTTCAGGTCTATGTCACCACCTTGGAAATGGCTTTCATAACCCAATTAACATGAAAATTTAGAGGTATAGCAGAGTTTACTCAGTGCCTCAATGTTACCACAAACCTACTTCATCTTCTCCACTTTCCTCAACCTCTTGGCCTGTCGTCTTTGTCCTTCGTGATCATGAGGTGGCTGCCATAGTTACAAACAATACTTTCTTACTCCAGCAATCTAGCAGGAAGAAAGGGCGTGAGCCAGGTCTTCTGCTTGAGAGGCTGTGATTTTTCAATCAAAGAAATAATGCCTCACAAAATTCTTCTTGCCCATAACTGGATCATATGGCCACCCATAGCTGCAGGAAAAGTAAGAAAAGTATGAATCCACCAAGGGGGAGTGGGATTATGATTGGTCAGGGTCAACCATGATACATTCCTTGGGGCTGCCTCATCTGAGCTTGGCCTTCCGTTAGAGGGAAAGTGGAGAATGGCTTCTGGAAAGGTACTTACAGTGACTGTGACATACCCCTTTCACTTATCTCAGTCCTGAATGCTAAGTGAGTCTTCAGTATAGTCAATGTATGAGTAAATGAATGGACTAGATTATAAATACATTAATTGTCATTTTTTAATATAACAGCTTTTCCTCTTTCCTTAATAATTTTAATGATTTTGGTCAGATTGCTTAATCTGAGCCTTATTTGTCTTCATCTGTAAAATGATGATAATATTGTTCTGGAGTATATTGAGGGTTCAAAGATTATAGCGATGTGTGAAAGGGTCTTTTACATGCCTCGTATATAGTGGATGTTTCACAATAAGAAGAAATATATAAAAACTGTGTCTTGAAATGTAGAACAGTTAGATCAGGAAGCACTATGCAAGCAAATATCCGTGGAAAGGATCATTGTGTTCTGTATTTAGGTTTTAATTAGGTTTCTTACATATATTTGAGGGGGCAAGGCCAGTCGCACACTAGAAAAGAAGCTGCCGGTACTGACAGGTGAGTGCAATAGCCCACCCTCTGAAACTCCCTCACTGTTTTTGATGTTACTTCTTCCTTGAATTCATTTGGATTAAGTAACTCCACCCAGACTATTATAATTTTAAAGATATATATATATTCTACTAATTATAGAAAAATAGGACAGACTCTGGAACCATACTTTGCCCCACCCATACTCTTGCCTCTTTTGCTTTTGTCTTTTCATCCTGGAAAAGCAAGTTTTGTCTATTCGAAAGAACCTTTTGTTAATTTACGTGTCAACACTGTAGATAGGTTAATTGAGAGTGACTTTATAAGGACAACCATTATATTCAGAATATAAAGGAACCTCACAAAAGTGCTTTATGAAATATCAGATACAATGTGAGCATTTACTCAGTGTGGTAGAACACAGCCACTGTTGCTTGCAAAGCCCCAAGCCTGGAAATGTACATGTGTGGTGATTCCTATGTAATGTGTTAAGACCTGTTAGGTTGAACAGTTCCAGGCCATGTGGCGTGCTTATAAATCTAATACCAGGAATACAGAAACGAGGTCTCTGGAACATGCAGTTCCAGAGCAGTTTCATTGTCATGGAAGCAGCCATATATCATCTGACTAATGGATAAAAGTACTGAGGGCAAGTTGACTCAGAGTTCCTTTGACATGGCACTATGCCCACATTGAACAGAGCCTGTAAAACCAGATGTCCTCAAGAGGTTAAAGAAGTCACAGGAGAGTTTTCACTACTTTACTCTGTGTTGTATCTTTTGACCTATCTTTTTGGATTTAGTATTTTACTAAAATGAAGAAACGCTTGCTATAATCTTGAATACATATCCAAATATCTGATTTTTTGCTGACCTATTAATTTCCTGAAAGTTTTTAGGCAGAAAAACTACCTCTACTGTAACTACAATAATAAAACCAGCTCTCAGTGCTGTGAAAACAAATTTTCTTTAAAAACATACATTGTTTTCACTCACACAGCATACTTCTTCTCCTGAGTCTGTTAGGTAAGCCTGCCACTATTATAATCACACTCTGGACATTTGAAGTATTCAAATGAAAAGCATTATGGAATTGCAAACATACAATAATGAGTACGATTTTTTATTTTAAAGAGAGAATGCTACTTCTCTTTAATGTGACTTCCTATTATATTCCTCTTAGATTATTCCCAGTGCTATTATAATGTATTCCTAGAAAAAAAAATTCTTGCCTCTGTTACATTTTAAAAATCTTAGAATGATATATTATAAAATATGCTTTTGGAGCAAGCTGTTTTTACTGTTATGGTTCTCAAATAAATCAGGAATCAGAAGAGAAATTACCTACTGTTTATTAGTCTATGTATGTTAAGCTCTAGGAAAGGCAAATTGGAGCATGGTGTGAATTTGAATACTAAATATTATATTAGAAAAAATAGGTAAGCACATCATATGCAGTTTCTCTCCTTATTTAAAACTTTAATAGTCTTTTTAAATACACTTTCATAGCCAATGTGACGCCACTGCAGTCCTAGAAGCGTCATGAGCACCTTACATACCACAAAACTTTGTTTCAATCTTACAAATACCAGAAATACACATTGCAAAATGTATTATTAATCTGATTCTTAGGATACTGTGGATTT
Organism: Balaenoptera ricei; assembly: GCF_028023285.1. Lineage (NCBI taxonomy): Eukaryota > Metazoa > Chordata > Mammalia > Artiodactyla > Balaenopteridae > Balaenoptera > Balaenoptera ricei. The sequence continues at coordinate 82,789,551 of NC_082641.1, forward strand.
TTGTAGAATAAATGAAAACATAATTTCCTAAAGTGCATTCTGCAGAAATGTAGTTTCTCAAGATGCCCAAAAAAAGAACACAATTCTCTGGTTCATTATGTTTGGAGACCATACACCATAAGACTTCTTTGGAGATTCAACATAAGTTAAATTATTAACATCTCAATAAGCCCTGAAACAAAGACAGACAGACAGATAGATAGATAGATAGATAGATAGATAGATAGATAGATAGACAGATAGATAGATAGATTTAAGTTAGTTTAACTTGCAGTTTTCCTCTTTAATTTAGACTGGAAACTTCCCTTTCTGCCTGACCTGCAGTACTACCCAGTAGAATTAGGGTCCCATAGAATTTGTTTTTGGAAAAACTAAAGTCAGGCAAATATTAACGAACCAAAGTTCAAACCAGCATTATGCCTGGCAGAGTATCTGATAAAAGTCACAAAAGCTTCTGTGGAGTAAAACATGGTGTATAAATGTGTCTCTATTTTTTACAAGAAGAAAGATCAAAGACATGGAAGCCCTGACTAGTTGTGAGGTACTATGAAAACGCTGGTAAGCTATTTTATTGACGTTGCTTAATCCTGTCTTAAAAAGTGGTTACCAACTTATTGTTTAGTTCTCTGGCTGTTTTCATATCTAGGGTATAATGGAGGTGTAAACTCCTGATAGCTTCTCTTTTATTATATCATATATTTTATTGATTTTATGTTATTTCATGGCATTTATAATACTAATGTCATGGTATATATTTACTATTACCTTTTATATGACTCCAGGGAAGCTAACATTTTTCATTAACATTGAAAAGCAATATAAATACTTTCAAAAGTTACTTTAAAATTGCTGTATATCCCATATGATTTTCAACTGGCAATTACCAAAATTTAAATATATACTACTCATTGATCTGTTTCAATCAGCATATAGCAGTTTTTTTGTAAACATACTTGGGAAGATTCTGTGTGATTTACCTTTAGGACATTTTAAGTATTTGTCACTTTTGAGTGTCATTATGAACTTGGACCCTTTATAGAATCAACTTGATAGAATTGACTGCAATTACTGTTTTCTTTTCAGGAAGCACAAATTGTCACTATTTGGCAGGAGGGGACTCTGATACTCTGGCTTCTTCATTCTTATTGGTACTATTTTAGACATCTTTGAAATTATCTTTACTTTTTGATGGTAACAAGATATCCCTGGGTTATCTTGACTTTTCTTGCCCTAAACTTTGATTTAACTGACTCTTAGTCCAACATTAGAGGTCTAAATTTGAGTGCTAAATTTCACTGAAAATAGCCCTATCTAACCATGTGTGGCAAGCAGGGTGACACCAGAAGTTTCAGAAACTCCTTTGTGTCTGAGAAGGGTTTTTTTTTTTTTTTTTTTAATTTCATGAGGTTATATTTATTTCTCTAGTTTAATTTTAAACTTAGAGTTCTTATCCTGTTCTGCTATAAATTTTATTTAATGCATTATTCATTTTGTTGAGCTAGCAGCTTATCTCCTTTCTATCATTAGAGCTTTTATTATCAAATGTAATAGAATATGCTGTTTAGTTTCTGTTGAAGAATGTTATTAAGTTTGTTGTTTATATTGCTCAAATATTTAAATAACTATGTAACCAACATAAAACAGTGAGTAGCATTTTTTAAAATTTTCTGTAGGCTATCTGAAATATTGAAAATAACTCACAAATCAGTTATTTCCTGCCATTGATTTAATAATTTGTGTAGATGAGTGGCAAAACATAGTTTGGATCTGAATGTAGTGATCAGACTTAAGCCTAATTTTAAAGCAGATTTTGAAAGTGGCATCATAAGTGTAGTCAGGCAGGATTCCTGAAGGACTGGACAAGGTACAGAGTTGAAGCAGCTCTTGCTCATAGCTGTACCATGTCATTGGGTGGAAATGACCGGAAGTACTACTACCTTAAGGAAGTGATAAGAGTGACCATGATGAGTGGTCCAAAATGTCTTCTTTAATTATAAAAGGATAAATATTCTGAAAAACATTTGAGAAAACAGGCTATGCAAGATAGCAAGGAATTTGAAAGCAATGAAATCAAGTGAGGCTGGAATAATTCCTAAAATGGTTTGCTGTTGACTATTGGCAAGTGCATTCTCAAAACACTAAAAAATCTCATCATAGACTAGATATTAAGGAATCAGAAAAGAACCATACTCTGGTATTTATTTAGCAGGAATGGTGGTGTGAATAATCAGAACTTTCCTTTGTTTGTACTAATGGAGATCACTGGCAGTATGTAAGTAAATAGATGAAATAGTTTGATTGCTGTTAAGGGTGAAAACCAGGTGCTAAAACACACACACACAAACAGGTGTGTGTGTGTGTAAGATCACTTCAGTAAGAGCAATGGCCTACCTAGATTTAGACAAGAACCTATGGCTCTGTGATATATAAAAGTCCAACCAAATTAAATCATAAAAAAAACCCTATAATAAATTAGATGAGGAGAACTGACATTTTTATTTTACTAGTAAATGTTTATATTACTATAATGTTGATTATTTCTCTTTGACCAGATTAATATGAATATTGATAAAACTCACAAATTCACAGAGAGTGATAATAATAATATGTTGGATTTTTGCAATAGTTTGAAATTGAATATTTTGCAAATAGATAGTTATTAAGCTTTCTCAAATGCATAAATATATTGAAAAGCAAACTATTCAATATCTTGTATGTAAATGAAACTTTTTCTGTTATTAAATGAGCTGACTTGTTTTGTTTGTTTCAAATTGCTTCTAATGTTGACAATTTAGTTTCAAAGTAATAGATAATTTTCTTAGATCTTAGGTCTTTTCCTCAGGAATAGTTTGCCATTTTTCCACATCAATTTTGAGGATTGTGTTTGCATTATCAGCTTCTGATTGTGTTGGCATTAATATTCTTTCAAAACGAGAGATATTTAAAAACTTGATTTTAGTCCTGTATAGTCACTGTGAGTAGTGAAAATTGATTGATATCCAGTTTTATGTCAATGCAAGACATTTTTATTTCCAATCTTACTACCAGTGTTGATAAAAACATGTACTTTGAGTAAAGTGAAAACACCCAGATGGTATCTAGATACAAACAAGATGTTAGCACTTAACTTTTATGTGGAGAAGAATGTGTACTTTGAGGAAAGCTTTAATAATTAGAATAAACATATTATGAGGAAGAAGGAAGACTTGGCAAGAAAAGAATATACCCCAAATAGTATTTTTATATTGACTATGACTATGAAATAACAGATGTTTTTTCTGAAAAGAAAAGCTAGCCCCAAGATGATGTAATCACACATTTGAATAAAGCACCAAAAACAGTTGAAAGGAAACTAATATATTTGTAATAAAATAAAAAATCAGATTTTTTCATTTTCAGAGGGAAAGAGCACAGTTCAGTTAGGCTGAAAGGTCTTAACTGACTAGTCAATATTTGAATCTAAATTTCAAGAAACTAAAAGGTGATTCCTAATATGGCTTCCACCATCACTTTTCAAGATTTAATTTTTACAGTGTGTTAGATATTGAAAGTTAATACTATGTTGATTTAATCCTCTTCAGTGTTAATATATGAAGACATTAGCTAAAATGGCAGTTAACTAGTTTAACTGGAAGTTGTTTATTTCTATACAGCCCTTTGGTTTTAATGAGGCCTCAGAATGCTTTCTAGGTGCTTGATTTGAAAGTGGGTGGCTTGTTCTTTTAAGGAGATATTTTTTGAAGCTATTACAACAGCTATTTTTTTTTTTTTTTAACATCTTTATTGGAGTATAATTGCTTTACAATGGTGTGTTAGTTTCTGCTTTATAACAAAGTGAATCAGTTATACATATACATATGTTCCCATATCTCTTCCCTTTTGCATCTCCCTCCCTCCCGCCCTCCCTATCCCACACCTCTAGGTGGTCACAAAGCACAGAGATGATCTTTTAAAGTTGTATTTTCAGGATCTACCACATTGAAGCTTTAGGGAGTTAAGTTTGGAAGAAATAAAAGAAAGGACCACATCAAAATTTTATTTCATCTGTAAGATGATGCTAACTGATTATATGAATACTACAAAAGAGGATGAATTAAAATTATAAATGGAAGAGCTAATGGACAACCTCAAGAAGTACTAGTATATGTTTGGAGGATAACTTTTCCCTGAATTTTACTGGTAAATAGACTATGTTTAAGGTCAGAGTGTTAGGATGGATAACCATTAATGAAAATAACTTTAAGCAGTAAGAGTGTCAAACACGTACTAAGAACTTCATGTATTTCTCACAGATAGGAAAACTAAGCTTAGAGGATTTAGGTTACCTAGCCAAGAGACAAGGCTATAAAGTGGTTGAATTAGCAGAGAAAATGTTTAGAGCACCTCCCATTGATATAATTTTTGCACATTTTGAATGACTTTACATCTGATCAAATTTTACAAGGAGGACAGGAATTCACAGTTTTTTCTTTCATTGTCCCAGCCTTGTCAAAGATATGTATGAGAATCTCTTGGCATGGCCTCTTAACATCTTTCTTTCTTATTGTATCTCCTATGTTCAGAGTCACAGATGATTCCCCAGGAACATGTACCCTATTGTGCCCTCAGATAAATGAGACTGGGGATCGCTGCAGATGGCATTATTTCATTCTTTTTCTATAGCTGAGTAATATTCTATCATATATATATATATATATATATATATATATATATATATATTTCATATTTTCTTTATCCATTCCCATATTGATGGACACTTAGGTTGCTTCCATGTCCTGGCGATTGTAAATAGCACTGCTATGAACATCAGGGTGCATGTATCCTTTCAAGTTAGAGTTTTTGTCTTTTCTGGATATATGCCCAAGAGTGGGATTGCTGGATCATATGGCAGCTCTATTTTTAGTTTTTTAAGGAACCTCCATGCTATTCTCCATAGTGGCTGCACCAGTTTACATTCCCAGAGAAAAGATATTTTAAACATTTAAAATACAGTATGTGTAGTCATAGTATTATTCAGCATATGAAGTTACACTTTATGTGTAAGTTAATTCAAATTGTTGTATTGGAGCCGGAGGCAAAAGAGAAAGATCAGCGATGTTGATACTATCTCTATTGAAAATCTTGTGTTTTTTTAATTTCTCATGGATTTTTCACATTCTTTTATTTTTAAAAGTTGCATTTAAATATTATTTATCTTGATTTCTTATTTTTGGGAACTCCTTAAATTTTCACCATAAACTCAGTTCTGCTGAATGTTGCTTCTAACCTTAGCAAGCAGTTCAGTTTAAAGGTATCTTTATTTCAGTGTTCACTGGAATTGTTACAAGGAGCTGAGTGTCAAATATATGGGCCTTTTCTAAAGAAAGGATTGAGAATAGTGACGTATCAGAACAACTGCAACGTGACGTAATCCAGAAGCCACAATTTGTGTGAGGTTCTCATGTGTATATGAACTTCTGTAGGCTTGTTTTTAAACTTTGTTAGTGTGGACTGTGGAAGGCCCATGGTATCCACAATCCTTCTAAAATGAGGGACTCAACTTCCAAACCCTTTGGCCCCTGGGGAATCTTTTCAGGTCTTGCTTTAAATTTTTCTCTTAGGATGACTTTACAATAAGTACTATGGGTTGGACTGTGTCCCCCCATAAATTCATATATTGTAGTCCTAACCCCCAAGTACCTCAGAATGCACACTTATTTGTAAATAGGGTCATTTAGGATGTAATTAGTTAAATTAAGATGTGGTCATGCCTGAAGTAGGGTGAGCTCCAATCCAGTGTGACTGGTGTCCTTATAAAAGGGGAAGATTTGGACATAGATATGCACACAGGAAGAACATCATGTGAACATGAAGGCAAAGATGGGGTAATTTATTTCTAAGACAAGGGATGGCAAAGATTGCCAGTAAACCACTAGAAGCTGGGAGAAAGGCATGGAACAGATTCTCCCTCACTGTCTCAAAAGAAAGCAATCCTGCCAACATCTTGATCTCAGACTTCTAGCCTCCTGAACAGTGAAACAATAAATTTGTGTTGTTTAAGTTACCCAAATTATGGGACTTTGTTATCGCAGCCCTAGGAAACAAATACAAGTCTTAATTTAGGACATGATCCTTATATTGCAGGTTTGGTCTTTTTGGTTTTTCAGTGGGATTCCAGGGAGATATTCAGTAGGTTGAACAATTCTGACAGAGTCAGAATTCCTGTGTCCCAAGGAACTCTTCTTCTACTGGAGTTTTTCATTTTCTAGTATCCCCCTCTCAGTCTTTGATCAGCCACTTTCTGGTAGACATGAGTGGTCTTAACCTGCAGATGCACAGCCCAGCCCTCAGCCATGGGCTCACAAGGAATCCCCATGCTGACTTCTGAATTCCAGTCTCTACACAGCCTCTTCCTTATCAGTACCCTGGCCTGCGGAGTCCTGCCACTTCAGCTGACCAGCACTCCGATCTCTGCCTCCTCAGTACAGTGGCACTGCCATGCTCTGCAGAATTCCGAATGTCTCTGCAGCCCAAGTTCCACCCAGTCAGAGACTCCTCACATCGTGGAGTCATTTCCAAAGTTCTGTCAAGAATTGCAGCTTTGCATTGACTGTTGTCCTCTTTGTGAAGCCCAATGCCTCATATGCTTCGTCCAGTTCCAAACTTGTTTCCAGCAGACAGACTAGTCCAGTTCCAGTTATTCTACCAAGGCCAGGCTTTAAGAGTGAAACGTGGAATCTAATAATTTAGATACTGATAAGCTACTATCTAAATATTTAGATACTGATAAGCTACTATCTAAATTTCTGTGGAGGTTTGATTAAAAAACTATATCACATCTGCCCCATCGCTACTATAATCTTTTGGGTTGATAGTAAATCTCTCTTCTTTTTTTCTCCCTAGTTGATTTTCAGAAGAAATATAAAGAGGGAAATTGATGAAACTGTAGAAGTGCAATTCTAACTTCTCTTCCAGAAGCCTGATGAAAACTGTTCCATTCAATTTTAAATGTTGACTTAAAATCTCTTTGCCTAGCCAAAGAGCTATTTTAGGTGTAAGGAAAGTGGATAGTAAACCTAAATAGCTTAGAGAATCTCACAAATCACATTTTCCCAGTCTTTCTCAGTGAAACCTCAAATCTATACCATGCTCAAACAACTGCCCCCAAGCTCCTCTCCCACCCCACCCCCTTTCTTATTCTGTCTGTTCAGTTTGACTGTAAGGGTTTTGTGATTGCTTCATTAAGCAGTTCCATTGACCAAAATATATAAATGTTACAGCTCTGGGTCAACAAAGTCCCATAGTAATCACACAGAACAATGCATTAACCTTTTCTCTCCAGCCTAAATAGTTTTCTGATATCATGATACTGTATATTGTATTAACCTAGAGTGAGACGTAGTATATTTGATACTGACAGATCTTCACCTCATAGAAGAAAATAATGGTTTAAATCATTTGCTTTTGGCAACAAAAATTGGTGATCAGTAATCTCAGGTGATCATTGTTATTTCAATTCTTACTTAAAGGAGTTGAGAGAAAATAGGTTAACTTTTTTTTGAAATCATAATAACAGTGATTTGATTTGCACATCTTAATTCTCCAAACAATCCTTAATAAAAATACCGTAAGCTGCCAGATGAGCACTGAAGATACAGTAATCAGTCATCAATAAAGAATATTTTTAGAACTGACAGATTTAACCATCTTGGACTGTTCATAACAACAGACACTAAAGACAATATAGAATATAGAAAAGACGCTAGCCAAATAGAACTAAACAAATTATAATGAGACAAACAAAACTAATCAAAATACAAAATACTTTACAAATGTGACTATTTGTTATAGCAGGTAGGTGATTTTGACCCAAATGTTGTCAAAAAGTATGTTGTTATCTGGTCTTGTATTTCAAGTAATATTTTTTTTTGCATAATATCATTAAATCTATTTTCCAAAGAAAAGTACTAAGGTTTTTTACAACTATCTTGATAAGGCAAGCTATCCAAAGAGCAATATTTTAATATCAGATTAAACAAGAGAACACCTTCAGGGAGTGGATGGTCTCCTTTAAACAATAAATTCCCTCATATATTAAAATACTTTACATGCATTGCACTAGGTTTTCAGAGAAAAAAATTTCAGGAGAAAAAACACATACAACATTATTATAGACAATTATTTAGAAAATAATGGGAGTTGTGGAAACTACATCTTCTAAATAGAAAATTAAGCAATACCTGCATGAATGAATGTTTCTAAGGAAAATAAGATTTCTGGGGTGACAACATTTCTCCCAATTTTCCATAAATTTAATATTTGTGAGATTGAGAGGCAAAACAACTTATAGACATTAGTGATTCTCCTTACTCTAACCTATTTTTTCTAGTACTGATCAAAACTAGCAACCACATGTATAGTTTTTTTAATGTTTATTATGTATTGTTTGTATCCTGCTTCTAAAAGGTAAGCCCAAGAGACTCTAGAACCTTTTCTGTTCTTTTCACTGATGAATACAAAGTGCCTAGGCTAGTATCTGTCACATAGAAGGCATTTGGTAAATGTATGTTGATCAAATAAATGGATGATTTAATGAGTGAATGAAGGCATGGGAATAAATCTTGCATGACATTTTTCAGTAACAGCTTATTGTGTAGGTGAAAACTGCCTACACAATGAGTCAGACACAGATAGTGAAACATTTCATAAAAGAAAATCTCTTTGTTCCCATATTAAGAATGTAGAGCCCATGTTCGTTCTCATATGCTTATGCTGGTTTTCTCAAAACCTTGTTTCCATATATCCCCCAGGAAAGACACATTGCAGTTTTCAAAGCCTTGCAGTATTACAATCTCTCAATACATTTGGAGCAAAGTATATAAGGAATTATGTTTTTCTGAAACTTGTTTACATAGAACTTCTGATTTCAATTTTTAGTTCTACTAAAATGTTATGATAGTTCCTAGAAAATGAAATAGATCCATTCTTTCATTTCATGAATCATGTGAACTTAGTTCTTCAATGCATGTATCAATTTTGCTATGATCTTTTCTTACATAAGAATGTTTAATGGTTATGTAACAATGTAGTGATCAAATTAAAAATATTTTTAATCCTATACTATGATTATCATTGAACTAAAAGTTAATATCTGTAAGAATTCAAATTTGTTAAATATATTGTGTAAAACAAATTAATAGTGCCCGAATAGCCAGTTTTAAGGTTTCTGCCCAAGAATATGAGTACTTTTATGATTTTCAGAAGTCAGTTCCTATATTTAGAACCTTAACTCTTAAAACAGTAGGCTTGTTAAAAATATTTTAGATCATCTTGGGATAAGATATATCTTCAATTATTTCTTTCAATTCAATTAGTTCTGTGGCACTTTACTATAAAAATGTAATAATTCTAATTGGTGACGTAGATAAACACCTTAAAAAGGAGGAAACCAGAATTTACAATCAAGTAGAATCCATTCCATTCGATTACGAATTGATTTTTAGTTAATTTGGAATAGGAAGTATAGCAGAAAACTTTGATTCCAATTGCATGTGACAGAGGTAATTCAGGGATATTACGCATTTACTGCTTGGTAATAGAAATGCGAGTTACTCATTTAAAGATGCCATTTATTCAAGCAGAAATAAGAGCTATCAAAGATAGTGGAAAGTCTGTGTATTTTGATCTTTGTCCTTTTTTGATGATATTTGAAATTGGGGGCATTCTGAGCTCTGAAAGATTCAAGGAGACTTGAAATAATATCAGTGGGGCCTGTGATCACAAACAATATGTAAGTTATAGTGAGATTCAGGATGTGTCTTATGGCTAGGGATGGTGTATTTGTTGATCATTTCCTAAATGTTGTATTTGTGGCACTTTTGCATTTTGGATGAAGAACATCAGTAAAGGAAACTAACACAATGGAATATTTTAAATGGATATTACATATGAAATTCAAGATCTTTGTGTAACAGATGGATATTATTTTGACTTTCTTAGTAACAAAGGGTATAAGTAACATAGGAGGGGGACTCTCCTCAATATATCATTATGTACTTTATTCCATGAATATTTACTAAATATCTGACAAGCACTGCTGTTTATTAATTTATCCAGTCACCACAGTGTCTAGTAAGTGTCACTTACTAGACACTGTGGTTCCAGATAATATGCTATTTGGTGAGGAGATGCAGTGACACAAGACATGGTCCTTTCTCACAAGAAGCTTAAATAGTTGAGGAGATAGATGAGTAAATCAGTCATAATATATATTAAAACATTTTAATTTTTATTAATTGGTTTATTTAAATGTTAAAATTTGTCTAAAAGTTTATGGGAGTAGAGAGGAGAAAGAGGGTTTGTGACATGAGGTTATTCTAAATTAGAATAATGAATATGTATGAATTAGACCAAAAAATGTGAGTTGCTTGCTACTGATAGAGGGACCTTGGAGACATGTGTTGGTGTGATACATAACTGCTTCAAAGGGTAGTTGTGGGAACCAGAGAAGGATGAGGTTACTCAGAAACTAAATGTCCAAGGGCCTGCAATGAAATGCTAAGTGATATCAGCACAAAGGAAGAAAATGATCGCATAGTATTTTAGAAAGAATATCTGGCTTCTGGTGCCAGCAACATAGGCAACTTGAGTGATTCTTATCTATTGTATATAGAATGACAATAGGTTAAAATTTCAAAACAGTTTTAAATATTTTATTTCTAAAGCTAATGGGTTGAAAGGGTCTCTCAAATGACAATTATATGTTGCAGGTGTTTATTTGATTCAGGAAAAAAGTCCAAACTGTTTAAAAGTTTTAAGTTTAGAATTTTGATTTACCTTTTTTTAAATTATTGTACTTAAACCAAAAACTTCTCCACATTTTACTTTGAAAAAAGCAAACAGTCTTTTTAATGTAAAGTTTAAACCCTTTGCGAGAAAAACTACCTATCAAAACTGGAGTGTACATCTTTTGTGGTAATAGCAAAAAAAAAAAAAAAAAAAAGAAAATCAACTACAAAGACCCCAGTGTAAATATTCGGTGCACTCTCACTAGGCATAATAGTTTACTGAAATGCAGGTGAGGTCTTAGTTAATTTGTCAGTTACCACTGAAATAAAAAAAAAATTAACGTATTTTGGAAAATGACAATATACATGTAAATATTATTAAATGTTTAAAAGGATCCTTTACCTTTTTACACATTGAAAACACATTTGCAGACATGTTAATTGGAAATACAGAAAACTGGCAGATGTAGGGTCTCTATAATCACAAACATAAAGACACTGGGCATAAAATACAGTAGTTTCTTAGATGATAAAATTTTAACATGCTACGAACTAACAGGGTGGATCAAAGAAGTGACATTTATTAGATGCATCAAAATGGATTAAAACTGTCTTGGGTAGACAGGTTAACTTCATGAAAGGCAAGGATAGTCATAAAATCAAATGTATTAAACTATAAGCACAAGCTGTCATGCATGTCTTGGTGAAATTAGGTTGAGAAATGTTCTTTTAATGAAAAAGAATATCAATTTGATAAATGTAAACTCCCTTGATTGAAATTATTTTAGGACAAACATTAAATAGTTCATTTAATGGCAAAGGAAACAAAGCTCCTATATTCTTCAAAGATATTTGAATAAACTGTTACTCTTTGTTACATTAGCCATGTTCAATCAACATAAAATCATCTCTTCTAAAAATTCAAATGAAGTCAATTTTTCTTCTGATGAATATGCTTTAAACAATTACTTTTCAGTTCCAGAAATTTGGGCTATAGTAATTTTCCCATCCCAATTGCCAGTTCTGGTTTAGGTATTTTTGTATAATAGTATCTCTATAGATAACTTTGTGTTTCTTGAAAAATAATATATGTATTTTGAAACCCAGGCTAATATTTATTTCAAAACAATAGTGTTTTGAAGCTAGTATGAAACACCATTAACTGTCATTTGAATATCAGTTATAATGTTATGCAACAATTAATTTCTAATAGATGATCATGAATAAATGAATGAATTACTAAACAAAAACTAGTCTTAATGGTTGAGAAACACAAAGGTGTAGTTCTCTCTCTGGCTACATATCCACTATGGTTGGTGGGTGGCTATGCTTTTTATTTTTTATTTCATCATCATTAACTAAGGATGATGGTTCAGCCAGTTTGAGACAGTGTGGACCATTGCAGCAGAGGTAGAAATGCACACTGGTCCTTATATCCTCAAAACTGCTGCTAACAATTCATCTGCATAATCAAGTCATATGGCTGATTCTGATATCAAGATGGTAGGGAAGTATTATGTTCACTCTGGCAAAATAATTTTATATTGTTGAACAGAAATACAACGTACTTACCATAGCTAGTAAGTGAAATATTTGGAGATTGCAAAGAAACCACTGTCTTTTTGATCCAAAGCCCAACCGTTAACCTCTACGTTAGTGGTACACAACTTTAGTAAAAAAAACAACTAGAGTGTTATTTTAAAAATGAAAATGCTCAGTTCCTAACTCAAAAGATGCTAAGGTCAATATATAGATGAGATATTGGTGGGCTGTTAAACTGTTAGTGGGTTTATCAACTGTTTGTTTTGTTAGTGTTGTCATTTACCAAAAATTCAATAGACAGAGATCAACAAAGGACAAAGAAAAGGATATTAAAACTGCTACAATTGATATGCTCCATATTCTTGTGAACATGAGGAAAAGCATGAACATGATGAGAGAAATATATGACATAAAAACGTCACAGAAAAACTTTAAGAAAGGAAAATACATCTGAAATGAAGCACACATGGATAAAATTATAAGCAAACTGATCAGAGAAATACAAAATGAATAGTGCTATATATTTACAAAAATTTGTGTTTATATTAAAATTTGTGTTTATATTAACTCTCCCACCAAATACGGTGTTACTAATGAATTCTCTTAGACATTTCAGAAGGAAAAATTGCCAAATTTACAGAGTTTTTTCCGTAAAATAAAGGAGGATAAATAGCTGCTCAGTTTGACAAAACTCAATGTCCATTCAGGATAAAAAATGATCAGCAAACTTAAAATAGTAGGGAACATCCTCAAACTGATAAAGGATAGCTACCAAAAATCTACAGCCAAAATCATACTAATGGTGAAACGCTGAATAGTTTTTCCTTAAGTGTGGAAACAAAACTAGGACACCTCTTTTCATCAGTTTTATTTGACATTGTACTAGATGACTTAGCCATTCCAATAAGGTAAGAAAAATATAGTTAAAGATTAAAAATGAAGACGTAAAAACTGTCTATTTGCAGATGTTATGATTGTTTACATAGAAAAATCTCGGGAAATCTATAACACAGCTAAGAAACCAAATTATTGAATGTATCACGTTAGCAAGACACACGTTTAATATAAAAATTGACTGTATTTGTATATGTAACAGCAAAGATTAAAAATTTGAAATTTAAAAAATGAATTAATATTAGTTTAATTTCAATTAATTCTTTAAATTAAAAATAATTCCATTTTTGGTAGAAAAAGTACATAAGACTATATCTAAAAACTTGTGCACAAGTGTTCTACATTGAGAAGTAAAAATATTGCTGAAAGTTATATAAATGGAAAGATATGCCATGTTTGTAGATTAGAATATCAACAGTGCAATAATAACAGTTCTCCCCATACTGATTTCTAGATTAAATTACATTTCCAATGAAAATCCCAGCAGGTTTTATTTCTGGAAATTGACAGAATTATTTTTAAATTAATAAAAGAATGCAAGAGACCTATACGATTCAAACAATATTTAAAAAGAATCATGTTGGATAAGTTACCTTATTTCAAGATTTACAATAAAGCTATAGTAATCAGGATTTCTTTTTTCAGAAAAAGAAATACATAGCTCAATGAAAAAGAATGGAGAGTCCAGAAATATATAGTCAATTGATTTTTGTCAAAATGCATATGGTCTTTTTTTTTCTTGGTCCATTTGTCATCTTGGCAACAGTGAAAGACTTTCATGATTATCTAGCATCATCTTCTATTAAGAAGAGAACGGAATATTTAAGTTTTTCCAATAATAAACTTAGAAAATGCATCCCAATCAAAAAGTGGAAAAGGCAGAAAATTTCAGGAAAATGACTTGCATTGAAGTTCATTTTAATTGTTTGACTTACAGGAAAGTCAGACTTTTCAGCCAGCCTTAACTGATAATAGGAAGAATGTGTTATCAAATCTGTTTGTGCTCATACCTTGCTGTTCACAGTTTTAGGTGAAAAATATAACTTGCTAGGAAAAAAATATATTTAAAGTTCTCACCTCTTCTCTCCTAGATTCCTGAGTTCTTTAGAAGCAGTCCTTCTGACATGGTAATTGCGTTCCCCTGGCATGTGTAAATGTTTAATTGGGCTAAAGATTCTCAAGTATAAAACTTCGTTAGATAACAGTGAGGTGAATCATACATACCAAATATATGTAGCTCTCTTCCTCATGGAGAAGTTTTCCAAATATACACAAGTCTCAGTAAAGCTCAGTAGACAAATTATGTAACAGTGAAATGATATATGCATTTAGCTACTTAAACACCAAAATTAACTTTATCACTCCATAGGACTGTGATCATCAACTAATCGAGAAAGTTATGTTATTGTCTAGATCGACCAATAGATCAAGGGAACAGAAGAGTGATGAAATAGAACTATAAATATATGGAAGTTAACTTTTTTCAAAGATGCAAAGGCAATTCAGTGGGGAAATACAATCTTTTTAAGAAATGGGTTGAACCCGTTGGATTTCCATATACAAAAAATAATAATTTTGATCCATATTTTGTACCAAAATACAGAATTGCCTAATTAACTCAGATATATCGTGAATATACATGTAACAGCTAGTATTAGAAAACTTCTAAAAGAAAACATCAGAAAAAATGTTTGTGACCTCACTTAGGCAAAGATGTCTTAAATAGGATACAAAGCACAAGCCATTAAAAAAAAAAAGATAATTCAAACTTCATAAAAGTTGAAAAGCTTTGCTCTTTGAAAGGCACTGTTAAGATAATGAAAGGATAAATTACACACTGGGATAAAATATATGAAAATTGTATATCTGGTAAAGGACTTTTAAACATAATGTTTTAAAAAACACTTTAAACTTAATGACAAAAAAGTGAACACTCATAAATAAAGGGCAAAATATTTCAAATGGAACATCTTCAAAAAATACATGAATGACAAATGAGTGAAGTAAATCATGGAAAGAGAAATACATATTATAACATTTGCATCAAACTCTATATGATGCAAATTAATCTATAGTGTCAGAAAGAAGTTCAGTGGTTTCCAGGACAAGAAGAGGGCAGGGAGGGGCAGGAGGGAGAGGTTACAAGGGGGTATGATGCAACTTCTGGCAGTGGTGGATTTGTTCAAAGTCTTGTTTATGTTGATGGTTTCATGGAGAATATATACACATATGTATTTATACCAAAACATCAAATTAAATGTTTTAAATATGAGCACTTTTCTACTTTTCTGTATGTCTCATATCTCAATAAAGATGATGAAAAGAAAAAACTAGAAAAATAGTTTAACATTTTTAAGAAACACTCAAAACTAGAATTATAGTTGATTAATAAATTAATATAAAAATTTATGGTATGTTAACCATTCATGCATTGAAAGACATCTGAGCTTTTTCAGGTTGTAGTTATTACAAATAAAGCAATAATGAATATTAGTGTACATGTTTTATGTAAACACAATTTTTTGTTTCTCTGAGACAAATGCCCAAGTGTACAGTTGCTATACCGTAAGGTAATTCCATGTTTAGTTTTGTAAGAATTCTTGAAGTCTTTACCAGACTGTAACATTTCACATCCCCACCAGCAATATGTATCCTCATCGGTGTTTGGTGTTATAGTTATTTTTTGTTAGCCATTCTGTTAGGTGTGTAGTGATGTCTCATTATAGTTTTAATTTGTGCTTCCTTATAATGTCTAATGAGATTAATCTTCATCTGTTTTCTTTTTTTTTGCCATTTGTACATCCCCTTTGCTGAAATATCTTTCATGTCCTTTGTTAAATTTCTAATTAGATTGTTTTGTTTTATTTTTTCTGTTGAGTTTTTTTTTTAACATCTTTATTGGAGTATAATTGCTTTACAATGGTGTGTTAGTTTCTGCTTTATAACAAAGTGAATCAGCTATATATATATATGTATATATCCCCATATCTCCTCCCTCTTGCGTCTCCCTCCCACCTTCCCTATCCCACCCCTCTAGGTGGTCACGAAGCACCAAGCTGATCTCCCTGTGTTATGTGGATGCTTCCCACTAGCTATATGTTTTACATTTGGCAGTATATATATGTCCATGCTACTCTCTCACTTTGTCCCAGCTTACCCTTCCTGCTCCCCGTGTCCTCAAGTCCATTTTCTACATCTGCATCTTGATTCCTATCCTGCACCTAGATTCTTCAGAACCTTTTTTTTTTTTTTAGATTCCATATACATGTGTTAGCATATGGTATTTGTTTTTCTCTTTCTGACTTACTTCACTCTGTACGACAGACTCTAACTCCATCCACCTCACTACAAATAACTCAATTTCGTTTCTTTTTATGGCTGAGTAATATTCCATTGTATATATGTGCCACATCTTCTTTATCCATTCGTCCAATGATGGACACTTAAGTTGCTTCCATGTCCTGGCTATTGTAAATAGAGCTGCAATGAACATTTTGGTACATGACTCTTTTTGAATTATGGTTTTCTCAGGGTATATGCCCAGTAATGGGATTGCAGGGTCGTATGGTAGTTCTATTTGTAGTTTTTTAAGGAACCTCCATACTGTTCTCCATAGTGGCTGTATCAATTTACATTCCCACCAACAGTGCAAGAGGGATCCCTTTTCTCCACACCCTCTCCAGCATTTATTGTTTCTAGATTTTTTGATGATGGCCATTCTGACCGGTGTGAGATGATATCTTATTGTAGTTTTGATTTGCATTTCTCTAATGATTAATGATGTTCAGCATTCTTTCATGTGTTTGTTGGCAATCTGTATATCTTCTTTGGAGAAATGTCTATTTAGGTCTTCTGCCCATTTTTGGATTGGGTTGTTCGTTTTTTTGTTATTGAGCTTCATGAGCTGCTTGTAAATCTTGGAGATTAATCCTTTGTCAGTTGCTTCATTTGCAAATATTTTCTCCCATGCTGAGGGTTGTCTTTTCGTCTTCTTTATGGTTTCCTTTGCTGTGCAAAAGCTTTTAAGTTTCATTAGGTCCCATTTGTTTATTTTTGTTTTTATTTCCATTTCTCTAGGAGGTGGGTCAAGAAGGATCTTGCTGTGATTTATGTCATAGAGTGTTCTGCCTATGTTTTCCTCTAAGAGTTTGAGAGTGTCTGGCCTTACATTTAGGTCTTTAATCCACTTGGAGTTTATTTTTGTGTATGGTGTTAGGGAGTGTTCTAATTTCATATCTTTACATGTACCTGTCCAGTTTTCCCAGCACCACTTATTGAAGAGGCTGTCTTTTCTCCACTGTATATGCTTGCCTCCTTTATCAAAGATAAGGTGACCATATGTGCATCGGTTTATCTCTGGGCTTTCTATCCTGTTCCATTGATCTATATTTCTGTTTTTGTGCCAGTACCATACTGTCTTGATTACTGTAGCTTTGTAGTTTAGTCTGACGTCAGGGAGCCTCATTCCTCCAGCTCCATTTTTCGTTCTCAAGATTGCTTTGGCTATTCGGGGTCTTTTGTGTTTCCATACAAATTGTGAAATTTTTTGTTCTAGTTCTGTGAAAAATGCCAGTGGTAGTTTCATAGGGATTGCATTGAATCTGTAGATTGCTTTGGGTAGTAGAGTCATTTTCACAATGTTGATTCTTCCAATCCAAGAACATGGTATATCTCTCTAACTGTTGGTATTATCTTTAATTTCTTTCCTCAGTGTCTTATAATTTTCTGCATACAGGTCTTTTGCTCCTTAGGTAGGTTTATTTCTAGATATTTTATCCTTTTTGTTGCAATGGTAAATGGGAGTGTTTTCTTCATTTCACTTTCAGATTTTTCATCATTAGTGTATAGGAATGCAAGAGATTTCTGTGCATTAAGTTTGTATCCTGCTACTTTACTATTCATTGATTAGCTCTAGTAGTTTTCTGGTAGCACCTTTAGGATTCTCTATGTATAGTATCATGTCATCTGCAAACAGTGACAGCTTTACTTCTTCTTTTCCAATTTGGATTCCTTTTATTTCTTTGTCTTCTCTGATTGCTGTGGCTAAAACTTCCAAAATTATGTTGAATAATAGTGGTGAGAGTGGGCAACCTTGTCTTATTCCTGATCTTAGTGGAAATGGTTTCAGTTTTTCACCATTGAGGACGATGTTGGCTGTGGGTTTGTAATATATGGACTTTATTATATTGAGGAAAGTTCCCTCTATGCCTACTTTCTGCAGTGCTTTTATCATAAATGGGTGTTGGATTTTGTTGCAAGCTTTCTCTGCATCTATTGAGATGATCATATGGTTTTTGTCCTTCAATTTGTTAATATGGTGTATCCCGTTGATTGGTTTGCGTATATTGAACAATCTTTGCATTCCTGGAATAAACCCCACTTGATCATGGTGTATGATCCTTTTAATGTGCTGTTGGATTCTGTTTGCTAGTATTTTCTTGAGGATTTTTGCATCTATGTTCGTCAGTGATATTGGCCTGTAGTTTTCTTTCTTTGTGACGTCTTTGTCTGGTTTTGGTATCAGGATGATGGTAGCCTCGTAGAATGAGTTGGGGAGTGTTCCTCCCTCTGCAATATTTTGCAAGAGTTTGAGATGGATAGGTGTTAGCTCTTCTCTAAATGTTTGATAGAATTCACCTGTGAAGCCATCTGGTCCTGGCTTTTGTTTGTTGGAAGATTTTTAATCACAGTTTCGATTTCAGTGCTTGTGATTGGTCTGTTCATATTTTCTATTTCTTCCTGGTTCAGTCTCGGCAGGTTGTGCCTTTCTAAGAATTTGTCCATTTCTTCCAGGTTGTCCATTTTATTGACATAGAGTTGCTTGTAGTAATCTCTCATGATCGTTTGCATTTCTGCAGTGTCAGTTGTTACTTCTTTTTCATTTCTAATTCTATTGATTTGAATCTTCTCCCTTTTTTTCTTGATGAGTCTGGCTAATGGTTTATCAATTTTGTTTATCTTCTCAAACAACCAGCTTTTAGTTTTATTCATCTTTGCTATTGTTTCCTTCATTTCTTTTTCATTTATTTCTGCTCTGATCTTTATGATTTCTTTCCTTCTACTAACTTCGGGGTTTTTTTCTGTTCTTCTTTCTCTAATTGCTTTAGGTGCAAGGTTAGGTTGTTTATTCGAGATGTTTCCTGTTTCTTGAGGTAGGATTGTATTGCTATAAAGTTCCCTCTTAGAACTGCTTTTGCTGCATCCCATATGTTTTGGATCGTCGTGACTCCATTGTCATTTGTTTCTAGGTATTTTTTGATTTCCCCTTTGATTTCTTCAGTGATCACTTCGTTATTAAGTAGTGTATTGTGTAACCTCCATGTGTTTGTATTTTTTACAGCTCTTTTCCTGTAATTGATATCTAGTCTCATAGTGTTGTGGTCGGAAAAGATACTTGATACGATTTCAGTTTTCTTAAATTTACCAAGGCTTGATTTGTGACCCAAGATATGATCTATCCTGGAGAATGTTCCATGAGCACTTGAGAAAAATGTGTATTCTGTTCTTTTTGGGTGGAATGTCCTATAAGTATCAATTAAGTCCATCTTGTTTAATGTATCATTTAAAGCTTGTGTTTCCTTATTTATTTTCATTTTGAATGATCTGTCCATTGGTGAAAGTGGGGTGTTAAAGTCCCCTACTATGATTGTGTTACTGTCAATTTCCCCTTTTATGGCTGTTAGCATTTGCCTTATGTACTGAGGTGCTCCTATGTTGGGTGCATAAATGTTTACAATTGTTATACCTTCCTCTTGGATCGATCCCTTGATCATTATGTAGTGTCCTTCTTTGTCTACTGTAATAGTCTTTATTTTAAAGTCTATTTTGTCTGATATGAGAATTGCTACTCCAGCTTTCTTTTGATTTCCATTTGCATGGAATATCTTTTTCCATCCCCTCACTTTCAGTCTGTATGTGTCTCTAGGTCTGAAGTGGGTCTCTTGTAGACAGCATATATACGGGTCTTGTTTTTGTATCCATTCAGCCAGCCTGTGTCTTTTGGTGGGAGCATTTAATCCATTTACATTCAAGGTAATTATCGATATGTATGTTCCTATTCCCATTTTCTTAAATGTTTTGGGTTTGTTATTGTAGGTGTTTTCCTTCTCTTGTGTTTCTTGCCTAGAGAAGTTCCTTTAGCATTTGTTGTAAAGCTGGTTTGGTGGTGCTGAACTCTCTCAGCTTTTGCTTGTCCATAAAGTTTTTAATTTCTCCATCAAATCTGAATGAGATCCTTGCTGGGTGGAGTAATCTTGGTTGTAGGTTTTACTCCTTCATCACTTTAAATATGTCCTGCCACTCCCTTCTGGCTTGCAAAGTTTCTGCTGAAAGATCAGCTGTTAACCTTACGGGGATTCCCTTGTGTGTTATTTGTTGTTTTTCCCTTGCTGCTTTTAATATGTTTTCTTTATATTTAATTTTTGATAGTTTGATTAATATGTGTCTTGTTGTGTTTCTCCTTGGATATATCCTGTATGGGACTCTCTGTGCTTCCAGGACTTGATTAACTATTTCCTTTCTCATATTAGGGAAGTTTTCAACTATAATCTCTTCAAATATTTTCTCAGTCCCTTTCCTTTTCTCTTCTTCTTCTGGGACCCCTATAATTCGAATGTTGGTGCGTTTAATGTTGTCCAAGAGGTCTCTGAGACTGTCCTCAGTTGTTTTCATTCTTTTTTCTTTATCCTGCTCTGCAGTAGTTATTTCCACTATTTTATCTTCCAGGTCACTTATCCGTTCTTTTGCCTCAGTTATTCTGCTATTGATCCCTTCTAGAGTATTTTTAATTTGATTTATTTTGTTGTTCATCATTGCTTGGTTCCTCTTTAGTTCTTCTAGGTCCTTGTTAAGTGTTTCTTTCATTTTGTCTATTCCATTTCCAAGATTTTGGATCATCTTTACTATCATTATTCTGAATTCTTTTTCAGGTAGACTGCCTATTTCCTCTTCATTTGTTAGGTCTGGTGGGTTTTTACCTTGCTCCTTCATCTGCTGTGTGTTTTTCTGTCTTCTCATTTTGCTTATCTTACTGTGTTTGGGGTCTCCTTTTCGCAGGCTGCAGGTTCGTAGTTCCTGTTGTTTTTGGTGTCTGTCCCCAGTGGCTAAGGTTGGTTCAGTGGGTTGTGTAGGCTTCCTGGTGGAGGGGACTAGTGCCTGTGTTCTGGTGGATGAGACTGGATCTTGTCTGTCTGGTGGGCATGTCCACGTCTGGTGGTGTGTTTTGGGGTGTCTGTGGCCTTATTATGATTTTAGGCAGCCTCTCTGCTAATGGATGGGGCTGTGTTCCTGTCTTCGTAGTTATTTGGCATAGGGTGTCCAGCACTGTAGCTTGCTGGTCGTTGAGTGAAGCTGGGTCTTGGCGTTGAGATGGAGATCTCTGGGAGATTTTCACCATTTGATATTACGTGGAGCTGGGAGGTCTCTTGTGGACCAGTGTCTTGAACTCGGCTCTCCCACCTCAGAGGCACAGCCGTGATGCCTGGCTGGAGCACCAAGAGCCTTTCATCCACACAGCTCAGAATAAAAGGGAGAGAAAATAGAAAGAAAGAGGATAAAATAAAATAAAATAAAGTAAGATAAAATAAAATAACGTTATTAAAATAAAAAATAATTATTAAGAAAAAAAATTTTTAAGTAAAAAAAAAAAAAACGGACAGAACCTTAGGACAAATGGTGAAAGCAAAGCTATACAGACAAAATCACACACAGAAGCATACACATACACACTCACAAAAAGAGGAAAAGGGGAAAAAATAATATATCTTGCTCCCAAAGTCCACCTCCTCAATTTGGGATGATTCGTTGTCTATTCAGGTATTCCACAGATGCAGGGTACATCAAGTTGTTTGTGGAGCTTTAATCCGCTGCTTCTGAGGCTGCTGGGAGAGATTTCCCTTTCTCTTCTTTGTTCGCACAGCTCCTGGGGTTCAGCTTTGGATTTGGACCCGTCTCTGCGTGTAGGTCGCCTGAGGGCGTCTGTTCCCCGCCCAGACAGGACGGGGTTAAAGGAGCAGCTGCTTCGGGGGCTCTGGCTCACCCAGGCCGGGGGGAGGGAGCGGTACGGAAGAGGCAGCTCGTGCCTGCGGCGGCAGAGGCCAGCGTGACGTTGCAGCAGCCTGAGGCGCGCCATGCGTTCTCCCGGGGAAGTTGTCCCTGGATCACGGGAGCCTGGCAGTGGCGGGCTGCACAGGCTCCCGGGAGGGGCGGTGTGGATAGTGACCTGTGCTTGCACACAGGCTTCTTGGTGGCGGCAGCAGCAGCCTTAGCGTCTCATGCCCGTCTCTGGGGTCCGCGCTGATAGCTGCGGCTCGCGCCCGTCTCTGGGGCTCGTTTAGGCGGCGCTCTTAATCCCCTCTCCTCGCGCACCAGGAAACAAAGAGGCAAGAAAAAGTCTCTTGCCGGTTGGGCAGAACGAGACCTTTTCCCGGACTCCCTCCCAGCTAGCTGTGGTGCGCTAACCCCTTCAGGCTGTGTTCACGCCGCCAACACCAGTCGTCTCCCTGAGATCCGACTGAAGCCCGAGCCTCGGCTCCCAGCCCCTGCCCGCCCCGGCGGGTGAGCAGACAAGCTTCTCGGGCTGGTGAGTGCTGGTCGGCACCGATCCTCCATGCAGGAATCTCTCCGCTTTGCCCTCTGCACCCCTGTGGCTGCGCTCTCCTCCGTGGCTCCGAAGCTTCCCCCTCTGCCACCCGCAGTCTCCGCCTATGAAGGGGCTTCCTAGTGTGTGCAAACCTTTCCTCTGTCACAGCTCCTTCCCACTGGTGCAGGTCCCGTCCCTATTCTTTTGTCTCTGTTATTTCTTTTTTCTTTTACCCTACCCAGGTACGTGGGGAGTTTCTTGCCTTTTGGGAGGTCTGACTTCTTCTGTCAGCGTTCAGTAGGTGTTCTATAGGAGCAGTTCCACGTGTAGATGTATTTCTGATGTTATCTGTGGGGAGGAAGGTGATCTCCGCGTCTTACTCTTCCGCCATCTTCTCCTCTCTCCAACTCTGGACTCTTTTAACTTCTAACCTCAGAATGGCATTTGAATTTCCAACAGTGGCTCTGAACACATCAGTTGGCCCTTTTTTTCTTTTTTCTTTTTTTCTTGGTTTAACACACTATGCTTTTAAAATTCTATATGCTTTTCATTTCATTCCTATGGGATGCCGAAAGATATTTAAGGATGTTAATGCCTATTTTTATGGAACTTTACAAAAATGCATGTTGTGTAAATTTAAATAAAATAAAAATAGGCAGTGCAGAAGAAAACTGGGTTTTTGAGAAAAAGATTTGAAGCAATAGAAGTTAAAGTTTGATAAAAGCAGTAGTCCCAGGATATCTGTATTAGGCAGTTGGGGATGAGTTTGGGAAGGGAGTTGGGGAGAATCTGGTATTCAGAGAGTATTTCAAAGAATTTCTCAGCTTTCAAGGTCTCCATTTACATGCAGAGAAGTAAAGCACATATGCAGGATTTAAGTAATAGAATGAAATAAGGCAAAACTCAGTGGTTCTAGGGAACCAAATCTTTATTTTAAAAAAAGACATTTGTAAAATTTCTGTACATCTGAAGGGAAAAAAAACCTAGGTGAATAATACTGAAAATCACACTCACCTAAAGTATGAATAAATAGCAGTTAAGAACTCCTGAGTTCCAGATATGTGTGGATTTTAACACATGAGCTTTCTTCAGACAATGATTTTAAAATAGGTAGTTTATGCTTCAATTATTTATTAAATAAATAAGTGAACTAGTAAAGTGATATATCCCAAATTAGCATAAAACTTTAATTTTGAGTGTAAAATAAGAAATATTGATTAACTAGAACAACAAAAAGCTATTTATTTTCAATAAACATTTGTTGATTTTACATTGGAACGAATGATATTCCTAAGGGAGATGCTTTCTGGAAGTCTCTGGATTTTCAATAACAAACAGTTAACTAGCAGTGAGGGAGACTTGAACAATAAATAAGAACAGTGGCTTTAAAATCAGACACACCTGTGTTCAAATTCCAGCTCCACAATCCATCACCCGTCTGCTCATGAAAATATTCTTTAAACCAGGGCTTATTTTATTCATGCATAAAATATGATAATAATAGCAGTCATATCATTGAAATAGGGACATTTATAAAAGGCTTACTAGGTATTTGGCTTTTTAAGTATTTCATATGAATTACCACATTTTATTCTTACAGCAGCCTTATGAGTTATGTGCTGTTATCATCATTCCAGTTTTATGGATGAAGATGCAGAGTCACAGAGAGGTGAAGTGATAGACCCAAGAGTCACACAGCTTGTAAGTATAAGAAACAGACTATGTGGGACTTCCTTGGTGGCACAGTAGTTAAGAATCCACCTGCCAATGCAGGGTACATGGGTTCGAGCCCTGGTCCAGGAAGATCCCACATGCCGCGGAGCACCTAAGCCCGTGCGCCACAACTACTGAGCCTGCGCTCTAGAGCCCGTGAGCCACAACTACTGAGCCCGTGTAACACAATTACTAAAGCCCCTGCGGCTAGAGCCTGTGCTCCACAACAAGAGAAGCCACTGCAATGAGAAGTCCGCACACCACAGTGAAGAGTAGCCCCCACTCGCCGCAACTAGAGAAAGCCCACGCGCAGCAAAGGAGACCCAATGCAGCCAAAAATAAAATTAATTAATTAATTTAAAAAAAAAAAAAAGAAACAGACTGTGAGCTCAGGCAGTCTGCTGCCTGTGCCTGTTGTGCTTTTATGAGGGTTACATGACATAATGCTTGTGTGTCATACTCTCCATAATTTACCAAATATGCACTTAGGAAAAGTAATACCGTTGGTTATTAGGGAAATAAAATCTGCTACATTAGATGAGCCTCTGTAAGATATATAATGAACCCTACCACTTTTGATTAATCATTTTTTAGAGAGTTGATTCAAATATGATAGCAAAGTAAGATTGAATTTTAGATTTGATACTCTTGGCTGAAATACACACACACACACACACACACACACACACACACACAGCCTTTGTGATAAATTTTTTAAGCTTTAAATAATTAAAATTTTATCTTTGGGCCCTTTATTTGCTAATTTAATTGTTTTGGACTACCTGTCTAGGAAAACCACAAACCAACTAACATTCAGAAAGCCATGTATTATTTGGCCTGGCTGAACCTACAAGTTCAAAAGAATTTGATAATTGCCAAATATGTACTTTGCATTGTATCAGTATTGTTGCTACTGTAATTTGAGGAACTGCTAATAAACACATATGCTGAAAAAGTCAGTAAGGATTTACGGGTAAACTTCATTTTCCCACGTGCACTATTTTCATCTCTTATCTTCTTTTGAAACTCTGGAGAACATGTTTTGCAGTTTGGGAAATATTTAGGTAAATCCTATTAGGATTCAATCATGTTGAAAATGCAGTGAAAATTAATTCTCCAAGGGAACTAACACTTCTCTATGGAAAGTTACATAATAACAAGGGAGCTGACTTTGTGACCACAGATGCTAGGTGGAATTGAAAAACTTTTTAACTAATCTTTGTAGTTGTAACTTCCAATTCAATAATGGGTTTGGAAACCATAGCCCATCAGATTAGAATAAGACCCAACCAGAAACCTGTAAATAAATCTGTACTAGGGGCAAAGATATATTTTAAAGTAACTGAAAATCCAATCAGTAATATTGGACTCCTAATGGCCCCAGCTTCTTATATATTGCTTGTGGTGCTGGTGAGAAGAAGAGAGTTTTATAAACTTGTGTGTAAGGACTAGAAAATCCACAAATAGTTCAAAAGACAGAGTAATAGCTTCTATCCACTCCTTGATTTTCCCTCTAACCTCCCTCTGAGCATCTCTGCTGAGACCAGGTGAAAGAGCATTTGAAGGTAAAATGAAGATGTGAACATGGAAACACAGTTGACAACTTATTTCCTGGGATTAAGAAGAAAAATAAATTTTGTAAATTATACCTCAATAAATCTGGGAAAAAGAGAAGGAAAATAATGCTCAATGACTTAGAAAAGTCATTTTTCTTTATCTACTCTTATGCATAAATATAGCAAAGTAAATAGATAAATGACACTGAGATAATGTAGACATATAAAATAGAATTGCTTGTTGAAACCTTTGCTTTTCAGTGGCTCAAAAACAATAAAACACAAAGGATGATTGTGAGCACTAGTCATAGGAAAACTCTCACTTTAAGAAAAGATTAATAATTTAATATAAAGTCAGAGCAAAAGATAATCCCATGTCAATAATGAAAAAATAAATCAACTGTATTTAGAAAAAGACTGCATTACTTTGATAGCAATGAGAAGCTGAAGCACAAAAACAGGGAGTCTATCAATTTAGAGGGGAAAAGAGTGGTCAGAAGCTTTTGGTTTTGTCTTTTGTTTCATTTTTTTTTTTTTTTTTTTGGCTACATTGGGTTTTCGTTGCTGAGCGCAGGCTTTCTCTAGTTGCCGTGAGCGTGTGCTACTCTTCGTTGCGGTGCACGGGCTTCTCATTGCAGCAGCTTCTCTTGTTGCGGACCACGGGCTCTAGGCGCATGGGCTTCAGTAGCTGTGGCACGCGGGCTCAGTAGTTGTAGCTCGCAAGCTCTAGAGCACAGGCTCAGTAGTTGTGGCTCATGGGCTTAGTTGCTCCGTGGCATGTGGGATATTCCTGGACCAAGGCTTGAACCCATGTCCCTTGCACTGGCAGGTGGATTCTTAACCACTGTGCCAACAGGGAAGTCCCTATTGTT
Source organism: Balaenoptera ricei (assembly GCF_028023285.1). Lineage (NCBI taxonomy): Eukaryota > Metazoa > Chordata > Mammalia > Artiodactyla > Balaenopteridae > Balaenoptera > Balaenoptera ricei. Next base: position 82,816,474 of record NC_082641.1, read on the forward strand.
GTTTTTAATCTACACTAACTGGATGTAGAATCATGTCTCCACCTTTGACTAAACAGCAAGTGTGTTTTGACACGTTCTGAGAACAGACCAAGGTGAATTCTAGTGTGACACCTACACTGGCATGGCATCTCTGTGGAGGTGGCAGACCAAGCTCATATGGCCCTTCTTAGCAGTAGAGAGCTTCCCAGGCCCTGGAACCAGATTTTGGAATTCTGAGTTTCGCCTTGGTTACAATTACAATTATAGGTGTTAATCATGGCTAATTGAGAGCAGAACAAAAAATCTGTCACTTGTAGAGGGAAAGGCATGTTTAGAATTCCTGTATACAAAGCTTCCACAAAAAACCTGGCTAGGGAGAGCAGAAATGAGGAAGGAGGTGGTTTAGCCATGGCCCCATGGATATTAAACTACCATGAGTGTTTCAAATTGAACTGGAATGGCTAGGTAGAGTAAGATTGAAAAAGAAAGCCTGGCTTTCTTGCCTCATGAAGGCATTAGAACCTGGCTGTTTTGCCTCATGAAGGCATTAGAACCTCCTGGCAGATGCCAGAACTACTTTTAGTATAGATGGCTCCAAAATACTGTTGCCCAAGCCCCAAGGTCCTCCCCACAGCGTTAGCCTTTGGATACAATATCTGCTGTCAACTCTCCCAGATACCATCTCAAATCTTAGGACTCATCTCTTTTATGCTGGCCCTTTGCCCAGGTGCAGATACTGACTTGTCTTAAATTTCCAGCACTGCGACACTGACCAGCAACCTTCAGTTTAGCAGAAGCATGAAAGGGCTCAAGTAGAACCAAACCCAGAGGTTCTAAATAACAAGATATTTTTTAAAAGACTGAGAAATTAGAATAGATAATGCTGCCACAGGAATCTCACATTTTACCCTGCTTTTAAAGCAGTGTAACAGTTAATATTTTACAAAGTTAATATTTTGTATTAACAGTTAATATTTTACAAAGCATTTCCCACCTACATTATATAATCTTTATAGCAACAGTATAAACTACATATTATGAAGAAACCTATTTTGCAAATAGGAAGAAACATGAATCTTGCACACGACCACAGAGAGTGAGTGCCCGGGCAGTGACTCAGACTCTGACCCTAATTCCACATCTGTGCTCCTTCCACAGAAATGTTGTTGTTTGGTTGTGAAATCTAAATAGAAGTCTACACAAATGCTGTCAGAAAAAGAACAAGGCTAAAAATAGTCAGGAAAATAAACAGACAAATGAAATACTTAAAAACACCAAAGTAAACATTTTAATGTTGATTTTACAATGGCTCTTTGTATGTTCCCAATACTCCATCTTACAATATCTCCTTCCCATCGTGGATCCAGTAACCTCCCTGGTAGGATCCTATGACCTTAGGCTTTCACTTTCTTCCCTGTCTTACCTGCCTTGAGTTCTATCCCCAATGGATCCCAAATCACCTTTATCTGCCTTATCAACCGTACCTCTTCAGCCTGTCTTCTTCCATCTTCTGATAAAATTTACACCCCAAACTGGCCTGTATCTAGGGCTATATACAGATATAGAGCATGAGTGCTTTGCCTAGATAGTTTGGGATTGATGGCAACCATAGCCTCTTTCATTTGCCCCTGGTATTTCAGCCTTAGGGAGGCAAGGACAGAAGGCTGCTAGTGTAATTCCTTCCAATTGCCTTTTAGAAACAGTCTCAACCTCATCTTTACACCAGCACATCCCTTTCCATTAGCCAAATATTAGTGACAGTATAAATAGGGAGAAAACTCATCCCATATAAGACCTGGGGTGTTTCTGATTCTAGCATCCCTGCTCACTCTTTCCCAAGGAGACTCACTTCAAGAAAAAGGCTTTAACTTTCCTGTGCTGAATTTTCCAAGTTTTATTGAGATGAAATGGCTGCCATTTGGTAAGGAGTGGTCTTACAAGTAAAGGCAAAGGATACATACACAATAGAATAATGTTAGTTTTTATATCAAATAACAGGGGAAATTTCAGCAGTCGGAACAATTACTGAGTTAAATACATGTAGAAGAGAAAATAAGGCCAACTACTAGTGCTCTGGGTATACTAGAAACATTGTAATCCCATATATATCATGGAAAAGGATGATTAGGTTAGGGAAATGGAGCTTTTGAAAAGAAAGCAATTGGGTTCTAATGTTAAGAATGCAATTAGAACTCCGTGCAGTATTCACTAAACTGACTCTTTATACCTAGATTTGAAAAAGCATTTAAAGTTCTTTACTATTTTCACAGATGTTTCTATTCGTGGCCTCATTCAGTGATCTCGTAAGGTTGATGATTATCTTTAGTTTCTTAAGTATTCTGCTAAAAGAGATCTCTATGTTAGAACTGAATTCCTGTTGTAATTTTTACTCAGTCACTTTGATCTTAGAAAAATGTATTTGGAGACAATGGAAATAGCTAACTCCATGAATTTAGTTAACTGCGCTTGGCTCATTTGTATACAATAAATAAATACAGTAATTTCTTCCATTTACCAGAGCATCATTTAATTGTTGGAGGTGTGAGGAAGCCAGGCAGAAAGGTCTGTTCTTCAGTAATTTTTTTCTGTTGTCATATTTATCCCCTACTTAAAGTCAAGTAGGAGTGTTGGTCTCCTCTTGTATGCCTCTTTCTTAGGGAACAGAAGCCACTTAAAGAAGATGGGCTAAGTCTTATATCTTGGTGCAGCATTGTGACCCATGTATATGAATGCCATCAGTTCCCTTTCCCCCTACTACCCTCACTGTCATGTAGTGAATTACTAAGAAAAAAAAAAAGTTGGGACTTCCCTGGCAGTCCAGTGGTTAAGACTCCGTGCTTCCAATGCAGGGGGGCGTGGGTTCTATCCCTGGTCAGGGAACTAAGATCCCACATGCCGCGTGGCACAGCCAAAAAAAAAAATGTTAAGTATCTACAAATACCAACCCTGATATTCACTTAAGGCAAGTTAATTGTGTCTCCTCATAATAAGTACAGTAATGATAGCAAAAGAACACTTATCATGTACCAGATACTCTTCTAAGCAATGTGTATACACTATGGCATATAATCCTCACAATAACCTGGGAGGTAGTTACTAAGGTATCAGATATTATCTCATTTTACAATTGAGAAAGATGAGGTAAAGAAAATTTAAGTAATTTCCCCAAGGTCTCCCAAGTTTCCTGTGGTCTTCAGGCAGTCCAGTCCCTGAAGCAGTGGTCTGGCCATTATGCTAAAATGACCTTGAATCGAGCTATTAAATATGAGGGTGTACTAGATGAGTTCTTAAATTTCTATGAAGTTCTTCTAAACTCTTTGTAGTATTCTATAGTAGGTATGAATGACTAATAAGCAAGATTAATATACATCCTGAGATAGATTTTTTAAAAAGAAGCTTGCTGACCCAAATTGGTCAGTGTTTAGGCAATGTGATTAAATAAAGACCATTCGGAGCAGAGACATTTTCTGAAAAGGTCACCTTCCCTCAGCTTCTTAAGAGAGTCATCATGGGAAGCAGCCTATGCCAAAGATAGATACGGGTCCTAGTTATTTTAATGTGATTTCATTTGTAAATGAAAACGTAGTCTTTCTGTGGTCCTATTCTGAATTGGATAAGCATTCTAAAATTACTTTTAAAATATCATTTAAATGACCATAGAGTCACTCTTAGAATGTTTTTATTTAATGCACAAGTGACAAGGTATTTAGTGTTTTAAACACATGTTATACTCCTGTGTCATGAAAACCTTTTGCTCCTGCTACCACAGAGTATAAAACGCTACTAAATAAATCAGTCACATTAGTCATCTAAACAGGGGTAGGGAAGCATAGCACAATTTGTAGAAGCACTTTGTGGAAATGTTACTTTATATTCCAGTCAGATCATTCCATTTTTCATGTCTATGTCAAAATACAAAAAAGGGTAAAGAACCAGATAATTAGAAGTTGCTCTAGAATATCTCAGAAATTCCCATGAAAAGTGAGTCTTGACTAGTTTTATATTAGTCAAAGGTATATGTCAAATTACTAATGACAGTGATCACACATAAGGAATGAGATGAGATTTTTATCTGATCATATTGAACATATTAGATGAAAATTTAGCTTCTACAAAAAATGCAGATGTAATATACATTGTACATAAACAGATGATTGTATCATCCAGTATCTTATGAACTAAAAGCTTTATTTCAACTACTTAACTGCAAATGTAAATTGGCAATCCATTTGTATTCAAAATTCTCTGATTTCCCAGAAGAGATAGCAGGTTCCTAGACCTCTACCAAAAAATTACATTTATCCTGGCCAGAAGCCATATTGTGCTAATCTTTGTATTGTCCAACATGCCACATGAATGTATGTATTGGTAGGTCGAATTAAGTTATTGTGACTTGGGATGGTGGAAGAAGATTTAAGACAGTGTTTCTCATATGTGAGTTAACTGAGGGTCCATTTAAAGAAATAAAACCAAAGCCAAATTACAAATTAATTTTTTAAAGCTTCGCAATGAATTAAATTCAAGCTAAGAGCTTTAGTGTAATGTGAGTACTGCTCTTTTGCTTCAGTGTGACTGTAGTACTGGAGTCTACATCTGTACTACTATTTAAAGCTAACATTGGTTGAGAACTATGGGTCAGGTATTGTTCTATGTGATTTATATTTATAGGGTCCTTTAATTTTCACCACAATTCTATGGGGAAGCAAATTTGTTTTCATAAAAAAAAAAACTTCTAAAGCAAGAGATCTTAATTAAATTCTCAAGGTTACACAGTTAAGTGATGGAGCAGGTTTAAAAATTGGCAGTCTGACAACAGAAATCTCTTAAATACTACATGATAATGCCTCTAAAATTATACACACACGCGCACACACACACACACACACACACACACACACACACACACAATGCTATCTCTTTCCATCACTGAGTACTAAACAGAGTTTTAAAGTGAAATAAAACGTTACTGGGTATTAAAATATGTATTTCTAACGTGTAGGTGGGGAAAATTTTGCCTCTACTGTCTTATGTTCTATCACTGGGACCTGTAGGTTAAATGGACAAAAGACAGATTAACAGGAAAAAGGCATACACATTTCATTTGATGGTAATATTTTAATTTTTTATGTGCATGGAGGTTTTCAGAGCAAAGAAGTGCAAGATCCAAAGAAGCAGTTAACTTTGGGGGTTTATATACCATTTTAACAATGGACAACAAATTGTGAAGAAGTTAAGAGACAAAGGAAAAGGGGTTTGGGCAGTAAATTGTGGAAGGTAAATATATGAGAGAAACTAATGGAAGATAAGGGTTATTTGGTAAGATTTTATGCAGACTCATCTTGGCACTGCCTCTGTCTCTGGTGAGATGGGAAAGGTATGTCCTGTTTTTAGGCACATAAGGGGAAGAGTATCCTGTGTCTGTTTTTTCTCATTTGCTTTCAGCTCAAAAGAATCCTTATGCCCGAGTGGCATATTTTGGGGTGGCATTTTCTGATCCCCTTCACATAGAAATCAGGATCTGGCTGTTTAAAATAAAAACACAGTGTGAGAAGTGCAGTTGGATCCAACAGCAGTAATGGAAGTGAACGGTCATTTGCTGGAGGTCCTTAAAATTGCTCATCAAAAGTTAAGTCATGTTACAGTCGTTCTTAGCCATGTAGAAACGTAAGTAGATTGAGTTCTTAAAAGTTGTCCCCTGCTTTTCTGAATATTTTACATACTTGATGCAAGGAGGGAAATAGGTTACTATATATTGGTATGCTTAGTATTTAGAAGTATATTTATGATGTAAGTATCAATAATAAAAGATGAGGAGGGTAAGCCAGCTGGATAGGATAGCATACAACTGTTTAAAAAATTTAAGTGCCCTCAAATTTCTTCCTGAAGAGGAGCAATAAAGCCCACAACACCTGTCACTATTTTAGATCCAATCATCTGGAAGAAGAGTTGATGCAGAAAATATGCCAACCCACAGGCATTAGTCAGAGCTGGCATCATGTGTTGCCAAAGTGTTGTTCATGGTATTTGCATTTGCTTGAGGTGGCACAAGTGGCAATAGGAAAGAGATATCCCAGACCCTTTGTAAGGAGTTGCAGACAATTTCTGGACTGTCCTTCATAAGCCAAAAGAAATGAATGTAAAACAGAATCATTAAATGGTTTTAGCCTACTTCCTTCCACTTAACTGACTTGGGGATTTGCCCACTGCTAGACTGAGCCCCTGGCATATTGAGTCTCCAGGATGCCCACACAATTCTCTGCCTGACAGTGGAGTTGAATGCTTCCAACAACAGTAGTCTTTTTTCCAAAACTTGTTTATGCCATTTTTGTTATTATTCTAATTAATTTAGAATAATTAATTAATCTAATTAATTAAATTTAAGTTAAATGCTTTCAACATGGCATAAAAAATTTGATGTTAAATGTGAGATGACTGCAAAAGATTGGGGAAAATGAGAAGATTTACATTTGTCACCCAGAGTCCTTTTAAAATATATTTAAGTTCATATCCTGATTTAAAGAGACCAAAACTGAAAACATAGATGCCCTGTGAATACAGGTTAGATAAGAAAGAGCTGAAACTGAATCAGTTTGAGGCATATATTGGCATTAGAAAATAAACAGTATGCATTTTAAGTTAAATATGTATGGATGGATATGCTTTCCAACATTATTTTTTAGGTTAACCATTTCAAGCTTTTATTGTATCTGTCAATTAAATTAGTGAAATAAATGGAGTGTGACATAAATATACTCATCATATGGTTTGTGTGTTTTGGGGTGCAGGTAACAAATTGCAACATGCCCTGACCTACTATTGTATAATGTTCTATCCTTTGCCCCACAATCAGAGTCATTGTAATTGGAAGCCAAAATCTATCCTGGTAGGGTTTGAGTTTTCCACAATGGATTCATTTATTTATTTTTTGACAAAAAAAAAAACCCTACATGTATATATATATATATATATATATATATATATATATATATATATATATATATACACACACACATACATAGATATATACATATATATAATCTTATGTTTCAGAATTTGCAAGGTTGGTATCTGATAATTCCATAGATTATGCTTTATTACATTTTAAAATGAAAGGAAAATGGATTTTTCTCAAGGAAATTGAAACATTATAGTATGATTTGATGTGAGAAGGAAGATAATAATGTCAGGACATTGAGCTTTCTGTTATACCCTCCTTATAATCCAGAGATGTCACTATTGTTTGGAATATGTCAACAGCATTTAATGAATTATTTCCTTGGTCTGTAAGCTACCCCTACAAAAATAAACACAAAGAATTTACAGTCACACCTTGTCTTAGAATGAATTTCTATAATTCCAAAAAATGTCTAACATATCAGAGGAATAATTTATAATTTAAGAGAACCTGACTCAATGATTAAGTAAAACTGTGAATGTATAAAGTATCTCCCAAGAAGCTTGAGCCACTGGTGATATATTATTTATGCATTGTCATGGGAAAAGGGCCAGTATTGCTTTCCCTGGTTAAGAGCTTTGAAAGTAATGTTCTACATTGGATCAAATATTGTGATTTCATACAGGTGAGTTTATTTTTGTCAGTATATGTCCCGATTAAACCGTTTTGTATATAAAGCATTAATTTATGATTTTCTTTTAGGTTTTCCTTGCTATGTATAATTTACACAAATATTTACTTTTCAGTGTGAGGTAACATCCGACATACATAGGTAACACTCCATGTAAGTTACTCATGTGAAGTTAAAAGCAGATGACCTTTGTCATCTGAAAGCACAAATTCAAATTCTGTGCTTTTCTACTTGCTGGCTCTTTTTTTTTTTTAATTAATTTTTATTGGAGTATAGTTGCTTTATAATGTTGTATTAGTTTCTACTGTACAGCAGAATGAATCAGTTTATACATATACATATACATATATCCCCTCTTTTTTGGATTTCCTTCCCATTTAGGTCACCACAGTGCATTAAGTAGAGTCCCTTGTGCTCTACAGTATGTTCTCATTAATTATTTTATATGTAGTATCAATAGTGTATATATGTCAATCCCAATCTCCCAATTCCTCCCACCCTGCCCCTTCCCCCTTGGTATCCATACATTTGTTCTCTACGTCTGCATCAATAGAGGAATGGATAAAGAAGATGTACATATATACAATGGAATATTACTCAGCCATAAAAGGGAATGAAATTGGGTTCACTAGAGAGTGCCATACAGAGTGAAGTAAGTCAGGAAGAGAATAACAAATATCGTATATATGTGAAATCTAGAAAGATGATATAGATGATCTACTTGGTAGCTCTTTATTCCATTCATCTCCGTAGGAAATCCAAGGAATCAGGGTATTTCAGGAAGACTGCAAGATACAAGGTAGCACATAGAAATCAATTATATTTCTGCATACTAGCAATGAACAATAGGAGAATGAAATTTAGAATACAAATCTTTATAATTGCATAGGAATGAAATACTTAGGTTTAAATCTAAATTTAAAAAAATAAGAGTCAGGGGTTGCATGCTGAAAGCTATACACCACTACTGAAAAAAATCAATATAGTAAAGAGGTCAATTCTTCCTGAATTGATATATAGATTTAACAAAATTCCCATACCAATGAAAAACGTTTGCACATATAGAAAATGCTATTCTAAAATATGTATGGAAAGGCAATGGAAGTAGAATAACTAAAACAATGTTAAAAAAGAAGAATGTCAGATGAATCATTCTACCTAATTCCAAGATTTACTATGTAAAGATGGTCCCCTACTTATGATAGTTTGACTTAAAGAGTTTTTGACTTTACGATGTTGTGAAAGCAGTATGCATTCAGTAGCAACCATACTTTGAATTGTGAATCTTTATTTTTTTCCCCAGTCTAGTGATGTGCAGTATAATACTCTCCAATGACGCAGGGCAGCAGCAGTGAGCTGCACCTCCCAGTCAGCCACAGGATCACAGGGTGAACAACCGATACACTTAACAACCACCTTGTACCCATGCAACCATTCTGTTTTTCACTTGTAGTACAGTATTCAATAAATTACATTCAACTTTATTATAAAATAGGCTTTGTGTTAGATGATCTTGCTCAACTGTAGGCTCGTATAAGTGTTCTAAGCATGTTTAAGCTACACTAGACTAAACTGTGTGTTAGGTAGGTTAGGTGTATTAAATGCGTTTTTGACTTACAATATTTTCAACTTACGATGGGTTTGTCAGGATGTAACCCCATCATAAGCCGAGGAAGATCTGTGGCTACATTAATCAAGTCTATGTAGTACTGGCAGAGAGATAAATATAGATCAGTAGAAGAAATAGATAACCTGGAAATAGTCCCATACAAATAATGCTCACCCAGTACTTGCCTAAGTTCTCAAGGCTATGCAATGGAAGAAAGAGCCTTTTAACAATGGTGCTAGAACAATTGGACATCTATAATAAATAAAAAATGGAAAATGAACTTTGATTTAAGTCTCACACCTTATGAAAATTAACTCAGAATGGATCACAAACTTAAATGTAAAAAGTGAAATAAATCTTTAAAAAATAACACATAGGAGAAAATCTTTAGGATCTAGGGTTAAGCAAAAAGATCTTGACATGAAAAGCATGATATGTAAATGGAAAAATGATAAATTGGACTTCATCAAAAATAAAAAGTTTTGATCTCTGAAAGACCTTGTTAAGCTGATGAAAAAGAAGCTAGAGACTGGGAGAAAATATTTGCAAACCACATATCTGACAGTGGACTAGTATCTGTATCACATAAAGAACTCTCAAAACTCAACAGTAAAAAACAAAACAAATAAAAAAAAACTAATTGGAAATTGACCAAAAGACATGAGCAGACATTTCAGTGAAGAAGATATAAAAACGGAGAATAATAACATTTAAAAATATTCAACATCATTAGCTATTAGGGAAATGAAAATTAAAGCTACCGTGAGACTGTGAATTACTCATTCATACATTTGTGGTGGAAAGATAAAATGGTATGGCCAATCTGTAAAATAAGTTGACACTTTCTTAAAATACTAAACATGCAAAACCATATGATACAGAAGTTGCAATCTTGTGCATTTATCTCAAAGAAATAAAATGTATACACACACAAACACACACACACAAAACCTTAATAACAATATTTATAGCAGCTTTATTTACAATAACCAAAAACCAGAGGGGTGGGAGGGGGAGGGGAATAAGCAGATGCCCTTCAATGGTGAATGATTACACTGTGATACATTCATGACATAGTACACTGCTCAGCAATAAAAAGGAATGAATTTCAGATATATACAACAATGTGGTTGAATCCCCAGAGAATTAGGGTGAGTGAAATAAGCCAATGCCAAAGGGTTACACACTGTATGATTTCATTTATATAACATTCTTTCTGTTGATGGTTATAAGGACAGATTAGCAGAGCTAGATTCTTCTGTGAGTTTTATTGATATCAGGCTGTCTATAGATTTTATTGCCTTGAGGAGGAAAAAGGTTAGGTAGTCATCCTCCTCAGACATTTTCAGCAGGTAGAACACAAGTTTGAACCCATGCTTTCCACTGTGCCTTAATTTCCCTAGTACCCTAAATCACATACACACACACCTTCCAGATCTGATATGCTTAATGGTAGGTACTCCCCTGGTTAATTTAACTCAGACAGGAAGAGATACTATAAACCAAAGAAGGGATTCACTGAGAAACCAATTGGTTATGGAAATGGTTAAAAAACCAAGTCCGTGTTTCTTCAAGGTAGGTATTTCTCTTTTATTTAGAATTATTTTTCCTAAAACCCATTTTAAATGAGCGTATGTAATAAAATATTTGTTTTAAAAACTTTATTTCATAAGCACTCACATAGAAGTTGGTATGAGCCTATCAATCCTCCAAGCACCTTAATAAAACTTGATCCTCATACCAAGGCTATGAGCTCAGCACCATTATTATCCTCACTTTATAAGTGAAAAAAATGATGTAGAGCGAAAATGAGTAACTGCCCAAGTGGTTCAAGTAGTGAGAAGTGGAAATGGGATTCTTTCCAGATTATCAGGCTTCACTATCTGTGGCCTAAACCATTTCACTAAATTTATTAAAAATTCATGTTGGTAATACAGAGACTAATATTAATATATCAGTGCCTTACCATGTGCAGTTGCTTTAAATTTAGAAAATCTGAAAACAAAGTCCACAAAAAAATGATTTATGACATTCTAAAACATCCTTCTGTGGTGCATATAAGGACTGATATTTTGACTTAAAGATTATCTTCCTTAGTAATTCATATCAATGATGACAACATAACAGTTCTTCACTGTATCTATTATATGCAAAACGTGTGCTAGGTGTATCACATACATAATCTCTTTAATCCCATAGTAACTCCATGAGGTAACTAATATCCTCATTCTACCTCTGAGTAAACTGAAATAAATTGAGATTATATGTGTAGTAAGTATCAGAGCTGGGACTTAAACCCAGTTCTGCCTAATAACATGTCATCTCTAAGCACCTGTGTTAAACCTCCCACGAATACTCATTCTGGTAATTCTAAGAAAAACTAGAAGCAGAAAATAATCCTATGTATTTTTCACTTTTGAATAATGTCAAATCTACCATCAGTTCTCACACTTAAATCTATATTCTTATTAGAAAATAAAACAAAATAGTTTAATACTAGTTTTTTTAGCTAGCAAACAGTTTACATAAATTAGTAAATGCTCAAGAAATTATAGCACCATGAGCAGGAGCCAGCAGAGAATAAAAAAAGCAGAATCTAACCATTTAAACACTGTAATAATCAGATATAGAATATGAAATATTTCAAAAAATGAAAGAGAACCTTAAATATAAAAGAGAAAACTATTTGAAAAAAGGGCCAAGCAAAACTACTAATAGAAATACAACAGTGGTAATTTAAACCTACTGGATGCTTTTTTTAAAAAAAATATTATTTACTCCAGTAGAGAAAACTAAAAAGAAGAAGACAGACTGAAAAAAATTATCCAGAAATTATCCCAAAGATAAAAGGCACATGCATACAATGAGAGGATATAGATATGGAGGATAAAGTGAGAAAATCTAATTGGAGTTTCAGAAGAGGAGGCAAAGTTGTAAGAGATAATAACTGAGATTTCCTCAAAACTAATTCAGAGCATCATTCACACTTTATAAAGCCCACAAACAACAAAGTGACTCCTAGCCGGACACAGTAAAAGTGCAGTACACCATCCTGGTGGGTTGCTTTCTGTTTTGACTGTTTAGTGTCTCCATGATTTCATTGCTAATATTTTAAATATCACCTTTGACATCATAGTAATGACCTTTTGATGAGTCATCCCTGGACAGTTTCCAATTGGTGTAATAAATTTGTGATATGTTGAAGGATTATCAGTTCTAACACTAACTGTGATAGTTTTAAAATATGTCCACAAGTTCTTTGACACTGTTACCTTCAAAATGGAAAGCCAAATTTCCCACCCACTAATTTCTGTTACTCAGATTTAGGAACTAACAAATAAAATATAGCCAAGGTCATGCTATGTGACCTCTGAGACTAGATCATAAATAGAGAATAACTTTTGCTTGCTCTGGGGAAGGCGGAACGCTATGTTGTGAAGGCATCCAAACAATCCTGTGGAGAGCCCTATAGAGAGTGAAACTGAGGCTTTTGGCCAACTTGCTAGCAGTGACTTGCTAGGCAAGTGAAGGAGTTCACTGGAAGTGGATCCCCTATCCCCGGTTAAACCTGAGATCTCGATAAACATCTTAATTGCAACCTCATTAGAAAGTCTGAGACACAACCTCCCAGCAAATTATTCTCCACAGACACTGTGAGAAATAACAAATGTTTATAATAGTTTTAAGCCACTAAATTTTGTGGTAATTTGTTATACGCAATAACTAATTAATAAAGTAAATGATTCTTTATGAAAGAAGCTAGTTAAAAAACATTGTGTTAGTTTATCCAACAAAGCAGTGTGGAAGGTTGGGAAAAGGGGCTTTAACAAAGGTGGAAAACTGATAATAATTAGTAACATCATGACCCGGATATTAAGAATAAACCTTTTAAAAAATTTGTTAGAGATTCCATGGAACTTATAATTTCTGACCTTATGTCATTTTTAGATATAATTATAGTCCTGAGCTAAATGTCATCACAGTTCACTCATATTTTGGGGAATAAGGATATAAATTAGCTGTCCTGTGTCTATTCAAGCTCTCTAACCAGAAGGAAAAAAGAAAGCAGGTTACCCAATCTATCCTCCTTCACATAAATAAATGAGTGATATTTTCTAAGAACAATAGCCCTTATTTCTGGAATGGTCTTAGGAGGATGTACTTGGCCAAGGATTATGTGGAGTAAATAAACTGAAAATCTATGGTTTGTGAGGCTTAGATGCCAGGAAAATGTCACATTATGTGGAGTATAAAATGAAGATATTTCACAACCCAAAGGCTTCCTCCCTCTGTAAAGTTACTTGTAGTTCTCACATAGAGATGTCACCTATTTTCTGGGTCAGATTGTTCATGTTCAGTAAGGGAAGAATAGATCTAGACAGCTGTGCAAGATTTCTTATACCTGCTTTGTCTCAGCATCTTGATTACCTGTATCTTTGAAATTATCAGTAAAACTTGATACTGGATAAGATCTGTTTTGTATGAATCTGATCTAAGAATGCAAACCTTCATGTTGGTTCAGCCTAGAAGAACAAATTACCATATGTTTTGTGTGTTTGGGGGTTCCCAAGACCATCCTCAGTTTCAGTGATTTGCTAGAAGGGCTCTCAGTACTCAGAAATGTTATACTCACAGTTGTGATTTAGTACAGTGAAATAGAGACTAAAATCAGCTATAGAAAAAGGCACATAGGGCATGGTCCAGGAGAGCCAGGTACAAGCTTTCAGTTGTCCTCTCCCAGTGGAGTCATGTGGAAAGTGCTTAATTCTCCCAGCAATGATGAATGACAGTATGCAGGGAGTATTACCAACCAGGGAAGAAAGTTCACCCAAGCCTTGGTGTCTAGGGATATTATTGAGGGTTATCACGTAGGCATGGCTGACCACCTGCATAGCTAACCTTCAGTTTCCATCCTCTCCAGGGGTCAAGCTGGTAACAATGGACCCAAAGCTTCAACCATAAATCACATAGTTAGCATAAACTATATGATGTTGTCCAAGGATTCAGGTAAACAAACACATTCTGTCCAGGCAGTATAGTCCAAGGGTTTAGAGGTTATTCCTAGGATATAAGCAAGAACCAAATCTTTCTTTGGAATATGCAAAATTTGGACAATACAGATCTGCTGAGTGAATCTTTTACTGTACAACCTGTATATAATATAATCAAAATTTCTTATATATTAAACTAGTCTTATAATTGATAAAGACAAATTGGTAGGAAGGTAGATAGATAGATAGGGCGATAGATGGGGAAATAGAGAGAGAGAGGAAAAGTAAGAGTCTAAAATCAACAGAACAGACCATCAATAAAGCAATTCCTAAATATTCTAGGAGAAGGAAAATGATCTCGGAAGGTTTGAGATATAAGAAGAAATGAAGAGAAAAAGTGATACCTATGCAGGTAGATTTAAACAAGTGACTGTAGAAAATAAATAAATGTTTCGGAGTTTAAAAAAGTGAGTGACAATCAAAATACGTGAGAATAATAGTTCTATCAGTTTGGGTAATAGGAATTTACGTGTTCTAACCTCCCTTTTCTGTGGAAGGAAGAGAGTAAAACTACTGATCAGCCTTTATTTTTTAAAATGCCTATGTTTAAATTTCCAAGCATCTCAACTAAAATGGACCCCAATTAAAAGGAATCAATAAATTTAAAAGAAACAAGAAAAAGAACAAAGAAAACGTAGATCTCTCATATTCTCTTATTCTCCCTCTTTCTCTTTGGACTGCAGATGCACAAAATTGGACCAGTTATTCTTCTTGGTTTATGGCACATTATTCTCATCATAGGCCCATGAATATCTCACTTTTAATGAATCACTTAGTCATTTTAAGAGTATTAATACACTTCTGCAAAGCTACCACTTATAAATGCATACATACATACATACGTACCTGGGATATACACAACAATGCATGGAGAATGATATGATCTTCACCTCATCTCCATTCCATCTTCCTCAAACAAGAGAAATATTTCCTTGAATTTTTTTGTTAACATTCCCTTGTTTTCTTTCCTATTTTGCCTTAATATGGCTTAACAGAATCTAATTAATGTGTTCTTTTTTATGCTATAGAACATAATCCCTTTACAAAAAGGAAATGTGTCAGTCTTGTTAACTGTAGATTCAGTAGCACCCAGAGCAACGTGAGATATATCATAGGAATTTAAAATAATTTTTTGTTGAATAAATGTATACTTCTTTTTTAAATTGCCAACACTCAACACAATGCTTATTAGACACACCATGAATGTTTGTTAAAATAAACATACATGCATGCATTAAAAAGATGTTTCTCAGAGTAGATTAAAACTCCTAGGTGGCAGTGACCAAATACTATATCTTTTTGTTGCGGTATCATATTACCTAGATCAATTCTTTACACAGAGTAGTTGCTGAATAATGAAAATAATTGAAAGGAGAATTTTTTTTTCAAAAATCACAGTTACATGCATTTTAAAAACATCAAATATTTTAAAAATATACACAAAGAAGTGGTCTATTCAGAGCACTGTTTACAGATATATTTCATTGTAAATTGCTCTCTTTTCCTTTTCACTCTCCAATAAGGGGCAATTAGGTCTTTCCATCTTCCTAAACCTTCCAAAGCAAATGGTATAGCTTTGGAAAAAAGCAGCTGGTATAGCTGCAAAAAGATAACTTTTTATTCTATTATTTATCTTAGCTATACACAGATATTCTTGTACGATTGCTAGCTAACCCATGCAGAAGTCATTTTCATCTGTTTACCTCTAGAGTACTTATTATTACTGAATCTAAAATAAATATATGCTACTTACATTTTGCAGGTAGAATCTCTGGGAAATATCTGATGATACATATAATGTTGTCTTCTCTTAGAAGGAAGCTATGTAACTTGCCCAATTGGTATACATTGATATACAGCCACATTTTTTAAAGAAAAATTAAGAAGCTTTGTCCTGTGAATGAATGAAAAATGTAATCTCAGCAGCCTATAAATGTAAGCTACTGCTTGTAGAACGTGAGGCATACCAAAGGCTAAGTATTAGACCTCAGGAGATTTTAGGAAGCATGTGTACTATACATAGAGAAGGATTATAGCAAAGCAGGTGATTGCCCATGTTCTTCTACAGTCAACAGATATAATCCATTGATCCAATGACTTTTTCACTGCTAATCAACACTTTCATATCACATTACCCTCATTACCCAGCTTAAGTTTCATGGTCCTTCATTATCATTATTATTCTGCATAAAACCTCAACTGCCTTACCTCTTTCTTGATTTGTGATACTTGTTTGGCAAGCCCCACCCTGTTTTGAAGCCATTTCTCTGCCTGTTACACAAATCTACTACTAATCCTTGCTTGAGAAAAACACACAGCTGCTAACTTCATCTCACATTAAATTCAGTCCCTATAGCCCAAATGTGACCCTACGGATGCCCAGTAATCTCATCTCATTTCCATGACACTCTCCCAATTCAGCTCCAATACATTTACTCTGGCCCTCATCCCCGGCTGATCTCCTTGCTTTCTATTTCACAGAGGAAATGGAGGCAATCAGAGGATTATTTTCACACTTTCACATCTACCTATCCCACAGATTTAGTGCAAAATACTACTCTGAGTCTTCTTGGAATGATTCTTTTCCTTTAGTGATTATACTGCTGACCCATAATTCGTTTAAGTTCATTAGCTTTAGTTTGTTTTCAGTATTTAGAGGCTCTCTTTTTTTTAATAAGCTTTTTAGTTTGAGACAGTTATGGATCCACATGCAGTTGTAAGAAATAATACAGAGACATCCTGTGTACCTATTACCTGGTTTAACATCTTGCAAATCTATAGTACAATTTCAAAGCCAGAGTATGGATATTAATACAGTTAAGTTTCTTTGATCACAAGGATTCCTGTAAACACCTTCCCCTGATGCATGGCAACCATGACTCTATTCTCCGTTTCACTCAGCATAACTACCTAGTGATTCATACAAGTTGTGTATGTATAATAGTTTGTTCCTTTTCACTGCTGAGTAGAATTCCATGGTATAGATGTAATACAATTTTTCAATTATTAATTATATTATTTTAGCATGGTAATATCCAAAATGATGTAAACAATAAGTACTAGGCTCAATATACTTTTAAAAGGGAGAAATCTGAATAGATATTTTAACATTTTTAAAATGTACAGCAACTTTAGATTTACAGAAGAATTAATAATATAGTACAGAGAATCACCATATATAACATACCCAGTATCCTCTATTATTAAAATTTTACGTTAATTAGTATGGTACATTTGTGACAATTAAAGAACCAATATTGATACATTACTATTAACTAAAGACTGTCGTTTATTCAGATTTCTTTAGTTTTTATATAATGTTCTTCTACTGCTCCAGGATTTCATCTGGGATACCACATTACATTTGGTTGTAATATTTCCTGAGGTTCCTCTGAACTATGACAGTTTCTCCAACTTTCCTTGTTTGGATGTTCCTGACAGTTTTGAGGAGAACTGGTCAGATATTTTATATATTTATCTACACATTCATTATTTCATACATTTATTGGTATAATGTATTAATATTATATAAATAAATAATTAGTTTGTATAAATAAATTGATACATTTTATATAAATAAATAGATTTATACATTTGTATTTTGTACATGTATTTATACATTTGTAGAATGTCCCTCAATTGAAATTTGTTGTCTTCCTCATGATTACACTGGGGCTATATGTTTTTAAGAGGAAGAACATAGAGGTAAAGTTTTAGTCTCATCATATCTAACGTACATGCCTATAATATCAATATGTAAGGCATAAAGTCTTCATCTAGGTTCATTTTTTTAAATATGGATGATCAATTGTTTCCACATTGTTGGAAAAAGAACTATCCATTCTCCATTGAAATGTCTTTGTGCCTTTGTTAAAAATCAGTTGAGTATATTTATGTTATTCTTGGCTTCCTATTATGTTTCATTGATCTATGTGCCTGTTGTTTCATCAATACCACCCTGTCTTGATTATCTTAACTTTACGGTAAGTCTTGAATAAGGTAGTGTGGTTCTTTCAACTTGTTGTTGTCATTCTCCTCCTCTTCATCCTCCTCTTCCTCCTCCTTCTTCTTCGCTATCAACATTTTCTTGGATATTATATGTGCTTTGACTTTCCATATAAACTTTAGAATAGGTAGGTTGACATCTATAAAAAAGCTTGCTGGGCTTCTGATTGGGATTATATCAGATCTATAGATCATGTTAGGTATAATTCAGATCTTAACAATATTGAGTCTTCTAATCAATGAACACAAAATATCTCCCATTTATTGAGATCTTGTTTGATTTTTTTCATCTCTTTTATAGTTATCTTCATACAGATCTGTACATATAAGATTTATACTCAAGTATCCACATTTTTGGTGCTATTTAAATAGCAGTTCCAAAATAACATCAAATTCAAAAATTGTTATTGCTCATATATATAAAAGCAATTAACTTGTCTATCAACCTTGTATCTTGTGATGTTGTTCCACTTGCTTGTTAGTGTCAAGCTGTTTTTTTTAGTAGATTGTTTAGGATTTTTTACATAGAATGCTTAGGATTTTCTACATAGAAAATTATGTCATCTCTGAATAAAAATAGTTTTCTTTCTTTCCAATCTGTATGCTTTTTATTTATTTTTCTTGTTAGAAAGAACATACTTTGTTCACAGTCTTTAGAGAGTAAGTATTTATCATACTATAAGGTATGATATTAGCTGGAGGATTTTCATATATACTATTTATTAGATTAAGGAAATTTCTTGCTAGTCTTCATATTTTGTGTTTTTATCATGAATGTATCTTGAATTTTGTTAGATATTTTTCCTGCATCTAGTGATATGATAATACATTTTTTCTTATTCAGTCTGTTAGTATGATGAAATGCATTGACTGATTTTGAATGTTGAACCGGCCTTGAATTCCTTTATGAAGCCCAATTAATCATCATGTATTTTTGCTTGTATATATTCTGAATTGATTTGCTAATATTTATTAAGTATTTTTTGCAGTTATGGTCATGAGAGATATTGATCTATAATTTTTTTTCATATAAAGTCTTTATGTGGTTTTCATATTAATGTTGGCCTCATACAATTGTTTCCTCTACTTCTATTATCTGGAAAACATTGTAGAAAATAATTATTTCATTCTTAAAATTTTGGTTGAATTTACCAGTGAACCATCTGGGCCTAAGCTTTCTTGTTTAGAAGATTATTAATTATTGATTAAATTTTATTAATAGATATAAGATTGTTCAGATTACCTATTTTTCTTGCATTAGTTTTGGTAGTTTGTATCTTTTAAAGAATTTGTCTGTTTCATCTAAATTATCAAAAATTTAGACAAAATTTTAGAGTTGTTTGTATTATTCCTTTTAATGTCTGTGGAATCAGTAATGATGACCCCTCTTTCATTTCTGGTATTATTAATCTATATTCTCTTTTTTTTACTTGACTAGCCTGGATAAAATTTTATCAATTTTGTTTATCTTTTCAGAGAACCAACTTTTGGTTTACTTTATTTTCTCTTTCTTAGCTGTTTTCTTGTTTTCAACTTTGTTGATATCTACTCTAGTTTTGTTATTTTTCATTCTTCTTTTTACACTGCTTATATTTCTATTCTTTCTATATTTTCCTAAGGTGGATGCTTAGGTTAGTAATTTTAGGTCTTCCTTGTTTTATAACCTATAATTTAATGCTATGAATATCCCTCTATACCTTGCTTTAGTTGTAGCCAAAAAAAATGATAAGTTCATTTTCATATTCATTTAATTCATAATATTTAAAATTTCTTTCAAGACTTCTTTGAACCGTGGTCATATGGAAATATGTTGTTTGATGTCTAACTATTTGGGGATTTTTCAGCTTTCTATTGTTCATTTCTAGTTTAATTCCATTTTAATCTGAGAATATACTTTTTGTGATTTTTAGTCTTATAATTTTGTCAAGCTGTGTTTCATGGTACAGAATATAGCCTATCTTGGTAAATGTTCCCTGTGAGCTTAACAAGAATGTGGAGTCTTCTGCTGTTGGATTCAGTGTATAAATATCAATTACATTAGGTTGATGATAGTGCTGTTCAGGACTTGTATATCTTTATTGATTTTCTGCCTGCTTGCTCTACCCATTACTGATAAAGGAGTAGTGAAGTGTTCAAGTATAATAGTGTATTTGTCTGTTTCTTCTCATCCTCCTTGTGAGCCACAAGGAATCCTTGGATTCTTGCATCCTCACAGTGGAACTCGGTGGGATATCTAGAAGGAAACAGTTGGGACGCCCTTAAGACTGTGATTTCCAGGATTTTCTCATCCTCATGTGAATCCACTCTCAGCTTCCAGCAATTCATCAAAATTACCATTAAATGTTTTTGCCAATTTGTATCTACAGCAGCTTCTACTCTAGATAAGCAGATCTTGGTTTCTGTGTCTCTGCGTATGTGCCTTTTTCTCCAGATTTTCAGGTGATGGTTTGCTCTTAGACATCAGTTCTCTTTAGGTTTCAAGAAAAGTCATTGATTTTCAGTTTTTCCAGCTTTTTCAAATTGTAATGATAGGAATGATGAATTCCAAGCTCTTTACATGTTAGATGTGAAACTAGAACTAAACTTTTATATGAGCTTCCCAATAGTTTTAGTATTGTACAAGGTACCTGTATCAGTTCAAAGACTTACAGTAAGTTTTACCAATACGCATTTCCTACAAGAGCCTTTGTGCTTGCCTCCAGCAACTTTCTATAACCAGAGAGAGAACAAATAAGAGAACGAAGAAAGAGAGAGAAATAGCGATTTAAAAAAAGCATTGATATGAGATTTCAATGTTTGCTATTTATGGTTGAGAATAATGTTAAATATTTCTTTTTAGAATCATAAAATTTTATGATTGAAAAGTGACTCAAAGATAACCTAATCAACTGCCCTCTTTTACAAATATGTAAACTTGAACCTAATGATGTTTTAGTATAATCCACATTATCCTGGAAAATAATTTATTAAATTAATTCTGGTGACAAGTAACATACCTGTAGACAATGAACAGATATATTTCCCCCAATTTTCCCTTTACAACAAGAGCCAACCACCACACTTTAAACTCTGTAGAAAAAAAAAAATTTTATATCATTATTATGACTTATGTTTTTCAAGCATTTCAAGTAGTATAATTAATCAGAATCCACACATATATAAAATGGTTAACAATGGAAGCTTTAGCATTCTTAAGTAAGCATGTGGGGAGATCATAAGAAATTTTAGAATGTTTTGGGTTTTGAAATCCTGTTACACTTGGTCTCCAGCTGTGCCTTACAAGTACCTGCTTTTCATAGTGAGTTTTACACAGCAGGAAAGCTAGCCAAGGAAGGATTTAATAAGCAAAAATGACCTAGCATTTAAGAAGGCTATGTTCTGCAAGCATTACAATTACTGCTTCTACCCCAGGTTTTCAGTTTATTCTCGTATTTTTAAACATTTGTTAAATGACAGTTGAGCCTTTGATGACTGATTTTCAACCAATCAGAAAGTACACAACTTTGCCTTTAAGCCAAGCCTTTCTCCACACCATGCTCAGCCATTTGCCTTAGGTGAGAGTACAAATGATACACATTCACATTAATATACACTGTGACGAGTGGCTTTGAGAATTAGCAATTTTATTTCTTGTTATGCCTAGCAGTTTATTTTATAATTACAAATACATAGCTTTCTTTGATCTGCCCTCTAATATGTTTGAAAGGATTTATGTGTAGAAAAAGAAGAATAACTGCCATCTCTATGCCTACAAAATACACTGGGAAAAAATTTCTTAGTATGATGCATCTTATGTTACAAATAATAGAACAATTTATAGTTTCTGGGAAATGTAGAAATCTGCTGTTTTTGAAATCTAGAAATTTTTGTTTTTTAAATGGTAACACTTAAGAGAAATTATATACATGAAATGTCAAAGTCAAATGAAACTTACCTTTAAAAAGAAAGGGGACATCAATAAAGATTGTTTACCCATGCTATATTTTCAAAGAAGAGTATGGAATTCTGAGCTGAAAAATAAAAACACTCTTCCAATTAGAGAACAATGAAAAAACAATAAAAGTCATGAAAAATGCACATAAAAGTTCAAAGTCTCTAAGTAAACAAAGAAACAACATGACCACCTATTGTCACGAATATTAGAAAGAAATTTAAATCTCATTGAGTTCAACTGCAAATCTACTAGATTTCTTGCTGTGATATCTCTGCCAGTTGGAGGTCCAGTCTCCCTATATAAATAACTTCTTTAATGGGAATCTCACCACTAATTAACCAATTTTTTAAAAAGTCAGTAGAGACTCTGAAGCATCCTGCTGAAATTGAGGTGTATTTTGACAAACCAGTCTTTAGATTTCCCAGGAAATTACTCCTAAAAGCAGAAAAGTTAGATTGAGTATCCCTGGGGGTTCTGTATGCATCATACAACCATCCTTCTACACTCCCAAGTAGTCCCTGAGATCCTCAGGTTTATCTTTAAACTTTAAGGGCATTTTGCATTCTATCACAGAATGTAAACATATTTGGTTTTATGTCAGTCTCTTAATGGGTGATACTCATCTATCAAATTAAAACAAAGAACTATACTGCGTTCAAGAGCACCAGCCCACATTGTTTGGTTCTATTTTCTGGAAAATTCTCTCCTTTATCTCTTTATCAGAGTGTACTCAGAAATAGGCTCCCACAATAATGTGGACTTAAAGGGTAAAACATTTTTAAACGTAAGTATTTTCTAGTTGAGAGAAATTAAAATAAATTCTATGTTAAACCAAAAAAAGAGGCAGGGAAATATTATATATCTCTAAAAAGCAAGACAAAGGAGTTTGTAAAATATAACAGCAGGAATAGGAAAAAACATTTTCCTAATGACAAAAAAATTAAAAACTAAAAAAAAAAACAGGAAAAAATTTCAACTGAAAGAGTCAAGAGGGATTCTTTCTAGAAACAGACAAAACACTACATATCTTAGTTAAGAGAAAAAATTGAAGTAAAGTATTTTAGCCAAAGTAGAATATTATCCTAATCATAATAGAATATTATATATTCTTCTCCCTAATTCATTTGAAATTCTAAATAAACTGGACTGCTTTTTACAAAAATACAATTAAAGTTAAAAATTAGAAATCCTTAACAAACAATAACCCGAAAAAATAAAGAAAAAAGTGTTATCAAATTATCATAAAAATAAATGCTGGGTCCAGAGATATTCACCAAGGATTTTCTTTAAATATTAAGAAACAGAAATGTTCTATAATATTTCAACTACTATAGAGCACAGAGATGGAATTGAGTTTTCATGAATTTCCAGCAAGTATTTCTCTGATATCCAAATTTGAAAAAGATGGTAAACACACAAACACACACATCCCTTACTTTTCTTCAGTTATTACTAGTTCCTTTGAACAACCTGTAATTTCAACTACCTATACTCCCCAGTCAGAATCTGATTAACTTTGAACAGTGAGAACAAGGGACATTATTAGCATCACAGAGGTTTATTTACAAAAGAGAGGCTTCCCACATGGGCAACATTTCGTAAAGTTCTCATGTTGATTAGCAAAAAAAGTTTATTCATTTGTATCCCAAGAAGGAGCAGAACAAATATGCTATGTAAAGAAACTTTGTTATAATAGAGAAAAATATTTCAATCCTGCATCAGTTATTACATACTTAGTTCTAACAGTTTTTTGGTGGAGTCATTTGGGTTTTCTATATGTAACCTGTCCCCTGCAGAGACAATTTCACTTCTTCCTTTTCAACTTGGATGCCTTTTATTTCTTTTTCTGTTCTAATTACTTTGGCTAGGCCTTCTAGTACTGTTTGAATAGAAATGGCATGAATGGATATTCTTCTCTAATTCCTGATCTTAGAGGAAAATCTGTCAGCTTTTCCACTGTTGAATATGATGTTAGCTCAAGGCTTGTCATATATCACCTTTATTATGTTGAGGTACATTCCATCTATAGCTAATTTGTTGAGTTTTTATTATGAAACGTTGTTGAATATTGTCAAATACTTTTTTGTATCTATTGAAATGATCATATGATTTTTATCTTTCATTCTGTTAATGTGATGTATCACATTTATTGTTATGCATATGTTGAACCATCCTTGCATCCCATGTATGAATCCTACTTGATCATGGTGTATGATCCTTTTATTGTGGTGCTGAATTTGGTTTACTATTATATTGTAGAGAATTTTTGCATCTATATACATCAGGGATATTGGCCTGTAATTTTCTTTTCTTGCAGTGTTCTTACCTGGCTTTGGTATCAGGGTAATGCTGGCCTAGTATTGGAAGTGTTTTTTCCTCTTCAGTTTCTTGGAAGACTTTGAGAAGGATTGGTATTAATTCTTTCAATGTTTGATGGAATTCACCAGTGAAGAAATCTGGACATGGATTTTCTTTGTTGGGAGATTTTTTGATTACTGATTCAATCTCCTTACTTGGTTCAGAATTTGTATTTGTTCATGATTCAGTATTGATAGGTTGTATGCTTCTAAGAAATTTTCATTTGTTCTAGGTTATCTATTTCTTTTGCATGTAATTGTTTTAGAAGTTTCTTACCATCCTTAGTATTTTGGGTTGTCAGTAGTAATGTCTCCTCTTTCATTTCTTTCATTTCATTTTATTTGAGTCTTCTCTGTCTTCTTTTTTCTTAGTTTAGTTAAAGATGCATCAACTTGTTTATCTTTTCAGAAAACTAGCTCTTAGTTTTATTTATCATTTCTATTTGTCTTTCTGGTCTCTGTTTCATTTACTTCCACTCTAATATTCGTTATTTCGTTTCTTCTGCTAACTCTACAGTTAGTTTCTTCTTCTTTTCCTAATTTCTTAAGGTGTAAAGTTAGGCTGTTTATTTGAGATTTATTTTTACTTAATATAGGCATTTTTTTTTATACAGCAAGTTCTTATTAGTCATCCATTTTATAAACATCAGTGTATACATGTCAATCCCAATCTCCCAATTCATCACACACACACACACACACCCCCGCTTTCTCCCCTTGGTGTCCATACGTTTGTTCTCTACATCTGTGTCTCAATTTCTGCCCTGCAAACCGGTTCATCTGTACCATTTTTCTGGGTCCCACATATATGCGTTAATATACGATATTTGTTCTTCTTTTTCTGACTTACTTCACTCTGTATGACAGTCTCTAGATCCATCCACGTCTCTGCAAATGACCCAATTTCGTTCCTTTTATGGCTGAGTAATACTCCACTGCATATATGTACCACATCTTCTTTATCCATTCATCTGTAGATGGGCATGTAGGTTGCTTCCATGACCTGGCTATTGTAAATAGTGCTGCAGTGAACATTGGGGTGCATGTGTCTTTTGAATTATGGTTTTCTCTGGGTATATGCCCAGTAGTGGAATTGCTGGGTCATATGGTAATTCTATTTTTAGTTTTTTAAGGAACCTCCATACTGTTATCCATAGTGGCTGTATCAATTTACATTCCCACCAGCAGTGCAAGAGGGTTCCCTTTTCTCCACACCCTCTCCAGCATTTGTTGTTTGTAGATTTTCTGATGATGCCCATTCTAACTGGTGTGAGGTGATACCTCATTGAAGTTTTGATTTGCATTTCTCTAATAATTAGCTGAGCAGCTTTTCATGTACTTCTTGGCCATCTATATGTCTTCTTTGGAGAAAAGTCTATTTAGGTCTTCTGCCCATTTTTGGATTGGGCTGTTTGTTTTTTTTAATATTGAGCTGCATGAGCTGCTTGTAAATCTTGGAGATTAATCCTTTGTCCATTGATACATTTGCAAATATTTTCTCCCATTCTGAGGGTTGTCTTTTCATCTTGTTTATGGTTTCCTTTGCTGTGCAAAAGCTTTGAAGTTTCCTTAGGTCCCATTTGTTTATTTTTGTTTTTATTTCCATTACTCTAGGAGGTGGATCAAAAAAGATCTTGCTGTGTTTTATGTCAAAGAGTGTTCTTCCTGTGTTTTCCTCTAAGAGATTTATAGTGTCTGGTCTTAAATTTAGGCCTCTAATCCTCCAGTAGACCTGGAGGCTATGTGCTCATGGTCATCAAGTAGTTAATGTCTTCCATTTGGTGGGGGTTTTCACATCTCTAAAACAACTCAGGAAATGTGCATCAAATACTGTTATCTAGGTACTTCAAAGAGCTAAAAAAGAGGATATGGGGGAAGGGTCTGTTCCAGGAATGCCCCATAAGGTCCTGCTCATTTACAATAGGACAAAACCTAGATGACCTTGGGTATGGTGATGACTTTTTAAATAAAACACCAAGGGCATAATCCATGAAAGAAAGAATTGGTATGCTGGACTTCATTAAAATTACTGACTTCTGTTCTGCAATAGACAGTATCAAAAGAATGTGAAGACAAACCCATACAAGGAGAATATATTTGCAGACGACACATCTGATAAAAGACTGTTATCCAGAATACACAAAGAACTCTTAAAACTCAACAATAAGAAAAGAAACAATCCAATTAAGAAACGGGCCAAAGACTTTAACATATACCCAAGGAGAAGATATACAAATGGCAAATAACCACCTGAGAAGATGCTCCACATCATATGTTATCAGGGAAATGCAAATTAAAACAACAGTGAGATACCACTACATACCTATTAGATCGGCCAAAATCTGGAACACTGATGACACCAAATACTGACAAGGAGGTGGAGCATTATGAATGCTCATTTACTGCTGGTGGGAATGCAAAATGGTACAGCCGTTTTGGAGGACAGTTTGGCAGTTTCTTAAAAAATTAAACACACATTCACCATATGGTACAGTAACTGTGCTCCTTGATATTTGCACAAAGGAATTGAAAACATGTTCATACAACTTTATACCAGCTTTATTCATAATTGCCAAACTTAGTAGTAACCAGGATGTCATTCAGTAGGCGAATGGATAAATGTCCAAAGAATGGAATATTAGCACTAAAAGGAAATGAAATATCAAGCTATGAAAAGACATGGAAGGAGCTTAAGTGCATATTACTCAGTGAAAGAAGCCCATCTCAAAAGGCTCCATACTGTATGATTCCAACTACATGATATTCTGGGAAAGGTAAAACTATGGAGACAACACAAAGATCAGTGGTTGTCAGGGCTTGGGGGAAGGGAGGGATGAATAGGTAGAGCATGGAAAATTTTTAGGGCAGTGAAAATACTCTATATGATACCATAATAATTGGTACATATTATTATACATATGTCCAAGCCCATAGAAGGTACAACACCAAGAGTGAACTTATTTAAACTATGGACTTCGGGTGATTATGATGTGTCCATGTAGGTACATCATTTGTAACAAATGCGCCACTCTGGTGGGGGACGTTGATAATGGAGGAGGCTATGCATGTGCGGGGGTAGGTGTTATATGGGAAGTCTCTGTATCTTCCTCTTAATTTTGCTGTGAATTAAAAACTTCTCTTAAAAAAATTGTCTTTTAAAAAAAAATCAGTGTTTTCAAATTCAGCTAATCAACAAAATTCTATAAACAGTGGTTGCCTCAGGGGATGGTATTGGGAGACAAGAGAAGAAGGGAAATTACTTTTCACTTGTACTCTTGTACCTTTCGAATTTTGTTATTATATGTTGCTTATTCAAAATAATACATGCATACTTAAAATTTTTAAATTAGATATAGCATCATTCATATGGCAAAAGGGAATATTTCGTAGGAAAAGCCTACTCTTACTCCATTCATTGACCAAGAAAATCCTCCCAAATATTGATTTTTAACCTTGGTAAAATAATTATGCTAAGATAATATACAGTATGATGTATAATCTTCTTGCCTTCTCTCTCTGGTTACTGCCTAACAAAGTCTGGTGATGCATATGTTTGGAAAATGTTGCCATCCTTCCATGATAATTTGGTGAGGCAGGTATTTAGGACTCCCTTCAGTCAGAGGTTCCCATGGGCTGAGCTATGGGGAAGCTCATGGAAGTATAGAAAATCTCACATGGTATTACCACACACTTACGTTTCCAAGTTACCTTTAAAATTAAGTAAACTTTTTTACTCTCATTCTGCATGGGAGACCTCGGATGAGACATGGTTTTAAAAGAAACAGTTATTCAGAGCCCTGAGGGGGATACCAACAGAAAGAGGGCAGCAAATGAGGGCTTTGGTAGCAGAATTAGATAAAGGCAGACTCAAGGATAAGTACAGGCCAGATATTGACAATGAGGACATTCTCCTTCAGAGCTCTTTCTTTTTAAGTAGAATCTAAGCAATTACATGGAAAACTTATAAGAGCAAGAAAGCCATTATAGTAAATTTAGGAAAGAATAAATGTGCGAAACATTATCAGCACCAAATTAGATTTCCATATTATTGATGCTGGTTATATGCAAAAGAAATTTATAAGTGACAACAGGCATTTTTTTCTCCAAATTTACATGTCTGCCTCCAAAATTACATGAGTAATAAACATTTTATATTAGCCCTAACCTTTGCATGAATAAAATGCATCTCAAATATGGTATAACTTGCTGTGCCTAATTTTGTGTGTGCTGTACTTTTTAAAATTTTATTTATTTATTTATTTTTAAACATCTTTATTGAAGTATAATTGCTTTACAATGGTGTGTTAGTTTCTGCTTTATAAAAAAGTGAATCAGTTATACATATACATATGTTCCCATATCTCTTCCCTCTTGCATCTCCCTCCCTCCCTCCCACCCTCCATATCCCACCCCTCCAGGCAGTCAAAAGCACCGAGCTGATCTCCCTGTGCTATGCGGCTGCTTCCCACTAGCTATCTATTTTACATTTGGTAGTGTATATATGTCCATGGCACTCTCTCACCCTATCACATCTTACCCCTCCCCCTTCCCATATCCTCAAGTCCATTCTCTAGTAGTTCTCTGTCTTTATTCCCATCTTGCCACTAGGTTCTTCATGGCCTTTTTTTTTTTTTCCTTAGATTCCATATATATGTGTTAGCATACTGTATTTGTTTTTCTTTTTCTGACTTACTTCACTCTGTATGACAGACTCTAACTCCATCCACCTCATTACAAATACCTCCATTTCATTTCTTTTTATAGCTGAGTAATATTCCATTGTATATATGTGCCACATCTTCTTTATCCATTCATCCGATGATGGACACTTAGGTTGCTTCCATGTCCTGGCTATTGTAAATAGAGCTGCAATGAACATTTTGGTACATGACTCTTTTTGAACTATGGTTTTCTCAGGGTATATGCCCAGTAGTGGGATGGCTGGGTCGTATGGTAGTTCTATTTGTAGTTTTAAGGAACCTCCATACTGTTCTCCATAGTGGCTTTATCAATTTACATTCCCACCAACAGTGCAAGAGTGTTCCCTTTCCTCCACACCCTCTCCAGCATTTATTGTTTCTAGATTTTTTGATGATGGCCATTCTGACCGGTGTGAGATGATATCTCATTGTAGTTTTGATTTGCATTTCTCTAATGATTAATGATGTTGAGCTTTCTTTCATGTGTCTGTTGGCAATCTATATATCTTCTTTGGAGAAAGGTATGTTTAGGTCTTCTGCCCATTTTTGGATTGGGTTGTTTGTTTTTTAGATATGGAGCTGCATAAGCTGCTTGTATATTTTGGAGATTAATCCTTTGTCAGTTGCTTTGTTTGCAAGTATTTTTTCGCATTCTAAGAGTTGTCTTTTCATCTTGTATATGGTTTCCTTTGCTGTGCAAAAGCTTTTAAGTTTCATTAGGTCCCATTTGTTAATTTGTGTTTTTATTTCCACTTCTCTAGGAGCTGGGTCAAAAAGAATCTTGCTGTGATTTATGTCATAGAGTGTTCTGCCTATGTTTTCCTCTAAGAGTTTTATAGTGTCTGGCATTACACTTCGGTCTTTAATCCATTTTGAGTTTATTTTTGTGTATGGTGTCAGGGAGTGTTCTAATTTCATACTTTTACATGCAGCTGTCCAATTTTCCCAGCACCACTGATTGAAGAGGCTGTCTTTTCTCCACTGTATATTCTTGCCTCCTTTATCAAAGATAAGGTGACCATATGTGCGTGGGTTTATCTCTGGGCTTTCTATCCTGTTCCATTGATCTATATTTCTGTTTTTGTGCCAGTACCAAACTGTCTTGATTACTGTAGCTTTGTAATATAGTCTGAAGTCAGGGAGCCTGATTCCTCCAGCTCCATTTTTCGTTCTCAAGATTGCTTTGGCTATTCGGGGTCTTTTGTGTTTCCATACAAATTGTGAAATTTTTTGTTCTAGTTTTGTGAAAAATGCCAGTGGTAGTTTGATAGGGATTGCATTGAATCTGTAGATTGCTTTGGGTAGTAGAGTCATTTTCACAATGTTGATTCTTCCTATCCAAGAACACAGTATATCTCTCCATCTATTTGTATCATCTTTATTTTCTTTCATCAGTGTCTTATAGTTTTCTGCATACAGGTCTTCTGTCTCCCTAGGTAGATTTATTCCTAGGTATTTTATTCTTTTTGTTGCAATGGTAAATGGGAGTGTTTCCATAATTTCTCTTTCAGATTTTTCATCATTAGTGTATAGGAATGCAAGAGATTTCTGTGCATTAATTTTGTATCCTGCAACTTTACCATATTCATTAATTAGCTCTACTAGTTTTCTGGTAGCATATTTAGGATTCTCTATGTATAGTATCATGTGATCTGCAAGCAGTGACAGCTTTACTTCTTCTTTTCCGATTTGGATTCCTTTTATTTCTTTTTCTTCTTTGATTGCTATGGCTAAAACTTCCAGAACAATGTTGAATAATAGTGGTGAGAGTGGGCAGCCTTGTCTTGTTCCTGATCTTAGTGGAAATGGTTTCAGTTTTTCACCATTGAGGACGATGTTGGCTGTGGGTTTGTCATATATGGCCTTTATTATGTTGAGGAAAGCTCCCTCTATGCCTACTTTCTGCAGGGCTTTTATCATAAATGGGTGTTGAATTTTGTCGAAAGCTTTCTCTGCATCTATTGAGATGATCATATGGTTTTTCTCCTTCAATTTGTTAATATGGTGTATCACATTGATTGATTTGCGTATATTGAAGAATCCTTGCATTCCTGGGATAAACCCCACTTGATCATGGTGTATGATCCTTTTAATGTGCTGTTGGATTCTGTTTGCTAGTATTTTGTTCAGGGTTTTTGCATCCATGTTCATCAGAGATATTGGCCTGTAGTTTTCTTTCTTTGTGACATCTTTGTCTGGTTTTGGTATCAGGGTGATGGTGGCCTCGTAGAATGAGTTGGGGAGTGTTCCTCCCTCTGCAATATTTTGGAAGAGTTTGAGAAGGATAGGTGTTAGCTCTTCTCTAAATGTTTGATAGAATTCGCCTGGGAAGCCATCTGGTCCTGGGCTTTTGTTTGTTGGAAGATTTTTAATCACAGTTTCAATTTCAGTGCTTGTGATTGGTCTGTTCATATTTTCTATTTCTTCCTGGTTCAGTCTCAGCAGGTTGTGCATTTCTAAGAATCTGTCCATTTCTTCCAGGTTGTCCATTTTTTTGGCATAGAGTTGCTTGTAGTAATCTCTCATGATCGTTTGTATTTCTGCAGTGTCAGTGGTTACTTCTCCTTTTTCATTTCTAATTCTATTGATTTGAGTCTTCTCCCTTTTTCTCTTGATGAGTCTGGCTAATGGTTTATCAATTTTGTTTATCTTCTCAAAGAACCAGCTCTTAGTTTCATTGATTTTTGCTATTGTTTCCTTCATTTCTTTTTCATTTTTTTCTGATCTGATCTTTATGATTTCTTTCCTTCTGCTAGCTTTGGGGATTTTTTTTTGTTGTTCTTCTTTCTCTAATTGCTTTAGGTGCAAGGTTAGGTTGTTTATTCGAGATGTTTCCTGTTTCTTGAGGTAGGCTTGTATTTCTATAAACTTCCCTCTTATCACTGCTTTTGCTGCGTCCCTTAGGTTTTGGGTCGTCGTGTCTCCATTGTCATTTGTTTCTAGGTATGTTTTGATTTCCCCTTTGATTTCTTCAGTGATCACTTCGTTATTAAGTAGTGTATTGTGTAGCTTCCATGTGTTTGTATTTTTTACAGATCTTTTCCTGTAATTGATATCTAGTCTCATAGTGTTGTGGTCGGAAAAGATACTTGATACGATTTCAATTTTCTTAAATTTACCAAGGCTTGATTTGTGACCCAAGATATGATCTATCCTGGAAAATGTTCCATGAGCACTTGAGAAAAATGTGTATTCTGTTGTTTTGGGGTGGAATGTCCTATAAATATCAATTAAGTCCATCTTGTTTAATGTATCATTTAAAGCTTGTGTTTCCTTATTTATTTTTATTTTGGATGATCTGTCCATTGGTGAAAGTGGGATGTTAAAATCCCCTACTATGATTGTGTTGCTGTCGATTTCCCCTTTTATGGCTGTTAGTATTTGCCTTATGTATTGAGGTGCTCCTGTGTTGGGTGTATAAATATTTATAATTGTTATACCTTTCTCTTGGATCGATCCCTTGATCATTATATAGTGTCCTTCTTTGTCTCTTGTAATAGTCTTTGTTTTAAAGTCTATTTTGTCTGATATGAGAATTGCTACTCCAGCTTTCTTTTGATTTCCATTTGCATGGAATATCTTTTTCCATCCCCTCACTTTCAGTCTGTATGTGTCCCTAGGTCTGAAGTGGGTCTCTTATAGACAGCATATATATGGGTCTTGTTTTTCTATCCATTCAGCCAGTCTGTGTCTTTTGGTGAGAGTATTTAATCCATTTACATTCAAGGTAATTATCGATATGTATGTCCCTATTCCCATTTTCTTAAATGTTTTGGGTTTGTTATTGTAGGTGTTTTCCTTCTCTTGTGTTTCTTGCCTAGAGAAGTTCCTTTAGCATTTGTTGTAAAGCTGGTTTGGTGGTGCTGAACTCTCTCAGCTTTTGCTT
This sequence comes from Balaenoptera ricei, assembly GCF_028023285.1. Lineage (NCBI taxonomy): Eukaryota > Metazoa > Chordata > Mammalia > Artiodactyla > Balaenopteridae > Balaenoptera > Balaenoptera ricei. Next base: position 82,849,581 of record NC_082641.1, read on the forward strand.
GTCTGTAAAGGTTTTAATTTCTCCATCAAATCTGAATGAGATCCTTGCTGGGTAGATTAATCTTGATTGTAGGTTTTTCTCCTTCATGACTTTAAGTATATCCTGCCACTCCCTTCTGGCTTGCAGAGTTTCTGCTGAAAGATCAGCTGTTAACCTTATGGGGATTCCCTTGTGTGTTATTTGTTGTTTTTCCCTTGCTGCTTTTAATATGTTTTCTTTATATTTAATTTTTGATAGTTTGATTAATATGTGTCTTGCCGTGTTTCTCCTTGGATTTATCCTGTATGGGACTCTCTGTGCTTCCAGGACTTGATTAACTATTTCCTTTCCCATATTAGGGAAGTTTTCAACTATAATCTCTTCAAATATTTTCTCAGTCCCTTTCTTTTTCTCTTCTTCTTCTGGGACCCCTATAATTCGAATGTTGGTGTGTTTAATGTTGTCCCAGAGGTCTCTGAGACTGTGCTCAGTTCTTTTCATTCTTTTTTCTTTATCCTGCTCTGCAGTAGTTATTTCCACTATTTTATCTTCCAGGTCACTTATCCGTTCTTTTGCCTCAGTTATTCTGCTATTGATCCCATCTAGAATATTTTTAATTTCATTTGTTGTGTTTTTCATCGTTGCTTGGTTCCTCTTTAGTTCTTCTACGTCCTCGTTAAATGTTTCTTGCATTTTGTCTATTCTTTTTCCAAGATTTTGGATCATCTTTACTATCATTATTCTGAATTCTTTTTCAGGTAGACTGCCTATTTCCTCTTTATTTGTTAGGTCTGGTGTGTTTTGACCCTGCTCCTTCATCTGCTGTGTGTTTTTCTGTCTTCTCATTTTGCTTACCTTACTGTGTTTGGGGTCTCCTTTTCACAGGCTGCAGGTTCGTAGTTCCCGTTGTTTTTGGTATGTGTCCCCAGTGGCTAAGGTTGGTTCAGTGGGTTGTGTAGGCTTCTTGGTGGAGGGATGTAGTGCCTGTGTTCTGGTGGATGAGGCTGGATCTTGTCTTTCTGGTGGGCACGTCCACGTCTGGTGGTGTATTTTGGGGTGTCTGTGGCCTTATTATGATTTTAGGCAGCCTCTCTGCTATTGGATGGTGCTGTGTTCCTGTCTTGGTAGTTGTTTGGCATAGGGTGTCCAGCACTGTAGCTTGCTGGTCGTTGAGTGAAGCTGGGTCTTGATGCTGAGATGGAGATCTCTGAGAGATTTTCGCCATTTGGTATTACGTGGAGCTGGGAGGTCTCTTGTGGACCAGTGTCCTGACGTTGGCTCTCCCACCTCAGAGGCACAGCCCTGATGCCTGGCTGGAGCACCAAGAGCCTTTCATCCACACGGCTCAGAGTAAAAGGGAGAAAAAGTAGAAAGAAAGAAAGAAAGAAAGAGGATAAAATATAGTGAAGTAAAATAAAGCTATTATAAAGCAGAGCTATACAGACAAAATCTCACCCAGAAACAAACATATACATATACACTCACAAAAAAAAGTGAAGGGGAAACATTAATATATCCTGCTCCCGAAGTCCACCTCCTGAATTTGGGATGATTCGTTGTCTATTCAGGTATTCAACAGATGCAGGCACATCAAGTTGTTTGTGGAGTTTTAATCTGCTGCTTCTGAGGCTGCTGGGAGAGATTTCCCTTTCTCTGCTTTGTTCGCACAGCTCCTGGGGTTCAGCTTTGGATTTGGACCCACCTCTGCGTGTAGGTCGCCTGAGGGCATCTGTTCCCCGCCCAGACAGAACAGGGTTAAAGGAGCAGCTGCTTCAGGGGCTCTGGCTCACTCAGGCCGCAGGGAGGGAGGGGTATGGATGCGGTCGAGCCTGCGGCGGCAGAGGCCGGCGTGACGTTGCAGCAGCCTGAGGTGCGCTGTGCGTTCTCCCGGGGAAGTTGTCCCTGGATCACGGGACCCTGGCAGTGGCGGGCTGCACCGGCTTCCGGGAGGGACGGTGTGGAGAGTGACCTGTGCTCGCACACAGGCTTCTTGGTGGCGGCAGCAGCAGCCTTAGCGTCTCATGCCTGTCTCTGGGGTCCACGCTGATAGCCGCGGCTCACGCCTGTCTCTGGAGTTCGTTTAGGCGGCGCTCTGAATCCCCTCTCCTTGCGTGCCGCGAAACAAAGAGGCAAGAAAAAGTCTCTTGCCTCTTCGACAGCTGCAGACTTTTTCCTGGACTCCAACCCAGCCAGCTGTGGTGCGCTAACCCCTTCAGGCTGTGTTCACGCCGCCAACCCCATTCCTCTCCCTGCGATCCCACCGAAGCCTGAGCCTCAGCTCCCAGCCCCGCCCGCCCCGGCGGGGGAGCAGACAAGCCTGTCCGGGTGGTGAGTGCTGGTTGGCGCCAAGCCTCTGTGCGGGAATCTCTCCACTTTGCCCTCCTCACCCCTGTGGCTGTGCTCTCCTCCATGGCTCCGAAGCTCCCCCCCTCCGCCACCCGCAGTCTCTGCCCGCGAAGGGGCTTCCTAGTGCGTGGAAACCTTTCCTCCTTCACGGCTCCCTCCCACTGGTGCAGGCCCCGTCCCTATTCTTTTGTCTCTGTTTTTTCTTTTTTCTTTTGCCCTACCCAAGTACGTGGGGAGTTTCTTGCCTTTTGGGAGGTCTGACGTCTTCTGCTAGCGTTCAGTGGGTGTTCTGTAGGAGCAGTTCCACGTGTAGATGTATTTCTAATGTATCTGTGGGAAGGAAGGTGATCTCCGTGTCTTACTCTTCCTCCATCTTCTTCTCGAGCTGCTAAATTTTAAATCAAGGTAGTTTTTGCACTTGATTAGTGTGCAGCATAATAAAAAAGCAAGTATTTACATTGAAAATGAAGAAATTTTTCGTAAACTTTTTCCCAATAGAATATAATAATGGTATTATTCTCCTATTTTTATTATTTAATAGCTAATAAAACAATATTCTAGCTAAGATTTGGAATCTTAAAAAGATACTAAACATTAATTGAGATCTATATAACACAAAATGTTTGAACTATGTAGCATAAAATCTCTAAATAGAAAAACATATGTTCAAATAAAAACAAACCTTTACGTGATCTAAAAATGTAAGGTTAACATTGCCCTCTTCTGGCTTCATATTCAAATAAGAACATCTACTACAATGTCAAACAGCACGTTCCATGCCATAAAGCAGTAAGTCTGAAACAAAGACAATCTATAACACTGTAGCCAAGGAGGAAGAGAAGAGGCTCTATTACACCTACAGGAGGTGCCCAGTCAGAGTTAGAGAGACCTCTACTAGTATTTGGCTCACATGGACACATTAGGAAGGCCTAACACTAAGGAGAAATACATGATACTTAGACTATTGATATGTAATTTTACCTCTGGCTATTCCTATTTCTTTTTCTCACAGCCCCTCCCCATGTCATAAACACAAACCTTTTAGAACTCAAGGGAATGTTTAACCCCAACTCCACTGGAAAACTAAACTCTCAAGGTGCAGATCAGAAGGAAGGAGTTCCAGAGATGGTCTTCCACTGCTGGTTCCCTACAGCGGATCTTAGTTCCTAGAAAAATTAACAAAGTTCAGTTTGTGCAGTTCAACTCAGAGGCCGTGGCTTAAATTAGTCTCTGGGTTATCAGACTTGATGCCATATTGTTAATTTCCATGTATCCCTCAAAATATACTAGAAAGGGAACACATACACACATTTGGGTAAACCTCTTAAAATTCTATTAGACCTTGTAACAGTCTAATACTGTATTTTTTTTAATTCCTGGGAAGGAGATCAGTGTATATGTATGTGTGTTTTATTTCTTGCTACTCTAGAGACTTAGAACAGTGTAAGCTTTGCCACTGGAGAATCTCTCTCCACCCCAAGGGAGAGAAGTTGCTGGAGAATTGTATTCAAGTACTTGTTCCTGTAACAACTACATCATTATCTGAAGATGGCTCCTGCCCTAAAATATTTTCCACTTGTTGGCCTCTGTTAGGGTCACGAGAGCATCACATCCTGTGCAAGGTGAACTTATTTCCAAAGTCTAGGTCTCAAAATAGTCATTAGGGAGATACTCAGAGATCAGTAAGGTACCAGTCAGTTCTCTGTCTCTCTCTGTCTCTGTCTCCATCTCTCTGTCTCTATCTCTCTCTCATTGCCTTTTTTAAGTAAAGGAACTTTGACCACACTACTCTCAGAAAATCAATAGAAACTATCCATTTTCAACTCTTGTGTGGCAATAGGTAAGATTAATTAACAGCAGCAGGAAATACAGCATCAAATGACTTAAATTACTGGATGATACAGTATCAAAAGCTCATTCTCCATTTCCATCTTTTTTAGGAATTCATATGAGAAAAAGCATTGTATGTACACTCAAATCATATGTTACTAAGACATATATTCTACCTTACAACTCACATGCACTTAACTATCAAATTTGTACTGTCTTTATAAAGCATAAATAATGCGTAGCCTAGGCCATGAAGATGTAAGCAGCTCCTAGCAGGTAAAATTTATTTTTACTCTGGCAGTTTCAAGGGTAAAGGAGGAGAGCCAGCCTCCACCTGTTCTGAGCAGCACTCCACATCATCAGTCTTAATGATGGGAAACGCACACACTGTCTATGATTTCCTAGTGAGTTTTTCACTAAATATTCATCCTGAGAGTTCCTGGGACTCTTATGCTGCACTTAGAATCTCTTGACCAGGTGAGTTTGAACAGATTTCAGCGTCAGGGGAGATATAATAAAAGCAAAGATAGTTAATGTTCAAAACAAATACTGAACCCTGAAAAACAAACTTCCTTTCCTAACACCTGATAGTGTTAGTATAAGGGAGTTCAACCTCACAATGTGTTCATGTTGTAAAACTCAGGAATGTATTTAGAGTGTAGGTGCTACCCAGTGGTTCTATCCCAAACTACTTCATGTGCAAAACAGGTGTTTTTTTTTAAGGAGTGTACTGATAGTGTTTATTGGGAAGGGCAGTAAATCCAGCCTGTGTATAGCATGACAGATAACAATGAGCCTTCAGGAACTCTGGAGAGTGTGCTCTATAAGCAATCATTTGGAATCTCTCATCAACTTCTGCTGACACACAACAAATCCGAAAATATAAAAAGGAAGAATGAAAACAACAGAATCATCTCTGTTTCACAAGCTCAGAGCAATACAAACAGTAATAGCTTTATGGAAGGAAGGACAACAGAATGTGTCATCAATCATGATCTCTTTCTGAAAAAAAGGGTTTATGAATTAAATAGAATAGAATATTGTGCTCTCTTGTTGGTTAAAAAAATGTATAAGAAATAGATAGAAGGATTTAGAAACTGTTAAACCCTGCTTTCTGCTTCACCCAGCAGAGAGCGATTGCAATACTTAATTGCACTGTGATTTAAAGTTCTATATGATAGCTCCAGTTTTCTGCATGTAATTTCATCTGCCATAAAGCAGTAAGAAATATTGACTATCCTCTGTGAGGACCAATGAAATCCATGATCTCATCGTCTTTTTTTCACAAAATAATTATTAAAATAGAACAATCTGCTGACTTTGGTATAACAACTGCCACATGTTTATGACAGCTATTCATATACTGGTTAGCACAGATTTCTTGTAAAATATGTACAAACAAAACTAGTTTCCTGAGTATCATTTTATATAGTAGCACTAAGAAAAAATAAAGGATACAGTATGACTATTAAAAGTTTTTAAAGCCCTAGAAAATATAAATATGAAATAAAATAAGATGGTAATAATTCAGTTTTATTTCATATAGATATTGTCCAAGAACAAACATTGACAGCTCTCTGGGGTATTCTAGAGAGTCAAAGGTGTGGTTTCCTGGGGAGAAATCAACTATACCCTCTAAACGTTAGAACTCCAGGATCACTTGGTAGCCAGACAGTTCCAGGATGCCCACATGGGGACAGTGGGATCAAGTACATTATTGAGTGCATTCTGGTTTTTTGTACATTTGTTATTCCTCTCATGCATTTTCTCTATTATTTTAATGTGTTTAAATTTGCACAACTCCAAAGTTTGACCAGAGATGGAATGCTATGAATCTTAAAGGAGAACAATCACAGAATATGCTGAAGACTCAAGCCCTCTGATCCCACTGTCACCACAAATAGTGCATTTTGGGAGGTAAATAGAATTGGCACCTGACTCGAGGTCAGAACATCTGGGATCTGTCGTTAATTCTAGTAAGCCCTCTAATGACCTTGGTCAAGTCTCTTAATCTGGGTTTTATCCCTTAATCTCTAGTAGATAGATTACCCTCTGAATTGATTATTTATTGTCTCGGGTTAACTACATTTTCATTTGTTGATAAAAAGAATTATGTCTTCGAGGGAGAGGAGACCATCCCTCTCCATCCACATTTCACATGCAGGGATAGTGCTGACACCCTCCAACACTAAGCACCTCCCCACTTAGTAGCAGACACAGAAATCAGTACCTTCCACTCCATAGGCTGAAGCAATTATTTCAGGGATGGACATGTGACCCAAGCCAGCCCAGTGAGAGTCAGTCTCAAGAATTTTGCTAACATTATTCAAAATAAAGCATGTACTTTCTGTAGGATTGTTAGATAATAGAAAGTTAAATAAAATTTTTCATGACAATATCAGACTTTTCATGGGGCAAGCTAACTTGAACAGGAGAAGACAAAAAAGAAAAGCAGAGCTACAAAATGGAAAGCAATAACGTTCTGACCCTGTAATCTGAGATCCTGAATCCAGACTGACTGAAACCAGCTACATTCATCACTCTGAACTCTGGTGTTGCATAAGCCCCCAAACCCCAATTTAAAAATATAATTTAAGTAAGTATTTTACCAGCTGCAGTTGTAATAGCCCTAAATAACAGGATCTCAAGTAAGACTTTAAACACAGAGATTATATTATTCTTATAATCTGGATAAATCACTTCTATTACTATACTTTGCTCTTTGGCAAAAATATACTACTACTAACTGATTCACAATTCATATATTTCATCAAAGTGGTGTATGATATCCTAGCCACAGCAATCAGAAAAAGAAATAAAAAGTAGCCAAATTGGAAGGGGAGAAGTAAAACTGTCACTATTTGTAGATGACACAATACTATATATAAAAAACCCCAAAGTCTCCACCAAAAAACTATTAGAAGTAATAAATGAATTTAGTAAAACTGCAGGATATAAGATTAATATACAGAAATCTGTTGCTTTTCTATACACTAACAATGAATTATCAGAAAGAGAAAGCAAAAAAAATCCTATTTAAAGTTGCATCAAAAAGAATAAAATTCCTAGGAATAAACTTAACCAAGGAGGCGAAAGACATATACTATGAAAACTATAAAACATTGATGAAGGAAATTAAAGATGATATGAAGAAACGAAAAGGTATCCCATGCTCTTGGATTGGAAGAATTAATATTGTTAAAATGGCCATACTACCCAAAGCGGCCTACAGATTTAATGCAATCCCTATCAAAATACCCATGACATCTTTCACAGAACTAGAACAAATAATCCTAAAATTTATATGGAACCACAAAAGATCCTGAATTGCCAAAACAGTCTTGAGGAAAAAGAACAAAACTGGAGGTATCACACTTCCTGACTTCAGACTATACTACGAAGCTACAGTAAATCAAAATAATATGGTACTGGCACAAAAACAGACACATAGGTCAATGGAACAGAATAGCCCAGAAATAAACCCATGCACTTGTGGTCAATTAATTTACAACAAAGGAGGCAAAAATATACAATGGAGAAAAGACAGTCTCTTCAATAATTGATGCTGGGAAAGCTGGACAGCTCTGTGTAAAACAAACAACCCAATCAAAAAATGGGCAGAAGACCTGAATAGACATTTTTCCAAAGAAGACATATAGATGGCTAACAGGCACATGAAAAGATGCTCAACATTGCTAATTATTAGAGAAATGCAAATCAAAACCACAATGCATTATGAGTTATAGCTTCACACCTATCAGAATTACTATCATCAAAAAGTTGACAAATAACAAATTTTGGCAAGGATGTGGAGAAAAGGGAACCGTTGTACACTGTTTGTGAGAATGCAAATTGGTGCAGCCACTATGGAAGACAGTATGGAGGTTCCTCAAAAAACTAAAAATATAGCTACCATATGATCCAGCAATTCCACTCTTGTATATATATCTGGAAACAATGAAAACACTAATTCAAAAAGGTACATGCACCCCAGTGTTCATAGCAACATTATTTACAGTAGCCAAGATGTGGAAGCAATCCAAGTGTCCATCAACAGTCAAATGGATAAAGAAGACGTGATATACATATACAGTGGGAATTAGTCATAAAAAATGAAATTCTGCCATTTGCAGCAACATGGATGGACCTAGAAAATATTATGCTTAATGAAAAATGTCAAAGACAAATACTATATATTATCACTTATACATGGAATCTAAAAAAATAAAACGTATGTATATTGCAAAACAGAAACAGACTCACAGTTATAGGAAACAAACTAATGGTTACCAGTGGGGAGGGGGGAGAGGGAAGAGGAAACATATGGGATTAAGAGATACAAACTACTATGTATAAAATAGATAAGCAACAATGATATATTATATAGCACAGGGAATTATAGCCATTATTTTGTAATAATTTTTAATGGAGTATAATCTATAAAAATACTGAATCACTATGCTGTACACCTGAAAGTAATACTGTAAATCTACTCTACTTCAATTTTTCTTAAATGTGGTATATGATAGACATGAAGTTCTGTCTACATTCTAGGTCTAAATGTTAAATTGATTTTATTTGTAGATCTTTATGTATGTGACCTTGCAATAACTTACCTTATCTAAATCATTCCACTTTTTAAGTCAGTAATTATTGTCATCATATAGCCAGGTTTCTATTACCAGTTTTCCAGGTAATTAATAGAGCTTAGCACTTTTTCTTAATTTTTAATTTAATTTCTAAATTAACTCATATGCAAATTGTTCTCACTTCATATAAATATTGGTCTCATTCTTTTTTTTTTTTTAAACTTTGGGTTTATTTATTTATTTATTTATTTATTTATTTATGGCTGTGTTGGGTCTTCGTTTCTGTGCTAGGGTTTTCTATAGTTGCGGCAAGTGGGGGCCACTCTTCATCACGGTGCACGGGCCTCTCATTATTGCGGCCTCTCTTGTTGCAGAGGACAGGCTCCAGACGCGCAGGCTCAGTAATTGTGGCTCACAGGCCTAGTTGCTCCGCAGCATGTGGGATCTTCCCAGACCAGGGCTCGAACCCGTGTCCCCTGTATTGGCAGGCAGATTCTCAACCACTGCACCACCAGGGAAGCCCCTGGTCTCATTCTTTGTTGGAGATCTTTTATGCATTCAAACAATTATTCCTTGTGCATCAACTTCCTCAAGTCCCAGTTCAAGATTTACATCCTTTAAGAACTTAAGTACATTATAGAAACAAAGAATTATGAACCATTCCATTTTGTTCGTTTTGAGTTGGCTAAATATAAACAGATTTCTAAGATGAAGGGATATAACTTGAATGAACTGAAGATATGAAAAACAGAAGAATTGGCTAGATGGTAGGTTAAGGACAGTAAGAGAAGTATATAGGAGTCACGGTAGAAGTATAGTTTCAAAGAGAAATATCCATGCGTTTCTCATTGGCATTGAAGGCCAATCGTCTTTAAATACCCTCATCATCTTAGTTACTATGTTATCTAATCTGTGAGTAGTGAAACACATTACAGTAGTCAAGCTCTCTATATTATATTAAGGCTTGGATCCCTAACAAGGGAAGCCCTAGGCTGTCCATCAACTGAGAGTATTGTCCAGAATAAATAAATGGATCCAAATTAATTTGGCCAATCCAAGTTATTTTGGGACAATCTGAAAAAAAAAAAAAAAAAAAAAGAAATGCTAAGAGTATAAGGTCATAAGTAAAGGAAGCCAAAGTTGAAAGATATCAGAGGGATACCATGAGTTAAAACTATGCAAGCATAAAGGAATCATCTTAATGTTGGAATAGAGGGCTTCAGCATAAAACTAGAGGAAAGTCTCTTTTTACTCTCTCTGAACCAGCTCATTATTCCAAGGATCAGAAGGCCCAGTTACAGAAACATCAGCAACAATGCAAGAGGCTCCATAGGAAATTCTATAAAAGCAAGACACTAGAAGTGACAAGCATTGAAACAGACCCAATATCTAAACAATACGCTCTCCATCCTTTAAGAAATTATCAGTAGTGTGAATGGGTCTTATCTTGCAAACAGAGGTGCTTGATACATATACCCAAGTGATAAAAGTAGTAAAGCAGCATAATTGGTTACATAATCACTGTTCTTATTTACAAGTTCCTATGAGCATATAGCAAACCTGTTGAAACATTTGCCTCTCAAAAAGCATAGGACAGAAGCTCGCGGCCGCCATTCCCGCCAGCAGGCCTCCCAGGTACCTCTTCTTGACAGATACCCCGGCCGCCCTGCCCTATGCGGCGGGAGCAAGATTTTCAAGTTCCCTCCAAATCTGCCTTCAGGCGGAATAGGCTCCATTGGTTATTTTCGGGCTTGGAATTAGAGTCCTTGGATCCCCAGAAGCCCGCGCCAGTGGTCCAGCCCCTCAGGACTTTGGAACTCTTTCCAAATCCCTGGCTGCCCTGAACTGCGTGGCACGTGCATGCTCAGTACCCGTAGGCACGGGTTCAGCAGGCTTTGGGCATCTGGGACCCCTCCCCCCCATGCCTGGGGGTGCATGGACTGACCTAACCACCTGGATATTCTCCTGGGCGGAGGAGACCACGTGCGATACCATCTGATACTGCTGGCAGCAAAGGCATACTTGCGTGGAACAGTGTGCCACCTCTTGGGAAGTGAGATTAACCAAGATGGCGGAGTAGAAGGACGTGCTGTCACTCCCTCTTGCGAGAGCACCAGAATCACAACTGACTGCTGGACCATCATTGACAGGAAGACCCTGGACTTCACCAAGGAGGATACCCCACGTCCAAGGACAGAGGAGAAGCCACAGTGAGACGGTAGGAGGGGCGCAAGCAGAGTAAAATCAAACCCCGTAACTGCTGGGTGGGTGACTCACAGACTGGCGAACACTTATACCACAGAAGTCCACCCACTGGAGTAAAGGTTCTGAGCCCCACGTCAGGCTTCCCAACCTGGGGGTCAGGCAACGGGAGGAGGAATTCCTAGAGAATCAGACTTTGAAGCCTAGTGAGAATTGGATTGCAGGACTTTGATGGGACTGGGGGAAACAGAGACCCCACTCTTGGAGGGCACACACAAAGTAATGTGTGCATCAGGACCCAGGGGAAGGAGCAGTGAGCCTGGGGGAGACTGAACCAGACCTACCTGCTGGTGTTGGGGGGTCTCCTGCAGAGGCGAGTGGTGGCTCTGTTTCACCGTGGGGATAAGGACACTGGCAGCAGAGGTTCTGGGAGGTTCTCCTTGGCATGAGCCCTCCCAGAGTCTGCCATTAACCCCACCAAAGAGCACGGGTAGGCTCCAGTGTTGGGTTGCCTCAGGCAAAACAGCCAACAGGGAGGGAACCCAGCCCCACCCATCAACAGTCAAGTGGATTAAGGTTTTACTGAGCTCTGACCGCCACAGCAACAGTCAGCTCTACCCACCACCAGAGCCTCCCATCAAGCCTCTTAGATAGCCTCAACCACCAGAGGGCAGACAACAGAAGCAAGAAAAACTATAATCCTGCAGCCTGTGGACCAAAAACCACAGTTACAGAAAGATAGAGAAGATGAAAAGGCAGAGGGCTATGTACCAGATGAAGGAACAAGAAAAAACCCCAGAAAAACAACTAAATGAAGTGGAGATAGGCAACCTTCCAGAAAAAGAATTCAGAATAATGATAGTGAAGATGATCCAGGACCTTGGAATAAGAATGGAGGCAAAGATTGAGAAGATGCAAGAAATGATTAACAAAGACCTAGAAGAATTAAAGAACAAACAAACAGAGATGACCAATACAATAACTGAAATGAAAACTACACTAGAAGGAATCAATAGCAGAATAACTGAGGCAGAAGAACGGATAAGTGACCTGGAAGACAGAATGATGGAATTCACTGCTGCGGAACAGACTAAAGAAAAAAGAATGAAAAGAAATGAAGACAGCCTAAGAGACCTCTGGGACAACATTAAACGCAACAACATTCGCATTATAGGGGTCCCAGAAGGAGAAGAGAGAGAGAAAGGACCAGAGAAAATATTTGAAGAGATTATAGTCGAAAACTTCCCTAACATGGGAAAGGAAATAGCCACCCAAGTCCAGGAAGCGCAGAGAGTCCCATACAGGATAAACCCAAGGAGAAACACGCCGAGACACATAGTAATCAAAGTGGCAAAAATTAAAGACAAAGAAAAATTATTGAAAGCAGCAAGGGAAAAACGACAAATAACATACAAGGGAACTCCCATAAGGTTAACAGCTGATTTCTCAGCAGAAACTCTGCAAGCCAGAAGGGAGTGGCATGATATACTTAAAGTGATGAAAGGGAAGAACCTACAACCAAGATTACTCTACCCGGCAAGGATCTCATTTAGATTTGATGGAGAAATCAAAAGCTTTACAGACAAGCAAAAGCTAAGAGAATTCAGCACCACCAAACCAGCTCTACAACAAATGCTAAAGGAACTTCTCTAAGTGGGAAACACAAGAGAAGAAAAGGACCTACAAAAACAAACCCAAAACAATTAAGAAAATGGTCATAGGAACATACATATCGATAATTACCTTAAACGTGAATGGATTAAATGCCCCAACCAAAAGACATAGACTGGCTGAATGGATACAAAAACAAGACCCATATATATGCTGTCTACAAGAGACCCACTTTAGACCTAGGGACACATACAGACTGAAAGTGATGGGATGGAAAAAGATATTCCATGCAAATGGAAATCAAAAGAAAGCTGGAGTAGCTATACTCATATCAGATAAAATAGACTTTAAATTAAAGAATGTTACAAGAGACAAGGAAGGACACTACATAATGATCCAGGGATCAATCCAAGAAGAAGATATAACAATTATAAATATATATGCACCCAACATAGGAGCACCTCAATACATAAGGCAACTGCTAACAGCTATAAAAGAGGAAATCGACAGTAACACAATAATAGTGGGGGACTTTAACACCTCACTTACACCAATGGACAGATCATCCAAAATGAAAATAAATAAGGAAACAGAAGCTTTAAATGACACAATAGACCAGATAGATTTAATTGATATATATCGGACATTCCATCCAAAAACAGCAGATTACACGTTCTTCTCAAGTGCGCACGGAACATTCTCCAAGATAGATCACATCTTGGGTCACAAATCAAGCCTCAGTAAATTTAAGAAAATTGAAATCATATCAAGCATCTTTTCTGACCACAACGCTATGAGATTAGAAATGAATTACAGGGAAAAAAACGTAAAAAGGACAAACACATGGAGGCTAAACAATACGTTACTAAATAACCAAGAGATCACTGAAGAAATCAAAGAGGAAATCAAAAAATACCTAGAGACAAATGACAATGAAAACACGACGACCCAAAACCTATGGGATGCAGCAAAAGCAGTTCTAAGAGGGAAGTTTATAGCTATACAAGCCTACCTAAAGAAACAAGAAAAAGCTCAAGTAAACAATCTAACCTTACACTTAAAGAAACTAGAGAAAGAAGAACAAACAAAACCCAAAGTTAGCAGAAGGAAAGAAATCATAAAGATCAGAGCAGAAATAAATGAAATAGAAACAAAGAAAACAATAGCAAAGATCAATAAAACTAAAAGTTGGTTCTTTGAGAAGATAAACAAAATTGATAAGCCATTAGCCAGACTCATCAAGAAAAAGAGGGAGAGGACTCAAATCAATAAAATCAGAAATGAAAAAGGAGAAGTTACAACAGACACTGCAGAAATACAAAGCATCCTAAGAGACTACTACAAGCAACTTTATGCCAATAAAATGGACAACCTGGAAGAAATGGACAAATTCTTAGAAAGGTATAACCTTCCAAGACTGAACCAGGAAGAAATAGAAAATATGAACAGACCAATCACAAGTAATGAAATTGAAACTGTGATTAAAAATCTTCCAACAAACAAAAGTCCAGGACCAGATGGCTTCACAGGTGAATTCTATCAAACATTTAGAGAAGAGCTAACACCCATCCTTCTCAAACTCTTCCAAAAAATTGCAGAGGAAGGAACACTCCCAAACTCATTCTATGAGGCCACCATCACCCTGATACCAAAACCAGACAAAGACACTACAAAAAAAGAAAATTACAGACCAATATCACTGATGAATATAGATGCAAAAATCCTCAACAAAATACTAGCAAACAGAATCCAACAACACATTAAAAGGATCATACACCACGATCAAGTGGGATTTATCCCAGGGATGCAAGGATTCTTCAATATACGCAAATCAATCAATGTGATACACCATATTAACAAATTGAAGAATAAAAACCATATGATCATCTCAATAGATGCAGAAAAAGCTTTTGACAAAATTCAACACCCATTTCTGATAAAAACTCTCCAGAAAGTGGGCATAGAGGGAACCTACCTCAACATAATAAAGGCCATATATGACAAACCCACAGCCAACATCATTCTCAATGGTGAAAAACTGAAAGCATTTCCTCTAAGATCAGGAACGAGACAAGGATGTCCACTCTCACCACTATTATTCAACATAGTTTTGGAAGTCCTAGCCACGGCAATCAGAGAAGAAAAAGAAATAAAAGGAATACAAATTGGAAAAGAAGAAGTAAAACTGTCACTGTTTGCGGATGACATGATACTATACATAGAGAATCCTAAAACTGCCACCAGAAAACTGCTAGAGCTAATTAATGAATATGGTAAAGTTGCAGGATACAAAATGAATGCACAGAAATCTCTTGCATTCCTATACACTAATGATGAAAAATCTGAAAGAGAAATTATGGAAACACTCCCATTTACCATTGCAACAAAAAGAATAAAATACCTAGGAATAAACCTACCTAGGGAGACAAAAGACCTGTATGCAGAAAACTATAAGACACTGATGAAAGAAATTAAAGATGATACCAACAGATGGAGAGATATACCATGTTCTTGGATTGGAAGAATCAACATTGTGAAAATGAGTATACTACCCAAAGCAATCTACAGATTCAATGCAATCCCTATCAAATTACCAATGGCATTTTTTACGGAACTAGAACAAATCATCTTAAAATTTGTATGGAGACACAAAAGACCCCGAATAGCCAAAGCAGTCTTGAGGCAAAAAAATGGAGCTGGAGGAATCAGACTCCCTGACTTCAGACTATACTACAAAGCTAGAGTAATCAAGACAATATGGTACTGGCACAAAAACAGAAACATAGATCAATGGAACAAGATAGAAAGCCCAGAGATTAACCCACGCACCTATGGTCAACTAATCTACGACAAAGGAGGCAAAGATATACAATGGAGAAAAGACAGTCTCTTCAATAAGTGGTGCTGGGAAAACTGGACAGCTACATGTAAAAGAATGAAATTAGAATACTCCCTAACACCATACACAAAAATAAACTCAAAATGGATTAGAGACCTAAATATAAGACTGGACACTATAAAACTCTTAGAGGAAAACATAGGAAGAACACTCTTTGACATAAATCACAGCAAGATCTTTTTTGATCCACCTCCTAGAGTAATGGAAATAAAAACAAAAATAAACAAATGGGACCTAATGAAACTTCAAAGCTTTTGCACAGCAAAGGAAACCATAAACAAGACGAAAAGACAACCCTCAGAATGGGAGAAAATATTTGCAAATGAATCAACGGACAAAGGATTAATCTCCAAAATATATAAACAGCTCATTCAGCTCAATATCAAAGAAACAAACACCCCAATCCAAAAATGGGCAGAAGACCTAAATAGACATTTCTCCAAAGAAGACATACAGATGGCCACGAAGCACATGAAAAGATGCTCAACATCACTAATTATTAGAGAAATGCAAATCAAAACTACAATGAGGTATCACCTCACTCCTGTTAGAATGGGCATCATCAGAAAATCTACAAACAACAAATGCTGGAGAGGGTGTGGTGAAAAGGGAACCCTCTTGCACTGTTGGTGGGAATGTAAATTGATACAGCCACTATGGAGAACAATATGGAGGTTCCTTAAAAATCTAAAAATAGAATTACCATATGACCCAGCAATCCCACTACTGGGCATATACCCAGAGAAAACCGTAATTCAAAAAGACACATGCACCCCAATGTTCAGTGCAGCACTATTTACAATAGCCAGGTCATGGAAGCAACCTAAATGCCCATCAACAGATGAATGGATAAAGAAGTTGTGGTACATATATACAATGGAATATTACTCCGCCATAAAAAGGAACGAAATTGAGTCATTTGTTGAGACGTGGATGGATCTAGAGACTGTCATACAGAGTGAAGTAAGTCAGAAAGAGAAAAACAAATATCGTATATTAATGTATGTATGCGGAACCTAGAAAAATGGTACAGATGAGCCAGTTTGCAGGGCAGAAGTTGAGACACAGATGTAGAGAATGGACATATGGACACCAAGGGGAGAAAACTGCGGTGGGGTGGGGATGGTGGTGTGCTGAATTGGGCGATTGGGATTGACATGTATACACTGATGTGTATAAAACTGATGCCTAATAAGAACCTGCAGTATAAAAAAACAAACAACTAATACTAAACTTTCATTGGGTTATTTGTATGGAAACATGTTAATATAAATGTTTCAGACATTACATGAAATTTCTAAAAATCTTATATTTGTATTTGTATGGAAATATGTATGGAAATATGTTAATATAAATGTTTCAGACATTACATGAAATTTCTAAAAATCATATTTGTATTTGTATGGAAATATGTATGGAAATATGTTAATATAAATGTTTCAGACATTACATGAAATTTCTAAAAATCTTATATTTGTACTTGTATGGAAATATGTATGGAAATATGTTAATATAAATGTTTCAGACATTACATGAAATTTCTAAAAATCTTAGATGTTCTGGTATAATGTTATAAGTAATAATCCTAGTTATTACTTTAAAATGTATATCTCAGAAATAACTAATTTTCTTGTCAACTGCATTATTATGAACTGTCATCAAATCTTTAACCGTGGTCATTTTTAAGTCTTTTGTCATTTACAGACAGTTCTGGGTGTACTCTGGTGATTTTGCAAATATGTTCCTATAAAAGGGTTTCATCTTCAAGAAATACATGGAAAAGACTCTGACAAGTACAGGTTTCTGGTAACGGACTGTACTGCTGAACTGAATGAATAAGCATTTTCAGAACTCTAATGAAAAACTGATGAACTCATAAAAGTGCTAACAAAAGATCAAGATGAAAAAAAAAAAATTAATTACATGGGACTGAGTGAACTGATGAGGATGAGTATAATTTTTGTGACTTTCTGTCTGAATTTAAAAAAAAAAAAAAAATTCCACAAGGAAAAAAAAAAAAAAAAAAATACACTGGTGCAAAATTAGAATTTGGTTTTCACTCTACTAAAAGGACAAAGTTATATTGGACTTTTGGTCTGCTTTTGATAAGCAGTTGTGAATGTATCTTTACCTTTTAAGTAATCTGCCTGGACAGCAAAGATTTGGTGTCTTAGCAAAATTACTGTACTTCACATTGACTTAGTAAAATAATTTACTGTAAAAAAAAAAAAAAAAAAAAAAAAGCATAGGACAGTTAATAAGGGAAAGTTGGGAGTGAATGCCAGGTTGTATTTTAATACTATGGCATAAGCTTTTATCATTGGACATGATAAGAAATAACACATAAATATGTACTGTATTTGATGTGAAAATATTTTATGATGCTCTTTGATATATCATCACTCAGTGTTACTTATATGAGACCCTACATAGAAATTAGTGTAAAGGAAACTCTAATCTATCTAGAAGAGCTTTTGTGTTCTTCCATTCTGATAAGATAGAAGTGCTGTCTAAGGGAGATTCTGCTAAAAGGGATGGTGAGAGCCTAAGGTAATATAAGTCAGAATATCACCCTTTTATGGTTTGTATGTTTATTCCTTCTCTTTTATTGTGGCCTTGGTTTACTAGGTCTGTGTATATTTGAATACCCTCATTTTAAGTGTATCACTTATTATAAATAAATCTACATACATTTTAGATAGAAATGAGATATAAACAAATGTGTAATATTTGATGATACCAAATTACTACAGCCAGATGAATGAATAGGACATTTTCCCTGCTAGATAATACGGAAACATCTTTCAATAAACATTGCTGCCTTCTATGGGTTTCCTTCCTTGTGTTTTGCTGTATATTATGAGTAGAATGTCGATATTGAATTTGGTTTGTGTTTTGAATTGCACGAGGAGGGATATAGATGAAATCTGTTATCTAAAGACATTGTAATGAGTAAAATAATGTGACTAATAGCCATTGTTGAAATCACTTGTCATTATTTCTTCCATGTTTTAATGTCTCATTTTCTCATCACAAACATTTTTATAGGAAGAATCAAGTAATGTACCCCCTTGGCTTTTGGTATTTTCCTGTTTCATTAAGTTTTAAGTAGAAAATAAGTTTATTTATTCCAGAAATGTGTATGCAGTTTTTCCCATGTGTTAGGCACTTCGTGAGAGTAGGGTAATGCCCCATCTATTTTGATGAATATCTATGGCATCACCTATTTTTTTCACAGTTTAATTAGCATAGGAAAAAAAGTGTACTAAAAGGAAGACAAAATCTTCACTTGATATTCACTTGATATTCACTTGATACTCACTTATTCACTTATATCGTACATACTTTTCATAAATCTAGTGAAAGTACAATGGTATGGGAAAATGTCTGAACAATTTAAAATTTAGATAAATTAATATTATCTTAGTAGAAAAAAAGGTAAAGGCAGGCATCAGGTTGTTTTTAATCTGCTATCAAATAATCCTGTAATTAATTTTAGATTCTAAATAAAATGTACATCTTTGTTGCAATAATAGTATAATTTTTAAATTATTACAAAGTGTAGATTTTGAACTATTATAACCAAATTCATATTGGTGCTTTTCACAATTGAGCATTTTAATGTATAATGAGTCTGTATTTTTAAAAGTAATGTTTCTGACCCCCAAGTTACCCGGAATTGTCCAAAAATAATTCTATCACATGTTCCTAAAAATGGTGCAAAAGAAGAAAATTCAGTGGTTTCACCTTGCGTTATTTTTCAATTGAATATTTTCAGATATTAAACCACTACCATAAAAATGAAGCTCCTCATTTAAAAAAAAAAATCTCCTTTTATGTGAAACACAAACATATCAGCTTAAGATGGAAACAGTTTAAACCATGTGGCATTAGTTTTCTGATCTCTGTAGAGCACCCAGTAGATGGATATTGATATATCATAGTCACTGCTACCATCAATAACAAATCACCAGCTGTCATGGGCCTCCTAAATCCCAGGTTGAACTAGTGAATTAGTTGAACCTGTAAAGCAAGGCCAAAGGTGGAAACTGTAGCACTTTATCTACTTTCTTGATGTTCTGTTTTTCATTGAGACTGGTTCCAATATATTGTGTTTGGGTTTAAAAGGAGATGAGAGTTTGTCCCAGATGCTGGAAAACTTCACACGCACACACACACATAGACACACACACACAATCATGGAGAATCAAAATAATAATTTTGGCTACATTGCATTATAAAATGAAAATAATACCTCTTCCCCCCAAAAGGAAGCTAAAGTTCTATGAGGGCTATAAATAAACCATTCATATTGCCAGAGACCTGGGTTGAAGAGTCCCTGCACTGTAGAAGCATTAGGAAAAATTTCAAATAGTAATTTATTTAGAACTGAACAGCAGTGCTTTCAAAATTTCTGTTGGGAAGCACATGCCATAACTTTCAAATTCAGATTGAAGATTGTGCCTGGAAACATTATCACACAGTGGCTTTGTAGATTATAGTTTCCAAGTAGAAGACAGAAAAATGTTCTTAGGTATGCCCATTCTAAAATCAAGTAGAGCTGGATCATTTACTGTAATTTTTTTCAGTAATAGAAGCTTTACAGTTAACCTTAACTTTAAAAAAATCTCTAGAATCTACAGCTCTGGTTTGCCTAGACTGATGTTTTTTTCCCAATATTCAAACAAATGATTTAGCAAAAGTATAAATAAATCTAGTGAAGTTTGTATAGGACATTTTCTTTTGTCTCAGAAATTTTTGTCTGGGCTGAAATTCTCAGCACAGTGGACAATGAGTTTCCACATTTCTAGGCCACACCTCCTCAAGGTTTAGCAGAGGTATCGGAAAACAAAAAACAAGTGTAGCTACCATTATGCAGGCTAAATAAAAGACAGTCAGAGATTCACTGAGGAGAAAAAATAATTCTTTGAAGCAATTAGTGGCAGGAGAGAGGACTCAGACATGCTCCCTCACGTACTTCAAGCCAAGTAAAGTGAGCAGCAAGAGAATTCCCTGGAGAGACTGTAACGGTGGTGGTGGGATTGGGTTGGTTTCCAGAGGAGAGTCCAGAATTTTCTTTTTAGTTGGACATTTGCTAGTCTGTAGAAATAGATCAGACCCTGTTATGACACCATCACTAAGAACAATGAAAGAATATTTGATAAACTTGACCTCGTCCTCTGGAGTTTGGGCAGGACATGAAGATTTGGACTGGACTCTCCTCTGAATTTTCAAGAACAGTTGACTGTTGCTGCCTATGGAACAGAACAAGGAAAGAGGAGAGTGATGAATGTGCTTCCAAGGTTGGTTGGGGCAAGAATGCCTGAATTCCATTGGCCTTTGCTCTTTGATATGTATACATGTATTTATCTTACAGAAATCTGGCCCAGGATATCTGTCTTCCAGACTCAGTATTCTAGTAGAAAGGATAGAGGTGTAGTGCTGGAGCACAGGAGTTTGGCTGGATGTGTAAGAAGCTATTTGAATAGAATATTACCTACAGCAGGTCATAGTTCAGTGCAGCAGTCACCAAAGGAAGGGTCTCAAAATTACACAAAAGAGCCTCAAGCAAGAGATAGCTAGAATTTGGTCATGCACCGTACATTACAGATTACATCAGCACCAAGCAGAGGAATTTGACCTTTCTTTCTAATTCTTGCCTACTCTGTCACCTGCCCCTGATCCCATAAAAGCCAGAAACAGCAGAAGTAATTAAGTGTAATAAGGAGAGCAAAAAGGTCAGATTATCCCCCCTTTCTTACTGGGTCTGAGAATTCTAGGAGTGTTGTGAGTTACAAAGGGTGTTAAGTTTGAATTGAGTGAGGGGTTAAAATTTTGATTCAAATTTGTTAGGACTTTTAAATAACTGAAATGAAACTGTTCTAACAGCTGAAAATGAAAAGGAAATTGAGGGAATATGCTTGAGATGTTGACAAAGAATAG
The DNA here is from genome assembly GCF_028023285.1 of Balaenoptera ricei. Taxonomy (NCBI): domain Eukaryota; kingdom Metazoa; phylum Chordata; class Mammalia; order Artiodactyla; family Balaenopteridae; genus Balaenoptera; species Balaenoptera ricei. Next base: position 82,870,980 of record NC_082641.1, read on the forward strand.
AGAATAGGAATTTAGGAAAATGGATTTGAAGTCCATAGAGGAAACAAAATAAAGGTATTTCCATATTGTATCCTAATGAGAATAGCATACTCTGTCTCACGATTACTCACATTGTAAAATGATTTTAAACCATTGGCCTAGCTCAGTGTTCCTCGTTCCATCCACATACCAGGATCAGTCACTGATAACATTTTTGCTTTTCAAGGAAATAATACAAATAAGAAAAATGTAACAAGTCTATTCAACTTAATTTATTCAATTTAAATGATAACTCTATTATAGGATTTTGTACTTTACATTTAAAATATCCATTATGCTAAAAAATATGAGAAGGGAGAGTAGCAGTGCTTTTCTTTTAGTATATATTCTTTCTTGGAAAAAAATTAAAGCTTGTCAACACTACATCCACACCCATACTGTTTTTTAACTATCCATATACTCCATTCATCTAGGACATGTTATTTAATCTGAAATCATCTAGCTAGTCTTTTTTTCTGTTCTGACTTCATGGACTTAAAAATAACTTTAAAAATTTGGTTTCATTAAATAAAAAAAGTAGAGGTGAATTTATTTTTTAAATTTCTATGTAAGATAAATCAGTTATTTGTGAACCTGAAATTTTAATCTCATCCTACACTGAAGTATTCTTCACTGAACTGGTCTCCTTTTCCATTAGACTGTCTAACATTTCCCTCTCCACCTCTGAAGAAACAAGTGAAATGGACAATGTATTGCATCATATTTGGAGTGTTCACTCCAGGAAAAACATTTTGCATCAAGGAAAAATTATTACTGGAAATGCCCGCATCTTTATCCTAGTGCCCATTTCATTTTGCCTTTATTTCCCAGATACAAAGACATTTTCATTCTTTGAATGTGCATAGCTATTCAAGCCATGTAGCTAATCATTTTAGACTGAGAAAACAAAATCATACAGAGTTAAATGAGTCATTTTCAAGAATAAGCTCCAAATAGCTACTCTCCTCATCTTTTGTTTCCACCGGCACTTTACTTCACAACACAGAGATTTCTGCCACAGTATATTGTTGGGTTGGGCTATGGAGGGAGTTGGGGGGGACTCAAAAACAATCAGTTTTGAGTTGAATTCTGCCAATGCATACTCTTTAATCAAATCCAGTCTCATAAGTACATTATGTTCTGTGCCTTGTTTCATGTATTTTTCTAAATTGGAATTCTCTTTCTCCACGACCTCCATTACCTCTAATAGCAATATATAGAAGCTACCCCATTCTTCAGCTCAAAGCACCCTCCAGAAAGCTTTTCTTGATCTGTCCAGTGTCCACTGACTTCCTCCTCCCCTTTACCCCACTGCATAGTCTGTCATATAAAGACCTGTGCCTAATCGTTTGCTGCTGTGTATTTGGGGATGATCTCCACCACAGGGAGCTTCAAGATTTATATTTTACTTAATCTCTATGAGGCAATTTAGGGATTAGGACATAGGCTTTAGAGGCTTTAGAGTCAGTCAGCATCTATGTGGATTCCACCCCACTACATATTGGTGTGCCAAACCATAAAAAGTATTTAACAGAGGGCTTGGCAAACAGAAAGAATGCAATAAATGCTGCTTATTGCTGCTGTTACTGCTGCTGCAGCTGTTATTGTTAAATAGTTTCCATGTAGTTAAGATTAACAGCATTGATCATTTGCTAGGAACTTAATAGATACTTGTTACTTCAGTGAAAACTCTTAAAATTCTTTAATTCATTCAGACCCTGCTCCCTGACCAGCACTACCAGTGTTTTCACACATTCATATTTTTGAAAATAGAGCCTCATCTTCATTAATCTGTGGACTTTCTTTACTCCACCCCTTCAAAAAAATTTATAAAATTGCATTATATGTTTTTATGTGGATACATCTTTTAGACCTCTATGTCTGGTTTTATTAGTATGAACTCCCTAAAAATAAGTTTTAGAAGACCATGTTGACTGCATTTGTTTAATTAATGACTTTCAATTTTTTTAAATAATAAGAGTAATGCAAAATCTCAAAAAAAAGAGATAGTCAGCATATAATTAAATTCTAATGCTTGCATATCCCACTCCATCTTAGAATGGAGCACCTATCCCCATCCTGTTCTTTTCTATAAAAAAAAACTCATTTCTCTTTTCAACAATAAGATGAGCTCTTAAACAATTGTAATTAAATTTTTTAAAAAGCATTTTTTCAATAAAAATATGTTAAAGTTTGTAAATTCAGAACAATAAGAAATAGCTAAAGCAATTCATGTCAAGCTGAGCATTAGCCATCAGATTTCAAGGGCAAAAGAATATTTTTAAGGATCTATAGTCCTAGAGATGGGGAACACAAAGCAAAACAAGAAAATCATGTCTCATTTCTCAGCATAATAACCTCTACCTGGTGATCAGAGTATCTCTTTTCTCTAGCTTCCTTCTATGTCTTTTTCCCAATTTATTTGAACATCCTTTCACACAGATTTTCTCATTCTTATAGAGATAATGCAGCTATCTCTTCTGAAGCTTAAACTAGTGCTCTGAATAAGAATAAAGGAAAACAACACTATACAGGTATAGCTTTCTCTTTTAATGTACGTGGTTTAAGAGAACAGAAGGTTTACTGTATGCTAGATGTTTTTTCCCCTAGTTCCATGCATCATTTGCTATATGAGCCCTGCTCGATGGTTTCCAGGATGAGTTTGGAACCCACTGGTCCTGACACAGTGCAGCCATCCTTCTGCAGCCAACTCCTTCCTAAGCCCCAGGAAACTGCCAAACACCTGCTGTCAGGGGCAGATGCTCCTAAGGTTAGTAAACATACAACAAAAGTACAAAGTGGCTGGTCCTGTCTTCTTCTGGAGGAAGTGCATGTCTTATTTTATTTTCAGAAACAGAGCAGGTCCACTGAATACATAAAAAGCAATCTTGTCTGTAATTTTGTATGGTGATACATTAAGTGCTGTTTTTTTGAAGAGAAAGCTACCAGTTGATTTCATTGGAATATCGGTAAAAAAATTTTTCAGTGATTATTTTGTGTTTCTACATGATTGTAAATATTTACGGATGACTTTTCAGTTCAACATTTAGATATTTCAGTTGTCACACCTTAGATCTTGCTTTTTAAAGGAAGAACACACACAATGGTTAATATCAGCCGCAACTATTACACTTCCTAATAAATGTGTTCACACATTATCAGCTTCAAACTTTACATCCCTTTATCTGTGGACATAGGAGAGCATTACTTTAAAAACTCATAGCATTTTAATGACTTATAAGAAAACAGGAAGATAAGAACTGCACTGTTATTAAAAAGAGACAGAGAGAGAGAGAGGGAAAGAGAGAGAAAATAAATTGAACAACTCCTTCTCCTGACTACTCTTATACATGCGCTTTCACATAGTGAAGTAAATAACAATGAGGAATGTACATGATAAAAGCTACCATGAGTGTACAGTTCCTACTCCTCTTGAGGGAACATTAACTGCCAGAGCAAAACCGTCATCCAGGAAATCTGAAAGACAGTCTACCTTATTTTCTAACATGGTTGGTGCTAAAAACACTGAAATAAATATCAAAGACGTTAATTCATCCATAGACACTAAAATTGCTGTGAAACATATGTATAACTTAGCACTTAAACTATTATTCTGAAACTACATCAGAGATAGAACTCAATTTACCCAACAACAAAACAGCATTCATGCACATCTGACCTTGCCGACAACTAAATTCTCCCACTCTGTAAGCCACACCCACAGACCATATACACCATTTATTTTAATAGACAAATTCAATATGTTTTACAAATCCTCTACTTCATACAGATACTAATGCCAAGTTCAAAATAGAAACAAGTAGTTCTTACATTTGAAGAGCACAGCTGTTATTATAGATGAATATTTTTGCCAGAAAACATGAAATTAAATTTGAACAGAAGCCCAAAATTGTAAAACCACTTGAATAATATAAAGTGTAAATTATCAAATTTTAGTATACAGAGCTTTTATTGTTATGTCTCCTCTTTCTTGTGTTTTGAAACCAGAGTTCTTACATGAATATTCATTAAGAGTTTTTCTGGAATCTTATTTGCCCTCTCTGAATCCGGCCAAAAATACGTTTTAATTCAGGTTACTTATAATCAGGTTCAAAATAAATGTGACTTCTTCTAAAAATGGGATTGCTGTGAGTAAGCCAGGCCTCATCTAGGAGTATAACAGGTTCTGACTCACAGATTTAAATACTGTTCCAGTAACATTCATTTATTTATCAAACATTTCTAAAGCAACTACTGCGTGTCAGGTTGCATGGCTGTAGATAGACTCATGACACAGAAATAGTGCATTTGTTATCCTCAAGTAAATTCAGACTAGTGGAGGCAACAAGTATGTAGAGATAATTGTAATACATCGTAGTAAGTAAGCTATACAGAGGTACGTGTTTGCAGAGATGGCTCATAGGAGGTACAGCCTACCTGTGGAAGAGATCATTAAACCGAGCTACAGTGAATATTCAAAGAATCACCAAGCAGATAAAGTGTTCTAAGCCCTGGGATAAACAAATGTAGAAGCTGTGGAGCATCTGAATACATTAGGGGACTGCCAGACGTTTAGTATGTCAGAAACGTAGTGAGGCGAAAAGATGTAGGCAGTGTGGTTTGGAAAAGCAGAAATAGGAAAGGGCCAGATCATGGAGATCCTGGAAAAAATTAAGAAGAAAGTTATTGTGCTGAGGAATGATATAATCAGATACACATTTTTAAAAGATATTTCAGACTAAGTGTTTTCAGTAAAATGCGGAGGGCCAGGAGAGCAGTTAGGAAGTCATTTGATAATCCATGTGAAAGATGTTAAATGTTTCAAGTAAGAAAGTTAGTTCTGATATTAAAGGAGATGAGAGATTCAGAAGACACCAGCCTGGCCTAAACTTGACCTTATTTGTAAACTCAGGTCTTTAACTACTTAGAATGAAATTTTAGGATATACTAATTTACGGCATATCCTAAAATTTTTAGATGTGTAGCCCAGAGGAAGACAGGAGTAAAAAAAAACAAAAAACAAACAAACACTTCCTTGATAATTCAAAGTAAGTGTGCACATGGTAATTAAAACATGGAATGATCTATCATTCCCTATAATATTGGTAAAGGCCTATAGTGCAAACTAAAATTAGGAGCATAAAGTATGTGCTAGTCTTGACCCTGTAACAGTTATCTGATAAGAGTCACTCGTTTACCCTCTTGGTGCTTCCATTATTCTGTCCATATTAGAACCAAATTACTGTGAGATGAACAAAACAAATTATGAAAAAAAAACATTATTACCATCACTTTATGTGCCATTTTATTTCTAAAATTGTCTACATACATTAAAAAAGGTATTCTTACATATTTGTTAAGTTCCTTGAGTAATATTAGAATTATGAATAAAAATCTCCTCTTATGTAGTAAGATGAACTCAATTACATTAGCTCTTTCTTGTCAATTTGCTGGTAGAGGAGGGAGGAACATGGGCATTATAAAGAGCTATTAATTTTCTAAATTATACATTTATTATTATAAAATTATAAAAAACTAATAAAATTATTATTATTATAGAATAAAAATATATCTATTTAATTAAAGAGAATTCTCTAACAGCATCCATATGGATTTCCAAAGAGTCAATTTAATTCCTATCTACCTAATTTTGACATCCTCTTTGTACACTGACAAAGAAAAAAAAATACTTCCTACTTTTGAGGCCTTTTATATCTTAAGCCACAAAACTCAGGATTCTTTTTTTTTTTTTTTAACGCCTTTATTGGCATATAATTGCTTTGCAATGGTGTGTTAGTTTCTGCTGTATAACAAAGAGAATCAGCTATACATATACATACATCCCCATATCTGCTCCCTCCTGCGTCTCCATCCCACCCTTCCTATCCCACCCTTCTAGGTTGACACAAAGCACCGAGCTGATCTCCTTGTGCTATGCGGCTGCTTCCCACTAGCTATCTATTTTACATTTGGTAGTGTATATAGATCCATGCCACTTTCTCACTACGTCCCAGCTTACCCTTACCCCTCCCCATGTCCTCAAGTCCATTCTCTATGTATGCGTCTTTATTCCTCTCCTGCCCCGAAGGTTATTCAGAAACATAATTTTTTTTTTTTGATTCCGTATATGCGTGTTAGCATACGGTATTTGTTTTTCTCTTTCTGACTTACTTCGCTCTGTGTGACACTCTAGGTCCATCCACCTCACTACAAATAACTCAATTTCATTTCTTTTTATGTCTGAGTAATATACCATTATATATATGTGCCACATCTTCTTTATCCATTCATCTGTTATGGCCACTTAGTTGCTTCCATGTCCTGACTATTGTAAATACTGCTGCAATGAACATTGTGGTACATGACTCTTTTTGAATAATGGTTTTCTCAGGGTATATGCCCAGTAGTGGGATTGCTTGGTCATATGGTAGTTCTATTTTTTGTTTTTTAAGGAACCTCTATACTGTTCTCCGTAGTGGCTGTATCAATTTACATTCCCACTAACAGTACAAGAGGGTTCCCTTTTCTCCACACACTCTCCAGCATTTACTGTTTGTAGATTTTTTGATGATGGCCATTCTAACTGGTGTGAGGTGATACCTCATTGTAGTTTTGACTTGCATTTCTCTAGTGATTAGTGATGTTGAGCATCCTTTCATGTGTTTGTTGGCAATCTATATATCTTCTTTGGAGAAAGGTCTGTTTAGGTCTTCTGCCCATTTTTGGATTGGGTTGTTTGTTTTTTAGATATGGAGCTGCATAAGCTGCTTGTATATTTTGGAGATTAATCCTTTGTCAGTTGCTTTGTTTGCAAGTATTTTTTCGCATTCTAAGAGTTGTCTTTTCATCTTGTTTATGGTTTCCTTTGCTGTGCAAAAGCTTTTAAGTTTAATTAGGTCTCATTTTTTTATTTTTGTTTTTATTTCCATTTCTTTAGGAGGTGGGCCAGAAAGGATCTTGCTGTGATTTATGTCATAGAGTGTTCTGCCTATGTTTTCCTCTAAGAGTTTTATAGTGTCTGGCCTTACATTTAGGTCTTTAATCCATTTTGTGTTTATTTTTTTGTATGGTGTTTGGAAGTGTTCTAATTTCATTCTTTTACATGTAGCACCACTGATTGAAGAGGCTGTCTTTTCTCCATTGTGTATTCTTGCCTCCTTTTTCAAAGATACGGTGACCATATGTGCATGGGTTTATCTCTGGGCTTTCTATCCTGTTCCATTGATCTATATTTCTGTTTTTGTGCCAGTACCATACTGTCTTGATTGCTGTAGCTTTGTAGTATAGTCTGTAGTCAGGGAGACTGATTCCTCCAGCTCAGTTTTTCTTTCTCAAGATTGCTTTGGCTATTCGGGGTCTTTTGTGTTTCCATACAAACTGTGGAATTTTTTGTTCTACTTCTGTGAAAAATGCCAGTGGTAGTTTGATAGGGATTGCATTGAATCTGTAGATTGCTTTGGGTAGTAGAGTCATTTTCACAATGTTGATTCTTCCAATCCAACAACATGGACCTCTCTGCATCTGTTTGTATCATCTTTAATTTCTTTCATCAGTGTCTTATAGTTTTCTGGATACAGGTCTTTTGTCTCCTTAGGTAGGTTTATTCCTAGATATTTTATTCTTTTTGTTGCAGTGGTAAATGGGAGTGTTTTCTTAATTTCACTTTCAGGTTTTTTCATCATTAGTGTATAGGAATGCAACAGATTACTGGGCATTTATTTTGTGTCCTGCTAATTTACCAGATTCATTGATTAGCTCTACTAGTTTTCTGGTTGCATCTTTAGGATTCTCTATGCATAGCAACATGTCATCTACAAAGACGGACAGTTTTACTTCTTCTTTTCAAATTTGGATTCCTTTTATTTCTTTTTCTTCTCTGATTACTGTGGCTAAAACTTCCAAAACTATGTCGAATAATAGTGGTGAGAGTGGGCAACCTTGTCTTGTTCCTGATCTTAGTGGAAATGGTTTCAGTTTATCACCATTGAGAATGATGTTGGCTGTGGGTTTGTCATATATGGCCTATATTATGTTGAGGTAAGTTCACTCTATGTCTACTTTCTGGAGGGTTTTTATCATAAATGGGTGTTGACTTTTGTCAAAAGCTTTTTCTACATCTTTTGAGATGATCATATGGTTTTTGTTCTTCATTTTGTTAATATGGTGTATCACATTGATTGATTTGCATATACTGAAGAATCCTTGCATTCCTGGGATAAACCCCACTTGATCATGGTGTATGATCCTTTTAATGTGCTGTTGGATTCTGTCTGTTAGTATTTTGTTGAGGGTTTTTGCATCTATGTTCATCAGAGATATTGGCCTGTAGTTTTCTTTTTTGGTGACATCTTTGTCTGGTTTTGGTATCAGGGTGATGGTGACCTCATAGAATGAGTTTGGGAGTGTTCCTCCCTCTGCTATATTTTGGAAGAGTTTGAGAAGGATAGGTGTTAGCTCTTCTCTAAATGTTTGATAGAATTCGCCTTTGAAGCCATCTGGTCCTGGGCTTTTGTTTGTTGATAGGTTTTTAATCACAGTTTCAATTTCAGTGCTTGTGATTGGTCTGTTCATATTTTCTATTTCTTTATGGTTCAGTCTCAGAAGGTTGTTCTTTTCTAAGAATTTGTCCATTTCTTCCAGGTTGTCCATTTTATTGGCATATAGGTGCTTGTAGTAATCTCTCATGATCCTTTGCATTTCTGCAGTGTCAGTTGTTACTTCTCCTTTTTCATTTCTAATTCTATTGATTTGAGTCTTCTCCCTTTTTTTCCTGATGAGTCTGGCTAATGGTTTATCAGTTTTGTTTATCTTCTCAAAGAACCAGCTTTTAGTTTTATTGATCTTTGCTATCGTTTCCTTCATTTCTTTTTCATTTATTTCTGATCTGATCTTTATGATTTCTTTCCTTCTGCTAACTTTGGGGATTTTCTGTTCTTCTTTCTCTAATTGCTTTAGGTGTAAGGTTAGGTTGTTTATTTGAGAGTTTTTTTTTTCTTGAGGTAGGATTATATTGCTATAAACTTCCCTCTTAGAACTGCCTTTGTTGCATCCCATAGGTTTTGGATTGTTGTGTTTTCATTGTCATTTGTTTTTAGGTAATTTTTGATTTCTTCAGTGATCTTTTGGTTCTGTAATAGTGTATTGTTTAGCCTCCATGTGTTTGTATTTCTTACAGTTTTTTTCCTGTATTTGGTATCTAGTCTCATAGTGTTGTGGTTGGAAATGATACTTGATACGATTACGAGTTCAATTTTCTTAAATTTACCCAGGCTTGATTTGTGACCCAAGATATGATCTATCCTGGAGAATGTTCCATGAATGCTTGAGTAGAAAGTGTATTCTGTTGTGTTTGGATGGAATGTCCCATAAATATCAATTAAGTCCATCTTGTTTAGTGTGTCATTTAAAGCTTGTATTTCCTTATTTATTTTCTTTTTGGATGATCTGTCCATTGGTGAAAGTGAGGTGTTAAAGTCCCCTTCTATGACTGTGTTGCTGTCGATATCCCCTTTTATGGCTGTTAACATTTGTCTTATGTATTGTGGTGCTCCTATGTTGGGTGAATAAATATTTACAGTTGTTATATATTCTTCTTGGATTGATCCCTTGATCATTATGTAGTGTCTCTTGTAATAGACTTTATTTTAAAGTCTATTTTGTCTTATATGAGAATTGCTACTCCAGCTTTCTTTTGATTTCCATTTGCATGGAATATCTTTTTCTAGCCCCTCACTTTCAGTCTGTATGTGTCCCTAGATCTGAGGTGGGTCTCTTGTAGACAGCATATATACGGGTCTTGTTTTTGTATCCATTCAGCCAGTCTATGTCTTTTGGTTGTAGCTTTTAATCCATTTACATTTAAGGTAATTATCAATATTTATGTTCCTATTACCATTTTCTTAATTGTTTTGGGTTTGTCATTGTCGGTCTTTTCCTTCTCTTGTGTTTCCTACCTAGAGAAGTTTCTTTTGCATTTGTTGTAATGCTGGTTTGGTGGTGCTGAATTCTCTTAGCTTTTGCTTGTCTGTAAAGTTTTTAATTTCTCTGTGGAATATGAATGAGATCCTTCCTTGTAGAGTAATCTTGGTTGTAGGTTTTTCCCTTTCATCTCTTTAAATATGTCCTGTCACTCCCTTCTGGCTTGCAGTGTTTCTGCTGAAAGATCAGCTGTTAACATCATGGGGGTTCCCTTGTGTGTTATTTGTTGTTTTCCCCTTGCTGCTTTTAATATTTTTTCTTTGTATTTAATTTTTAATAGTTTGATTAATATGTGTCTTGGCGTGTTTCTCCTTTCATTTATCCTGTATGGGACTCTCTGCACTTCCTGGATTTACTGACTATTTCTTTTCCCATATTAGGGAAGTTTTCAACAATAATCTCTTCAAATATTTTCTCAGTCCCTTTCTTTTTCTCTTCTTCTCCTGGGACTCCTATAATTCGAATGTTCATATGTTTAATGTTATCCCAGAGGTCTCTGAGACTGTCCTCCATTCTTTTCATTCTTTTTTCTTTATTCTGCTCTGTCGTAGTTATTTTCACTATTTTATTTTCCAGGTCACTTATGCATTCTTCTGCCTCGGTTATTCTGCTATGGATTCCTTCTAGAGAATTTTCAATTTCACTTATTATGGTGTTCATCATTGTTTGCTCTTTAGATCTTCTAGGTTCTTGTTAAATGTTTCTTGTATTTTCTCCATTCTATTTCCAAGATTTTGGATCATCTTTACTATCATTATTCTGAATTCTTTTTCAGGTAGCCTGCCTATTTCCTCTTCATTTGTTTGGTCTGGTAGGTTTTTACCTTGCTCCTTCATCTGTTGTGTGTTTCTCTGTCATCTCATTTTGCTTCACTTACTGTGTTTGGGGTCTCCTGTTCACAGGCTCCAAGTTTGTATTTCCCATTGTTTTTGGTGTCTGCCCCCAGTGGGTAAGGTTGGTTCAGTGGGCTGTGTAGGCTTCCTGGTGGAGGGGACTGGTGCCTGTGTTCTGGTGGATGAGGCTGGATCTTGTCTCTCTGTTGGGCAGGACTATGTCCGTTGGTGTGTTTTGGGGTGTCTGTGAACTTACTATGATTTTAAGCAGCCTCTCTGCTAATGGGTGTGGTTGTGTTTCTCTCTTGCTAGTTGTTTGACATAGGGTGTCCAGCACTGTAGCTTGCTGTTCGTTGAGTGGAGCTGTGTCTTAGCATTGAGATGGAGATCTCCAGGCGAGCTTTCTCTGTTTGATATTACGTGACGCCAGGAGGTCTCTGGTGGACCAATATCCTGAACTTGGCTCTCCCGCCTCAGAGGCTCAGGCTTGACACCTGGCCCGAGCACCAAGACCAAGACCCTGTCAGCCACATGGCTCAGAATAAAAGGGAGAAAAAAAAAGAAAGAAAGAAAAAGTAAATAAAATATAATAAATAAAGTTAATAAAATAAAACATAAAAATAAATATTATTAAAAATAAAAAAGTACTGAAAAAAAAAGAAAGAAGAGAGCAACCAAACCAAAAAACAAATCCACCAATGATAATAAGTGCTAAAAACGATACAAAAAAAATAAAAAATAAAAATAAACGGACAGAGAGAACCCTAGGGCAAATGGTAAAAGCAAAGCTATACAGACCAAATCACACAAAGAAGCATATAGATACACACTCACAAAAAGAGAAAAGGGAAAAAAAATATATATATATATATATAAAGAAAAAAAGAGGAAGAGAGCAACCAAATCAATGAACAGATCTACCAATGATAATAAGCTCTAAATACTAAATTAAGATAAACAGAAAACCAGAAACAAATTAGATGCAGAATGCAAACCCCAATTCTACAGTTGCTCCCAAAGTCCACCACCTCAATTTTGGGATGATTCGTTGTCTATTCAGGTATTCCACTGATGCAGGGTACATCAAATTGATTGTGGAGATTTAATCTGCTGCTCCTGAGGCTGCTGGGAGAAGTTTCCCTTTCTCTTCTTTGTTCGCACAGCTCCTGGGGTTCAGCTTTGGATTTGGACCCACCTCTGCGTGTAGGTCACCTGAGGGTGTCTGTTTCCCACCCAGACAGGACGGGGTTAAGGTAGCAGCTGCTTAGGGGGCTCTGGCTCACTCAGGCCGGGGTGAGGTAGGGGGCTCTGGCTCACTCAGGCCGGGGTGAGGTAGGGATACAGAATGTGGGGCAAGCCTGCGGTGGCAGAGGCCAGCGTGACGTTGCAACAGCCTGAGGCTCACCACGTGTTCTTCCGGGGAAGTTGTCCCTGGATCACAGGATCCTGGCAGTGGCAGGCTGCACAGGCTCCCGGGAGGGGAGGTGTAGATAGTGCCCTGTGCTCGCACACAGGCTTCTTGGTGGCTGCAGTGGCAGCCTTAGCATCTCACGCCCATCTCTCGTGTCCGTGCTGAGAGCTGTGGCTTGCGCCTGTCTCTGGAGCTCATGTAGGTGGTGCTCTGAATCCCCTCTCCTCATGCACCCCAAAACAGTGGTCTCTTGCCTCTTCGGCAGATCCAGGCTTTTTCCCTGACTCCCTCTCGGCTAGCTGTGGTGCACTAGCCCCCTTCAGGCTGTGTTTACGCAGCCAACCCCAGTCCTCTCCCTGCGATCTGACCTCCGAAGCCTAAGCCTCAGCTCCAAGCCCCCGCCCGTCCCAGCGGGTGAGCAGACGAGCCTCTTGGGCTGGTGAGTGCTGGTCGGCACCGATCCTCTGTGCGGGGATCTCTCTCTCCGCTTTGCCCTCTGCACCCCTGTTGCTTCACTCTCCTCCGTGGCTCTGAAGCTTCCCCCCTCTGCCACCCACTGTCTCCACCCGCAAAGGGGCTTCCTAGTGTGTGGAAACCTTTCCTCCTTCACAGCTCCCTCGCACTGGTGCAGGTCCTGTCCATATTCTTTTGTCTCTGTTTTCTTTTCTCTTTGCCCTACACAGGTACGTGGGGAGTTTCTTGCCTTTTGGGAAGTCTGAGGTCTTTTGCCAGTGTTCAGTGGGTGTTCTGTAGAAGTTGTTCCACATGTAGATGTATTTTTGATGTATTTGTGAGGAGGAAGGTGATCTCCACTCCACGTCTTACTCCTCCGCCGTCTTGAAGGTCTCAGAACTCAGGATTCTAGAAAAGACTGAACACCTACAATAAGTATTTCCTACTATTCTTACCAACCATGGTATTGTTGGTGATGAAATAAGATATATTTCCAACACCTTAGAAAACAGGTGCTTTTATTTTTTTCTCTTTTCATATCTGATGAAAAATATCAATAGCCATTGGGTGATTTATCTGTATAAATACTGCTTTACCTTTGCCTGTTTATTTATAAAATTATTTTTGAGAGTTATTTGAAGTGCATAAAGGAGAAAAGTTGATATCAAATACCAAAATTGTATAGTATTGAAGCTAGAAAGTTAACTTGGCCCCCAAAATGATGGAATTAAAATACATTCTTATTTCATTGAAGTATTCTTGGACATTTGTTTTTAGTTTTATATAGACTTTATAATCAAGGCAGTTGTTTTATTTAAAAATTTAAAGTCAGGCTTCCCTGGTGACGCAGTGGTTGAGAATCTGCCTGCCAATAAAGGAGACACAGGTTCGAGCCCTGGTCTGGGAAGATCCCACATGCCGTGGAGCAACTGGGCCCGTGAGCCACAACTACTGAGCTTGCGCGTCTGGAACCTGTGCTCCGCAACAAGAGAGGCCGCGATAGTGAGAGGCCCGCGCACCGCGATGAAGAGTGGCCCCCGCTCGCCGCAGCTGGAGAAAGCCCTCGCACAGAAACGAAGACCCAACACAGCCAAAAATAAAAATTAATTAACTAATTAATTTAAAAAAATTTAAAGTCTACATTAAATTTAACAAAAGTAAGTTGTTTTATTTCATCTTTATAGGGTCCATATTGATTATATGCTGTAATAAAGTTTGAGAGAATCTGTTCAAAAGCTTTGCTATGGATTTTAGAAGTGAATGTTGCAGTTATTTTCTGTTGGGATGTGTGAGATTGTTCACTGCCCTTCGGTTTATTCATTCTGGATTGCTGCTCAGCTGTCATAAGTCTCTTGAAAGAAGAAATAGTGAATCATTCCTTAAGAGCAATTACCAGTCACATATGAGAAAGCAAATTTGAGCAAACTCATTTGTAACATACTTCTAACTTTGCATTAATGTGGATTTGTTTATACAAATAACCCATCAATTATGTTGTATTCCAAATCCACAGAATTACACTAAATCTTTCAAAACATCAAAGACATAAACATAAAAAAGAAATATGAAATTGAAGAGGTATAATTTAAGAGAAACTGAATGACTGAAACATAAGGAGTGTCCATATCCCTAATTTATGCCTACCTAATCCTTTGATCCTCGGCTCTATTGATGGGAATCTAATTATGGTAAAATCATTTTTCTAACTTCAGAAATGTTGTGTTTTGCTCACATATATTTCCATTCATATTTTCAAAAATGACTTAGCTCTGTCAAAATGAAGAAACAGACATGAGAGGTAGCAATATACCTGACAGAACCACTGACAGGGTTTTATAATACAGAAACTGAGAACAAGTTTATTTTTATCTTGGTAAGATTTTGAAAGGATGATCTCAGCAACGTTAGAAGCTGAATGTGGTGGGTACAAGGAGGTGCTGAGTGCAATGTAGGTGAGCAGGGTGGTTCGCAGCATGGGCAGTGGGAAGGCAAGCCCCTTCTTCTGGAGGCTCAGTCAGAGATCTTGTGCTCTCCTGCTTGCCCTGGCTATGCCTCTAACAGGCTGGGTCACTGCTCACCAGGGCAGAAACTGTGTTCTTTTCTTTGTACACACACACACACACACACACACCTTTTTGCACAACTACTGTACCAACAAGGTCTCTCTGAGAGTACGTGTTTCTGACTTCCAGAAAGGGGGCATTATAAGGAGAGGTACTGAGACTAGTTTAGTGACCCTGGGTCTGCTCCAGTTCTACAATTCTAGTATTAGCATGAGTGCAGGATGAGTGTGATGGACCCACAATTTGAAGAACATCAAAATTAATTTCTATATATGGGTTCTAGTTTCAGCTCTACCGCTCACTAACTAATCTGGACCTCAGCCTCCCCATCTATATAGAGATGCTAAGTTTTTACCTGCCACAAAGTTGGTTGTGCACATCAGTTGGGGTGCTGCAATCACTTCATAAGCTGAAAAGTGCTGGAGACACATGAGCTCTTATTGATAGGTGCTACCCTAGCTGAGGAGAGAATGGTGCACTTGGAAGGGTAAAGGCAGCTTTTTCTTGGCAATGCAATATTTATCCCAAGAGATTTTTTTTTTTTTTTTTTTTAAAGGAGACTGGGGGAAAAAAGCAACAGTTTTTGACTCGTACATCTCTTAAGCTCCACAGAGCCTATTTTGTGAACAAGACAGAAGAATTTTTGATGCTAAAAACAGTTTCAGCTACGTGAGAAGGTTGTATAATTTTTAAGACTCTGCATCCACACCTTGAATTTGCATATTCAGGACAGAGAGAAAGGCAGAGGAAGAAAATGGCAGAGAACAGTTTAAGCCATATGTGAAACTTGGCCAACTGAGGAATATAGAATGTTTGTTCTCAACAGGCCATCTCTACTTTAATCTCTAAACTATTTGATAATCTCAGAATACCAATACCTCACACCACTCTATCTTACAGTTCTCACCAAAAGTGGAGACATTCTGTAAATAGTCCGACCCCGATTTAAACATACCTATAATCACTGCATCTAAAATCGTTCTGTCAAGGAAGCTACTTTTTTTTTTTTCCCCTAATTTTTCAAATGACCTCTTTTGATTAGAACACATAGGTGAGGCCAGACTTAGCTGTAATGTTTTGGATCCAGTAATTGCCCATGTAGGAAACATGAAACAATGCTACTGGAATTTTGACTGGGGATATACTCACAAATTCTGTTACATGGGAGAAGTAACAAAATATACCATGATAAGAAAAATAGTTACTGGAAATATTATGTCAACAAACTGTGAGCTATACCATTAATCAATAGCAGTAACATTAAGCATGTGTCAGTATTGCAGTATTGTGCCCCTGAATTAGTCTACAATAGGCAGTCATTTGCCCTTCCATGTTATTTGTCCTAACAAATTAAGTGCCTAGAGGCCATGGATGCAGAGGAGCTCAGAGTGGGGCGCAGTTACAAATTTGTAGTAACTCTTCTAACCTTTAAGTCAGTGCTTTTTTTTACTAAAAACTCTGTAGGATGTGCTTATAGAATATGCAAAAGGCATTTAGGATCTTTTTATAGCAAAAAAAAAACAAAACAAAACAGCACATACATATTGTCAAGGCATAAACAATATTCAAGCAAGCCAGTTTTAAATGAGAGCATGCCTATGCATAACATAGCTAGAGTAGTACATCATAAAAATAATTTATGTGACAAGTTATTTTACTTTCTAATATTCCCCATTTAAATGTTGATTGTTTCCTAAATCACAGCTTTTAACACCAAGTCTAGAAACCACTATAAGCGTCTTTATTGCCTTTATGATCTTACAAGAAAAATGTAAATACCCAGAGGTTTAGAAGGGTTTTTTATGTAGGAACAAAATAGAATTGGTAACAAAACTACTACATAAATCACCCAAGCATGGCAATGTGTCTGGGATTGCTTATATTTATCTTTATTCCTCATTCCATTATTACTTCCTAGTGGAATACTCAACATCCCAACCACTGGAATGCCATCTTTCAAACACCTCTATTGTTCACCAAATCATAAATAAGAACATAAATAAGTAAATTCTAAGCACAAACATGGATGGTGTGTCAAGCTTCCTTGAGATTTTGGGTTATATATAACTCATAATTCTTATAGAAGACATTGAAAGATTGTAGGCACTTTGCTCAAGTTTCCCACACAAGTGAATCAATAGTAGTTTTCAGTCATGATTCTGAAATGGTTCTTATGTGCAAGGATTTCCACATCACTGATTCAACCATCAAAGCAGTTTGGAATTTCAATTATTCTGTCTTTAGAGCCTTCATAAAAAAGAGATAAGCCATGTTCCATTGAGACCTTACTTTTGAGAGATCTTTATCTGCAACTCTTCCTACTAAAGATATCAAGATTTGATTTTTTTTATGAGGGCCATGAGTATAATAGTTAATAAGTTCATAAACTGTTTTCAGTCCATGACTTATTAGTCCAAGAAAGTTAACTTGGGCAAAAACAAACGACAATAAACCCAGAAATAAGAGAGGGGGTTATTTGGGGTTTTTTGTCTGTTTAAATTGATTTTAGTTTAATGTTTGTTTGTTTTAAAGAAAGAACAGGAATGTGATTTTTTTTGTTCACAGACTGGCAGGATGAAGACAGCAAGAGATTCTTTTTACATAGCGGTGGGTGAGCATGTCATTTTCAAAAAACAAACTAACAAGCCAACCAATGATTCCCTCAGGTTTCGGGTCTATCTTGAAGGCTAATGGTCATGTCAATGATCAGGGGCATCTCCCTATATAGGTGTCTATTAAATGGTCTTCTATGAACTGATATAGAAGAAGGGATGGAGAAATGGGCTATTCTTTAGTATCTTCAAAGATTAAGATTTAAAGGCATACTTTTCTTTCTTGTTAAGTGCATATATAATGCTTCAGAGTATTATCTGGTTACAAGAGGGAATTAATGTAGTGAATTATAATTACGACATAGAAAAAATTTGGACTAAAAATTTGGACTCAGCACTTTTAAAACAATGTGTCAATTTCCAAATTATAAAGGTGATGACAAATTTAAATATAAATTTAAATTACTGTCAAATCTAAAGCATATGTAGAACATAGTCTCTTCTTTGTCATTCCCACAGATCCTTAGAATCAGGAAAAGAATATAGAATATGTATTAAAATAATACATTGAATTAGGAAAAAAGCTGATGTATGTTTACTCTGATATCATGGCTAGAATTATCTTTGCCTTAAACATTTTAAGTTAGGCATATGTTAGAAGTTTCTGGATATTAGCATTATTAATTCATGAAGCAGTTTCTTATTCAACAGTAATCTTCCTTACTGTCTGCAATATCACTATGTTAATATGTCATACCAATTACTTTTTTTTATTAATTAATTAATTTGTTTATTTATTTATTTTTGGCTGTGTTGGGTTTTGGTTCTGTGCAAGGGCTTTCTCTAGTTGTGGCAAGTGGGGGCCACTCTTCATCGCGGTGCGCGGGCCTCTTACTGTCGCGGCCTCTCTTGTTGCAGAGCACAAGCTCCAGACGCACAGGCTCAGTAGTTGTGGCTCACGGGCCTAGTTGCTCCACGGCATGTGGGATCATCCCAGACCAGGGCTCGAACCCGTGTCCCCTGCATTGGCAGGCAGATTCTCAACCACTGCGCCACCAGGGAAGTCCAACTTTTGAATACCTTATATTATGAGGTACACATCTTTTTTTTCTTCCCTACTGAATTAAAAGTACTACAATGGTAGGTACTACATGGTATTTCATTTTTGTATTTATGGCATTAGGTTTATTGCTTGGAGTAGAGGAAATATTTGAAATATGTTTATTAAACAGAACAGGCCATCTTTCTTCATCTTATTTGCCATAAGGTCATGACTAAATGTAATTACTTAAAATTGATGTTAATTGAGAAATGTGAGGTGCTCAAGGGATTAAAGACACTGGAGAAATTAGAAAGCATCTGTTTCTATACTTTATATATAAATATTTTTTAAATTATGTTGAAAATTAAATAATCCAAGTGTGGTGCTTACATTTATTTGAAATGATAGTTTTCACCCTCTCCCAATCTCACTTAAGAAGGTTTTCTTTTTTATTTTCTGTAGCTGAGTGAAGAAAGAAAATGTATTTTTGGCCCATGGGAAATGGTTAGTTTCTTAAAATTTACTGAAGATTTTGTGAATGTTGCCTTAGAACAAACTCTGATTGCAAGCATGCAGCATTTTCTAATGATGCTAATGCCGAGATAATTTTTAAAGAAAAATAATTTGCTTCTATTGCAATGAAGACTTAATAGAATCTCAGCAGGCAAAGCCTCAGCTTACAGTAAATTCCCAAGCAAGATTTCCCAACTATAAATAAAACATATGAGTTCTTCATGTCTTCATATTTACTGACAAAAAGTGTTTACCAAACAGGCATATAAATAATTTCCGCTGCATCTCATAATGCTAATACTCAATAGAATATTTCATGAAGTATTTACATAGCACTGCTAGAGACTACAGTGAACTGTAAATCATGACACACTTCAGTACAAGACTCAAAAATAAGTTCCATGATTTTAGAAACATAACTCGTAGGCTACATTAGATTTTTCTGCCTAGGATTTGTCACTTGTTTTTGTACAGATGTACAGCCGCACATACACACCAAAGACCTTTCATTTCATGTTAAACTTCCTCCAATGTGTTCAGTTTTGAATCTGTTAGTATTATACAACTAATAAAAGCACTATAACAAAGTAATAAAGAGCTAAGGCAACTGGGCTCATTAAAAGGAGCACGTTCTCATGATTTTCTCTCCAGATCGCCGTTTTAAAAAACTTTAATGATTTGTGCTGTACCTTCTTGCTGGGGAGCTTAGGGTATGTGTAGAAATGTTTTTGACATGTTCCTGGAGAAAGCAGAAGGTGGAAAAGAATGTGAAAGGAAGAATTAAAGAAGACCAAGAGTACGTGTAAATACACAGAAACTAAAAAGAGTGAGCTTGCAGTTAGTTATCTTTCCCATAGGAATTCCTAACAGTTGATTACATGTATTCATCAAGTCAGGAAAAGGGAATCAAAGATTCAGCTCTATGTGAAGATTCAGTGTTCAAATTTATTTAAGTCTAGGTAGGTAAACTTGTAGGATAAAACATGAATGAGTGAATCTAAAGAAAGACTGAATTTTCTGGAAACAACGTTCCTTTATCTCAATTCACTGGATTATGAGTCCTGGTGTAAAATACAGTAGAATCTGTTGATTTGTTTTTAGTTTTTTATATATAAGAGATTTCTGACATATAGGCAGTATAACATTAATAAAAATATATTTAGCAATTAAAATGGAGAGACTTTGTTGGGACTGTTTTACTCCAGTTAAATTTTTTATACTCAACACATAAACTGGTAGCTAGTAGTATATCATTTAAAGTACTACTGTGAAGTTATCCAAACAGCATTTAATTTAGGTGAAATAATTCACAGTGGGTCAGATTTGAAATATAATTTATTGTTCTCATGTGAAGGAAACAACACTGAGAAATGAGAAATGACAAATTTGCAACAACAAATATCTTCAGTAATTAAGTCCAGTGCAATAAATTAACAAATTCTAGGAAATGTAGTTTCAGGAAACTATTGTTGCTGGATAGATACCCTGAAGTTAACTTATTACGGGGCAGTGGTTCAGAGCACAAGCTTAAGAGCACGGTCTTCAGAAAGTTATGCAACTGTTTTCTGCATGTTTCTTTATCTATAAGGTGTAGACAGTGATAACATTTGCCTCATATATGTCTTGAGAGCAAGCTATTAATACATAATTTAATTGATGTAGGCATTTAAACTGATAGATGACACATCCAAAATATTGCTGTAATGTCTTGATTCAACCAGCGAAAGGAAAATGATGGTGCTTCAGTATTTATTCATGGGATGATAGAAATCTACTCTAAGCTTTTCTTTTTCTTTCTACTTATTTAGGTTCATGACATAGGAAATAGAGAACAAACAAATACACATTTAATGCTTGTAGCTAAACATATCCATTCAAATATTTAAATATAGAGTTACTGGGGCATATGAAGGATCTTATGTGTTTTTGTTTTTTAATTAATTTTTATTGGAGCTATAGTTGATTTACAATGTTGTGTTAGTTTCTACTGTACAGTAAAGTGAATCAGTTATATATATACATATATCCATTCTTTTTTAGATTCTTTTCACATTTGGTCATTACAGAGTATTGAGTAGAGTTCCCTGTGCTATATAGTAGGTTCTTATTAGTTATCTATTTTATATATAATAGTGTGTATATATCAATCCCAATCTCCCAATATGTCCTTCTCCCCCTTTCCCCCTCTTATGTGTTTTTGAAAGAAAAGAGAAGAAATAGTTACTTGACAAATGTCGAGGGACTTCTCTGGCAGTCCAGAGGTTAGGATCTGGAGCTTCCACTGACATAGGCCAGGGTTCGGTTGCTGGTGGGGGAGCTAAGATCCCACAAGCCGCAGGCTGTGGCCAAGAAAAAAAAAAAACAACAACAAAAGACAGATATAGAACTAAACATTGTTGCAAGGACAGAGAATATTACAGGAGAAGCCATTATATATAATTTCAATTTAAGAAAATTGTCTTAAATGAAATTTTCAATGTTTATATCAGTATATTTTTAAAATTATCACATTCTTGATATGTAATAATATTTTTTAAACTTATGTACCTAGAATCAGAATATCTAGGTCAGAAGCAATGTTGTGTAATCAAATCCAGTTCTACAACCACCAGGTTAAAAATTGGACCTACATGTACTAATGGAATAAATATTTGGAAGGCTTTTTTAAATTAATATGTGTCATTTAATCTCATGTACAAAATTGGGCACTGACATTGAAAAATAGCTTGATGCAATAAAATGATGTGAGTTCATTGTTAATTGAAATGTTGGTGAAACATTGTCATTGAAATCTGAATCAAATCTTGATGGTAATAAAGGAATTTCTCATTGTCCTTTTTTTTTTTTTTAAACAACTTTATTGGAGTATAATTGCTTTACAATGGTGTGTTAGTTTCTGCTTTATAACAAAGTGAATCAGTTATACATATACATATGTCCCCATATCTCTCCCCTCTTGCTTCTCCCTCCCTCCCACCCTCCCTATCCCATGCCTCTAGGTGGTCACAAAGCACAGAGCTGATCTCCCTGTGCTATGTGGCTGCTTCCCACTAGCTATCTGTTTTACGTTTGGTAGTGTATATATGTCCATGTCACTCTCTCACTTTGACCCAGCTTACCCTTCCCCCTCCCCGTATCCTCAAGTCCATTCTCTAGTAGGTCTGTGTCTTTATTCCTGTCTTGCCCCTAAGTTCTTCATGACCTTTTTTTTTTAGATTCCATATATATGTGTTAGCATACGGTATTTGTTTTCCTCTTTCTGACTTATTTCACTCTGTATGACAGACTCTAGGTCCATCCACCTCACTACAAATAACTCAATTTCGTTTCTTTTTATGGCTGAGTAATATTCCATTATATATATGTGCCACATCTCCTTTATCCATTCATCTGTCGATGGACACTTAGGTTGCTTCCGTGTCCTGGCTATTGTAAATAGAGCTGCAGTGAACATTGTGGTACATGACTCTTTTTGAATTACGGTTTTCTCAGGGTATATGCCCAGTAATGGGATTGCAGGGTCGTATGTTAGTTCTATGTTTAGTTTTTTAAGGAGCCTCCATACTGTTCTCCATAGTGGCTGTATCAATTTACATTCCCACCAACACTGCAAGAGGGTTCCCTTTTCTCCACACCCTCTCCAGCATTTGTTGCTTGTAGATTTTCTGATGATGCCCATTCTAACTGGTGTGAGATGATACCTCATTGTAGTTTTGATTTGCATTTTTCTAATAATTAGTGATGTTGAGCAGCTTTTCATGTGCTTCTTGGCCATATTTATGTCTTCTTTGGAGAAATGTCTATTTAGGTCTTCTGCCCATTTTTGGATTGGGTTGTTTATTTTTTTGATATTGAGCTGCAAGAGCTGCTTGTAAATTTTGGAGATTAATCCTTTGTCAGTTGCTTCATTTGCAAATGTTTTCTCCCATTCTGAGGGTTGTCCTCTCGTCTTGTTTATGGTTTCCTTTGCTGTGCAAAAGCTTTTAAGTTTCATTAGGTCCCATTTGTTTATTTTTGTTTTTATTTCCATTTCTTTAGGAGGTGGGTCAAAAATGATCTTGCTGTGATTTATATCATAGACTGTTCTGCCTATGTTTTCCTCTAAGAGTTTGATAGTGTCTGGCCTTATATTTAGGTCTTTAGTCCATTTTGAGTTTATTTTTGTGTATGGTGTTAGGGAGTGTTCTAATTTCATTCTTTTACATATAGCTGTCCAGTTCTCCTAGCACCACTTATTGAAGAGGCTGTCTTTTCTCCACTGTATATTCTTGCCTCCTTTATCAAAGATATGGTGACCATATGTGTGTGGGTTTATCTCTGGGCTTTCTATCCTGTTCCATTGATCTATATTTCTGTTTCTGTGCCAGTACCATACTCTCTTGGTTACTGTAGCTTTGTAGTATAGTCTGAAGTCAGGGAGCCTGATTCCTCCAGCTCTATTTTTCTTTCTCAATATTGCTTTGGCTCTTTGGGGTCTTTTGTGTTTCCATACAAATTGTGAAATTTTTTGTTCTAGTTCTGTGAAAAATGCCAGTGGTAGTTTGATAGGGATTGCATTGAATATGTAGATTTCTTTGGGTAGTAGAGTCATTTTCACAATGTTGATTCTTCCAATCCAAGAACATGGTATATCTCTCCATCTACAGATTTTGTTTGCTAGTATTTTGTTGAGGATTTTTGCATCTATGTTCATCAGTGATACTGGCCTGTACTTTTCTTTCTTTGTGATATCTTTGTCTGGTTTTGGTATCAGGGTGATGGTGGCCTCGTAGAATGAGTTGGGGAGTGTTCCCCCCTCTGCAATATTTTGGAAGAGTTTGAGAAGGATAGATGTTAGCTCTTCTCTAAATGTTTGATAGAATTTGCCAGTGAAGCCATCTGATCCTGGGCTTTTGTATGTTAGAAGATTTTTAATCACAGTTTCAATTTCAGTGCTTGTGATTGGTCTGTTCATATTTTCTATTTCTTTATGGTTCAGTCTCGGAAGGTTGTGCATTTCTAAGAATCTGTCCATTTCTTCCAGGTTGTCCATTTTATTGGCATATAGTTGCTTGAAGTAATCTCTCATGATCCTTTGTATTTCTGCAGGATCAGTTGTTACTTCCCCTTTTTCATTTCTAATTCTATTGATTTGAGTCTTCTCCCTTTTTTTCTTGATGAGTCTGGCTAATGGTTTATCAATTTTGTTTATCTTCTCAAAGAATCAGCTTTTAGTTTTATTGATCTTTGCTATTGTTTCCTTCATTTCTTTTTCATTTATTTCTGATCTGATCTTTATGATTTCTTTCCTTCTGCTAACTTTGGGCGTTTTTTGTTCTTCTTTCTCTAATTGCTTTAGGTGTAAGTTTAGGTTGTTTATTTGAGATATTTCTTGTTTCTTAAGGTAGGATTGTATTGCTATAAACTTCTCTCTTAGAACTGCTATTGCTGCATCCCATAGGTTTTGGGTCATCGTGTTTTCATTATCATTTGTTTGTAGGTATTTTTTGGTTTCCTCTTTGATTTCTTCAGTGATCTCTTGGTTATTAAGTAGTGTATTGTTTAGCCTCCATGCGTTTGTATTTTTTACTGATTTTTTTCCTGTAATTGATATCTAGTCTCGTAGCGTTGTGGTTGGAACAGATACTTAATATGATTTCAATTTTCTTAAATTTATCAAGGCTTGATTTGTGACCCAAGATATAATCTATCCTGGAGAATGTTCCATGAGCACTTGAGAAGAATGTGTATTCTGTTGTTTTTGGATGGAATGTCCTATAAATATCAATTACGTCTGTCTGGTCTAATGTGTCATTTAAAGCTTGTGTTTCCTTATTTATTTTCATTTTGGATGATCTGTCCATTGGTGAAAGTGGGGTGTTAAAGTCCCCTACTATGATTGTGTTACTGTTGATTTCCCCTTTTATGGCTTTTAGCATTTGCCTTATATATTGAGGTGCTCCTATGTTGGGTGCATAAATATTTACAATTGTTATATCTTCTTCTTGAATTGATCCCTTGATCATTATGTAGTGTCCTTCTTTGTCTCTTGTAATAATCTTTTTTTAAAGTCTATTTTATCTGATATGAGAATTGCTACTCCAGCTTTCTTTTGATTTCCATTTGCATGGAATATCTTTTTCCATCCCCTCACTTTCAGTCTGTATGTGTCCCTAGGCCTGAGGTGGGTCTCTTGTAGACAGCATCTATACGTGTCTTGTTTTTGTATCCATTCATCCAGTGTATGTCTTTTGGTTAGAGCATTTAATCCATTTACATTTAAGGTAATTATCGATATGTATGTTCCTATTACCATTTTCTTAATTGTTTTGGGTTTGTTATTGTAGGTGTTTTCCTTCTCTTGTGTTTCCTGCCTAGAGAAGTTCCTTTAGCATTTGTTGTAGAGCTGGTTTGGTGGTGCTGAGCTCTCTTAGCTTTTGCTTGTCTGTAAAGGTTTTAATTTCTCCGTCAAATCTGAATGAGATGCTTGCTGGGTAGAGTAGTCTTGGTTGTAGGTTTTTCTCCTTCATCACTTTAAATATGTCCTGCCACTCCCTTCTGGCTTGCAGAGTTTCTGCTGAAAGATCAGCTCTTAACCTTATGGGGATTCTCTTTTGTGTTATTTGTTTTTTTCCCTTGCTGCTTTTAATATTTTTTCTTTATATTTAATTTTTGATAGTTTGATTAATATATGTCTTGCCGTGTTTCTCCTTGGATTTATCCTGTATGGGACTCTCTGTGCTTCCAGGACTTGATTAACTATTTCCTTTCCCATATTAGGGAAGTTTTCAACTATAATCTCTTCAAATATTTTCTCAGTCCCCTTCTTTTTCTCTTGTTCTTTAGGGACCCCTATAATTCGAATGTTGGTATGTTTAATGTTGTCCCAGAGGTCTCTGAAACTGCCCTCAATTCTTTTCATTCTTTTTTCTTTATTCTGCTCTGCAGTAGTTATTTCCACTCTTTTATCTTCCAGGTCACTTATCCGTTCTTCTGCCTCAGTTATTCTGCTATTGATCCCTTGTAGAGAATTTTTAATTTCATTTATTGTGTTGTTCATCACTGTTTGTTTGCTCTTTAATTCTTCTAGGTCCTTGTTAAACGTTTCTTGTATTTTCTTCATTCTATTTCCAAGATTTTGGATCATCTTCACTATCATTACTCTGAATTCTTTTTCAGGTAGACTGCCTATTTCCTCATCATTTGTTTGGTCTGGTGGGTTTTTGCCTTGCTCCTTCATCTGCTCTGTGTTTCTCTGTCTTCTCATTTTGCTTAACTTACTGTGTTTGGGGTCTCCTTTTCGCAGACTGCAGATTCATAGTTCCCGTTGTTTTTGGTGTCTGTTCCCAGTGGCTAAGGTTGGTTCAGTGGGTTGTGTAGGCTTCCTGGTGGAGGGGACTGTTGCCTGTGTTCTGGTGGATGAGGCTGGACCTTGTCTTTCTGGTGGGCAGGTCCACGTCTGGTGGTGTGTTTTGGGGTGTCTGTGGCCTTATGATTTTAGGCAGCCTCTCTGCTAATGGATGGGATTGTGTTCCTGTCTTGCTAGTTGTTTGGCATAGGGTGTCCAGCACTGCAGCTTGCTGGTTGTTGAGTGGAGCTGGGTCTTGGCATTGAGACGGAGATCTCTGGGAGATTTTCACCATCTGCCCGCCACATGCTCTTCTCTCATTGTCCTTTTTTAAAATTATTTTTATTTTTATTTTTTTGGCCTCACCACTCAGCATGCAGGATCTTAGTTCCCCAACCCCGGATCGAAGTGTGCTCCTGCAGTGGACACGCAGAGTCTTAACTGCCAGACAGCCAGTGAAGTCCCTCATTGTCGTTTTTTAAAATAAGATTTCATGTTGAAAAAAATGTACCCCAAAACTACAGATATGTCAACATCGTATAATCCAAAAAATATTAATTAAGCCTGCAGCCACTTTGTTGCACTCAGTTAGCCACTGTGGGATTAATGGTTCTAAAAGGGCCTGCAAAAACTGATGTAATTATAAGGAATTCTTCAGTGTATCACTTTCTAATTATTAAAAAATGTTTCATTCGCTAATGGTAAGGTTTTTTTTTTTAATTGGGGTATAATTGCTTTACAATGTTGTGTTAGTTTCTGCTGTACAACGAAGTGAATCAGCTATATGTATACGTATATCCCCTCCCTCTTGGACCTCTCTCCTACGCCCCCCCCCCAATCCCACCTATCTAGGTCACCACAGAGCATGGAGCTGAGCTCCCTGTGCTCTACAGCAGGCTCCCATTAGCTATCTATTTTACACTTGTAGTGTATATATGTCAATCCCAATCTCCTAATTCATCCTACCCCCCTCCATCATGTCCACCCGTCTGTTCCCTATGTCTGTGTCTCTATTCCTGCCCTGAAATAGGTTCATCTGTAAGCAAATTAAGCAGCATAGGTGAATACTAAGCTTAATAATCCATTGAAGGTTGTAGAGAAATGTTATTTGAAAAGAGAGCTATTTAAGAAAATCTAAGATACGTAGTGCCCACATATATAGGAGACATCCATATGCAACTACTACTTTGAAATAAATTATTGTTCTATTGTAAAATGATATATAGTATCAGAAAGGATTATTTGTGAAAGATTATAAAGGATCTCAATATATGAAATCATATATTTAACTTATGTGATAAAGCTATGTACAATTTAATTTTTTAAGTCAAAATAGCTATAAAAATAATGTACCTAGAGAAATAATTTTTAACTGAATTATTTAAATTTTATTCAGGTAGGGACATGCCATCATTTGTTTCTCTTTATTGTTCAGTACAAACATTTTGCTGGATATTACATTTTTGTTGTTGGCCTGGAAAAATAATAATAATTTTTCTTGGCTAAAAATTAAATTATTCTAAGTTCTTTGGAGTATGCTTGCATTATATATATATTTTATAAATATATATCACATGCAATTACATGACTTGATATCTAATAGGACAGAACATTGTCTAACAAGCTGTTTTTCAGGAAGAGGTAGCAATGATTTCGTTTTAAATATTTTGTAAGATAATAGGGACCATGAATAACTTCTTTCCCATTCTGTCAGATGCAGCCCTGTCTTCAAATGAAATGACACTGCCTAGGATCTATTGTGAAAATGAACCCCGTAAAACTATGAAAAAGCAATAAGAAAATCTTTTCATAATAGGTAATACATAGACAACTCTTTCCCCCACATGTTCTGGCTCATTTCCCATTCCCCAGGGGTGTTCGGGTCAGTGGATCTGGGTGCTTGTCAAACAGCTCTTTGTCTGATGAAGACATCTGCCACACTCTTCACCATTTCCTCCAATTTCCAAGTATACTAATAGAGATACCCATTTTCTACTATATTTGCAATACCATCTCATTAATGGGAATATCTAGTTGATGTGTCTTATAGTGATTCATTCAAAGACAGAGATTTAAATAGCAGCTATTTATATGTTAATTAATAAAGTGACATGCAGAGCCCTGTGATTAGACCATGCACATAGCCTATTGAGCATATTGCTATTTCCTGTTTTCCTCACACATGAGAATGGAGAGCTACCCTCTCTAGCCCCCTTTTGGTATGGTTATGCAAATGAGCTCTGTCTCTATAACCTTATTAATAAAGGGCATCCTCATCATTAAGAGTAATTTTTAAGGGAAAATAGTAACTTTATAAATCATCATATTGATCTTAGTTTGTGAGAATTTTGACAGGCTTTACTAGAAGCTTGCTTTAACCACAAAGCCTCCCTTAGAATTGGATGAAAGGAAGGGGAGAGATTGAATCATGTGCAATTAAAAGAGGACAGATCTAAAGGTGAAATATTTTTCCAAGTCATCAAAGAAAACAATTTGGTAGCCGAAAACATGATGCCACTATCTAAACCAATTAAAGCCTGCTTACGATTAATTTTTCTTCATAAATATGGATTGAAGACCTACTACGGGTAGGCTTTGTGCAAGCACAGTAAAAAGGAAATTCGGGTGGTATGGAAATCTAACATTCTTACAGTATTTTTAACATGAATTGCAATTAGCAACACATTTTCTGGGAATAGTTGTTTGATTATTATATTACAAACTACCTCACAATTTACTGGCTTAATTCAGCAACCACTTATTTTGCTCAGAATTTTGTATGTGGGTTAATAATTTAACTTGGGCTCAGCTAGGCTGGTCTTGGCTCAGTTCACTCATGATTCTGTGTTTAGTTGCTACTTCGGCTTCTGAGTTGCTTCTGCTTCTGGGGCTTGATTCATCAGCTGAGATAAGAATGGCTGTAGTCACATGTGTCCCTCATCCAGTAGGCTAGCCCAGGTATCTCCACAATGTGGAAATGTACGTCAGAGAGCATCAGGAGAGGGTAAGCCCCAATAGGCAAGCACTTTTCAATCATCTGTTTATATCAAGTGGATTTGCTATTGTGCTATTTGCCAAAATAAGCCATGTGGATAGACAGATTCACTGATAGAGGAGATAACCAGAGGTCATGAATATGCAAGGCATGAATGAATGGATAACCATATTTAAAGAGTATCTACCACAGTCTGTCCTGAGACCTTAATGCTTCAGTTTCCTCACAGTGCAAAACTCATTCATTTCTTACCAGGATCCCCAGAAGTCTAATTGGATAATAAGACTCATTATGCACATAACTCATTAAATATCTCACTGGATAACTTCAAAATCCAAGACCACAAAATCTAGAATCAAATTTAATGGATATCCTTTGATATAGTTATACTTGATTCAGGAACCTATAAAATAAAAAGTCAAATGATCTGTCCTCACATCCAACACTTGATAGTGAGGTAGGAATGCGATAGTCACAAAAGATTCTCCATTTCAGAAAGGGAGGAAATAAGAGGCACAGTCTGTTGCTGTATAACTTTTCTGAAGTCTTGAGAGGGACCTGTTGCCCAGGCCCTTACACTGGGAGCAGGGAATGTTCCTTTACGAGGACTTGGTTCTGCTCCCGGCCAGTGACTCCCCAGTCCATTATTTTCCATTGTTCTTGGCTCTTCTCTCTGGACTCTTGGGTTGATCCACTCACATATTTTTTTTCCTTTTTGTGAAAAATGGTCTGTACACGCAGTGTAGTAGCTTTCTCAGCCTGCTACTTGTCCATAGAAAGGCCCAGAAGTCTTTTGGCAACTTGAGCAATCTCATTCCATGTTTGTGTAATTTAGTGTGGTCACTTATTAATACAACTCTCTTAAAAATTTGTGGAATTTCTGTGCATCAGATTATGGCCCACTCTGTTCCATGGAAGATAACGACAACAGTTCTGTTTGAGATAGGTCTCTCTCCACTCTGAGCATTTCATGCGTCTGTGGAAAATGTCATAAAGATCCTTAGAATTGCTTTTGTCTGACTTAATGGCTCTCAGTGCTTTTGCTCGTCAGGAGACATTTGAAGATGTCTAGAGACATTTTTTGGTTGTTACAGTTGTTGTGAGGGTGGTGTTCTGTCATCTAGTGGGTAAAGGCTAGATATGTTCTTCAACATCTTTTAATGCACAAGACACTCCCCACAATAAAGAATTATCTGGCCCCAAATGTCGATAGTGCTGAAGTTATAGTGTATACTAGGCACTGACTTAAATAGTTTAGAAGTTTGAATAGATGTTTATGGTTTTTACAATCTTACCCTTGCCTGAAGACTTCTCCTCAGACTGCATTTTCTTTGAAAAACATTTATAAGCTAGGGAGAATGAAATGAAAGCCAGTTTTATTTCCTAATACAGCAAGTCCTATCCCTCTGTATTTCCTCTAAATTCTGCTTACACATTAAATTGTTCCCTGTTTAGCTTAACTTGTTATAATGCTTTATTTTATATGGTTAGGAATATCTAACACATGTTTTAAACATCCTTTCTAAGCAGACCCCAAAAGTTTGAGATACTTTTTTGAGATTCCAAGATACCACAAGTGACAGTTTTGCCAGCTGTTTGTTACAGACACACGCAAGTTGCCATTTTTCTAGCCTCTAATAACAATTTCCTCACCAGTTTTTTCAGCCTTTACTAACAGTTTTCTCACTGCTTTTCTGGACTGCATGAAGAGTTTCCTTGTTGCTACTGCCTGCCACATGGTCCCAAAGCCAGTGTCACGTGTTTTACATTCTTATTACAGTAGTGCCTCGTTTCTGGTACCAATTTTTGTATCAGTTAGCTTTTCTTCTGCATAATAAACCATATCAACTTTTAGTAGCAGAAAAAACAAGCATTTATTTAGCTCACAATTCTGTGGGTCATCAATTTGGCCTGAACTCAGCTAAGTGGTCCTTCTGCTGGTTTTGGATGTGCTTTCTCATACATCTGCCGTCAAATGTTGGTCATCTGGAAAGTGCTGCTTTGTGGGGTGACTGGCTATCAGTGTGGGCAGTGGGGCTGACTGAGCCATATATCTCTCAATATGTGTTAGGCTATCCCAGGAGCAACAATATGGAAGCGCTTTTCAAGTCTCTGCTCCTTTGTCATGTTTGATATTGACCCATTATCCAAAAGGCCAAAACAAATTACATAGCCAAAGCCAGATTTGGTTTAGGAAGGGATCATCCAAGGTAATCGTTATAGGGAGGCATAAATATTCATAATCAACCAAAGGATGTTTTTTTAAACCACTTTATTGAGGTATAATTAACATATAAAAAGCTGTACTTATTTAATGTATACAACTCTATGAGTTTGCAGATAAGTATACACCATTGAAACCATTACCACTATCGAGGCCATAAACATATCCATCACCTTCCAAAGTTTCCTCCCACCCCTCTTTATTATTATTATTTGTGTGTGTGTGTAGTTAGAATACTTAACATAAGATCTACCCTCTTAGAAAAATTTAAGTATACAATACAATATTATTAGTTTTAAGCACTATGCTGTAGAGTAGATCTCTGAACTTATCTTGTACAACTGAAGTTTTGTGCTGTTTAACCATGACCTCCCCACAAACAACTGAAATGTCCATCAACAGATGAATGGATAAAGTTTGATATATATATCGATTGATCAATAGATAGAATGTAATATTACTCAGTCTTAAAAAAAGAAGGAAATCCTGCCATTTGTGATAGCATGGGTGGACCTGGAGGCATTATGTTAAATGAAATAAGCTAGACACAGAAATACAAATACTATGTGATCTCACTTATATGCAGAATATGAAATGGTCAGACTCATACAACCACAAGATTTTAAGTTTTTTTTTTTTAACAGGTCCTTATAAGTAACAATAAAAATTATTAGGCATTATATTAGTTCCTTTAGTAGTAAAAATATTTCTTTATAAATATTGCATAAAGTGTTTTATATTCAGTAAATTCTCATAACAGCTATGAAAATTGTAGGGAAATTTAATCATGTAAGTATGTATTATATATGACACCATGGCACAGTTAAGCTATATTATGATAATGCAGAATGAGAACTCCAGACATGTGATCTCTAAATGTAATTTTGAAAAGAGATTTGGATCAGGATTTACTGGCTTATTCCCTGAATTCTGGCTCTAGTCCTAAACCCCTTATGCATTGTGGTAGTAGCATGAAGTTGTGGAAGTTAAATTAGGATTCCCTACCATTGTATATCCAAGAAAGAGAAGCCGAGAGATGTAACAGCTTAATTCACAGGAGCACTCGGGAGGCTTCCCCCGCCGTGTTTGTTTCTTTGTTTTCTTATTGTTCGAGGAGAAAAGTTTAGATTGGAATTCTTCTTATTCTCCTTTTATCTGTTAACACTTTAAGATCTACATGACAGGGATGTAGCCAGTGTGTTTTTGAAGTGGTTTTTATTCCACTGATGATGAAAAGAAGACTCAAAGAGGCTTACTTGGCAATTGGACTGGATGTCAAAAGTCAGAAAAAAAGTAGACCCTTAACTTCCCATTCTACTCTAGTTCATGAACAACTCTGTCATCTATGGGAAAAAAAAATTAGGCTCCATTCAAATATGAAGGCCTAATATCTGGCAAGATAAGAATATTCAGATCCTTAATTTCTGCTCCCTAGTAAAGCAAAACAAACCCAACCAAGCATAAATTTTAAAAAGAAGCCATTTTGACCAGTACATCAAATCCTCATGAATCTGTTTCCCAGGTTTGGGGGATTTAATGTGGAGAGAGAGAAGGAGAAAGGCAGGGAGGGAAGGAGGGAGAAAAAGAAAAAAATAGAGAGAGAGAGAGAGACAACCCTCCAACCAAAACTCTTGATCAAGGAAGGATGAACATAAAAATTCCTTTTGTAAGTTGCGGTTCTTCTAGGTACAGTAATAACTTGAAACACACATCATCTAACTCAGTCTAACTCAATTGTTTAGCTTTGTGGCACAAATATTAGCCGTTAAGAAATTAGTTTTGTTTATTTGGTTTTGTTTTACTACAGTCAAGATAATTAGAAAACTTTTAATTTTATTTTTTTACTTTGCAGCTTTTGCTTTTGACTATTTCATGAAATTATAAAAAACATGAGGAACAAAGTCATGTGTTGATAATATTTGCCCATTTCTTTTTGAGTGGAGTGATTAAAAAATTAAAATTCATAGACTTACATAATACTCGGTGAGGGAAAAATAGAGACTAATATAGTAATAAATCCTTAAATGTGTTTAAAATCTATAACCATTACCTTAGACCCAGATAAATGTCAGAGCTCCCTTAATCTTTTTTCTTGTAATTGAAATGAAAAAAAAACAAAAAAAAATCCTGACTCTTCTTCAAAACTAGGTTATTTTTCTACATTTCTTTGGCACAGTTGGAGTATTAAGATTTAATGAAGTTATAGTTCTTACTTTATTAATAAAAATGTGAATTTTATAACTAAATTTAGTGATGCCTTTTAGAATTAATGGCTGAATCTTTGAAGTAATAGATTTAATCTTCAATAATGCAACAAATGGGTACTGAGTACATAATGACAGCACACTTGCTAAATAGTCACATATTTAAATAAGCAAAGATGCAAATAAAATAAACACAATTCTAAATATATTGGCTAGCCTAGGGTTAACTGGGATATGATTGTAGTAAATACATCAATTTGTCCATATCTTTAAGTAACAAATCCACTAGATGACAACTAAACCAAAAAGGTCAGGTAAGAATTTTTTAATGATTTACAGAATACATAATACAGTGTGTTATTACCAAGGTGACTATTTAGTCAACTTTCAATGTGATGTTTAAATCATAAAATGCTGGTTTGTAAAATAACAATAAACAATATCTAAAGGTAAATAGCATTCTTTAAAAAACAGGCATGATGCAAATGTATGTCAATATAGTTTAAGTAAAACAAATTTTAAAATATCATCTCCTTTTCATATTCTAGTCCATTACACAAACAATTGTTGCAAGTTTCTATTTTACCTTGAGTAAATTACTACATACTCTAATACTATATACTCTTTTCACTTAAGAATATTTATCTTTAAATTTTACATGTTTTTCATTTTGTTTTTTATTTTAAAAATCAGCCTTAACAGTGTTATTCATTGACCCAGATTCACTCTGCCACAGATACTTTCCACAGTGCTTTGTGCCTTTATTTATTTTATTTATTTGTTGAGAATCTGTATGTAATTATCTTGCATAATATGTTAATACCCTTCTCAACTGGCTTGAGTGTTAAGTCTCTCTTTTCTCAAAATTTATCCTCATCCAGATTTAGCATGACTTGTCATTTATCACTTCATATATTATTATAATTCATCACAAAGTTCTTCATATTAGAGCAGTAGCTTTGTCATACTCAAACTATGGCACCTGAACTGAGTTAAACCATGACTGATATAACATGTTAGAGGAATTTAACATTCTTTAGGAAGATATATGGGGTTATTATCACATTTAATTTTAATATACTATATATTTTTTTAAATTCCTACATTTTTTTCTTGAGCCTTTGGAACCCACTACCTATTATCTACTAGTTAATGAAAGCAAATAACAAATATGCACAGATTAGGTACAAGGAATCAAAAGCATAAGTACCTCAGAAGAAGCTAATCATGCTCATTTTGACTGCTTGTGTTTCTGTGCATTTATGGGTATGTGGACATTAGTGCTTATGTTTGTAATTTTTATGAAGTATGAATATAGCTTAGTCTTATTTGCCAACAGCCAGGTAATTCCTTGTAGGCACGTTGGTATATAATTAATCAGCCTTTCATGGCATTGCACATAGATCTCCTTAACTTCCAGAACATCTCAGCTTAACAAACTCATCAGACCTAAACTAGGTGCCTCATAATCATGCACTTAACTGTTCATCAGTTTTTCAAATAAGAGGAAACACCATCAGAGTAGAATTGGAGAACAAGGAGACAAAGCACCAATGCAAATCCATCACCAAATATGGGTTACTTTAAGTCACTCAAGACTGTAGTATTTAACACGCATGTTATGGAACAACAGGTACATTTATGCGCTGTTACATTTTAAAAGTCATTTCGTTGAAAGGGAAGTGATTAATGAGCAGCCGATGCACTGACCTCCTTCTAGGATTAATAAATGGAGACCACCACATCCAAGGAGGCACTGATCATAACTTGTCATCTTATAAGCACATTTATGTCAGCTCTAGATTCATTGCATTTTTTATGGAAATTTAAATCTTTCCCAGTGGTAGAATGCCTCCAATAATGAGCATGGAAATGCAAACAGATTTTTATTGCTGTCAAATGCTGAAGGCCCAGGAGTGCATCATGGGGTGCTGAGGGACGGCACAAATGATCATTGGGCCTTTTTAATGATATCAGTTCAGCAAAGTCTCTTTAAAGCTACTATATTTACAGTCTGTGTGTATTCATTTGTGTGTCTATTAGAAATATTATTTTCTTCTAGATCTAAGGCAATTTTACCTCATTATGAGCAATTCTGGTCAGGAAGCACCCTTAGTCATTTTATTCAGTGATGCATTTTACCTAGATAGGAAATTTCTAGTCTCAACTCAATTCCTAGGGAGCACAGAAGAGAGGAATTATATCATCACCAGCTTCTTTCAAGTCTGTCTTCATAATGTATTAAGTTGACAAAACTTCTCAACTCCAGATTATGAGAGTCAAGAAGATGATAATTATGGTAGACATTCCTGAGAAATTACATCAGAAATAACACGACAGGGAACCACTTCAATAATTTTAGAAACTGGCCTGTAAATTGCATGAGCACCATTTGGAACACCCACACACCCAATAGAGGTCCCCAACCACGTTACATCACACT
This sequence comes from Balaenoptera ricei, assembly GCF_028023285.1. Classification (NCBI taxonomy): domain Eukaryota; kingdom Metazoa; phylum Chordata; class Mammalia; order Artiodactyla; family Balaenopteridae; genus Balaenoptera; species Balaenoptera ricei. Next base: position 82,907,036 of record NC_082641.1, read on the forward strand.
AATATTTTGAGATAATAGAGGTCATGAAAATCCTGCAGGTTTTACATAGCAACGATGTCAGGACAGCAGATTAGGCTTGTTGGCATTGCTAAAGTCAACAGAATCTGGAAAGGACAAAGTTAGCTTCACAGTGCAGGAATCTAGGTAGCAAACTATCTTGGTGCCTGGACAGCAGTCTTACACTATTTTTCCCAGTATAGCTATATTGACACCCACCCCCTGCTAATGCTTTTAAAACCATACCATCTTAGCTATATGTTTGGGTTATTGTCAGAAGAAAAATTTAATAGAGTGAATTTTTATTTAAAAAAGCTAAAGAAATCAATATTTCTACCTTTGTAACTATTGTCATATTAAAAAGCTCTTGTGCAAAATAAATAACTACTCTGTTGTCAGATAAAAGTGGCTGGTCATCCCATTTCAGCCTGAATAGATATCAAATGTAAGGGCTCTGCATAAACTGGGCCCTTTCTCTCCCCCTACTGTTGCCACTCACACTCCGGTCACTACCTCACTCCATGGTCCAGCCAAAACAAAAATTTTTCTATTTCCTGAACATTTGTGATTATTTCTTGCATGATTGCATGTCTTCATTTTTTCATGTATTCAGAGCATATTAATGATTTATTTGGGTAAGGCAAAGTGCTAAGTGCTGGGGACGCAAAAGTGGTAAAGCCAGAAACGGATTCACCCTCACTGAGCTTAAAACCTAGTTGAAATCTTTTCATATCTTTGCACACATTTTTTCCTCTTCCTGGCATATCTTCCTCTCTTCTTTAGTGCCTGAAAAACTCATATTCATATTTGAGAGTCAAGTCAAGAATACCTCTTTTTGAAGTCTTTCTATATTATTTTTCACTAAGGAAAACAATTTTTCTCTTAGATATTGATATTAATTCTTATATATGCCTCTGTTGTAGTTTTTTATCCCATTATAGAGAAAATATTTGTTTATAGTCAGCCTCTATCTGCACCTGACTACAACCTCTCAAAGATAGAACTGTGGCTTATTTATCATGTACTTTGTATATAGTTGGTGTTAAGGAGGTTGGTAGCTTTATTGGGATGAATAAGTGAATGAATGAATGAATTGGTAATTTGGAGACTTCTTTAATTTTCTTTTCTAGCAAATATCAGGCATTTATTCTGAATTTGAACACACCAGTAGGTGACTATTTCATGATCTTAATATGGGCAGAATATTTCTGCATAATTAAAACAATGGGAAAAGTCACACAAAAACAGATTTGATCAAATGACAACTGTATTAGTTATCTATTACTGGATAACAAATTACTACAAACTTTGCAGTTTAATACAACGTACATTTACTATCTGGGTTTCATGGTTTAGGAGTCCAGGCATAAAACAGCCTCTCCCCTCACTCTCAGAGCCTCACAAGGCTGCCTTCAAGGTGTCATACTGCTGTGTTCTGGAGCCCAGCGTCCTCTTCCAAGCTAATGTAGTTGTTGGCAGAATTCAATTGCATTTGGTTATAGGATGTAAATCCCCATTTTCTTGCAGACTGTCTGCCAGGGAACAACCTCAGCTCCCAGATGCCACCAGCAATTCCTTTCCTCTTAAAGGACCTCTTACAGCATGGTAACTTACCTCTTCAATGCCACGGGGAATTTCACTTCCGTCTGCTAAGATAGAGTCTTATATAATACAATGTAATCCCATCACCTTTCTCATATTTTATTAGGAGGGGATTGTATAAGGGCATGACTTGTTGACGATCACCTTAAGGTGTGTCCACCACAAAAATTTTTTTTAAAAATTTATAAGTAAAAACCACCACAAATAAAAATAAAAAAGTAATGATTGAAGAAAATAACCAATATGACAAATATTCAAAATATTTAACTTCACCTCTTTATCAATAATTAACAAAGAAATGTCAACTAAATCAATTACTCTGTCTTCTGATTGGATCCAATTTCTTTAATTTTAATCCTAGTGTAGTAAACAATCTACTGAAAGGAGAATAGCAAGGTGAGCACTTTCATAGTCTTCTTGAGAAGTACCTTCTTTATGGAAAGCAGAGGTTAAAAAATATCAGAGTCATTACCTGTCTCCACCTTTGCCCTGTCAGAGCAATCATTGCAATGTACCATAAGCAGGAAGAGCACATGGAAATTCTTCAGGTTTGTAAATCGTTTTACAGTCTATTAAGCTATTTGAACAATCTGCATGGCTAATATAATTGATAATCATCAAAAGGGGACTTTCCATCTCCAAGAAATGGAAGGTTAACGCTTTTCCTGAAATTGTAAGTGTAACAGAATCTGAGCCCCACCTTTGACAGCCACGATGGCCTGGGAGGAAATATTGTAGTTCAAGGCATGTCAAATAGGCAGGGCCCTGGTACACTTAAGTCACCATGGATTAGGACCCCAGTGGCTATACTCCAGAGTGAGAGAATCAGAAATAGACCAACTCTAGCAAGAACTGCCGGTCAGTTCAGATCATTCAACCACTCATCCAGATAATCAAGTCTTGAGGATTCCATTTGCTATGTATTTCTAAAATCCTTCCTTTTTTTTTTTTTTTTTTTTTTTTGCACACTGCCGCATTCTCATTGCTCAATTCTGGATTACTGCTGCTGCCACATGTTGGTCTTGTTTCCAGTTTCACTCACTTTCAGAATGCCAGCAGAATGACCTTTATAAAGGGAAAATCCTGTCTTTTTCCTTTAGGTGTCCTCCATGACAGCCTCAGCACACAATCTGAAATCCTTCGTGTGCCTGTAACAAGTCTAGTCCTTTACATAATTCTTCAATTCATCTTTCTCTATTCTCCCTTTCTCCGTCTTCTTTCCTGTCTCCTAATTTCTGGAACCATTTGCTGTTCCTGGAGTGGAAAATGCTTTTTTGCCACTAGACCTTTAGACATATCTGCCATTCACATGACATCATCTATTTTCTTCATTTTTTACCTGGTTTTCTCTTGCTCTTCCTTCTGATCTAGCTTGATCGTGCCTTTCTCCTGACTTCCAAGAAGTCTCTCCTAACCACCCACAAATATTTCAGACTGTATGTGTCCATCCCAGTTGCCTAGATGTATTATGAATGCCAGCTGTTTTTTTTTTTTTCAGTGTGTCTTGAGAGCTCTGTGTGGGACAATGCTGTTTTCCATGACGCTGTTTCTCCAACCCAGTGTTTAGCATTCCACATGTTTTTAATAAATGTACGGTAAATGAATAAAAGATCTAAATATTCACATGCCGTCCCTGAAGTCTTAGCAGTCCAAGGATCACCCTGTAATTGTTCATAGAATTCTAGACCTCAGAGTACAGAGTTGATGCCACCTCCTGAGCAGCTCACTGGATACTTAGGTTGACAGTTTCACAGTGGGCACTGAAACTTCTAGAGCAGCCTCAGCTGCAGAGCTGGGAAGGAGAAAGAAAACCTGGGGCATGTGTCAGTTAAGATTTGATAGCTCAGTCTATCACAGATGGCCTGGGAAGGCACACCTCTATGTGCTCCTGCATACAGTTCTTTCCATCCATAAAATTTCATTCTGTCTTTATGGCTGTCTCCCCAGGGGAGGCCCTGTAAGGGTTCGTGCATTCATGTTTTGCAAAGCATGTGTTGGTATTCCTTGAATAAAGACACTCTATAAATACAAAGCATTTTTGTCATTAGTCCAGATGCCCTACCCGAGTCCAACCTATTTGATTCTGTGCTACCAAACAGCTGCCGGCACCCACCGAGAGCATCTGGTTCCATTTCATGTTGGCAAGGGCCCCATTAGCAGTAAAACAGCTAATGCCTTTTAGATGGCCTCATGATTACAGTTTTTATTGGTACCCCCAGGTAATTGAGTTAATAAATATAATTGCCAGGGCTGACGTGTCCTTCCACCGTCTCTACTCCCCTAACTTCTTCCCCAGCTCCTCTTAGTCTTCTCTCAAAAAAAAAAAAAAAAAAAAAGGCGGAGAAACCATTAATAAGAATATGCATCTAATAGGACAGGTGACCTCACAAAACACTTCTGAATGACTTCAAAATGTCACTGAGCCCACCCCTGTTTATTTATAGCAGCATGTGGTGCCATGACTCACATTTACTACCCTTTTCCTTTCAAGATAATTTATAGAACCATCCACACTACATAGAGCAATATCCAGAGTATATAGTGTATTGCCACAAAGATTTCTAAGGAAATATTTATAGTTGCAGAGGAGAAAATGGGCACAGATTTCTGGATACAACTAATAATTCATATACTACATTGTAAATCATGTTGAAATACTACATAATACACAATAACACAACAGAGGGGAGACAATTGAAAACTGAACTTTCTCTTGGGAGGCATTTTTAAGATCTTGCTGAAAGAATAACAGATCCTGAATTGCAATATGTATTTCTCTCAGAAAGACAGTCTCCTGGATGGCTCTGGGCTGTTTTGTTTGTTAGTTGCTCTTAGAAACTCCCCAGTGTTATCATTGACTAATGCCATATGTCCAAATTGCTCCTGTCCTCCCAAATTAAATCATTTACCCGCTTCTCAAAGAAAAAGCATTACCCTCATCTCTACCTAATTAAAAGAGGCTGGTGGAGATATCAGTAATACACTATAATCTATGCCACCCAACATCTATTATCCAGATTGCTTTCATGCCTGACTCCAGCTCAGCGACCCCTTACATCCTTACGATCACCAGGCTCCTGGCTCCTGTCTCATTGATCTGTGTAGTTTTATTCTCAGTACCCAAAATACTAACTCAAATCAGAGTTTAAAATGATATCCAAGAGGGTACCAGTTAATAACTAGTTATTTCCATATATGAAGCACTTCACAAATATTGTTTTTAATTCTTATGTTTTGTAAGGCAGTGGTTGTCAACCAGGGGTAATTTCTAACCCTGGGTCCATTTGGCAAAGTCTGGAGAGATTTTGGTTGTCGCAGCTAGAGATGTACTACTGGTATCTAGTGGGGGGAGGGGCTTAGGATGCTGCCAAATAGCCTAGAGTGCACAGGAGGGGTCCCATCACAAAGAATTGCCAATAGTGCTAAGGCTAAGAAATCCTGCTATAAGGTATTATTCCCATTGTAAGGAAAAGGAAGCAGAAGCTCAGAAAGGTGAAAAAGCTTGCCTAGCATCACTCAGACTGTAAACAGTGGAACACAAATTCAAATCTAGGTTTATCTAATTCTAGAGTTCAGTCTCTTTCTGTAGGACAATCTAACTTCTAGGAGCTTCTAGAAACCTGGAAGTTACAGGAAGCATTCAAGCTTTAGCTGCTAAGCACCCAAATCACATTATGCAATGAGGACTTTTTTTTCTAATGGTCATCCACTAAAAAGTTACATTGTTGTGATCATTGCAGAATTCTGCCACAATCTGCAGTGCAGGTGGATGTGTGATTCTTCTGGCTACAGAATTCCACTCAGGGATGTCATGGTTAACAAAGGCCGTAGCAGATGGATCAAAAATTACTGTGTACAAAGCAGTTTATGTTTTGATAATGGCAAACATTTATAAAACAAAGGTCAGTTACTGCTGAGAAAGTGATGCACAAAGGTGAAAGCTAAAAGAGAAGTAAGAGGTGACAAGGCATAGCAAGAGCCAGACTATGATAGGGCACATAGTTTCCACAGAACTTTCCACGTTTCTTTCAGAAAATCCTGGTGATGAGTGATTTTTTCCTCACTATCAAGGGTTCAGAGGTAAATTAAAATTTTATATATCTTTATTATTTCTTAATGTTTTTTGCCATTCTTAGGAAAAGTGCATTGGAAAATCTAATTTTGGATGTGAAAATTAATAAACTACCTGTTTAAATTCAAATTTCTTTTTACAGAGTGTGTTATCTTTACTCTTTTCAGCTGAACCCAGATGTTTTTAATAAATACCAAATACTTGTTTTCTTCAACTGATTATCTAATGTATTTGTACAAAACAACAAAGGTTTTCTAGGATCCTTATGCTTTTCATTTTTTCATAACTTGCATTCTAGAATCATTTAGTATACCTGAAGTTCATTTGTGTCCTGTATTGCTCTCCTTTAGAGTTAAGATATCTGAACTCTGGTAATTTACTTGGCTTAGGAAGGCAGGAGTGGTAGTGGGTGGAGGACAAGACAGAATCAATCCAGAGAGGAGCCCAGTTTAGGGAGCAGAGGCAGAAAGAACAAGCGATGTACACTGAAATAGAAGACTAAGGATAAGCCAGAGGTGACGTGAAGCAAAGAGAGGACCAGGAACCCAGTCAGATGAAGACCTCGAACCTGAGAAGGAGACTGAGAACCTAACTCCACAAAATTCGGTGACTCCTGTTACAGGTAGAGGAGCGTTCAGAAGGGGAGCAGGTACAGGCTAGCGGTGGCCAACCTGGGAGAATCCTAGATGCCGCAGCTGGGAGAACCTTTGAAGCAGGCTTGTTCTAAATGGGAAAACAGCCCAGCGCTCTCCCACGCTGCACTAGGAATGAGTGCTGGGGTAGAGCTTGAACTCAGATCTCCTTCTTTCTGGTCTAGTGTCTCAGACAGAGAAGGAAAGATTTTCCTAAAGCTCAAGCCTTCTAAGCCAGCCGTCCCCAGCCTTTTTGGCACCAGGGACTGGTTTCGTGGAAGACAATTTTTCCATGGGCGGCGGGGGGTATGGTCAGGCAGTAATAGGTTCGCTCGCTTGCCCGCCGCTCACCTCCTGCTGTGCGGCCCGGTTCCTAACAGGCGTGACCACCGGTACCGGTCCACGGCCCGGGGCTTGGGGACCCCTGTTCTAAGCCACCCATTGCTGCTCCTTTACTTGCTCTTAGTCAGTAGAGAATACTGCAGTTGGGCCTTCATTTTCCATATCTGTGTGCATATGATTGATTTGCGGCTTCATGGAAGCTCTTCTGACTAATCTTAGCTTAGTGTTAACTCCTCAGAGTTCTTCATCGTCCTCTTGATTTCCACAGACTATAGTTGCAGTTTCATATGCTCTTCATTGACGTCTCTAATTCCCAGGTCACAGGCCACAGGCTCTACTGGCCCAGGGGTGCTCTGCTGCCACCCACAGGCAGAAAGCAGTACTATCTCACCTGAGCTGTGACGCTCCACAGTGCTGATAAGTGCTTAGGTACTCATGAAATCCTTTGATTTCCCACCAATTTTTCCTCACCTTTAAAGCAAAAAAAAAAAGCATCACTTTTTATTGATGCTATTTGTAATCATTAATGATGGTCCTTGGCCCTGTATCAAACCTTCAGTTCCCAGTCTCTTGAGATTCCTGTCCTATCACTAATTATTTTTATAGTCTTGAAATCCCAAAGAACTTAATATGCTATAAGTCCAAAACAGCTTGATATGTTCTGTACATCATAACCATAATTAAAGTGAATCTGAAGGAAACACCAAAACAAATATCCATTCCATTTCTTCCAATAGCACCCAGAATTTATTGGAAAAATAGTGTTCTCACTAAACTTGTCTACTAAAGATATTCTCCCACACCAGTAAAGATGGTAAAGCGTTGGTGGGGTGGAAAACCCAGGCTGTAAAGTAAGACATATCTGGGAGTGAGTCTGAGTTGTTAGCTATGTGACCTCGAGGAGGTGGTGTCTCTTTTGGGGATTCATCTATGAAAGAATTATCATAAGGTAGAGCCGCACCATATGTTCCAGTCTACACTAAGCTCTCATTGAGACAGATTTCCCTTACAAAATTTCTTAGTACCTATCAACCTTATTCCTTTGAATTTTCAAACTCATATATACAGGGGAAATGGAGAATTGAGCACATAGACCATCTTCCTGGAGTAATCCTCTGACTGGAGGGAAGTTAGGGAACATCCCATAGCAAATAAGGCTTGAGCAGATATTCATAATCCAGCCCCAGGACTTTGGCTCTGAGGACAGTTGCCCAGGCATTACTTCTTTGGCTGCTCCCATTCCAGTGCAGAGTTCTTAACAAACCCAAGACTCTCACTCACTTGTAGTTGAAAATCCCATTTATTTTTGTCCGTGATGGTGGTATCAATATTAGGAAATATATAATCTGTCAATCTGACGACAACAGGAAAAAAGAGCCAAGGCACCCAAATATGCTGAGGCAGAGACTTTGCAGCGAGGAATTTAGACTGGGTGGATTCTGCCTTTCTACAGGTGCAGTACTAATAGAAATGGTGATAACTGTACCTTTTCAGTTAGGATAAGGAGAAAATATATTTTCAGGTGTCCACCAGTAACAGTTTTTTGTACATCGTTTAAAAAAAAAAAAAAAAAAGAGCTTACTTTTGATTGAAAATGTATCTGTGTACTCCAAAGAGAGAAGTGGAGGAGGAATAGGACAGCTTCATTTTAATCTCTGGCTTTTGGGCCAGCTCCTCATGTGAATCATTGGTGTAGGAAGAAATTTGTTTTGCTACTCAGAAAAAAATTAATCCTTCTTTGGAAAGCACCTGAGTTATTCTTTTGAATGAGTCAAAAATCCCTGTGACTAGCTGGATTCTCAAAAGGCACAGCGTTTCTTTTTGGTGAAAGGGCATGGTGTGGATGATAATAGGCCTTCTTTTTCTACTTGGTGAGAGTCTGTAGTACTTAATAGGCTCATAGGGAAATCAGCACCAACTTCATGGAAGCCTTTCATTTAGAATATTTAGGATGTAGATAGATAGATAGATGATAGATAGATAGATAATCTACATACCTTTAAGCACTTATCTCTTTGTCCTGCCATCACGGGCAACAACACTTAACTACTCCCATCCAATGCCAAAATAGAAATTTTTTTCCACATACAAAATATTAGGAGACACAGAAAACTCAGTTTCATTTGAGAAGTCCAAATATACTTTTAAGACCTTGAGTATAACCTTAGTATTGGCATATGTAGCTGAAAATGCACCTGTATGACAATGTAAAATATGTCAGGAGTTACAGAGTGGATCATCCCTTTGATGTATTTTGCCCTTTAGGTATAAAACTATCAAGAGTTACTTGAAATAAAGCCCAGTGGCTACCAAAAGCTACACATACATTCTTCCTCGTTTTTAAAAAAATGAAATAGCACAATATATATTAGAGATGTGACACAGTGTACAGCTTAGGTTTGAAGCCTCCAGTAAAGCAACAAAGCAATGAGGACTGTAGGAGGGTTATACAGTGTTTTAATGAAAGAAAGCTAGTCATCTAAATTCCTCATTTTACAGATGAATACACTGAGATCCCAAGGTCATCATTGCTAGTCAGTAGTGGGGCTGGACAAGAACTAAAGCCCCCTGACTCTTACTCCAAATTTTCCCCATGATCCATCAACAATTACTTCTGCCCACAGAGCTTCCTTCTGTAGTGCCATGATATTGTGGATTATAAAATTATAACTACTTTCCCCTAGCTCCTGGAATTAGGAGATTGTAATTAAAACTCCTGCAAAAAAGAAAAACAGATGTTTTTCTAAGCAGTCAACAATGAAATTGTGAAAGCATCAATTTCTTACAAACTCCCCAGCCACCACTATCTTTCAACAGAGCACTTAGAGCAGCTGAGGAGGAGAAAGGGGAGTGGGAAGGTGCGAGTGGATTACGAAGAACCGTCATCAAAGGCACTACACCGTCCACCCATCTGATCCTGTTCATTCATCCTTTCCATAGGCATGTTTGAGTCAGTACACTGAAAGCCAGTGCTGAGGACACAGGTATGCCAGCCAAGGTAGCTTTACCAGACCAAAGCTGCTTTATCAGGCCAGCTGTGGCCCAAGCCAAGGCCACCCTACTAACCTGGTAATGTACCTTGTCCACATGCCAGGACCTCTGAGATTCTGAAAGTGCTTAATGGGTGTGAGCAAGCACCTTAGATCCCCAGGTTGGGAATTACATCATCAAAAGAATGCTTTGGGCAGTGATTAAAGCGTAGTGCTTTAGTTGTTTATTAGTTGTTTACTTAAGACATCACTGAGATGGGAAGTCCCAAGGTATTTTCAGGAACTCAGTGATGTCTTCAAGGCTCCTTTGTTTCTTCTTCTCTGCTCTTCTCACTGGTGATGAAGTCTTCCTCCTCTCATTATGGAAAGAGGGCTACCTAGCCACAAGCATCATCACTTCACACATTGCTGGTTTTACGATGTACTTTAACAAACAACAAAAGAATTTCACCAAATTAAAGCCTCTGGGGGATAATGTCCTGCAATACTGGAAGTGTACAACTTGGAAATACTGGAAGCATTAACATTAGTAAAGAACACTATCAATATAGTATTCCAGGTAATCAGTACAAAATCAAAATCAAATTTTTAAATTCATAATGAAAAATAAAATTCTGTTCATGGCATTTTCTAGTCTTTTTAAACTCTCATTTAAGAAAGAAGACACAAGTTCTCTTTAAAGTTTATTCAGTGAAGTTGGAAGCTTATTGTTGTACTGATCTTTTGCACTCAAATAATTTTCAGTATTTGTCTAAACAAAAACATTGCCTTCATGTGGATCCATCTGATTTGACAGCATAATCCTTGTCACTGTAACAATCAAGCTGGAGCTTGATTTCACTGCTTAAATGAAAATTAGTTTTCTAATGGAAAAATGCATCATAACTGTGTCGATAAAATTCCTGAGCAAAGCCACTTAACAATGTAAGATTCAACATCAACTCTTCACATTACAGGATACCTCTGCAAATTGCTTCCTAGGAAACCAACTCTTCCATTGGTTTCTTCACTTACACCAGGTATTTTCTTATTACAGTACTCAATTTTTATAAACTGGCTATTGGATTCAACTACTAACAAAAATTGGTGTTTAATAATATAAATGCCACTCATTTATTTTTAATCTTTTTGAGAGAATAACAGCTTCTCCTTCTAATATGGAAAAAAATTTACCTCTGGCTAAGCCACAGATGTGGTAACCAAATGCCAAGGTCATTGGTATTTCCAAAGAGTACTCAGTGAAACATTTTTCTCTTTCTCTTTTAAACATTAAGTCATTTGTTAGTCTCTATATTTCATTTATTTGATTGCTTGAACAGTGAATGAAAAGCATGGCACAAACACATTGCATTATGTATTCTCCTAATCTCAAACTACATTAGAGATTCATATGTCCTTCTGTCTCAATTGCCACGAGAAATATTGAAGATAAAAATATCTTATTAATCAACTAAGAATTTAAGTATTATTAAGTAATTGTGCTTAATAATTGAAGCACAAGTTAAATCCTTTTCAGAAACAATAAAGAATCTAGATCAGCACTGCAGTAGAAATATGTGAGCCACAAATGAGGACCACATATATAATTTTAAATTCTTTAGTAACCACATATTAACTGTAAAAAGAAACAGTTGAAATTATGTTTAATAATATATATTTACCTAATATATCCAAAATATTATCATTTCAATGTATAATCAATATAAAACTTAATAAGGTATTTCACTTTATTTTTTCAAATTAAGTCTTCAAAATCCAGTGTGTATTTTACATTCACAACACATTTCAATTTTAACTAGCTACATTTCAAGTGCTTAATGGTCTCATGTGCCTGGTAGCTACCATATTGGGCAGTGTGCCCTAGAGGATATATGGCAAAGAAGACCTGTCCTGACAAAAATTCATTGCCCTAGGACTACTTATGGGAGATCAGAAATTCCTAATAAAATTCCATAAAGCTCAGTAAATTCTAAAAGCCTAAGCAATATAATAACCTTCAAATTGGATTTCCCTAAGATACAAGGGGTTCAGGGACAAAATACAAATAAGACCCAACATAATACATATCTAAATATTTAAATTTTATGACTCAATCTAACAAAGTTATTTAAAATATGTTCTATCCTCCTACTTTAAGGTATACTTTTATGTTGAAAAAGTTAAAAAAAATTGATTTTTATATGACCAACAGTAAACAAAATATCAAAGATGATTGAATTAGTAAAAAAAAAAAAAAAAGCCTAAGCAATTTAAGAGCAATCACATTTTTCCTTTTAGGGAACTTCCATGAGCCATGAGAGATAATTCAACAATGGATAGACTGAAAAATCACATCATGCCCTTCCAGTCTTGTTTATTTAACACTAATAATACGGGTAGATATTGAAAAGAATTCTCCTACATTACTTAATATTTAAGACAACTATTATCTCAGCCACTTTTTTCTCACTTCACCTGCCTAGCTTATACCAAGTATTTGAGAATCTCTTTCTGGTTGCTTCTCATGAACCCAGATTAAAGAATGATTCAGATTAAGATATGTACTCACGTATAGTACTGTTTACATTTTTAAAAATAAAAGTAAAATGATGGCTCTTTAGCATTCCAAAACCTGATAAGCAATTTTATATTTTACTGAGAAAAATATGTTCAGTGTTTGTCTACTACACCTGCCATTTCTCCCCACCTTAAAGGATAAAATGACTTCCCAGCAGAGATGAAACAATCATTTGTGCATAGGTCTGCCCAGTCTTCACATCGTGCCCCATTTCAGCATACTCCAAAAAGAATGATTATTTCCAAGTAATTTATTTGTGGTTGCTCTTGAAGTGATCTGAATCTTAGAAAAGTAGAGGTAACTAATTACAAATAAATGTTAATATCCAAGTTAAACTTTTTGAAGCGAAATGTTTATTTCCCTCCTTTTACTAGCAAATAAAAAGAGGTAAGCATTCTTTCTGGGGGAATAGGCTGGTTTTGGTTTCCAAGAATGGCATATTTTAGCAAAATGTCTTCAGGAAAACAGGAGTCAGGAAGCAAAGACATTGGTTGCTAATAGGAGAAGTAAAGCCTTTGAAATAAACCAATTTACTCTTTATCCATTTACTATTTATTTAAAGTTAAGGGAAAAATGAATGTCATGTTTAAGGCGATTTTAGCCACATTGAGTTGGTTCTGCAAAACTATTGATGTATCTTGGTAAATTGGACCATAAGAAAAGCCAAAGTAACTTCAGCCCTGTGATTACAACTGAGTAACAAGGCACTCCAGGGCATTTTATGAGCTGCCATGGAAAAATGCAGTGCAACTGCTAGTGATGACCAAAATGAAAACTTTCTGACAGTAATGTCACATTAACACAGAGCAAGCACAGCAGCATAGCAACAAAGCCACAAGGAAAAAAAAAAAAAAGAACAGTGAATGGTTTTGACATCCCTTGTCTGAGTATTTGGGATGATCCAGACAATAGCAGAGTAAACAATTGCCAGTCAAGTGACTTGCACAAGGTCTGAGCAAGGGCTGTGACTAAAATAATATCCACTGATCCTTCTAGATCTATATCTGCATAAACTATAAGATAATGTAACAAAAAGCAAAAGAAAAGCCGTTAAAGGATAAAGTGGAATACAGAATTAAATTAAAATTTATCTAGAGAAGGGAACGGATGGGCATTATAATCCTGCAAGCAAACCTTAACTTGCCACTTACTCTCACTTTGCATCAGGATTATTTCTGCTATTGTGATGTGTGGGAGCCTTCGGAGGAAAGTATCAGACATTCTGCCACCTCTCTGCCACTAAGTAGAGCCTAAAAACCTGGGGATGTGAGTAAGAAAAAGATTAGTAATATGAACTGGCAGAAGGTACGGTTGGAGAGATTAGTGATGGATGTAATCCTCTGTGGAAGTGTCAGTCAGTGCTGTAAAAAACGCAGCGTGCATACAGATCACCTGGGGATCTTTTTTTGGTTGCCAATTCTAATTTAGCAGGTCTAGGATAGGCCTGGCGATTCTGCCTTTGTACGGGAGATACCGGGGGATGGCCATGCTCCTGCTCAGCCCACCGCACTGAGTAACAAGGCTGTAGTGAACTGGGATGCCTGTATTCCCTGTCCACCCATCATATATTCTTGCTCCCCTTCCTTTGTCCTCTTTCTTCTGAGGATCCCTCTCTTTGTGTTTGGGTATGTCTGCACACCCCTGCACCTTTTGCCCGTACAGGTGGAAACATTTCCCAGATCCACCAATCAGATTCCTCATTCTCTAGACTGTGATTTGTTTAGGGGTGGGCACAGGACACAAGCTAGGCAAATCAGCCCTGCTTGAACGTTTGCTGAAACTTTTGGAAGAGATACTCTCTTTCACTAAATTTTCTAGCTTGCACGATAATTCAGTCCGCCTGGTGGTGGCTGTTTTTTGGTCCTGTTGAGAATGTAGCCAACGTGGATGAAAGTAGAGTTAAGAGATGGCAAAAGAGGCAGATTCCTGATCATGTAGTTTTAAGGCTGAGATCCAGCCATGTCCGAAGCCCATTTACTCCTTTGAGGTTTGCAGTTACTGAGCCAAATACATCCCTTTTTCCTGCTTAAGTTAATTTGAGTCAGTTTCCTTGATGAGGAAAGAACTGATCTTCTTCCCCTCGTGTATCTAATATTCTCCTACTGAATTTAAAGTTTCAGCTTTTACTTTTTGCCTTCCACAGTCCTCTAGTTTCCAATATTAAAGCCTTAAATGGATGGCCGCTCTCCTTTCCCAGGTGTTGGGAACAATCCTGATTTGGCAGGCACTTTATTTTGACCTTTAGCAGAATTCAGGGATCGCCTTGGTGATTCTGGTAGACTCACAGATCCAAAAAACATAAGTGCCTATTTTTAAAATACATACTTCCATTTCATTTTTTTAATGCAGAAGAGAAGAAACAGTAATCGAATAGACAGGCAGAACTCCTAGATGAATGTGCTAATTAGACGCCTGCCCCTCAGGCGGATGCCTATCATATAAGCAGGTGAGCCTCCTTCACTTGATGTCTGGACGCCATCTGCTGCCTCTGCTGGGCCTTGGGGTAGGTGAGTAGCGCGAGCTATTTGTTTCTCAGATCATTACGTACAGTTTTTTGGGTCTGGAGACGGGAGCGTTGTTGGTTTTTAAAGTTAAATGTTTGGGGAGCTTGTTTCTCGCGTACACATCTTAAAAAGTTGAGGGGCCCCGCGTGGGTTTCGAACCCTCTGCTCCTCAGGGAGAAGGTCCCGGTTTTGAATTCTCTCTCTGCTGTGGGTCGCGTCACGGGGTGGTAGGGGGAGGGGGGTTATGGCGAGATTGTGTTTCGGCCTCTTCTGCCCTGCTTTGATGTGGTTTTTCTTTAGTTTATCTGATGTGGAGTTGTCATTCAGCCAGCCTTTAGGTTTTTTTAAGAGGAAAATTTTCGCTCTGGAGCTGCAGACTCAGCATGCTCGCGGGGAGGGGGGAGGTGAATTCGGGGTGTAACTAGGTCGCCATCTCGAACCCAGAGCTCCATAGCTGTTTATTTAGACATCCTTCTTTTGCGTCATGAGTTTTTCCAGATTTACTCTCTTCTTTCTGGCATATTTATTTGGCTTGGTACTGGCATGTTGTTCTTACAGTCTTACAGCTGAAAACACTTTTAGCAATTAATTCCAATATAGTAAACATTCAAACAGAACAAACTTTTCCTGTGTTTATCCGTTTTCCGCTTCTTGATACACTTTCATTTCACTTATTTAATGCAGAAGAAAAGGAACAGCTATCTAGTACACAGGCAGAACTTTTCCAAATAAAAGTTCAACAGATGTCATGCAGAGATGGCATTATTGTTATTCAGCATTTATATTGCTTTTCATATTCATAAAATGCCACCATTCTTTTCACTCTCCTTAAGTTAATGTTTGTTTTATCGGATGAGGTAAGAGTTCAACAAGGTGTCTTTCTGAAAGCAAAGTAATTTCAAAGTCAATTAGTCCCTAAAATGCTGATCTGAGAATTAACTCATACGTAAAGCCTGATTTCTTCCGAAAGCAGCTCAAATGTTGTTGTTTTAATAAATGCTAGTTTCCATCCTTGGTGTCATTTCACTGTAGGACAATTGCTAATATTGTAATATTATTCTTGAATTTAAATTTCTCACATTCAGAACTACTGGTTCACTCTAGACCTACCACAGGGAAAAGACATTGGAAAACTGTACTTCCATGGTTTTTAATTCTCTTTGTGGGAAGATGCTTTGCCCCAGTGGTCCCCAGGGTCAACATGTAGTTTTTAAAATGTTTTCATGAAGAGAAATAATTTAGAGAAGCGTGGTCAACACAATAGGCTGTGGAATCTTAGTCTCATCAAATGAGGCCAGAACATCTTCCAAATTTCCAGCATTTCTCTTCTGAGTTCTCACTGCCTCTGTTTTGCTAAGCGTTATTCATTTTCAGGATTTATTTCTCTAAATTCCTACTCCATTTCACCCCTCCCTTTGCCCAATGGTGCATTACCCTCATGTTATTTCTTCACTTTCTGGAACTCTCCATAGAGGTGCTACACTTTAACTTTTTTGTTGTCTACTCCAAATCTATTTTATTCTTAAAAGGAAAGAAAAAAGAGTTCTCTATAGTTTTTGATCTGTAGAGCCTCAGTGAGGTCTCTGCCATAAATATATCCCCAGTGCTGTTTCTGATGACTAAAATTTTACCAGTAGCACTATCTTCTTTGTTCATAATCCACTTACCTAATTAATTAATTCTTGCTCACAAATTATTGACTATTAGTGGTTTCATATATTAGCTTTGCCATGTAAAATGTTATATTTTAATACAACCTTTATCAACCAAAAGAAGCTTCGTGATTATTTTAGGTACTCTAATGGATTTGCTGCAAAAAACAAATTCCTAAACAGAGAAAGCTGTGATTCTTTGTAGGGTAGCCTTGTTTTCTGTGTTTGATTGTTTCCTGCCATGAGTGCTTAACACCTAACATGGTGCCTGGAACCCAGAAGGTACTTAGTAAATTACTGAAGAATGTAAGCTAGAATCTGTGTTTGCACTGGGTTCCTTGCATGGTTCCACCCAAGCCGCTCATGTCTGGGTCCAGAGCTGCCTGAATGGGACAGCTTCTGGCAGGCCATTAATTTGCTGATTGCATCAATCATTCTTCATTTCTTCTTTATAAAATAATCTATTGGGTACCCACTGACCCTTAAAATCTCCTTGTCAAAGCTGCTGAATTTTTCAGTCTCTTCACTGAAGTTAAAGTTGCTACATTATCAATGACTTTGATATCAAATATAAATTGGCTGTTTCTAAGTGTATCCTCAAAGAAATACTGGCCCTAAAACGAGGTGGAGAAGAAAGAATACTCATTTGATTTGTCCCTGCAGATCATTCTCAAAACGTTGTTTTAGTCACACATACAGAGTAAAAGCTAAGAACTGACAACGATTTAGTCAAATTTATGTAAAAGCTAGGACTGACCCAGATTCAAGTCACCTCAAGAGAAGAGCAGTGATTCACTGATAAAATACATGTAATTGGACATAGAAAACTGTCAAAAACTGTGCTGACTCTCTCTTTTGGGGCCTGGATGGTGTCTGTGGCTCTTCTGGTTGGTTCTCCTTCTTCTAGCAGCCAGATTCCTCTACTTACTGATAGGTCCTGCTCCCTCATCCTGTGTGATTGCTCACGACTCATTTCAGTCCTATTTCTAAATCAGTAATCTCTCAGATCAGCATCTGGACACAGTACCAGCTGCCTCTGTCATTGAATGTTGCCCAATTCCAAATACTCAAGGAAGTAATCTGAAGGGCCCAATACATCTTTGTGCAAAAGATTATATACACAGGTTGTAAGTTACTAGCCAATCATATATTGACATGCCCACATGTCTAGTTTAATCCCTGATGGTAAATAATAAATAGTGAATATGGCAGCTTAGGTAGCAGAACCTGTGGTAATAAATTTGCCCCAAAGTCATTGTAGCCTGGTATTAATGTGAGCACTAATACAGTAATTGTATATCTATTTATAAGACTATTAGGGAGTTTTCCACACAAAATGAGAAAAATAACTTTAAATTCCAAGAGTGCAGCTCTTCAAAGTATTATCACTTAACAATTTTTAGCTTTACAAAAGCAAGGAGTTCTCATCTGCTGTCCTTCTTCTTATAAGGGAATGACCTCACTATTACTATACGTGTCTCTCTTTAAATAAATGTGGTTAGTACGTGATATTAGGGCATGGTTTTCCTCTTGAAATTTTCTCTGTCAGAAAGCCAAATATAGGTAACAGGGAAGAAGAAAAGGGGAATGAGCCTCTGTCTTAGTAGAAAATTTAAAGTCTGACTACAGTAGGAAGTGTTCATGTGTGATGACTGTGAAACAGAGCATTTGCCTCATGGCAGCAGGCATTTAAGGGACCCAGTGGAATATTTTTCTATATTTAAGATTTGATCACAATGAGAAAGAAATTCTGTGAAGTAATCCAGGACCTATACAAGACAGGGAAAAAGGTCATTTGTCCCCAAGCCTCATATTTCCAAGAAAATTAAAATTTAGGTTATTAATTACACAACCAAAAGATGCTATATATGCAGTAGTCATATTACTGTGTTAAAAGTATAAATTCTTTCACATTTAAAGAACACCCCATTTTTATAATTCTGTTTGGATTTCTTCATTATTAACATATTTGAAACCTAAAACATTGGTAGTGTTTTAGACTTTTCTGTCTTAGTTTTTGTCTATATTAGTTCTGTCTTAGTTTAGACTTTTCTGTGCTGCTATAACAAATTTCAGTAGGCTGGGGGCTTAAAAACAAACATTTATTTCTCACAGTTCTGGAGGCTGGAAAGTCCAAGATCAAGGTTCTGGCAGAGCCAGTGTCTGGTGAGGGCCCCGCTTCCTAGTTTAAAGACAACCGACTTCTCATTGTATCTGCACAGGGCAGAAAGAGAGCTAGCTAGCTCTCTTAGCTCTCCGGCCTCTTCTTATAAGGGTACTAATCCCATTCATAAGGGCTCCACCTTCATGACCTAATTACCTCTCAGAGACCCTACTTCTAAATACCATCACATTAGAAATAGGGTTTCACCATGTGAAATTTGGAGGAACACAAACATTCAGTTCATTGCACTCTCTCAAATCCTGAAAAACTCTAAAATACCCCTTCTAATCCAGGCTGTTCAGATTCTTTGTACTGTAACTCATGTTCCTTCTCTTACTCCCTGGCTCTTTAAGTCTCAACCTATCTCCAGTTCTACATGGGTTTACCAAAGGAAATGTCTATTTTTTAGTCCAGAGTGTTAAAAGGGAAGATGCAGCTCCAGAGGTTATAGCAATGACAGCAGCTGTTAGAGAGAAAACCTTAAAGAAGCTGATCTGTAACCACTGGATGCAGCTGCCTCTTCATTTTAAGAGATTCCCCTACAGTTCTAATTCCTGGTGACCTAGGATCTATATTATTCAGAGATTTTTGTCATCTTCTCAAATTCTATCAAATGCCTTCTCAACATAACAACACATTATTGGGAATTAGAAGCTTGTCCTCAAAAACTTTATCAGATCACTTGTAAAGAACAAGCTAGTATTTAGAATAGAACTTGCTAAATTAAAAGTTAATTTGACTTCTGACCTTTTAATAAGTAATTAATAGAATATAAACAATGACTTTTAGTCAGCTGAGCTATTTCCATGAAAAAAAAATTAAAAAATAAAAAACATCATTTCACCACTGCTAAGATCGCCAATTTCAAAAGATAAGACATTGCCTCAGCCTCCATTACTACTAATGCATTTGTCAACCTAAATAAACTTAGGAGGCAATAGTGAAGCAAAAAGTGTTTATTCAGAACCAAAGAATTGCAGTTCAGGACCAAACAGAATCCTTGGGTAACAACTCAAACAGTGTCCACACTAGGGAGTGAAAAGGGCTTTTAAAGGTAAAGATGGAAGGTTTACATTATGAAGGATTTTAATTGGAGTTAGAGGCAGAAGCTAGTCTTGGCTAAACTTGATTGAGTGCTAAGGCTGTCCCTAGAGGGAGGTAAAAGTTGTTACTGTGACAAGTTGCAGGTGTTCTTGCAGAGTCATTGGACTATTTGTGGTTTGGCCCAGTTAAAAAGTTCTTGGTTCTGCCTGGTGAGGATGTGCATGAGGTCCGCCACCTCCTTAATGGCCTCCTGGCTCCATTTTAAAGCCCCTTGACATAAGAGATTCCATTTTATTTCACATTTCACACATTACATATTTATGAATTCCAGAACTCTTTTAGTTGAGACACACAGTACTACAGGAAACTGTTCAATCATCCAGTGGTGCCCATCTGCTAAGATTTGACTTTATAAAGTGATTGTAACTGCTTATGGATTTATATATACTGTATAACTTTTCCTTTATAACCTTAAAGAAGACTAAATTAAAAGTTATAGGAAAGAAAATGTTACCACTGAGAAAGGAGACTTTCTTGAAAACTTATCCTGACCCTTCAAAATCATGTTTGACACGTTTTTCTTGTGCATTTATTGCTTTATAATTTTTCAGTGCTGAGCTCTTACACTATTTAGATTGATTTAATCTCATTGTAGGAATAAAAACAATGATTATTATATTTTAAATATTCAAATTTTTTATGTACAACTAAAATTCATATTAAATAAGTGCACTCTCCCTTAAAAATAAGAATAATAATTACAGATATGTTAATTACATACATTGCATTAAAATCCACTAATGATGTCAGGAAGAATCACTATATGCATATTGTTAAGCATTTAATATTATTCACGATTTTGCTATTTTCTGGCCTCTTCAGCTTTAATAGCCCTTCCCTGTCCTGATAGGAATGTATCCAATTGTACAGACAGAGAATATGCTTCAGCTCATTAAAAGGCAGAAGCACTTACTCTAACAAATTTTAATGTGTTCTACACTCCTTTTGCAAGTGCAGCTAATTTTGTTCTTTATATGAGAGTTTTTATTATTATAATTATTAAACTCTCTAGTTATACAAAATGGCATACTGCCCTTTTTCCTTTCTCTTTAAAAATAGTGAGAGTACTGAGCAGTGGATTATTTTCAGTAATTGTGTGTTGTGTATAAGAGTGTGGGTATTATTTCTCTAACATTTTCATGAAATGTAAAGTAGAACCCCATCATTTCTAATATTAAAATATCAATTTCATAAAAATAATGCTATGAAAAGCACGTAATGGAGTACAGGCGTAGGCATACCTGTTTTATTGTGCTTCACTTTATTGCGCTTCACAGAGATTGCGTTGTTTTACAGATTGAAGGTTTGTGATAACCCTACAACAAGCAAATCTATAGATGCCATTTTTTCAACAGCATTTGCTCACTTCCTGTCTCTGTGTCACAGTTTGGTAATTGTCACAATATTTCAAAAATATTATTATTATATTTGTTATGGTGATCTGTGATCAGTGATCTTTGATGTTACTATTGTAATTGTTTTGGAGTGCCATGAAGCATGCCCATATAAGATGGTGAACCTAATCTATAAATGTTGTGTTCTGACTGCTTCCCTGACCGGCCGTTCCCCTGTCTCTCTCCCTCTCCTCAGGCCTCCTTATTCCCTGAAACATAACAATATTCAAATTAGGCCAATTTATAACCCTACAGTGGTCTTTAAGTATTCAAGTGAAAGCAATAGTTGCACATCTCTTAGTCTAAAACAAAAGCTAGACATGATTAAGCTTAGTGAGGAAGGTATGTCGAAAGCCAAGACAGGCCAAAAGCTAGGCCTCTTGAGCCAAACAGCCAAGTTATGAATGCAAAGGAAACCTTCTTGAAGGAAATTAAAAGTGCTACTTTGGTGAACACAGGAATGATAAGAAAGCAAAACAGCCTTATTATAAGTGATAGGAGAAAGTTTTAGTGATCTGGACAGAAGATCAAATCAGCCACAGTATTCCCTTAAGCTGAAATCCAGATCAAGGCCCTAACTCTGTTCAACTCTATGAAGGCAGAGAGAGGTGAGGAAACTGCAGAAGAAAAGTTTGATGCTAGCAGAGATTGGTTTGTGAGGTTTAAGGAAAGAAACCATCTTCATAACTTAAAAGCGCAAATTAAGCAGTAAGGACTGGTGTAGAAGCTGCAGCAAGTTATCCAGAAGGTCTAGCTAAAATAATGAAGGTGGCTATGCTAAAAAACAGATTTTCAGTGTAGCTGAAACAGCCTTCTATTGGAAGAAGATGCTGTCTAGGGCTTTCATAGCTGGGGAGAAGTCAATGCCTGGCTTCAAAGCTTCAAAGGACAGGCTAACTCTCTTGATAAGGGCTAATGGAACCGTTGACTTGAAGCCCATGCTCATTTACCATTTACCATTCCAAAAAATCCTTGAGCTCTTAAGAATTGTGCTAAATCTACTCTGCCTGTGTTCTATAAATGGAACAAGAAAGCCTGAATGACAACTTGGTTTACTCAATATTTTGAGCCCACTGTTGAGACCTACTGCTCAGAAAAAAAAATTTTTTTCTTTAAAAATATTACCACTCACTGACAATGCACCTGATCCCCCAAGAATTCTGGTAGAGATATACAATGAAATTAATGTCATTTTCATGCCTGCTAATAAAACATTCATTCTGCAGCCCATAAATCAAGGAGTAATGTCAAGTCCTGAGATTTAAGAAATATATTTTGTAAAGCTATAGCTGCCATAGAATGTGATTCCTCTGATGGATCCAGGCAAGTTCAGTAGAAAACCTTCTGGAAAGGATTCACCATTCTAGGTGCCATTAAGAGCATTCATGATTTTGGGAAGAGGCCAAAATATTAACATTAACAGCAGTTTGGAAGAAGTCCATTCCAACCCCCATGAATGACGTTGAGGGGTTCAAGGCTTCAGTACCGAAGACTGAAGATGTGGTGGAAATAGCAATAGAACTAGAATTAGAAGTAGAGCCTGAAGATGTGACTGAATTGCTGTAGCCTCATGATGAAACTTAGACAAATAAGGAGTTGCTTCCAATGGATGAGCAGAGAAAGCGTTTCTTGAGATTGAACCTACTCCTGGTGAAGAGACTGTGAAGATTGTTGAAATGACAATAAACGATTTAAAGTATAACTTAGTTGATAAAGCAGTGAAAGAGTTTGAGAGGATTGACCTCAATTTTGAAACAAGTTCTACTGTGGGTAAAATGCTGTCGGACAGCACTGCATGCTACAGAGAAATTGTTCATGAAAGGAAGAGTCAGTTGATGGGGCAAACTTCATTGTTATTTTAAGAAACTGCCACAGCCACCCAGCCTTCAGCAACCAGCACCCCGATTGGTCGCAGCCATCAACATCCAGGCAAGACCCTCCCCCAGCAAAGAGATTATTACTTGCTGAAGTCTCAGAAAATGCTTAGCATTTTTAGCAATAAAGTATTTTCTAATTAAGGTATATACATTGTTCTTTTAGATACAATGCTGTTGCATACTTTAGAGTATACTGTAAATATAACTTTTATATGCACTGGGAAACCAAAAAGCTTATGTGACTTGCTTTATTGTGATAATTGCTTTATTGTGGTGGTCTGAAACCAAATCTGCAATATCTCCAAGATATGCCCATAATCCTACCAGTTATCCATTTATTTTTCTCTTAATATTTGAATCTGTATCTTGAACTAAAGGCCTAAAAAGGTGTTGACTTTTTTCCAAGTATTACTTTTCCATATATAATTTTAAATTATTTGAAGATATTATTTGAAATTATTACTTACAACTGGGAAAATAGGAGAAGTAATACTTAAGTTTGGTCTTGTATAGGATTTTAGCAGATGGAAATAAAGAAAGTAGAACAAACAGTTTAGGAAAAAGAAATGACGGTGATAATAAGAATTCCTATGCACTGCTTAGGGACTCTGACCAGGCACTGTTCTATTTTCTTGTTTAAAGACATTCTGCTAAATTTAATTTTGAGATACCCTTATTTGCATGTTACATATGAGGAAACCAATGCCAGATATATTAGACAACTATCAAGAATAAATTATCACTATTTGAATTAAAAGTGATAGAAAGTTAGATGTAGTCTTGGTCTTCCTAACATCAGAGTTGTTGCTAGTTCAAATATACGCATCTTTTCCCAAACGGGCTATAGATATCACTGTTTGTAATGAGATTTTGTGATGATACAAAGAGAACTTTAAAAAATATAAATAGTTAATAATTTTTTATTATTTTCTACTTATGGCAAGTTATTCACTTCCCAATAGTATTAGAAAGGTCTCCTCTAAAATAAAGCTTTTAAAGTAAATAATGAAAATGTAACATATAAATCCTTATAGGTAAATAGTCCATGGCTCATATGGAATTTTCTTTACTTCATAATTTTCATAGCTTTGCTCAAGACAACGACTAACAAGAAATGTTTTTCCCCATGAAAATCAAATTAAATCAAATTAAAATTAAATAAAATAACATAAAATTAAATAAAATGAAATGAAAAATAAAATAATAAGGAAAAAATAAAATGAAAAAATAAGAAAAAGTAAAACAAAGGTACAGCAATCTTCAACATAATGCAAACTGATAACATCAGAATATTTGGGGACCCTGTGAGAAACTCAGCGTTTTATATTTTCCTGATATGAGCTATATACATACAGGCTACACTTTCTTTGATGTGCAGTAGTTACTGCTCCTGAAGTTTCATACCAAGACAAACACTCCTCAACAGGGACAGGTTGCTTAAAGACAGCTTGAGTCCAGCTAGCCACAATGACATACATTTGGCAAGCCACCTATTCTTACCACACCTGATAGGGGAATACAAGATGCCCCACTGTGGCACTGTGTGATGTGCCTACAGTAGCAGACTTTGCCACCCATGCTTCTGCATTCATAATTCACCGAGCAAAAGAAAACCACCAATGTCTTTGTTCACTCAGTCTGTACTGAAGTACAACAGTAAACTCCAGAGGACATACTAGGTTCTTCCAAGAACTCTTGGAACTCCATGTTACAATCTAATGTTTCCCAATCATTTGAACTTTTTTCTCCAAATTTTTTTTTTCCTTTTTGTAAACATGGTAATTTCAGTTAAAGCCCTAACCTGTAAACACTAATATCTAAATCACCTATGAGTCTTTTTCAGTTGTCTATTTTTTCTCTTGGAAATATCATCTGGAATCTCTAAAAAGATTAACAGAAAATGGTATTTGATCTAAAATTACTAGACATTCCAAGAGTTAGGATAATAAAATCCTAACCCATGGGAAAAAACAAACTTTGTACATGTATGAATAAACTATATATAGATAAAGTTACACATACAGATAACAATGAAGATTTTCAAGAAAAAAGAATCACTTTTTTTTAAAAATGTAAAAGCCTTGAAATAGAAACAAATATAGTTATTAATAACAGCAATTTGGTTAATACTAGTAAAATAATGAGTGACATATATTTCTGTTATTACAAATTGCCTTTATAATCTAGTTATATTATTTTAAAGGGTTTTTAGTTACAATAAAACAGAAAAACTCGATTTGTTCTCTAACTTTTGAAACATGAATATTTTGTTTGTTTGGGTTTTTGCTTAATGTCTTCCCCAACTGAAGGATCTGTTGTCCCAAAAATATTTGGACATGAAGAGCTCAGTCTCTATACTGAATATGAAGGCAGGATTTAAGCCTCATTAGCAAGAAGTGGACTGTGGTTCATAATGCAGAAATATTTCTTATTCTTTCCCCTTTTAGCCATGATTCATTATTGTGCTGCCTCAGCTGTGCTGAAAATTGGTATTCATAGTATAAATGGCCATTAGTCTATGAAGTTCTAACTCACATCAACCTTACATAACATTTATTTACCAGTAAATTACATAGGCCTGATACGTTCACTGTAATCAAACATGTAACGTACTTGGGTCAAAGTTAGTTTCACAAGAACATTCAGCCTATTTGTTGTACCAAGAAAGGTAAATTACTTTTTTGTTTCATCACTTCAATCAATCTGTTTTTATTTTAAGCCTTTGATCATCTTGACATTGCTCTTAGAACCACCCATTAATTAAGGGTCCAATACATTTCTCCACTTTTATTATCTCTTTTTAAAGCTGCTACAAAGTCAACAATTCAAGATGGAACACATGTAGATTTGCCAAACCATAACTAATAGAGAGGCCACGTAGAGATGAGCATAATAATCAAGTTCCTCCTACCCAAGGATCTAAATTTAAACTCCTTGGAAAAAGTTGTTGATAAAAGAGAAATGGGTTGGTGGAAGAAGAGTCTCTGAGGAATGAGAGTAAATGCAAGTACTTTTTTAAAGTACTGCACAGAAACACATTATTCAGACATTCATTCCATAGACTGAAAGGCCCCTGAAGGCACAGAAACCAAGGTTTTATTCATCATTATTTAAACAATATCTACCATGGTATCTCATATATAGAAGAAAGGTAAAAATAATATACTTAATAGCTTTTGGTGTTTATAAAACTAAACCTACAGCTCTGTAGGATTCCACATCTGGAAAACAGTGCAGTGATCTGCCAGGGAGTCTGAGTTTATTTTGTTTTCCTCTCAAAGCCTGCAATTCCATTCTTAATATGTGTAATCTCTTCTCCTCCCATAAGCTCTAAAATGCCAACATCATTACTCAGAATAATTATTTATTCATTCAAACTACAGGTATTAACTAAGTCTCCATTAAGTACTAGGTGCTGTGTTAGATGCTGGCTATAAAATGGTGAACAAATCAAACACAACCCTGTTCTTCTGGAGCTCATAGTCTATTAAAGAGTCAAATTCGATATAATAAAATTAGTGCCATAATGGGAAAAGTAGCAGGTGCATCCTAAATAGGAAGGTACCTAAACAGGTTATAGTGGGTCAGGAAAAGCTTCAAGGAGAAAGGAGTTTAAACTGAGAAGTGAAAAAGGAGTAGGGATTGGTCACATTGAGATCTGGGGAATGAATGTTCCAGGAAGAAGGTGCTGTATCAAAGAGAAAGATCTCAGCTGAGTGAAGCACTGGTTTCAATGAGAAAATGGGAAGAAATTTTGTCTTTCTCAAGGAAACTGTTGGGGAGAGACCAGGGTAACACATTGCATGGGATAAGGGAGGAGAGGTTAAAAAAAGGGTTAGATTATTAAAGGCCTTCCAAGTTTCCACATCTGGTCTTTCATGCCACCTTCTAAATTATTTACAAATCAATTTCATCTACTTTGACTTGTTCCATGCTTTTGTTTTATCATTAGATTTGTAATTGATTTTCCTTCTATATTCTTTAAAGAAATTACTTGATCAGATAAATCTGAAAAGTTATTTCTATGTCTAGTAAAGTTCAAAATATTCTTTAGATTTTTGTTCATTTTTTATAACCCTCATTGATTGATATATGAAACTGTAGATGATGGCAAGAGAAAACTCAAAAAGAAATAACCTGATTTTTCAAGGTATAGTTGTAAAAAAATCATATGTATTGTGGGAAATCTGAATCTAGTTGAGATATTTTATATTCTTCATTGATTGTAATTTGAATTTGAGAAATAAATGGGAGGATAAATCATTTATTAAGCAAATTCAGTACTACTAGTCTCAGAATTGCAAAAAGAGACCACATAGAACAAACTGTAGATCAATTTCTTCTTTCACTATAGTCTCCATGCACTCGGTACTTTGCATACTGTAATAAATAGGATGTACCTTAGCTACCAGTAACAAAAAGCTTAATTCAAAATCAGTAAGTTTAATTAAAATTTTAATTTTGTATGCAGAGAAAGCCTGAGGTAGTATAACTTTACAAGTGATTTTTTCAACAGTCCAGCTATCCTATCATCATACAATGGGTGCTGCAGTTCCTTTGTCACAGAAAGATATAATAATGTACAGTGGGAAAAAAAAATGCTGTCTACTCCAATTTAATCATATTAAAAATCAAAAAATCCCTTCCAAGAAGCCTCATAGCTGATGTTCCCTCACATCCCATTGAATGGAATTGTATCACATCCTAGATTAATTATCTATGAGAGGTCTGGGCTTTCCATGATTAGTTTTCATTAAAGCACATTTACCCCTAATTTTTGAACAGGGTTATGGTCCTTTTAGAGTAAATAATTGAACAAAATCAGATTCTTTTTTTGTTAATAAGGAAGGAAAAAGGGAAGAAATATCTTTGGGGTAGAAATAGGAATCAAATACTGTCTTATATATTCACTCCCATATGACTGGTAAAATAAGGAGCACCAAAATTGTAATTCCATTTATATTACTATTTACATCATGATTTTTTTCCCATTTTATCAATGTTCTGACATACTATAGAGACATTCAGTCAATAATTAGGTATTATCACCATTACTAGTTTGATCCTTGGATTTAGTTGTCATTAATAGAAGTATAGTTTTCAAGTAACTGTGATGGACTAGAATTATTATTCTAGTCCATAAGAGAATTTGTTTATAAGTACACATTTTGGAATTGTTTGATAAGGGAAGAAAATATTTAACCTAAACGCTGATGTGAGGATGCAGTATAATCTGGAAAGTGCCAAGCACAAAATCTGGCACATGGCATATATTCAGTAAGTGGAAGGCAAATGGATTTACTGTAAATGGCATAAAATGGGTACCTGATTTTGTTTATTCCGGAAGTGTTCTTACCTCACCTATGTAAGGATGTATGATAAAATACATCTCAAATCTCTTTAAAGTTTCTTTTAAATCTAAGAAAAACAATTTATTTTATTTCATGAATGTTTTATAGTTTGAGTGTACAAGTGTTTCACCTCCTTGGATAAGATTATTTCTAAGTATTCTTTTTGATGCTGTTGTAAATAGGACTTTTTAAAAATTTTCCTTTTTTGTATAGTTCCTTGCTAGTGTATAGAAATGCAACTGATTCTTGTGTGTTGACTCTGTATCCTATAACTTTACCAAACTGGTTTATTAGTTCTAACATTTTTTGTTAAATTCTTAAAGTTTTCTTTGAGACCATGTAATCTACAAAGAGATAATTTGACTTCTTCTATCTGATTTGTATGCCTTTTACTTCTTTTTACTTGACTAATTGCTCTGGCTAGGACTTCCAGTACTATGTTGAACAGTAGTGGTGAAAATGAGCATCCTTGCCTTGTTTCTGATTAGGAAAAGCTTTCAATTTTTCACCATTGAGTATGAGGTTAGCTGTCAGCTTTTCATATATGGTCTTTATTATGTTGAGGTAAATTCCTTCTATGTCAGATGCTTTTCAAATTGGACTGGGAGACACGTATTAACTTTGTGTTCAACAACAGTGTTTGACAGATAATTTGATTCCAGTAAAAGTAACAGCTGGTTTCTTACTTAGAAGAAAGGTAACAGCTGTCATACCACTGGAATCAATAATTTCCATAGAAGATGGCTAGGATGCCAGTCTACAATTTGATGACTTTGGTGAAAATAGTATGTTTGTTTTCCTCAGTCTTTCGAACGGATGGTGTATGGAAACTGGCCTCATACTGATTTTGTTGCATAGATAGCCCTAACCCGTATGCATGTGGCAGAAAGCCCAGGCTTGCACAATTAAAAATACTCATTTCTCTAATTAATATTAAACCATTTCTTCCATTTAAGTAAACTATTTAATCCACCATTTAACTATGTTTTCCTCAGGGTTTTCTGGCTGTTCGTGTTACTTATAATGCTGCAACTGTGCAATAAACTTTCCTAATGGAGTTTAATGAAGTTGTGAGTGAATGTACAATAATAATCATTCATCAGTGATGCCTATACAAACTCATTGTGGTAATCGAAATACCAGTGGGCTATCTTTCACCATGACCTCCTGTGGTCAACATCATTATGGAATGTCTGCTTTTACACAGCCATTGAGGAAACAAATTAAGTTGCAGTTTTCTTTCTTTTTCAATTATCAGAGCAATCTAGATTGACATGAACTACTATTTTTGTAAAACTACAGCCTGAAAATATGGTGAGATTGAATATTAAAAACCCTAGTACTAAATCTTCTCACTGTAATCTATAACCACAGTTTTTCCAGGCATCTCTGAAACAAAAGAATAACCAGAGTTTTAGAAGTTCTCCTTGAAGATTTTGCCACAGAATTTCTCTTTTCAATTAGGAATTCTGTGGTTCATTTACAAATAGCAAATAGAGAAAGTGAACATAATATTTCGTAGAAATATCAAACTATGTTTCACTTAATTAATGTAAAAAGCATCAATAGCAATAAATGTTAAGAGAAACACTCTGAATTTTAATATAACACGTTTTAACCAGTCTAAGGTCAAAAGCCAAGAGCAGTGGTTCCAAGGTACAGTCCCCCATACAGTAATATTAGCAAATAAGAAACCTTCATGTTGATGTCCAGCAATCTGTGTTTTGTCACACAAAGAGATCTCCTATTAGCAATTTTTGTGACCTTGAGTAAAATAAACAGTCCCAATGTGAAATTGCATGGCTTGCATTCTGTTGTACTACGTATTGCAACCCTTGGGTGAATCATTTTCTGCTACTTCAGTTATCCTATCAGTAAAATGAGAATAATAATAGAACAATGTAATTGTTACAAGACTCAAATGTGATAATATATAAAGAACTTAGAACAGTATCTGTAGCACAGAGTACATGCTTCAAAAAAATAGCTTTTCAGTCAATATTCTGTGATAACAATCTCAAATCTTTGTATCAGCTATGGTTGCCGAATAAAAAACACAAAAAGTCAATAGCTCAAAGCTCATAGGTCACCTGAGCAGTTCTTCTGCAGAGGTAACCACTCGCAGAGGAGATCACTCATGCATCTGCGGTCAGCTGGGGGGCCATCTACTGGAAGCCTCTATGCTTATGGCAGGGATCTCACACATCCCTGCAGTCTCAACTGGGGTGGTTCAGCTCTGCTCCTCATGGTCTCTCATCCTCCAGCAAGCTAGTCCCTGCTTGTTTACATGGCAGCTGGCAGGGCTTTAAAAGAGAGAGAGAGAAAGCATGGAAAGCCTCCCAAGGGCTGGGCTCAGGTCAGATACAGTATCATTGCCGCCACAGTTTATTTCCCAAAGCAAGTTACAAGAAAGCCAAGATTCAAGGAGTGGAAAAGTAGACTCCACTGCTGAAGTAAGGATCTGTAAAAGCTCATTCATAAGGGGCAAACACACATGGAACACTGAGAGTTGTATCCATGAAACCATACTCCTTGACGGCCCTCGAACCCAGCTGTACCACAGATTGGGAATTGAACCCACAATCCCTGCCTTAGGAGGGGACTTGAACCCACTTCCTTTTAATTAAAACTGCTCACCTAGTGTCAGGACTTCTGTACAGTCGAAACTAACACAACATTGTAAAACAACTATACCCCAAATAAATAAATAAAATTGGCCCAGAAAAAAATAAAAAATAAAACTGCTCACCTAGTGTCAGGACTTACTGAAGCTCAGGTTCTTTTGTCTCGATGCAGAAAGAATTCAGCGTGAGGCAAAGTGATAAGTCAAGAGTGAGTATATTAGCACAGGACACTTGTGAGAGATACATGCAGGCAGGCAAGGGAACTCAGCCCTGAGAACAAAGAGTGCTACATTTTTATAATCAAAGAAAAAATGGAGAGGGAAGAAGACCACCTTCTTCCTCATTCTTGGGTAGACATTAAGGCTTACATCAGTAGTTCCTCCTTTGACCCTATATGGTCTAACTGGGACTGTCATGGCGCTATTTAAATCATACATATATTAGCAGAAGGGTGGTAACACGTACTAAAATATGGTAATTCATCTTGAGTTCCAGTATAATGTTCCCTTTCACCTAGTTTCTTTCCCCTTTCACCTATATTCCTGTTTTGGCTACGTGCAGGAATACAGTTTTTTCAGGGTCCATTATCTTACAGACCTCCCAAAGCCGAATGCAGGTCTTATACCCATTTTTCTGTGGTAGTGGCCTAAGTAAGTCTGTTTAGTTTTGAAATGTTCTGATTGTTGCTTAGCTGCCATATGTTCTGGGCATTTTCTAGTTGGTGTCTAGCTTATTGGTGATCTCCTGAAGTCCCTCTCTATCTATCTTCCCCTAGTGGGATTTCTAGCTGTGTAACTATCTTATTCTATCCCTCTCCCTATCATCAATATTTGAAATCTACTGCAAACTTACTCCTCATTCATATGACATGACCATTATTTTCATGTGTCACCTCTGTTCAAAATGAAATTCACTCCAGGCTAACATAGAAACCTGGATCATTTGCTGTAGGAGAAGAAAGCTGGGCAGAATTTGGCCCTGACTATAAATGCACCAGCCCAGGAGTGATACATACCACTTCCATTCACAACTAATTGCCTAGAACTAGTTACAGGACTAACTACATAAGTTATGCGGCTCAATGCATACTTAAAATGTGGTATCTCTTATTCAAAAAATTGTAGGACTTTAAAGATGATGGTAGTAGAAAACTGAATCAATCATGGGAACATTCTAACCAGGGCCCTGTGAGACTGCACAGATCACATGCCCACAAATCAGCCCTGGCTAGTTTACAAGCCTCCATCCAACAATAAATAGGTAAGAAAGTGAAAACTAACCATAGGTTCTGGAGGCACAGAATTTAAAATATTTGAAGAACAGCACCAAAGGTTCTCACAAATTTTTTTTCTAAGCTATTATTTTTAGAGTAAGTCACTTAAAGTAAGGTTTGTTTTATCATACCCTTTCCTATGATACGTCTGTCACTCCGAGAAGCCTAGTTCCATTATCCTTACCTGAGTTGCACAGAATCCCTCGCTAAAACATGCTACTCAAGCCTGACTTTACTGAGTTGAATCTAGATTTTCATGCTACCAAGTTATATTTTACTAAGTTTATCCATTAAAAAAACCCTTAATAACTTCATTCACACCAAGCTGTTAATATTAATAATGATTCAAAGTATTCAGCATTCACTGTATAATTACATAATTATGTTAATGAGAAATACTGTCTTAATCCACTGGAATAAATCTCTAATAATGGATGTTAAAACATAAATAATTAGCCTGCAGGGCAATTTTTCTAAATGTGAGAATTCCTGATGGCCTCTTAAATCACACTGGATAGAAGCAATGCCAGCCTATGTAGAAAGAAAGATGCACACCCAGTATTCCATCTGTCTCCCCCAAAATCAACCTCCCTTTTCATTTGTGTGGAGTCATAATTATTAAGATGAATAGACTGTGCAAGAGACAGGACCAGCTGAAAGCAAAATAAAAGAGTCAGTACCAACCATCTCTTTTCCTGCTCCCATAATAGGTCATATGTACAGATGATGACACTATGGGATGTGAACATTCTATCATCTTGGGTGCCTGAGTTACTGCATAAAACAAAGCTGTATTGTTCATGTAGTATGTGAGAAAAATACCTTTCATTATTACAGATTTGGGGATTGTTTAAGGCATTATAATCTAGCCTATTCTGACCAACCACCTAACATATATGGTGGATCTGCTCATAGATTCTTTTCCGCCTGTCAGATGTATTATTTTTGAAGAGACTCCCCACTCACATTCAAGCGTAACAACATTGGCATAGAATAAAGTAAAATCCCAAACTTTCATAGCTAAAAAGAGCATGAGTAATGCTAAGTAGATGCATAAAATCCCCTAACTGTGATATTTTATCAAATCTAAACCACTATTTGAGCTGCATCCTCATATAAAGAGAAATAATATGCTACCAGTTATAAATGTAAAATACTATTGATCATGTTTCTTGATTTATAAAGTAGAAAAAATGCACATTTTAGCATTGTTAAAATATGGTAATATTAAGTATCCATGACTTTTTGAACTTCCTGATTAAAAGAGAAGAAAGGTCTCTTGAATTACCATTGACATATTTTGTTTTTGTCAAAAAGATATATGAGAAGATAGGGCATTAAAGATGGTTGCAAAGTCTTCCCCATTTCTCTCACTGAGAATTGGGGTTATTTCCCCTCTCCTAGAATCTGACTTTATCCTGCAAATTATTTTCATCAATACAAAGTAGCAGGAATGACACTATGTAACTTCTGAAGATGGACCTTAAGAGTTCAGAAGCTTTCACCATTCATATTTTCCATTCTACTTGGAATTCAGCAGACATGCAGTGAGAACTCCAAGCCATGTGGAGAGCTCACCTAGAGGAGGACCATAGCACACTGGTTCACAGCCCCAAGTGAAATCTGAAAGCCGAGCCAGCATCAACTGCCAGCCATGCAAGTGGGCCTCATTGGAAATTCTCACTCATTAGAGTCTGTGGTCCAAGTAACACTACACAGAGCAGAGGAGCCACTCAACTGAGCCCAGGCAACCCACAGAGTAATGAGAGATAAGAAATGGTTGTTGTTGCTATTATAGTTCTAAGTCATCAAGTCTTGCATAGTAAGTTAAATTTTATTTACTTTCAATCAATTAAGTTCCTTTGATTAATTAATTTTAAAATAAATCTGAAAATTAATTAAATGACTTTAATAAACAAAATAGAAAGTTTAGGTTTTCAGATGTATTGACCATATTTCAGTAGACATATCCATAGCAAAATGCACATCCTTTTCAAGTGCAAATGGCATATTTATCAAGATAGTGTATAGCCTTAGCAAAAAAACAAGTCTCAACAAATTTAAAATAATTCAAATTATACAAATTAAATTTTCTGACAACAATGGAATCAAACTAGAATTCAAAAACAGCAAGGTATCTTACATATCCCTAAATAATTTGGAAATTAAAAATGTATATACACAGTCTAACTCATGGGTAAAAGCATAAATCAGATGGAAAATTATGAAATATTGGACCTGAATAAAAAATAAAGCATAAAATATCAAACTTCGTGGGATGCAGATAAGCAGTGCTTACAGAGAAATTTATAACAAAAAAAAAAGTAGATAACTGATTCAAGGCCTTGAATCAGTGATCTGTGATACCAGAAACCAGAAAAATGAGAACAAATTAAAAGAATATTAAAAGTAACTTTATGCCCATAAATCCTATTACTTAAGAGACAAGTATCTTGAAAGATACAAATTACTAAAATTCATTCAGGGGGAATATATAACCTTAGTACACCAATAACTCTTACACATCTCAAATTCATATATAAAAACCATCCCACAATGAAAACCCCAAGTCCAGAAGACTTCACGGGCAAATCCTATCAAACATTGAAGGAAGAAGTATTACCAATTCTACAAAAACTCAAACAGAAAAATACAAAAGGAGAGAGAACTTCCCATCTTGTTTTAAAAGGCCAACATTACCCTGACTCCAAAATCACAAACAAAGAATTACAAGAAAATAAAACTGCTGAACAATATCCCTAATGAACATATGCAGATCCACAACAGAATATTAGAAAATAAAATCCAGCAGTGTATAAAATGTACTATTTCTCCTGTCCATGTAGGTATTACAGAACTGCAAGGGTAGTTTAATTTGAAAAGCAGTCAATTTCATTTACTACCTTAGTAGATGAAAAGGGAAAAATCATGAGATCCATGTGTCTCTTATTCTTAGACCAGTAGGTACCTGAGACTTAGTCTTCTCATAGAGAGGCAGGAATACAAGTGACCAAGTGCAACTTCAGAGCATATTTCAAGCTTCCATTTACATCACAATTGCAAATAACGCATGGTCAATGTAAATTTCTTGGCCGAACTCGATGTCAATGAGATGGAGAAGTGTACTGCACTCACATGGGGGCGGGGGAGATGTAAATATTTACTGAGCAATAATCCAAACTATGTAACTTAATAAGTAGAGCCCCCTTTATAAAGCCATACCTTAGGCAGATATCATTGTGTTCTGTATCATAAAAGAATATATATTTGGCAATGTAATAGATAAGAGAGAGGGAGGTTTTGCTATAGGTAATTGACCTTCCTTTTTGTGCTTAACCATACCCAGATTTTCAGTAAAAATTAGTAAGGACAGAACAGGTGCTCAATAAATTCTTTATATATAGGTTAGTTGGAAGAAAACAAATTTAAAGTCTGCTAGACCTTGTTTGTTATCCTTTTCTGCCACTTACTACCCGAGGTGAAGCTGAGCTAGTTATGTTTTTATTCTGAGCCTCAGTTTCCTCATTTGTGAAATAATTCTAAAATCTATATTTTCATTGTGAGGATTGATTATTGTAATATATGTAGGCCCAATACCATGCCTAGAAGATAATATGTATCCCCATAAATAGTAGCTAATACGAATTAACAAAATGCAGTGTGTAATTAGTATGATGAAGCAGTAGTTAGGTCTCCACACTCAAAGAAATTGAAGTATTAAGGTAATTAACCTGATAACTTTTTTTAAAATCACAAATTATTCAAGTAATACTCTGCAAAGCAGGATATTGGGGATAAGTCTGGTGATGGGGCCTTAATTTTTTTATATTTATCATTTATGTGTAGCTAACCTTCTTTTCACTGGAATACCTTGTTGGAACTGTTCATCTTTAAACTTAGAGAGGTGAAGGCAATATTCAATATGTATCACAAGCCCTTTCCATTCCATTGTGAAACTATTACCTCTTTTTTTTTTGAAGATTTTTTTGATGTGGACCATTTTTTTTTAAAGTCTTTATTGAATTTGTCGCAGTATTGCTTCTGTTTTATGTTTTATTTTTTTGGCTTTGAGGCATGTGGGATCTTAGCTCCTCGACCAGGGATTGAACCCGCACCCCCTGCATTGGAAGGCGAAGTCTTAACCACTGGACCGCCAGGGAAGTCCCACTATTACCTCTTAATGAAAAAAAGATTGGGCTACTTACTATCATCCAGTAGTTATTACACTTGGTTTGGCTTCAGTTTCTCTACTTAACAGTTTATGCTTGTAATGCTTTTTTGTTAGTTTTTTTTCTCTTTTGTTCAATATAAGACATATTCAAATTGTGTTTACTCCTTTTATCATTTGTAAGACAAATATCCTAGTTTTAGTTTTTACCAGAGATTATTTTAAAACATATATTTCAAAAATGTATTTAATAAATATATCTATACTAATATGTATATTGATGAGAGTCTCATAAGAAAAAAATTTTATTTTACTTTCATTAAAGGCCAGTGAAAAGAATTAAACCATTTTGCTGTATGATACAACAGAGAGATGTCATGAGATATACTGCATTGACTTTAAGCTTCCCTGACTTTTTAAACTCTCTTATATATGAGTCTATGTAATTTACATAATTATTGATCTTTATTCCTAGAAAATAATCCCACCATAATAGAAAAACCATAAACACATATCATCATAAAAATCTCTACCATCCATCTTTCATTCTTCTACAATGCTGGTGGAAATAGTTTTTGCAATCACAATTGAAAGCTATTGGGTACTATCAACTAAAGTTGAACCTATGAATAATTCCGTCTTTTTAGAAAAAGACAAATGTTATGTATATAAACCCATCAGACAATAAACAAGAGATAATGGACTCAGAATGTCAGGCTCAAGGATTTTAGGATGTGCATTGATCAGCGATTCTTGAGTTGCAGATTGTGGTTTAAAACTTGGAGAATATTAATATTGGACATTCAGAAGAATGACATAACTCTATGCATTAGTATAAGTAGGTATTGGACATTCCACATTGTTAACATCACAGTGTTTCTCTTAAATTATTTCTTCACTTTGTTATCCGCTTACCTGGATCATTCATGATCATTATGTTTAGCTTCCCATACTTATCAATTTGACAGATGAGATTTTTAAAAAGATAATAAAAGATAATAAGTATGTTTGTAATATTATAATAACAAAGTAATAACCTACTATTTAAAAGCCTATTTACTGACATTTACTTATAGAAGAAGAAAATTGAGCTGTGTAAAACAAATAGTATTTTTAAAATATTCCCCATTTATATTCTCTTATCTGTAAACCAGTTTGTACTTCTCTCTTTCCTACCTGCCATTAGACCTCAAGAAAAGAGTTAGAGTGAATAGCATCTCAGAGAGAAGGCCATGACATTGAAAAGTTCTATTATTCAAGAGTGTAAGAGAGCTATCCACTAAGACCCCAGTGGACAGTAGGAAGGAGAGTAATGTATTCAAGTGTGTGGTAAAGTTTAGATATTCATGTCCTTATATTTTCCCGTAGAAATGCCCAGTTGGAGAAAGTAAATCTTGAAAACATCAGGAGGGAATGGCCAGTGATATTATTATTGAGAAGTTCAAGTTTATTGATAAGAAATCATATGGCACCGGGAGATGGGAGTGGTTAGAAAGATAAGCCTGAGTTAGTCCTTGATCCCTACTGGCTTCAGAGGGTGTACACAGGCATTCAGAAATTTCCTCTTTGTCCTGGAAAAGGCTTTCAGTGGGCCAGCAGAGACCTAGGTTGGGATATAGCGTGACATGTTTTTGGAACCATATGCTTTAAGGTAGATGCCCTCACCACGTCCAGTGAGCCGCAGGACTCACACCTCAGTGGTCATCTGAACAGGGAACAGAAGGGACCAGCCACTGTTCAGTGGAGACCAGAATGATGCAGAGAAAATCATTTGGCTCCACTGCCCTGTTTCCTGACACTATTACAAGAACATGTAAACATTATGACCAGCACTCAAAATGTATCTTAGAAAGAGCAGGCAGAGAGAGAAGAAATCTGAGCGGTTGATTCATTCAAAACAGATGAGTATACCTAAAGAAACAGTTTAAGTTCCTGGATTCAAATGAATTTACTGGATTGTTCTAAATATAGTATGTGGGACTATGGTTCCTATTCTACTCAACAGGTTTACAACAAAGAAACAATAGAAAGACAGACCAAACAAAAACTAGATTTTCTTTGAACATCTGCATACACATTAACAAAATTACAGTTCATTACACATAATTTCATTTATTGTAGAAGAAATAATGAAAATCCAGTGCCTAGCCTCCAAAGTCTGCACCGTTCTTATTTACCAGAAATAATCCCCAATGCAGCCGTCACCTGTAAAGATAGATACTTGGCATGGATGACGAGTAACAATTTTCCAAGAGCAAACTAGAACACATCACTCAGTTCCACAAAATTCAAACATGCATTCAAATATCTGGTTTCATTATGAGGTTAGCCAGAGCACTTTCCCTTAAAACTAGCTCTTTCACTTCCAAATTGCAAATGATAATATTTATTATTTAAGAAGACTAGAAATAGCTTTAAAAGCCATTTGTTTTTGTTTTGTTTTTTTTTTTTTACACTTATCAGTTAGACAATATGCTAAACTTAAAAGGATTAGTTAAAGTTTTTATCCTAATTTGGGTTGGAACTTGCTTTACATTAAGGCTATCTAACTGTTGTCCCCATGTCAATTTTATATTGCAATTATGATATGAAAGAAAACGCCAAAAAGATCTATTTTAATACCAAGTGCAATGATGGTCTAACAGCTCACAAATACAGTTTAATATGATATTGCAACTGAAGAGTGAATTTAAGCTCCATTTTCTCAGATGCCATTTGCAAAATATTAATCACAGAGCTGGGCAACAAGGATCTACCATTATGGCAGTTTGTTTTATAGCTACAGTATTGTTTTTTCTTTCTGTAAATTCTAAAGTTTATATTAAGATGCTCATTGAAAGGTAGAATCAATGACTCCTGAGCCATTTCAGGAACTACAGTTCCCATTATTTTGTAACTAGAGGAAAGGTTTACAAGGACCCTGAGGCTCTTGTTTGTTTGTTTTTCTGGCAACATTAAGAGAATCTTCATTCTGGAAGTCACAGATTTTGACAAAGCGTTTTTACAACTCATTATGAAAATTTCAGAAACTAAAAGCTCCCTGAACCCCTGGGTTATTTATAATTCAGTATATATGTTAATTCAGGGTCTGAGATTCAAGTGATTTATATATCAATTATAAATTCTTTTTTGAAAAATCGTATAAAAATTCTGTACTGATATTGTTGCTTTAATTGGAGGACAGGGTGGGTGATATGAAAGCACCCATGTCTTATCTGCTGCAGTTGAACTCCATTAAAGAATTAATAGTTAATTTTAGTAAAGAACTTTTTTTATTTAAGGGTATAGTTAAACTTTTAAATACACTCCTAATTTGAATCTACCTTTCGTAGTATTTTTTTCTTAATAAAAATTTTAATTACACAGAATATCTATGGGAAGTAAGATTTGTCTGTAAGAAAATTGAGAGAAATTATAAATTTGTGAAAGAAGTTATATACATACATTTAATACATGCTTTCTTTGCCCTTCCAGTATTAGGATTTCCAAATACCTTTGTTTAAAGAAAAAAAAAAAGAATACAAAGAGATACTTTTGCTTCCTATAGAACTGTTTTCTCTCTTCCATACCTCCTCTCCCAGCTTTCCATTTCAAGCAAGTAGTCAAATCCTTAGCATTTTTCTCCTTGCAAGGTAAAAAATAAAATAAAAACAAAAGCAAACAAACAAAAAACCTATTTGAAACTAAGACTTATGAATCTTTATAAAATTATAACTTTATAAAATTACAAATTTGTTGTAGAGGTTATCTCAAGATAGTGAAGCTGGTGTGTTGGGGGGAGAGTAGAGATAAAAAACAAATAGTTCAGAGGCTGAAGGGGCCATGTGAGGGAAGGAATAAATGGGTATAAGTCAAAAGGGAAAGGAAGCAGGAGAACAACATCTCCCTCTGCCTGACAGGAAAACGACCGTGCACAGAGTATGAAACATTTTGCTTTACCTTCTTCCTCTCTCCATTTACTAGTAGTGATGAAAGCCAAGAGAATAGATCGGATAAGAGGGTGCAGAAAAGGAATCTAGAATTAGAATAGATGGCCAGTACACATTCGCATAAGTATGTCCAATTCTGAATTTCTGGGACCTGTCATATTGTTCTCCATAGAGTGAATGATTATAAAATCTCAAGATTTGCAGATGACACTAAAGGCAGGACAATTTCGCTTAGCAATTGATGAGAGTAAAATATCTGCTAATGAGTTTTACTGGGAGGCCTGTATAAGAAAATGCCAGGGTAAATTAGCACACTTATTTCTCTAGGATCATGTGCTCTTAATTATCAACCATAGACTTGAAAAACCTATAGGAGTCATTAAGAGTTATTATTGTTTGCTTGGTTTCTTTTTAATATAATGATAGGACAGTAGTTGATTTTGATCAAAATGGTCAGGTGGATTCCCTCATTTTTCTATGGTATTAGACCTATAAAGCCCAACTTCTTTTCAGCCCTGAGAGTAGGTTAATACTAGTTTGCATGACTGGTATATTTGGTAGTTAGATTGAATCCATCTTTGGAAACCATGTCTTATTGGCTCTTTTATACACTTTGTTATTATATTTCTTAGGAGCACTGGTTAAAAGAGATTTGAAGAAGTTTGCCACATTTCTACCAAGTAAATTATTTTATTTTGCCTAATTTTAATTTCTAAGCTTTTGATAACTTGAGAAGAAAATATGAATGATATAATAAAATGCATGATAAAAATATTGTAATTTTATCAAATTTGTATTATTTTAGTATAAATAAAAAGCAGTTATTGGGACAGAGGTTGAGGTTTTCACAATAATATTTTAATTTTATGTTTGCAGATTTTTGGTAATACTTAAATGGATTTATGTAGGGATATATTATATCAACACATGGAATAGAATATGCAGATGAATTACTATTTATATAAAAAAGCTTACAACATTTTGATACATGCAGGCTTATAGATATTTACATTTAAAAATTACCATTGAAATATGCATATTTTGAGGATATTGATGTTATGCTTATATTAATCAATTATATTTACCTTATAGAAGGTTTTTGTGATTTTAGAGAGTGTGCAGAATCTGCATTTCATAAGTCAACTATTGATTTATGGAAGCATCAGAGAGAAACTTGCAAAAAGTCAGATAGAAAAATTAAAAAAATGCCAAGGTGCTCCCAAACTGCCCTCATAAAAATACATTTTCTTCATTGTACAGCCTGCTTTATTAAAAAAGATGTAGAAATTTCTGCCTTAAATAAATCATAAATACTGCATCCCCTGTCACACAAAGCAAGTGAATAGGTACCCTATCCACCTAGTTTCTGCACCAGAACATCAACAGTCAGTCATTTTCTTCTATGGCATATTTATTATGGGACTGCTACATTTTTTTGTGGCTAATGTATGTGCTGTTAGTAATTTTGCCCTAAACCGTACAGATAATGTCACAGTTTGGATGACAGTAGAAAGCCATATGGTAGAGCAATGGGACTACCGTGCAACTTGAGCCAGGTTGAGTTAAACAGATCACCACTCCGGACAAAGCTTGATCTTCATATTCTGCAGTTGATGATGGTCTTGCTGAGGGTCCAGGTTGTAAGATTCCCCTGCTCCTGGTGGAAAGGATCCCAATGGCCTGGTCAAAAGTATGTAATGCATCTCCCTCAAACCATAGTCAAGGAGAGAATGTTAAGATGTAACAAGTTTATTGGGTCATGCTTTCAGTTTTGCTACGAATCTAGTCAGAAACATGTTTAGATATTTTAGATGGCAAGTATCTTTAGAGAAAGGCACTACTGACATTTTGAACTGGATAATTCTCTGTTGTGGGGGGCTGTCCTGTGCATTGTTTGAAATCTAGCAGCATTCCTGGCCTTACCTTGAAGATGCTGGTAATACCACCTCTCCCTGTTGTGACACAACCAGAATGCTTCCAGACATTGCCAAATGTCCTCTGGTGGTGGTGGGGAGTTGTCCTGGGTTGAGAACCACTACTTTAGTGTAGGGAGTATGGCATATATATCTTTACAGGAATTCAAATCGTTTTCCCAGTAACATCATATAAGGACTCAGTGAAGCTTACATTTATTGAGAATCTATTATATGCCAAAACTGAATGAAGTGCCTGCACATACATTAATGTATCTGTTCTTCCCAACAAGTAACATAGAGATTATAGGTGAGAAAATGGAGATACAGAGAAGTTAATTGACTTCCTAGGATTCAGAGTTAAATGTTTGTGACGCCAAGGAACATAAAATGAATAAAATAAGGAATTTTATACCTGTTGTAGGTACAGTAATAGCTCACAAGGTGTCTAGCATCAGACTAGCCTTGAATCTACTAACGCAGTGTGAGACACCTGTGTGTTAGTGTTGGTCCTCTAGAACTAAGTCTAGGTCAGGAGTTCAGCATTTGGAGGAAAATCATATACAGAATAACATTTATTCTATTCTAAAGAATACTTGAATGAAGAATAAAATCATAGAGAGCTATACTCAATATCTTGTGATGACTTATAATGGAAAAGAATCTGAAAAAGAAAATATGTATATATGTGTGTGTGTATATATATATATAACTGAAACACTTTGCTGTACACTTGAAACTAATACAGCATTATAAATTACCTATATTTCAATAATTTTTTTAAAGAATAAAATGGGTATTATCTAGATTATTATTAGAAAACATTTGATTCTTATGTTCTTATAAATTATAAAAAGCTCCATGAGGCACACCAATTGTAATCATTGTATTCTAGAACTTTTATTTCTCTTCACCAAGATACATAGCCAAGCATTGCCACTGGAAGGGAACTTTGCTTTGCTGTGGGAGTTAGAATGGAGACTGGTAATGCATTCTTTCCTATGGGCATTCTCTGTTTTTTATATTCTGTCTCTATCTTGGTTACTCCACCATTACATTCTCCATATCTTCCTGTTGGGTATGTGGACATAAACTTTAGAAATTTTGTATGACTAAGATCATTTGATTTTGCTCTTATTTTAAAAATTATTTTTATATTTCATACTGCCTATCATTTATTGTTTTTAAAAAACTTTTAAATAAAATATCCACAGAAGTATCTTATGTTACCATAATAAAGATAATATACACTCCCCCAAACTATACTTA
This sequence comes from Balaenoptera ricei, assembly GCF_028023285.1. Lineage (NCBI taxonomy): Eukaryota > Metazoa > Chordata > Mammalia > Artiodactyla > Balaenopteridae > Balaenoptera > Balaenoptera ricei. The sequence continues at coordinate 82,950,450 of NC_082641.1, forward strand.
GTTAAGAAATACTAAAAAAGTTTTTGATAAAAAGAACTTTAGAAATATACGTGGAATTACTATTATTGTTTCACATGTTTTAGAAATTTTACAAAAACAATATAATAGCTAAGAGATATAGTTATCAAAAACCTATGAAAAGCTCTCATACATTTTAAGAAAGATAAACAACTCAGTATGGCATGATAATGTACAGAAAAGCAGATCCAAATGGCCAAATACACATAAAAACATACTCAAATATAATATTAAGGGAGTTCAAACTAAATTAACATAGATATTTTTACCCATATAATTGGCAAAAATTAAAAAACAAATGTGGGGGAAAGTATGTTTCTATTCATTGTTGATGGAAATGTAAAGTTTATAGCTTTGGGGGAACACAATTTGACTATTAAAATATGTACATTTGGCTGCAGTTAACAGAAAATCTAACATGACAGTGGAGGAACAAAATAGAAGTTTCTGTCTCACATAAAATAAGCCTAGAAATACACAATCTGGTTAGGACACTTCATGGTCATCAGGGTCTTGTCCGAAACCACCATCCTTAGCCACAGCTTACACCTCTGGACTCTCAAAGAATATTGGAGTTCCAGCCATCACAATTGCATATCAGTTGTCAATTAGTATATGAAAGAAAGGCATTAAAGAACTCATTGCTTCCATATTAAGATGTTTTCTAGGAACTGTGCTTATATTACTTAGTCACACAACTAGTTTTAGCTACAAGAAATAAATATGCTCACTTGAAAGTTAAGGGTTATATTGCTAAGGAAGAAGGTGAAATGATACTAAGAGATGACTAGCCACGTACTCACTCTTTGATGGGGCAAAAGAAAAAAGTAATTGCATACAAGGACATGTCTTCTAGGATATTTGTTGTAGCATTGTTTATAATGGAGGAAAATAGGAAACTCAGTAACTGTCCCTTAATGGGGGACTATTAAATAACTTGGGGTACATTTACATCATGTAATACTGTGCAGTTAGTGAAATGTATGAATTAAAGGTGTACAGATGCCTTAGAAATATTTCTACACAGTATTGCTAAGTATGAGAAAAATTGAGACTCGGACACCTGACCTTAGCCATTATAATCCTGTGGTGATGATCAAATGCATTAATGACTCCAAAGGCACTTTGAAACCTGTAGAGTGCCAAGAAATTCAAGGAAACTTTGTGCAACACCCATGTTATAGAATTACAGATACTAGATTAACGCATTCAGCAGATAATCCAACTTCTTTAGTGTGTCTCTTGTACTGCCTAGACTGGCGGTCTAAGCATTGCGTTTCCCAGACTCCCTTAGATGTGCAGTTCTGAATGTGATTTAGGTTCACCAATCAGAAGCATTGCTAGAAAACTAGAGTTCAGACAGGAGCTAAGTGGGAAGAGAAGCAGAGCATCAAGTGCCCTTTTCCTGGTGAGGATCATGGCGGGGTTACCACTGCCCTGGAGCAGGCAGCTGAGCATCAGGTATCTCCTCACCAGGCAGCACCCTGGTTGTCACAGGAGCAGCAGCCGCCTTGACTGCCCAGGTCTGTGGTGTGACCTGAGAAACAGTTTCTGGGTGCTTAGCCTGAAGTCTATTTTATCAGCTCGCCTAATCATTCTTTAAGCCATTCGGTACTCTGTAATAAATCCTATTCTGGTTAATCAGCTAGAGTAGATTTTGCTCCTGTAAAGTGAACCCTATCTGATGGTGCACTTTTGCTATTTTAATCCGAGAAGATGGGAAAACATTTCTGTGCTCCTCTGATAGTCCTTAAAATATGAAATATGCCAGGGCACATACATCTTTTAAAATGTGTAATTTCGCTAAGATGACTGAATCAGATTAAGGCATGACATATCAAAAACTCTGCAACAAGAATTTAATCTCTGTAAAATCCTACGTTATCTGACTAGTCTAACTTCCTAGTCTCTCCCTCTTGTTTTCTTGCCTTTAGCAATAAAAAAAAAAAAAAGGTTATTAGAGTTTATCCCTGTTCCATACTCCTTTAGTAGTCAAGTAAATATTCATTAAAATTTCGTGGATTCTAGCACAGTCTTCTTATCCAGTGAGAAAGTACACAGATCCAAAATGCTGCCTGACTTACGTTTCATTTCTCCAGTCACACGTGTGGTCCACTGCAGCCTTGTCACAGGAATAATAAAGCAAATTTTTCACATTTTTTAGTATATGATAATGAGTTATTGAAAAAATGACTTTCCACCAAAATAGAGACATCCAACCAACTGAGAGCCAGACCTTCTGGGACCAACAGTTCAATGAAAGTTGGAAGAATGTGTTCTGACAGCAACATCCTTTCATCAACTGAAGAATTATTAATGTATAAACCCAGCAGTTTTGTAACTGACGAAGAGGATGACATTGGAAAAAATTCTGCCTTCAGCTAGATAAGCATAGCTCACAGCATCCGTGTTCTTTGAGTTTTCATATGCCTATAATTCTCTGCCATATATCTAATTATCTACACCATGAGGGAAAGGGATAAGGAAAGAAGGCAGGTCTGGGAGGACAGAAAGGAGTTAGCCTGTATGCCATCAACCACTGACAAGTCTGTTTCTCTTACAAATACTGGATTCAAAATAATTGCCAGTGAAGGTCATTCACTCACCTAGAATAAAACACAATAGCAATGTAATTTTCTTAATCTCCCATATGAATTTCCTTCCATGCGTTACATTTCCATCTTTCTTTTGTCTCATTTCATGTCTTCTATTATAGTGGCTTTAATATGCTTACTCCTCAGTCTCTTATTGGCTCTTTCTTCTTCAAATCACTTTACTGTAGGTAATTAGCTTTAGTATGTCTGAGCCTGTGTTATCTCTGCCTGTTTGGTTCACAGCAGAGTCTTTTATGAGTTCTCTTCTTCACTTAGAATGTAAAAGAGTCAGGACAGAATCAGTGTCTGCTGAGAACTGTGTGGTTTAGTTTGTTCGTAATTTCAAGCAACTAATTGCTCTGCTTTTTCTTGATTAGAAACACAAATCCAGTGGCAGAAACATTGTTTAATTAAAAAATAATGAGTGAAGTCAATCTAAAATTAAAGAGAGGAAGGGGCTGCCCATGTAACTGAATCACTAAATATAAAACCAAATGTGAAGCAACCACAAGAATACGCAGAATATAAGAATAAAATATCCTTAGAGAAACTGTAGGGCAGATTTCACCCAGATCACTGACTTTGCCTCCAACCAAAATTAATAATAATAAAATACATGCATGAGCAATTTTTTTCACCAGAAGCAATCGACCAAGAAGAGATGAATTTACAGCATTTTGTCATAAAATTTGAAAAGTGGTGGTCCAAAAGAAATCAGGTGAAAATTCTTAGCATGTTGTACACTGATTCAGTCTGCCCCCAGGAAATATACAGGGGACAGAAAATGTGGGTAGAAGATCATGAGACTGCTCACTAGCATGCACAGATGTAGAGAGGGATGGAGACTGTATCCAGGGAAAGTCATGAAGGAAGCCATCACAGTGAGATTTCAGTTGCAGCAGGAAAGTTCCAGGAGACAGCCCCCATCCACATTGTCTCTTCAGACTGAAAGAAAAGTGGAAATCATCACAACTCTGTCTAGATAATTATTCTAAGCAATAAATAGGGAGCACAGAAGCTACAACAGTCTCTAAGGGAGCAGAGTGCTGGGGGTGGAGGTGAAGAAGTACACTGAGTACTTGAGTACCAAGGTCACTTGTCCTTCACCCTCCACTCCACACAAATCCTCCTTACTTTTCCCTCTGCTGGATAGAGAAGTAGCCTTAGCTTCTAAGGAAGAGACCATCTGATAAGGTAGACTGAGCAATTAGAGCTTCAGGCTTCTCAGCTGAATTGCAGAATTCCCACACCATCGGACTAAATATATATTTCAGGCTTGCTGGAGAGCACTCTGGTAGATTCTTTTTAATACAAGCTCAAAAGAGAGGCTAGATAATGGATGGTAATGTTGAGCATCTTTTCATGTATTTATTTAACATCTGTATATGCTCCTCTGTGAAGTGTATCTTCATATCTTTTGCCCATTTTCTAATTGGATTGTTTATTTATTGTTTTAAGAGTTCTTTGTGTATTATCAATATTAGTCTCTGTGGTTCGCAAAAATGTTCTCTCATTCTGTTGTTTGTTTTTTCATTCACTTAATGGGGTCTTTTGCTGAGAAAAAGTTTAAAATTTTGATGTCCAATTTATTCGTTTTTGCTTTTGTGGACTATGCTTTTCATGTCAAGTCTATTAACTCTTTGCCAAGGCTTAGATACTGAAGATTTTCTTCTATATTTTTTTCTAAAAGTTTTATAATATTATGTTTTACATTAAAGTATTTAAGTCCATGATCTATATTGAGTTAATTTTTGTATAAGGTATGAAACTTAAAGGTCAAAGTTTTGTTTTGTTTTGTTTTCTTGTTTTTATCTGTGGATGTCCACCTCTCTTGCATCATTCATTAAAAATCCAACTTTCCTCCATGAAAAAAAAAAAAAAAGAGAGGCTAGAACTTTGGTTCCTCCAACAAAGGTTTGCACATTCCCTGTCCTATGCCCAGACCTCACATATCAGAAAAATGGACATAAAGTAATACTCACCCACAAACTCCAACTCAGAATGGAGGATGAACAAATCACATATAAGTCATTCACCCTATCCACTCCATATGAAATCCTACCATGGCCTCCCATGACATTTAGAATTAAATCCAACTCTTTAATCACAGTTATTATGAACTCAATCGTGTTTTCCCAAAATTCATGTGTTAAAGCTCTAACCCCCAGTATCTTGGAATGTGACTGTGCTTTAGAATGGAGATAGGGCCTTTAAAGAAATAATTAAGGTTAAATGAGGTCAGAAGGGTGGGGCCCTAGTACAATATGACTGGTACCCTTATTATATAATGTAAGAGGTGCTGTTTTTGTGATGTTCTCTGCATTCTTCATTATATAAAGGATAATTTATATAGAAACCTTCTGCCCTTATCAGTACCTTTCCTGGCTTCCCAGTGGAAGACAGCATGATCTATCTGCTGGGTGAGAGTGTAGCATCCTTGCCTGCACTTGCTGTGTAGAGATGATGTGTTCAATCTTGCTGCTCTCAGGTGCTCTTTCTCGGCTTCAGTGGGTTCATAGCAGACACAGGTCTACGTGTGGCCACCTGGGTAACTGCTCAGCAGACCCTTAATGATAACCAGTTTGGGCACTGGTCTAAGTCTTATCTACTTGTCTAGTTACACAGAAAGGAAAAGAAAAGCTGGAAGTTTTATAGTCCTTGTCCATTTCTCAATTCTGAGGGCAGGGGCATACTTAATAACAGTGCTTTCCAATCAGTACATGGAATCCAAAACAAAACCTGTTTTTAATATTCATCTGTATTAATTTTATCCTGAATGCACACATGAGGTGTTTTGGATCAGAAATAGATTTCTTATCAATGACTTTACAATAAATAATAAGTATATTGGCCTTTTGTCCCCAGGCCTTATCCATGGGGTGATGTGATCAAAAGAAGGTCAAATGTTTCATGGAAGTAACAGGACACTCTAAAGTTGAGGGATAAGGAAAAATGATTTTGCTCTGATTATAAGGGGGGAAGGAGGAAGCTGACTCCTCCCCTCCTGAAGGGGTCTTCTTCTTACTCCAATCATTTGATATGTAAATAAAATCTCTTCAAGAGCCAGATGGTGCCTCTTAAGCTTTAATGACCTGAAGTATCTTCAGTTCCTGGGGCTTCATTCCTTGTTCATTCTAGAGAGATGATGCTCTAGTCTCTCCCTCAGCTTGGGGCTTAGCCTAGGGATCTAATCAGGGCTGTAACCACTTGGCCTTCAGGGATCAGAAAAATTAACCAGAGGAAAGGCTACAGATTTAATTCTCATAGTATGTGAGAAGTATTAAGAGACTAGAGCTTTTATAGGAGCACCGAGGAATCCAGGAAAGTTTTATTTTCCCACAAAAGATAAATATGATTTTACACAGGAATCAAATGGACCCAAAAATGTATTAACAGATATAATCAAAGAAAAAATTCTCAAAATGAAGACTTGAATCTACACATTCAAATCTAAAGTACACATTCTATTTAAAGAAAATTAATGTCAATATGTTTAAGTAATTGGACTTTAAAGATAAAATTCTTTAAGCATCCAGGCAGGAAAAAGAAAAAGTTACCTACAAAAGGAGAAAGTTGAACTGCCCTCACACTTCTCTACAGCATTATTAACTGTCCAGACATAGTAGAAGAGTCTCCAAAACTTGGAAATAAAATATGACTCAAGGATGTTAAACCTAGGTAATCTGTTTTTTGAATTCAAAGTGTAACAGACACATCTTTACACATGAAGGAACTCAGTGTATATGACATGCACAGCTCCTTCTTGAGAAACGAAAAAATGAATCAAAAACAAAAATTACTCAGTAATGAAATTCAGCCAAGATGATGCAAATAGTAAAAATATGGTAAAAGGATTAATGTAATGTTCAGTTACAAACAATAAAGCGATGTCTCTGGGTCCTGAACAAAACTAAATATGATATCACTCAAGAATTTTTTATACAGTCAGACCTTTCTTGAGTATAAAGAGAACAAATATTATCCAATATGGAAGAAGTCAAGGAATAGATCATCCATGAGACTTCTCTGGAAAATACAACTTACCATTGGAATTCATTCATTTAAGAGACATATAATATGTAGACATCAAGAGTTAGATTTTTGAATATTGGAAATACTATAGAATGATGGGGAGTTTTACACTCCTTTAGTTGAATTTTAAATTGTAATAATTTCTAAAAAAAATACATCTGAATGTTTATACCCTCTCTTCCAGTAATTCACTTCTAGTCATTTATTCTAATGAAATTATTAAGGATTTTTAAAAGATATCTGATGAAAGACAATTATGCCAGAACCCCTTGTAAAAGAGTAAAATTCTCTTTTGATCTTCGAAGACAAGAACAATTATGGAACGCCTACAGTATTATGCATAAATTTTCTGCAGACATATATCTTACAGTTTTTATTAGGGTAAATTGTGTTCTTTCTGGATATAAAAATATTCTGATAGATAGATAGATAGATAGAGGAAGCCCAGACATGTCAATGGGAACCCCCAAACTACTAAACACTCAACAATTAGATATATAAAGTAATAAAGTAGTAGCCTTTAAAATTTGAAGTAGGGAAATTAAAAAATAAAATTTCTATCCTGATAAATCTTTACAGATATTTGATACAAGTAATATACATCTGCCTGTGGTGTAGTTGTTAGCCCAATTCTGTTTGCAGTTTGGGTTTCTGGAGTGAAATATAAGGCTAAGAAAGTTTATGAGTAAATTTATTTTTAGGGTTTTATTTCTTAAAATATAGTTGCAATGTATTTTGTATTTATAAAATATTTCACAGGCAGAAAAGGAACTTGTGAGTAAATTTAGTTATATGAATTTGTTGACTTTAAAAAAAAAAGGCTGACAAATAAAAAACTTGGAAATCAAATTAAACTCTTCTTGAGCAAACTTTAAAGCTTCCTAAGCAACCCTTAAAATAAAATTTTGCTAATTATAGTGACAATTAGCATAGTGTTTGACAAAAATTATAAATATTAACTGTAAAATCATCAATACATTCCATTCAAATGTGCTTTACGTTCTAGATTCTTTTGTTTTTTTAGTTCTACAGCATGGTATACTTGTCTATTCATTTGTAGTTATGTGAATAAAACTTCCCCTTAAAGACTCATGTCCTTGTCATCCTCCTCTTATAATCAGAGTTAGTCAACAATATTTGTTTTTTGTTGTTGTTGTTTTTATTTTTATTTATTTATTTTTGGCTGCACTGGGTCTTCGTTGCTGCGCATGGGCTTTCTCTAGTTGCAGCGAGTGGGGGCTACTCTTTGTTGCAGTGTGCGGGCTTCTCATTGTGGTGGCTTCTCTTGTTGCAGAGCGCAGGCTCTAGGCGCACGGGCTTCAGTAGTTGTGACACGCAGGCTCAGCAGTTGTGGCTCATGGGCTTAGTTGCTCCACGGCATGTGGGTTCTTCCCGGACCAGGGCTCGAACCCGTGTCCCTTGCACTGGCAGGCAGATTCTTAACCACTGCACCACCAGGGAAGTCCCAACAATATTTGTTGATCATAGTTTCATGAGGCAGAGGCAGAGTACCCAGGAGGGTAATTCTTATTCTGTGGGATGCATTAAGATTGGTTATGGAATTTGTTTCCCTTTAACTGACACAAAACTTTAACTTCCTAAAGTCATTTTGAAACCAAGACATTGACAGAAACCTGTATGATAAGTCTTGGTTTCTAAGATATTAAAATCTTCCTTCTGTCTTTTTTTTTATACTTAAGTTTGTTATAGTGTTGAACTAATTAGTTTTATTCCCAAGATCAAAACTACATATAGATGATGTAAGTCTGAAGGTTTACTATGACTTATCACTACCATTACTATGATTTTTTTCTGAGAAATGTTTTAATATTCTGAGGAAATCACTCCAATTCCTGAATTTCTTTAAGCTAGGAAATATAAAAAAATGAATTCCTTCTCAGATTCTGGTTTATTCCAATAGGCAGATCAACACCTAGGCTACTGAAAATTATAGTGTATATACTGCGAATGTATATGTATATATATGTAAATGCATATGTAAATATTCTACTTATGTGTATATATATATGCATTTAGTGTATATACACACATGTATTTCTATATTTACACACATGTCTATGTTGGTTGATGAAAAATTTTGAGGTAATTAAATAGGAGATTTCATTTAATACGTACTTACTAATGTAGAAATATTTGTTACCTTTATATAGGAAAAGAAATGGTGTTCTATCATACAACCTTTGTATATTGTACTTATTATGTTCTCTTACATTTGTTTATATTTCTCTGGTTCTCTTAATGGTAATGGTAACACATTATGTACCAAGAAGATTTGGTTATTTGAAAATCATTTGTTACAGAGCTCTTAAATTAAGAAAAAAGTCCTTCAGTTGTAATGAAGGTATTATAAAATCCTAATGAGTTCTCTTACTGCTTAAATGTATGGAAAGAAATAGCATCTGAGTAACACTGATATGTGCTTTAATCTACATTTCAAGGCAAAGTCATAATTGAGATTGAATCCATGATTTGGATAATAGATGTTGTACATCTTGGTGTATCAGATAAGATAAACATTCATTAAGTGCCTATTATATGGACTGTGCTAAGAAAGAATAAGAAATAGCCACTGCCCCCAAGGAGGTTAAAATGTGATTGAGGAAAACAACAACATAAAATGTTAAATAAGAATGTTAAATAACAGTCTATAACTGTAATGAAAGTGATATCCCAAAGATGTGCATGAGTAAGTGCCAAATAAGTTATTCAACAATAACTGCATCTAGAGTGTGACGGCCAGAGAGTCCCACGCTGATGGGTGTGCTTTAAGGGCAGGTAGAGCATGGAGGAAAAGCACCACATAACTCCACTAGAGTTCAAGAAGATCTTCCATAAACTCATGAATTCTGTTCTTGCCTAGAGTTAACATCAGAAAGGCAAGCTACTCATGTTTTTCTTTTTTGGAACTGAAACCCGCAAAGCAGGTAAAGAAATAATTGAATTCCATCTCAACCAAAAAAGGATAATATGTTCTCAAGTAGTGGCAATTAGCATTACAAGATATCTCCAAGTTTCCCAGTTCTCCTGTAAAGGGGACAAATGAAATAGGAACAAACTATCTATGATTTCTAATGAACAGTTCAGAAGCATCATTATACTTTAGCATTCCTTCTTTTATTTACTCAATGAATATTTATTGAAGGAATAAACAAAACAAACTAAAATACTTCCCTTGTAGACTTGTCCTCTAAGGAGGGGTAAATGCATTGAAAAAGAAGTAACGTCTGAAAAAATATGTAACATCCATCAGTGATTAGAAAAATAAGACAGAGAGAGCAACAGAGGGTGAAGGAGAGGGAGGCTGTTGTAGACGCTGTACACAGGGTCTCTGTGAGGATGTAGCACTTCGGCAACACCCTGATCTCAGCTCTCAGTAAGTTTAGATAATAAAATTCTAGCTTAAAGTTCTCTTTAGACCATATAATTTGCACAAAGGAGCTCATGATTAAACTTGTAATAATCTGGTCAAGGGGTGCATGTGAATGTGCTTAGTAGAGCTCTGTTCCATCATGTTTAAATGTTACAGAGATTTATGGTCCCCAACATAACAACAAACAATGTATATGTTACAACAATATGTCAAATTCCCTGACACCAGTGTTAAAAAGGACATTCCCTGTATAAATATATCAGAAAAGATAAAGTTAGAATAAAAGGGGGAAAAAAAGTAGATATGATTGATAAGATGACATTAAAGACAAAGAAAAATAGAGCAAAAGAGAAAAGGATGGAAAAAAGAGAAATTAGAAGAGAAGAGAGAGGTGATATTCCCACTGATGAACTCCAACTTTGTACAAGTTACTCTTCCGTAAGATAAGAACTGACACCACAGAATTATCAGCCTAATGCTGGGAGCAGAGCTAGTGAATTTAAGAATGAAAACAAAACCAAAAGAAATGGCAGTGCATGCACACTAGTAGTTTAATGAGAAGAGAGGTGTGGGATCAAGGAAGGAATATGCATGTTTGTTTGAGGTGGGAGGAAACTTTTCTAGTTCCTGAATGACAATGAATTTTCCAACTTACTTCCATTCCAATTCTATAAATTTAGTGGCAGGTTTGAAAACAAATAGTCTCTGCCCTCAAACAACTTTTTTTCCCCAAGAAATCTATAGGTATTCTTTATCCAGTAATTTTTTAATTAAAATGTTTCCATTTATAATCATAGTATTAATTAATAAGTGATCATTGAGTGTATGCTAAGTGCATGACAGGATGCTAGGCCCAGGGAGAAGTAAAGGCATCCAACGCATATTTCCTATTATTAAGGTGTTGTCACTTTAGCTTGTATCTTTTATGAAGATTTATTTTGGGAGAACCTACATTATTAGAAAAATAATAAATGTATATATGGCTTTTTAAGTTTAAATTGTTTCCCATTGATAGCAGAAATAATAGAACATTAATTGATCTTTTCTAAACTATTATTCTACAATTATGTCTAGATTATAATTTAAGATTTCCCTAAACTTGTGCAGCATTTTAATAGATATGGCAATAAAACTTTAGGTGTATGTCAGCAACAGAAAAAAACATTATGCAGAGTTATTACGGTAGTTCATATTGATTATGAGGTTCTAACTATAAAGAAAAGAGTCACCGTTACTATTGCCACTATGAAAATAATACCCAAAGAAAAATTAATAATCAATGGGTTTCTAAAAATATACTTTTAAAATGCACTGTAATTTAAAACAGTGCCATGCCTATAGTAAGCACTTAATAAAATCTATATTAATGTAGATATCAATATACACTATTTCCTAATGCGACCTGTGTGTGAATGCATTAATCTTAAGGTTTTAGACTATATTGATAAACAGGTCATTGAAATGAAATTATCATTAAACCCACTTTATTAATTCATAGGTGCAAAAACTCTTTTTAACCTACTTGTGTTTAAATGGCTTTGCACTGAGGACTGCAGAATTCTCAGCACATAGTGACTCCTGGAGAACCCCTGCAGACTCTAGCACTTTCCTATCAGCTCAGGGTCATGGCCTAGTGTGACCCCAGCCCCCTTTAAGGTGCCTTCCTGAGAAATCTCAATGCTGCCAGAATTTATTGTTTGTTTCCGCCAGAATCTGGTGATAAGTGACTAGGCCCAGAAGCCTCTGTTAGAGGAGTTACTTTAGAAAGCTGGCAATTATAAATCTTTTCTCTGCCCTTTGAGATGTAAAACTACCACCCAAACCCTTGTCTTCAGGACCAGAGCAGTCTCTTTGAAATGCACTCAGGGAGCTACCTCTCACTCTAGTCCCTGAGGGAGGATAAGGGCGTCACTTCAGTGAGTGCCTTGCATGACTGCCTCCTGTCATAAAGATAGAAGCATGTTTCTCCTCCCCGTAAGCACCACTTAAATCCAGGTGGCCTGCTCACGTGGACCGCCCCTCCACGCCTTTCTCCTAGCACCCTCAGCCTTTAAAAGGTCTCTCGCTTTTGTTTTGAGGATCTGAGTTCAGTTCATGCTGGGTTCCTTTCCCTGTTGCAGTAGTTACTGAATGAAACCTGTCCTTAGCACTTGGCTAGCGTCTGACTCTGTTTCTCTTTGACAGTACCCTTCTAGAAATCTCACATCTTCACAACCTTCTCTTCTTTCACCCACTCCCCAGAGAGGTACGGTCCATGATCCTCAGTCTCTTCCTCTTTCTACATAGCATTTCCTACATGTAGGTCATTTTAACTATGCTGTCCATGCTGTGGGCATTTTAATGGCCAGAGCAAGGAAGCTAAAATTAAGACTTTTTAACAATAAGGTAGGGAGTGTGAGTAAATGCAACAGTTTAATTCTTTCTTCTTGACATTTTTTTTAAAAAGGGGAGGGGTTATGGACTTTTAGCTTTATTTTTATTACCAAGTAACGTTAAGGAAGCCACTAGACTTTTTCTCCCTTTCCTCAATCCCCACACCTCTTAGTGATTAGTATGTCCTTCGCCACAGGTGAGCTGCAAAATGGCCCGACACACTTTTCTCTTTCCTTACTTAAAGGGCAGCTTAGTACCTAGTGGTTGTCCACCCATGTCTTTGTTTCTCAGGGCCATGTACCATTTGATAGTTTGGTACCATCTGATACTTTCTGCTCTTCCATAAAGAACATACAGAGAAAGTGCTTTGGGAAGGGAAAGGGTCTGGGTAAAATTATGGGGGTGAAGCCAGGTCTGCCCAACTTATCCCTACCTATTTTTAATACTTCTAGACATTTTTCTTCTAGGTCTTGACACATAAACAAAGTTGTATCCAAACTGGTTCCTGAACAAAGCCTTCACTTTCTTCACATATCTCCTCTGCCTTTTTCCTTTTCCCCAATTTTTATATCAAAAATTTATCTATTCAAAGAGAGTCATTTAAATTTCATTTTCTTTATTAGACCCAGAAGACTTTCCAGCAGAATGAAATAGGTAGACTCTCCTTCTTTTTAATAGGTAGACTCTCCTTCTCCATCACATTTTTATTTTTCCTAGTACCGAGTTTCATTCACATTTATTTTCCAATCTCTCCCTTTAAGAGTAAGGATTTTGTCAGACATCTATACATAAGCAGTACTCAGTAAATGTTTCATCAATGTAAAAGAATGTAGAAATATGAGTAGCAATTCATCTATAAGGTAAGTTAATAAAAGATTTTCAAGTACATCCTAAGGTTAGCTTACTTTAATTTCAATTGAGTCTTCCATGCAGCTAAGACGGGGAAAAAATTCCCATCAGAAGACATATCTATCTTTTAGTTTTAAAACCATAGGGATACATAATTTTACATTCTCTCTGGGGGACCATTATGTACAGAACAGAATAAGATGCTAAATATAAGTATTTTGCTGAATATCTTAACAGCACAGTGTGAAGACAGTGATTCAAAAATCATAGGTTGATCCCTGAACATGTCAATTGTGTAATGGTTTTACTTTTATGATACACATCATTCCCTAAGCATCATTAAATTGAGCTGACACTCTCTTATTAAAATATTTATATTTAAAGTATAAATCAGTGTTTAATATGTTGGTCAAGCACAAGGCATCTATGACATGATGTTAAATTCATTATGCATTACTAAAGAAACTCACTTTATGTCCAGCACTAAACAGGACTTGATTTTGTAACATTCTAGAGAGTGCTAAAGAGTGAAAAACTCTTTTTGTGTGTGAATCCTACAAACATTCATTTTCTGAAAGAAGTTAGAGCAATGTCTCATAAACAGATCACATGATTTTTTATGAAATATAGTTGATTTACAATGTTGTGTTAGTTTCTGGTGTACAGCAAAGTGATTCAGTTATATATAGATATATTTTTTCCAGATTCTTTTCCATTATGGGATATTACAAGATATTGAATATAATTCCCTGTGCTATATAGTAGGACCTCGTTTATCTGTTTTATATATGGTAGTATGTATCTGTTAATCACAAACTCCTAATTTATCCCTCCCCCACTTTCCCCTTTGGTAACCATAAGTTTGTTATCTATGTCTGTGAGTCTGTTTCTGTTTTGTAAATAAGCTCATTTGTATCGTTTCTTAGATTCCACATATAAATGATTATCATATGATATTTGTCTTTCTCTGACTTACTTCACTTAGTATGATGATCTCTAGTTGCATCCATGTTGCTGCAAATGGCATCGTTTCATTCTTTTTTATGGCTGAGTAATATTCCATTGTATATATGTACCACATCTTCTTTATCTAGTCATCTATGGATGGACATTTAGGTTGCTTCCATGTCTTGGCTATTGTAAATAGTGCTGAAATAAACATTGGGGTGCATGTATCTTTTTGAATTATGGTTTTCTGCAGATATATGCCCAGGAGTGGGATTGCAGGATCATACGGTAGTTTTGTTTTTAGTTTTTTAAGGAACCTCCATACTGTTCTCCATAGTGGCTGCACCAATTTACATTCCCACCAACAGTGCAGGAGAGTTCCTTTTTCTCCACAACCTCTCTAGCATTTATTATTTGTAGATAAAGAGTAAAGAACTCTTAATGAGAGATCAATTAAAACAGAGTTCATCATCCCTGAAATTGAAAACAAAAAATGCCAGCTCTGTGAAAGTAAGAAGAATTTTAAGTAGCATAATACATAGTTTACTTTGATTAATGGTTAAGGTAAGTTATAAATGCTATTTATTCTACATCTTTTAAGGATAGCAGATGAGTAGTATAAAGAAAGTCTGAAGGATAAAGGGTATATACTTACATTAGAACAAATACCTACACCTATACTTTTAGGAATGTAAACTTTCTCATATGAAGAGATGTAGGATTTCCAGAAATGGACTATTGAATGAGTTTACAACCAGGTTCACGTCCTGCAAGCTGTGTCATTAACACAAAATTATAGCCGCCTTCTGCGTAAACTTCAGAATCACAGAGGTTGTACTTGTTAAACTAAAGACCTCATCTGGACGAACACAGGAGAGAGGTTATTAAATCATGTGTGCAATACCCGGTTTCTACAATTATACCCAAGCTTATAAAAAACTCCTCCAAGGAAGGGCAAATAATGTGGTGTCCTTGATAGCCCTGTAGTTTCCAATTCAATACATAAATTGGCTGTAGGAGGGAAGAGGTGAGAAACAGAGGAGGCAGGCATTCCCTGCTTTCTGGGCTTTAACTTCAGCCTTTCAGGAAACCCGTTTGTAACTCACCAGAGTGATAGGGCAGAGAGAGAAGGAAGGGCAACAGAATGGTGAATACAGGTACCTCCTTTGAGTTCTGCTCAAGATTAGAGGACAGAGCACATGTATTTGTTGACAGGTCTTCAGTGACTTCTCCAACACAACTGCCACTACTGCTGTTCTGGGGAAGGTGAACTCACACTGGGAAAAGCACAGAGAGGCACACACATCTCAACAACAGCCTTTGTCTTTAATTCATGATACTAAACACACTCATAGGAACACACACATTGTCTTCAGCCCTCATTCTACCATTTATATTCACATTTCATTTATAGCTTCACTTTTTGTTATATCCTGAATTACCACGTGAGTTGTATTTCCCCCGTCCCTCAGTTCTTGCCATTTCTTTTCTCTTACGAACGATCAGGAGCAGACTTATTGTGCAGATCGTTCACCTCTTCCTGTAGGAGCTCATCTTGGATGCCCGGGAAAGCCCTGGAGGCACCAGCTCCCTCACTTCTCTTGATAGGAAGGTTCTGTTTGGGGGAGATAATAGCCGAGGTGAGGGGAATCCATAAAATATGAGGCGATCAGGCAGCCCAGATGGCCCTCCTGGAGCAGCAGGATCTCTGCAGTGAAGCGGAGGATCCACGGAGGCTGAGCTCCTGCTGTGTCCCAGGCGATCGGTGCCCTGTGTGGTCCTGCGAGGTTCACGCGAGCGCCCAGGGCACGCCACCCCTCCTCCCTGGCACTAAGCTGTCTTTTTAGATCAGCCTTCTAAGGCATGGGAGGTGGCGGCTGCTACTTGCACTCGAGCTCAACGATGTCACTGGTCCTTTCCTCTTCCTAGCAGGGAAATGAGAAGAAACAGCCACTCGCCTAGCTGCTGCTGTCTTGTTTTGTAGCAGCGCCGCCTGCGCAGTGCGGGAGGCAAGGGCAGTCCCCACTCCTCACCCCGACACAGACACTCCCTGCTGGGGAACCAGTGTTGGCACCGTCTGGGGAGAGAGCAGCACAGTAGGAAGAAGTCAGGTAGCCCTCCTGGGACCCCAAACCGTTAGTTCTCTGGACGTGGGTGCTCTGAGAGAGTCTGTCCACTTCAGCATGAAGAGGACGCCTCAGCTGGGGACAGATGAGAGACACTTCTTGAGGGAGAAATGCTTCAGATAGAACTGGGGGTGCATTGCGAGAGGGTTAGCTTCTGCCAAGCACCTGTGTTCAATACACACGTGGGCGCACATGCCAACTCACGCTCTCCCCAAGCAGAGTAAGTGGGGGAGGGAGGGGGAAAGGAGTTACAGGACGTTTTATATTCCCTGCATGGCTCAATCCGGAAAGTACAAATACATGCACGATCAGCCGATCGCCTACTCGGGGTGGGTGCTGTATGACGACCCCGACTCAGGATTCTGCCGGAAACAAGTGATGACAGAGGTGTCATAAGGAACTCTGTGAATGTGTATGTGAATCTCTCATTCCCTTTGTGGATACTACTCCTCTGGCAGAAGTCTAGAAAACTCCAGTAAGTCTAGAAAACTCCAATCCCACTTAAACTTCATAGAGAAGAAACAGGATTCAGAGATAAAACAGCCACCAAGGGCCTTCCTTTAAACGCAAGGCAACACCCGCCCCCCTGCCCCACATTCTCCACTCAAAGAAGGGAGAAGGACAGAGAAACAGACAGAAAGAAACTAGAAAATTCTCTAAAGGTCTCAGCAGTCAGTTTAGACCATTCTTTTTTTTTTTTAATTAATTAATTTATTTATTTTAAATCTGATACTAGAAGCTGTAATGGGCCTTCACCTCACTATTTCTCCCAGAGCCTGGTCCCATCTTTTACCTGCGTGCTGGGCGGGAGGGGGGCCGAGGGGGGGTGCTGTTGGGGGAAAGGAGAGGGGGAGGGGCTTGGGGGAATGGAGGGAGGCCTGTAAGGGCGTCGAGATGAGCTTCTGGAGGTTCGACCACCTCCACCCCAACACCCATCTGGACTCTCGGGTCTTCTCAAGCTGGGCAGTGGCTGCGGTTGTCAGCCAGCCTGAACTTTGGGGGTTTACAAGTCCTCTTGCTCAAAAAGAGGGGTGGTGTAACCCCTGTTTCTCCACCCAGGGGAAAGGGATACCACCCCTCTCAAGATTTAGGAAGTTAACCCTGAATCTAGAGCCCATCCTCGCTGAAGAGTGAGCTAAGGAATCGAATCAAAAACTGTCTTAGGATCAAATAATTAAAAACCTTTGACACTTCTAGTGGATTGCTGGGACATTCCGTGATTATTGATACTTCTGAAAATCCTCTTCTACTAATGCATTTCTGTCACTGTGACTGTTTCTCAGTGAACAAAACAGCAAAAATTAAATGGGTGGAGGTGGTCATTTGTTGTGGTGATGTTGGTTAGGATTTTGAATCCTCTACGTTAGTTTTTGATTTTTAAAATAGTAAATGAATGTATTTTGGATTTAAAAGAAATTCCAATAACAGGCATCTCTGAAGAAATATTTGGCACTTAATTAAATTCATCCAGCTTTAAATGACCAGCTATGAATGGAGCAGGCTGGATGTGATGTGTGGGAACATAGACAGCATTAAAATACAGCCCCGAAGCAGCCAAGGAGCTCATTATCTCAGGGAGATCAGACATTAAAATTAAGTAAATCACAGTGTTGTACAGCTCACTAACAGTACCATTTGGAAGTATGCCTCTAGAGCTTGGATATGCTCTTGGAGTTACAATTTTGGATGCAAGGGAATTGGAAGAAAGAAAAAACAGCTTCTTGGAAGAGCAAAGTTCTAGGCTTTGTTTTCAAGGATGACTAGGGAGTTAGGCAAACAGACAAAAGACAGAACATCTTGGGCAGAACATGTAGAAAGTCAGGGGCTTTTAGAATGGTGTTTCAGGAAATGTCAGGCTATTCAGTACAGTTTGAGCACTAAGTGGGAGGGGAGACTCTCAAGAGATAAGGTTCAGCATTTAAGTGGAAATATTTCATTGTAAATGGAACTGTAGTGGGAACTCATTCAATACAGCTGTTGGTTGGATAATAAACTTGCGATAAAAATCAAAAAACAAAACACAAACTCATCACCAGGATAAACAAATGCACCAAGCAAGAACTTGTTATGGGAAACACTTAGGCAAATTAAAGTCATGTAGAGAAAAAGTGAGACTTTCCAATTTTATTATGCTGTTCGTTCTGAAAATTTTATAAGATATCATGTTTTTTATTTTTTTTTAACATTTTTATTGGAGTATAATTGCTTTACAATGGTGTGTTAGTTTCTGCTTTATAACAAAGTGAATCAGCTATACATATACATATATCCCCATATCTCTTCCCTCTTGCGTCTCCCTCCCACCCTCCCTATCCGACCCCTCTAGGTGGTCACAAGGCACCGAGCTGATCTCCCTGTGCTATGCGGCTGCTTCCCACTAGCTATCTATTTACGTTTGGTAGTGTATATATGTCCATGCCACTCTCTCACTTTGTCCCAGCTTACCCTTCCCCCTCCCCGTATCCTCAAGTCCATTCTCTAGTAGATCTGTGTCTTTATTCCCGTCTCGCCCCTAGGTTCTTCAGAACTTTTTTTTTTTTTATTCCATGTATGTGTGTTAGCATACAGTATTTGTTTTTCTCTTTCTGACTTACTTCACTCTGTATGAGAAACTCTAGGTCCATCCAGCTCACTACAAATAACTCAATTTCGTTTCTTTTTATGGTGGAGTAATATTCCATTGTATATATGTGCCACATCTTCTTTATTCATTCATCTGTTGATGGACACTTAGGTTGCTTCCATGTCCTGGCTATTGTAAATAGAGCTTCAATGAACATTTTGGTACATGACTCTTTTTGAATTATGGTTTTCTCAGGGTATATGCCCCGTAGTGGGATTGCTGGTTCGTATGGTAGTTCTATTTTTAGTTTTTTAAGGAACCTCCATACTGTTCTCCATAGTGGCTGTATCAATATACATTCCCATTAACAGTGCAAGAGGGTTCCCTTTTCTCCACACCCTCTCCAGCATTTATTGTTTTTAGATTTTTTGATGATGGCCATTCTGACCAGTGTGAGATGATATCTCATTGTAGTTTTGATTTGCATTTCTCTAATGATTAATGATGTTGAGCATTCTTTCATGTGTTTGTTCGCAATCTGTATATCTTCTTTGGAGAAATGTCTATTTATGTCTTCTGCCCATTTTTGGATTGGGTTGTTTGTTTTTTTGATATTGAGCTGCATGAGCTGCTTGTAAATCTTGTAGATTAATCCTTTGTCAGTTGCTTCATTTGCAAATATTTTCTCCCATTCTGAGGGTTGTCTTTTGGTCTTGTTTATGGTTTCCTTTGCTGTGCAAAAGCTTTTAAGTTTCATTAGGTCCCATTTGTTTATTTTTGTTTTTATTTCCATTTCTCTAGGAGGTGGGTCAAAAAGGATCTTGCTGTGATTTATGTCATAGAGTGTTCTGCCTATGTTTTCCTCTAAGAGTTTGATGGTGTCTGGCCTTACATTTAGGTCTTTAATCCATTTTGAGTTTATTTTTGTGTATGGTGTTAGGCAGTGTTCTAATTTCATTCTTTTCCATGTAGCTGTCCAGTTTTCCCAGCACCACTTATTGAAGAGGCTGTCTTTTCTCCACTGTATATGCTTGCCTCCTTCATCAAAGATAAGGTGACCATATGTGAGTGAGTTTATCTCTGGGCTTTCTGTCCTGTTCCATTGATCTATATTTCTGTTTTTGTGCCAGTACCATACTGTCTTCATTACTGTAGCCTTGTAGTATAGTCTGAAGTCTGGGAGCCTGATTCCTCCAGCTCTGTTTTTCTTTCTCAATATTGCTTTGGCTATTTGGGGTCTTTTGTGTTTCCATACAAATTGTGAAATTTTTTGTTCAAGTTCTGTGAAAAGTGCCAGTGGTAGTTTGATAGGAATTGCATTGAATCTGTAGATTGCTTTGGATAGTATAGTCATTTTCACAATGTGGTTTCTTCCAATCCAACAACATGGTATATCTCTCCATTTATTTGTTTCATCTTTAATTTCTTTCATCAGTGTCTTATAATTTTCTGCATACAGCTCTTTTGTCTCCTTAGGTAGGTTTATTCCTAGATATTTTATTCTTTTAGTTGCAATGGTAAATGGGAGTGTTTTCTTAATTTCACTTTCAGATTTTTCATCATTAGTGTATAGGAATACAAGAGATTTCTATGCCTTAGTTTTGTATCCTGCTACATTACCAAATTCATTGATGAGCTCTAGTAGTTTTCTGGTAGCATCTTTAGGATTCTCTATGTATAGTATCAGGCCATCTGCAAACAGTGACAGCTTTACTTCTTCTTTTCCGATTTGGATTCCTTTTATTTCTTTTTCCTCTCTGATTGCTGTGGCTAAAACTTCCAAAACTACGTTGAATAATAGTGGTGAGAGTGGGCAACCTTGTATTGTTCCTGATCTTAGTGGAAATGGTTTCAGTTTTTCACCATTGAGGACAATGTTGGCTGTGGGTTTGTCATATATGGCCTTTATTATGTTGAGGAAAGTTCCCTCTATGCCTACTTTCTGGAGGGTTTTTACCATAAATGGGTGTTGAATTTTGTCAAAAGCTTTCTCTGCATCTATTCAGATGATCATATGGTTTTCCTCCTTCAATTTGTTAATATGGTGTGTCACATTGATTGATTTGGGTATATTGAAGAATCCTTGCATTCCTGGGATAAACCCCACTTGATCATGGTGTATGATCCTTTTAATGTGCTGTTGGATTCTGTTTGCTAGTATTTTGTTCAGGGTTTTTGCATCCATGTTCATCAGAGATATTGGCCTGTAGTTTTCTTTCTTTGTGACATCTTTGTCTGGTTTTGGTATCAGGGTGATGGTGGCCTCATAGAATGAGTTTGAGAGTGTTCCTCCCTCTGCTATATTTTGGAAGAGTTTGAGAAGGATAGGTGTTATCTCTTCTCTAAATGTTTGATAGAATTCGCCTGGGAAGCCATCTGGTCCTGGGCTTTTGTTTGTTGGAAGGTTTTTAATCACACTTTCAATTTCAGTGCTTGTGATTGGTCTGTTCATATTTTCTATTTCGTCCTGGTTCAGTCTCGGAAGGTTGTGCATTTCTAAGAATTTGTCCATTTCTTCCAGGTTGTCCATTTTATTGGCATAGAGTTGCTTGTAGTAATCTCTCATGATCCTTTGTATTTCTGCAGTGTCAGTTGTTACTTCTCCTTTTTCATTTCTAATTCTCTTGATTTGAGTGTTTTCCCTTTATTTCTTGATGAGTCTGGCTAATGGTTTATCAATTTTGTTTATCTTCTCAAAGAAACAGCTTTTAGTTTTATTGATCTTTGCTATCATTGCCTTCATTTCTTTTTCATTTATTTCTGATCTGATCTTTATGATTTCTTTCCTTCTGCTAACTTTGTGGGTTTTCTGTTCTTCTTTCTCTAATTGCTTTAGGTGTAAGGTTTGTTTGCTCTTTAGTTCTTCTAGATTTCTTCTAGGTCCTTGTTAAATGTTTCTTGTGTTTTCTCCATTATATTTCCAAGATTTTGGATCATCTTTACTGTCATTGTTCTGAATTCTTTTTCAGGTAGACTGCCTATTTCCTCTTCATTTGTTAGGTCTGGTGGGGTGTTTTGCCTTGCTCCTTCATCTGCTGTATGTTTCTCTGTCTTCTCATTTTGCTTAACTTACTGTGTTTGGGGTCTCCTTTTTGCAGGCTGCAGTTTCGTAGTTCCCATTGTTTTTAGTGTCTGTTCCCAGTGGCTAAGGTTGGTTCAGTGGGTTGTGTAGGCTTCCTGGTGGAGGGGACTAGTGCCTGTGTTCTGGTGGATGAGGCTGGATCTTGTGTTTCTAGTGGGCAGGTCCACGTCTGGTGGTGTGTTTTGGGGTGTCTGTGGCCTTAATATGATTTTAGGCAGCCTCTGTGCTAATGGATGGGGTTGTGTTCCTGTCTTGCTAGTTGTTTGGCATAGGGTGTCCAGCACTGGAATTTGCTGGTTGTTGAGTGCAGCTGGGTCTTGGCGTTGAGATGGAGATCTCTGGGAGATTTTCACCATTTGATATTATGTGGAGCTGGGAGGTCTCTTGTGGGCCAGTGTCCTGAAGTTGGCTCTCCCACCTCAGAGGCACAGCCCTGAAGCCTGGCTGGATCACAAAGAGCCTGTCATCCACATGGCTCAGAATAAAAGGAAGGAAGGAAGGAAGGGAGGGAGGGAGGGAGGGAAGGGAGGAAGGAAGGGATAAAATAAAGTAAAATAAAATACAGTAAAGTTATTAAAATAAAAAATAATTATTAAGAAAAAAATATTTTTAAGTACTAAAAAAAAAGAAAGAAAGAAGAGAGCAACCAAACTAAAAAACAGATCCACCAGTGATAACAAGTGCTAAAAACTATGCTAAAAAAAAAAATATATATATATATATATACGGATAGGCAGAACCCTAGGACAAATGGTGAAAGCAAAGCTATACAGACAAAATCACATGCAGAAGCATACACATACACACTCACAAAAAGAGAAAAAGGGAAAAAATATATATATATCATTGCTCCCAAAGTCCCCCTCCTCAATTTGGGATGATTCAGGTAGTCCACAGATGCAGGTACATCAAGTTGACTGTGGAGCTTTAATCCGCTGCTCCTGAGGCTGCTGGGAGAAATTTCCCCTTCTCTTCTTTGTTCGTACAGCTCCCGGGGTTCAGCTTTGGATTTGGACCTGCCTCTGTGTGTAGGTTGCCTGAGGGCGTCTGTTCTTGGCTCAGACAGGACGGGGTTAAAGCAGCAGCTGCTTCGGGGGCTCTGGCTCACTCAGGCCGGGGGAGGGAGGGGTACAGAGGAGGCGGGGCGAGCCTGTGGCGTCAGAGGCCGGCGTGACATTGCAGCAGCCTGAGGCGCGCAGTGCGTTCTCCCGGGGAAGTTGTCCCCGGATCACGGGACCCTGGCAGTGGCGGGCTGCACGGGCTCCCGGGAGGGGCGGTGTGGAGAGTGACCTGTGCTCGCACACAGGCTTCTTGGTGGTGGCAGCAGCAGCCTTAGCGTCTCATGCCTGTCTCTGGGGTCCGCGCTGATAGCTGTGGCTCGCGCCGGTCTCTGAAGCTCCTTTAAGTGGCGCTCTTAATCCCCTCTCCTCGTGCACCAGGAAACAAAGAGGCAAGAAGAAGTTTCTTGTCTTTCGGCAATTCCAGACTTTTTCCCGGACTCCCTCCCAGCTAGCTGTGGCGCACTAACCCCTTCAGGCTGTGTTCACGCCGCCAACCCCAGTCCTCTCCCTGCGATCCGACCGAAGCCCGAGCCTCTGCTCCCAGCCCCGCCCGCCCCGGCGGGGGAGCAGACAAGCCTCTCGGGCTGATGAGTGCTGGTCGGCACCGATCCTCCGTGCAGGAATCTCTCCGCTTTGCCCTCCGCACCCCTGTGGCTGCGCTCTCCTCCGTGGCTCCGAAGCTTCCCCCCTCCGCCACCCGCAGTCTCCGCCCGCGAAGGGGCTTCCTAGTGTGTGGAAACCTTTCCTCCTTCACAGCTCCCTCCCACTGGTGCGGGTCCCATCCCTATTCTTTTGTCTCTGTTATTTCTTTTTTCTTTTGCCCTTCCCAGGTACATGGGGAGTTTCTTGCCTTTTGGGAGGTCTGAGGTCTTCTGCCAGCGTTCAGTAGGTGTTGTGTAGGAGTTGTTCCACATGTAGATGTATTTCTGATGTATTTGTGGGGAGGAAGGTGGTCTCCGCGTCTTACTCTTCCGCCATCTTGAAGCTCCTCCAGATATCATGTTTTATATGTACCTAATTAATGCCAGATCAATGAGAATTCAGGAATTCTGCATCCCATATTAGGATAATTTAGTGATAAAGAAGTGTTTGTTACATTTGGTTAATATAATAATTCATGAAATTCACATTCACCTCAATTTGTCAGTAAATCAGTAAATGTAAGGTCTAATACTCAGGCCACATTGAAAGTTTGGTCCTAATCAATATGTTATTAAATTAAAAAACATACAGGTTGTGTAAGTAGTACTGTTTACAAAATGCACTTTTACTTATGTCTTCCAGTTAGAACTCTTTAAATAAAATTCTGATTAGCAGATGATATATTTAAATGTTCCTTGAGAGCTTACTGTTCAGATTATTTTAATAATGCAGAGTTTTTCTCTAACTGGCAGCCCTGAGAGGTATAACCCAAGAAGTATTGTTTTCCTGTATAATACATTAAAAGGTTAAAAATGAGTTGCAAATATTTCAAAACCATGAAATTTCACATAAAACCTCTAAGATTTCAAGGTTGTCTTCAAAAAGAAGAGTAGATGTGAAAACATTTTACTAATCTTCCCATATAATATCAATCGTTTTTGGTTGAGTAGAAGCTGTCTCTTTTAATGGGGATTTCCCTTCAGTTGGCCCATTTTGCATTCTTGATACAAAATTGCAAAACATTTTCATTTTGTTTCTTTTTGTGTTATTTTTCTTATACATGCTTTTCTTTATTAATATATTTTAGCTGCCAGGTTGCTCTCTCTGTATTATAATGTAAAACTTTCTCTATCAGGATTTCTCCTAATCTGAATCAGAATATAAGAAAATAGTGTAAGCAGTGACTTTCTTAATTATTCAAAGGATGTTTTATAACTAGGAGCACTGTAGATGCACAAGAGAGAAGTCAATTCATTATATTCAATCAATGCCTCAAAGCATTAGGGCTTAAGTCTCTAATGGACCTCAGTTCAGAAAGTTTTGGGATAAGTAATCTTTGATTTACTTGTTTCGTGAATACACTTTTTCATAAACTGGGTTTATTTAAGGTGAACAGTTGAGCAAATAACTAATTAAAGCATTTGTGACTTGAAAAATGTGTATGCAGAGTTTAGGGAAACTCACAGATGCTGAGGAAGAATCAGTGAGTACTTACTGGTGGGGGCCCAAGGAAATAAGGAGAAACAATGAGTCTAATTCACATCTGACCTGCTTCTGCCCAAAGTAATATAAATAATTGATCTCTACTCTGCACTGCCACAATTATCTTTCTTTACATTCCTCTCAAAAGCTTTATGTCAATACATATGGAAAACTTAGAGAAAATTGTGCTCTCATAATATGACAGCTTAACCAAATTGCATGTTAGTTACAATTGTAACCTATAATTAGAAGAGTCAAGAAATTTAAAAAGATTTTAAAATTCTTTCAGGAGAACTCAGAATGTATCTGCTCATTATCCTCAGTGAAACCGAAAATATAAACTATTCACCTTTTAGCTATGTGCCTGGATAACTACAAAGGACATTGCAGTGGACCGCTGGGGTTGGAAGTAGGTGAATCCATTTATTTATGATATAGAAATAGAGACAGAGATAGAGATGGGGATAGAGCAAAGGGGGCAAATGCATGGAGAGTTCTCAGGAGCAAATAAGTTAGTAAAACGTATACAAGGGGTAGAATTCCTGTGGAGAGGCACCTAGAATCCATGGGAAGCTTGGTTGTGTGTTTAGTGTACCACAGACACCTTTTAGTGTACCACAGACACCTTTTATGTTTATACTGAGGTGACTTTCTACACAAAGAGAGTGCTTGGACTGCTGATTGCTTTTTGACTCTTGATGGATATTCTTCTTCTTTGGTGTTAAAGCAAATAACCAGCAAAAATATGTAGCTGTCTCAAGATCCAGTCTTGTAGCCTCTGTTCTCTGAGGAAACAGCAAAGCAAGCTTAGACTTGAGCACCAGCAAATTCAACAACCTCAGACTGTAGTCAAGGGGTTGGAGATGTGACTACAATCACAGAAGAGATGTTATATATCACATAGTTCAACCATTTCATTTTACAGTTGTGACACCAGAAGCAAGGTAGTTTCAAGTGATTTGCCTAATATACCATTCACTCATTCTTTCATTTATTCAACAAGTATTTATTGTATGCCTCCTGTATGCCAGGAATATCAGGGTCTGGTGATAAAGCAGCGAACAGAAGAATCACATTCCTTTCCTTTCTTACTGTCTAAAATAGAGATAACAATACAAATAAAAATACTTGAGATAATTATTTTAATAAGCACAGAAAAGAAAATATATGGGGGGCATGTAATAGGGAGTCATCTTTAGATAGTATAGTGAGAGAAGGCCTCTCTGAGAAGATGATATTGATTTAATGCCTGAAGAATAAGAAGGAATGCCTTTACAAATGAGTGGTGAGAAGAGCAAATTTAAGGCTAGAAAGTAAAAAATGGCTTGACTAAAATGGTTGAAAGTGAACATAAGAGAGATCATTATGGCTAGTGAAGCAAATTGGATGGCAGTGAGAGAAGGTTTTGGGGATATTTGTAAAATAAGCATCTCCTATAGTTATATCAGAATATAGAAAATCAGATCACTGAAGGAATTATTTGTTCCAGTGTTACTTTGGGGAGATGGGTTTAAAGAAACGTCTTTCATATCATATATTCTACCTTCAGGTTTGGGCACAGTGAATACATAAGTATATATATATATTATATATATTAGTGCTTAAAGCCTCCAGAAGCTGAGATTTTACCAGGCAATGTGACAGAGAAGGAGAGAAGAAGAAATGTTAAAAGTGATTTGCATGCCATGATTATAATAATTGATAAATAATGATCAAAGTTGGTTAGAGAGAGGAGTAAAAACAGAAGAAATAGGAGAGTAATGATAGAGTCAAGAGCTTAGTTAAATGAAAACATTAATGATATAAAGAATTATTTTAATAGGAGTACTAGAAAAAAGTGAGCTGAAAATATAGGAAATGGCAGTCAAGATGGTATGTTTGAAATCGAGGTTTCAGAGAGAGTACAGTAATGCAAGATTCAGGGTGTGTCCGTGGGAATAAGACACGATGAACGTAGGGAAAACATCTGTTAGAGATGATGAAGTCTAGAGGCAAAGACACCAGAGTTTTGAGAAGGTCCTCAATGTGAGTATTTGAAGTCACTGAGAATGATGAGTGGAGTAAGTGCAGAATATGTGTAAACTGAGTCGGGCAGTCCTTCAGCGACTGGGAGTGAAATGGATAGATGGCTGGAACAGTGTGAGGAGAAGCAGGAGGAGGCACCATTGATGACACTGATTTCAGAGGAGCTGGAGTCTCCTGAAACAAGAAGGCAGGGAATGTTTGGGGGTTCATAGTAGGAAATAAAATAGGCTACCTGCCTCATCACCTGGCCATGTCTTCATGACTGTGAGAGAAAATATAATCTCAGCTTGAGAGGGCTGCCATGGAAGGAGAGAGCGCTCCTTGAACCCTCAAGATCGATCATTAAATGATCAGAAGATTGGTAGCTTCATCTTAAGTTATCACAAACAAAAGCAAACAAAGCATCTTTTTTTCTTTAGCAACTGTAGATTGCCTAGTAATATCGTCCTGGTTTGTTTTAATATGAGTTTTTAAATAAGTCCAATCACATTTCTAATATTTTAAGCAGTGTTTTTCCTACTCTTCATTGATAGATACATCACCTAAAATGGATTCAACTTCACCATTACAATTCAATTGCTAAAATATATCCTTTTAATCAGTATTTCTTAAATGAGTATATTAATTTTATTACCTTGATTAGTAACAAACAAACTCAAAATCTCACTAGTTTACAATACATGTTTATTTTTCTTGTGTTACTTGTCAGAAGACTGTGGGTCTGCTCCATGTTTCTCTGCATTCCATGTTCTTAGATGAAAGAGCTGGCCTTGCTTGGAACATAAAGAAAACCTTTGGCAGAAATTCCCAGAGCCTTCGAAAGCTTCTGCTCAGACATGGTGTTGCGTTCTCGCAAATTTCACTGGCTGAAGCTTGTCAAGCCCAATTACACTGGGGCAGGAGGGGCGGTGCAGGGTGGCAGCAGTCACATCACTTCCCTCCTTGGTGCTTTGCATGTCTTGTGGCAATGGGTGAGAATATGTCATAGTCTTCAGGGAGATGAAAATGGAAATACCTGGGACAGTAAAACAATCTCACACAAGAACTGAAAACTTATGCTAAATACTTCAGATGATCCCAAGCAGAATGTACTTATAAATTAAACCCAAACACAATTGGGAGACATGTGTCTGCCAAGGTTAAAATAATAAATACTGGATAATGTTTGTGGCAGCCAGGGGAATAGGAATTTAAGAAAAAAATAGATGTCAAGATTTTTTTCCTTCTTTTACCTTAGAAAATAAATGCAGGTAGAGGAATGAGTTAGTACTGGTTTATTGGAAAAGGAAGACTGGCTAATCTGTCTCCCTAAAGTCCTCACTGAGTGGTAATCACTTTTTGGTAAACTTTTTGTGCTTCAGTGTCTGGCCACAAAATATTTATATTGGCCCAGATAACATGGTTTGATCATTACTGTGATTTAGGTTCTAGGCACTGGGATAAACTGCATTTAACTTATAATATGTCAACCAACCAAATGGTCGAGATGTTCTTCTGGGAGAGGGTTCCAGGTTAACCTGTGCTCCTGTCTCATTTAGCTCCCCTGATACGGATATCTTTTTTTTTTTTTTTTTTTTAATTTATTTATTTATTTATTTATTTGTGGCTGTGTTGGGTCTTCGTTTCTGTGCGAGGGCTTTCTCTAGTTGCGGCAAGCGGGGGCCACTCTTCATCGCGGTACGCGGGCCTCTCACTATCGCGGCCTCTCTTGTTGCGGAGCACAGGCTCCAGACGCGCAGGCTCAGTAGTTGTGGCTCACGGGCTTTGTTGCTCCGCGGCATGTGGGATCTTCCCAGACCAGGGCTCGAACCCGTGTCCTCTGCATTGGCAGGCAGACTCTCAACCACTGCGCCACCAGGGAAGCCCTGATACGGATATCTTGATGTTAAATGAATAAGCATTATAGGGCTCTAATCTCACCTCTTATTCTCAAAGTGTCGTCTATATTTATTGGGAGAATTAAGTGAACTGACTCAGGAGTATGCTGCTATTTCTTCTCTACTGTCAAGTATGGCAGCTATTTTAAATGAACCATACCGTATTGTATTCCTATGAGGATTATACAATGTTTCTTTAAAAAAAACCTGAAATATATAATAAAAAATCAGTTCTAGTCTGAAGCCTTTTCCAAAGGTCACCCCATCACTCCAATACAAAATTTGGGCCATACAAAAATCGGACTACTGAATTAATTCCTGGAAGCCTCTAAGGAAAATACCAAGAAGTAAAGAAAAAAGTGTAAAATCCTACCATATGTTTCATGTGAATTTTGTTCATCTTGCTTTTTGAAACAAGCCATTCTTAACCTTGGAATATTTTATCATTTGGCCTTTAAGCTTTCAGGTCAAATTTAATGCCACAGAGATTTAGTCTTACTGAAATAAAGATATGGCAAGCATCTCAGCTTTATTCTTTCTTTGTAGTGAAACAATAATGCTCGGAGCCACTGAGCCAGGCACCAGTGTAATAGCACCCTCCAGCTCATGGCATAACATCCCAACAATGATAAGTTCAAACTCATACTCTAATGTTATATTAAATACCTCAAAGTTAGTTATTGCAAAATTATGGTTAAATTAAAGTGATTTTTTGCATGAGACATTACACATTCAAACATACTGAATGTTCAGTGTGGCATTTACTTGGAAGGATAATGGAAGAGTTAAACAGATATTTATGAGTGATCATACAATTGCACATTAGGTTCAGAAACACTTAAGTAAATGTTTTCGCATTTCTATGAGCTGTGGTAATGTGCAAAACTATAAGCACATATTAAGATGCAGGATTAATAAAAAAAGAACTACTGTATATTATAATAGGCATCATCTATCTACATAACAATATATTGAGGGGTCCTTGCTGGCTTTCAAATATAAGAAAAAATATGGAATGAATTTTATAAGAATGTTTATCAGGCTATCCCAAAGAATAGAAAAAATAATGGAGACATACCAGGTACCATTATATTGAATCATTCACAAATTAAAGGAGCATAATGGAGAACATTCACACAATGAGCGTTTGGGAAGCTTGCTGTAAGTGGAGATGGCCCAAGTTCTATTTGAGAGCCTGGAAGGGAGCCAATCATGTGCTCTTCTTGATCCCAAGGGACAAATTTCTAATTTCTGTCTGCTCTGTTTTTCCAGGTGAGGATGCTTGACTGAAACAGAAAACATTTTCTAGTCTCTAGTCAAGGCATCTTGCTGTGTCAGGCAGAAGGAACCTGTGGCAAACAGGAAGTTAGTACCTTCTGCGTATCTTGGGGGAAGAGTAAGAAAATAAAATCCTGCTGGCAAGAGTGCCTCGTGGAATTGTTCAGGAACTCACCATATGACTCTTGTCTTGGCACCTAAAGAGATGCTCAGACAAATTTAAAAGAAAATAACCTGCTCCCTATGGGTTGGGCTGGAAATTAGGTACATAAAGACAGGAAGCAGTCCTTTTCCTTTCAGAAAGAGCCAGTGCAATTGATGCTGTGATTGCTGTTTGGAAATTTGTACACTAATGGGTGAGGTATCTTATCCCTGGCTTGATTAAATCTGTTACTTATAATATTAATACAGTACTTTAGCATATGATAAGGCACCGTCTCTGAAATAGTGTTCATGAGTCTTCATGAGTGTCCTTTTGGTTCCCCAGCAGGTGAGACCCTTGCAATAACAGTACATACTTGAGGGGTTTAACAAAGGCATGAAAATATGACACTGGGGTCCTTTCTGACATCTTCCTCCAGCTGAGTTATTCCCATTTCAGTACACTGCCCATAACTTCCCTTTTCCTTTTCCATCCTAAACCTTTATTAAATATTCTTAACATGTGGACATTGAAAGATATCTTGTACAAAACCTGAAGAAGGAAGAGAACATGATTTGACGAAAAAAAGCGATAATTTTAAGTTGAAGCTGATATAGTCAGTTTTTAGGAAAAGGTAGAGGGTTGTCAAGTAGGTGCCTCATCTGAATTAAGACATTGTTGCAACATAAACAACAATAAAAAATGTTTTTAAAAAAACCCAAACAACAAGAAAATTATTTAGAAGTGGTGGGAAAAATAAAGCAATCTCATAATTACTTTTTTTTTTTTTAATGAAAGCTTATTTATTTATTTATTTATTTTTGGCTGTGTTGGGTCTTCGTTTCTGTGCGAGGGCTTTCTCCAGTTGCGGCGAGCGGGGGCCACTCTTCATCGCGGTGTGCGGGCCTTTCACTGTCGCGGCCTCTCGTGTTGCGGAGCACAAGCTCCAGATGCGCAGGCTCAGTAATTGTGGCTCACGGGCTTAGTTGCTCCGCGTCATGTGGGATCTTCCCAGACCAGGGCTCGAACCCGTGTCCCCTGCATTAGCAGGCAGACTCTCAACCACTGTGCCACCAGGGAA
Source organism: Balaenoptera ricei (assembly GCF_028023285.1). Lineage (NCBI taxonomy): Eukaryota > Metazoa > Chordata > Mammalia > Artiodactyla > Balaenopteridae > Balaenoptera > Balaenoptera ricei. The sequence continues at coordinate 82,982,014 of NC_082641.1, forward strand.
GCCCTCATAATTACTTAAAAACAGTATCTTGAGGTAATTCTGCCTAATAAGTGGAATAATTCATTTCCAGTTTCAAAATATATTAGGAAAACCTCTCAATGGGCAAAGAGGTTTTATTGTTTGTTTGTTGGTTTGTTTTTTGTTTGTTTGGCTTAGAAATTTGCTATAGCCTTTATGAAGGAGACAAACAGAATGATGAAATGAGTGCAATGAACATTTCAAAGGAATTTTATGACATATATAAAGCAATCTAAAAGAATTGTTACTTAGCCATGTTTCTGTTTTAGAAATATGCAAGTACATATTTTGTTTGTCAGCATGTATTATAAGTATTTATTTTACTAATGTAAATACTTCAGTTGAGAAAAATTTAAATATATAGAGGCTATTGAATATAAAAACAGATTTAGAAATATAATAAGTAATAACTTAAGTGTAAAATCAATCTGAAATTTCATTTTCATCTATGCAATAACTTCCATTTTAAAATATGAACTAAATTAAAAATGTTTTGATATTTACAGACTATTATAATGTGTTGATTATATTTTAAATATACAAGGAATTACAGTATTTTTAATAATCCCAAGCTACATTTGTGAGGTAAATTATTTTCAGTAATCCCTTTCTTTCAAATAACTTAAATATTTTAGAAAGCTTATAGGGATACTTTCATGTTTCATAGGCATGCTAAATACTGTTACCCAGATAATCATAGAAAATAACCATGTAACCAGCCATTTACCTCATTTATATTTATTTTCCTTCTTCCCCTTCAGTAAGTTTATCTCAAAGTTTGAATCAAAGGAAGCATTATTAACAATGCATATTTTGAGCACACACACAAAAAATAAAACTTGAACTTAAGAATGGCTTTTCAGGGCTTCCCTGGTGGGGCAGTGGTTGAGAGTCTGCCTGCCAATGCAGGGGACACGGGTTCGAGGCCTGGTCTGGGAAGATCCCACATGACGCGGAGCAACTAGGCCCGTGAGCCACAATTACTGAGCCTGCGCGTCTGGAGCCTGTGCTCTGCAACAAGAGAGGCTGTGATAGTGAGAGGCCCGCGCACCGCGATGAAGAGTGGCCCCCGCTCGCCGCAACTGGAGAAAGCCCTCGCACAGAAACGAAGACCCAACACAGCCATAAATAAATAAATAAATAAAATTTTTAAAAAAGAATGGCTCTGCACACATGGTTTCATAATAGGTTTTTTTTTCTCCTAAGATCAGAAACATCTGCCATACTTTTTCTTTCTCACAGGCTTTCTTCTAATATTATCTTCCAGAGCCATCACGTGGAAATTGGACTGAATTTTTATGTTTGGGTACTCAAAATAGCCAAGTTTCCTCATCCCAAATTAATATCTGTGAGCAATTGGATTAGTTTACAATGTCCCTGGTGTTTTGTGTAGTTAGAGAAAAGGCCATATTTTGACTAAACCTTTTAGTCCCAGTTGAAAATAACTGAACAACTAAAGGTCAAGTATGTTATTTCATGACTTCTGGAAGTATTCACACTGGATTGATCCATACCTAGCCAAATTGTTCAGAAAATCAGATCTGAGTATGTAGAAACATCTGAATATCTATGAGAAGATAAATATGTGAGATGATGGATGTGTTAATTAATTAGATAGTGGGAATCCTTTCACAATTTAAAAAGAGAAAAATACAAGTATCTAATATTTGTTTTCTTTTTTCTCGTCGGTTGTTTAGAATATCGTTATAGTGTGTCTTTACTATCTACCTCTCCATACCCAAGACATACACTACTACATTTTTTTAAATGTTGTATACTCTTTTATAGATGAAAAAATTCTTTGAAAGCAGTGACATACATTATTTATCTTGTATATTCAACCCCTTGCATGGTGCCTAAATCTGTGGATTTAAAAATGGTTTTGGATAATTACATAGTGAGTGAAAAAATAGGAGACCTTCTCTCTGACTAGCCACAGTTTACCTTGCCTTCTCTGAACTCTCTTTTAATTCCTCCATAGTATTTTTTGTGTGGACAATCCTAACACATTTAGGAGCTCCAATTCACCTATTACTGAGGCTGTAGACATCTATGTGCATTTGGATTTCAGCAGTTCAAGTACCCACTTCAGGCTCAATCTCATAACTGTTCTTCCAAATCTTCTAGTTTTTGTGGAATGTTTTGCTGTTTTGCTCTGTTATCCTTGGATTCTGCCACCCTTCCTAGCCTGGTTTGGTTCTTTGTTTCTGGTTACTGTATCTTCGATTACCCTTGTCTGTCTATGTCTAATGTCTATTTTAGACAGTTGCAAAACAGTTTTTCTATATATCTATACTTTTTAGATTTTAATATGTTTTATAAATTGAAATTTGATAGTGTGCTCTATTTTAGAAAATACTTTATTGAACTTGTAGCTCACTGAAGATTCTTTACACTTGATTGTTAAGTGACACATATAGTTAGAAATTTAATAAGTTAAAAAAACACTAAATTATTTGAATATTTTTTACAGGTGTGATATATAATACCTAATTGCACATTCCTACCTAATGTAAAAATATACACATTTTAAAAAGTGTTTCAGAAAGAGAATAGTTTCAATTTCAAAATGATTTATTTTATACACATATAGTTCCTTTTGAGTTAATAATATATACAGTATGGAGCTGGACAAGCATATTCTTTTAAGAGACTATGCGACAGCTGGAAAATTTAGTAAAAAAAAAAAAAATCGAACAAATTGAAACATCTTCATGAGCATATATCTAACCTTGGTCTCTGGAAAAGGCTAAGAAGACTAGTCCACCCTATACCACCTGATTCTTTTCTGGAATGTAAAAGCCCACCTTCTTATGCACCCTCATTCATGCTCCACAGTAAAGGAGTGGTCAAAATTGAAAGTTGTCATGTGGTTACTCTCTGGAATCATCATTACAGTTTTCCAACATGTGTCCACATACATATTTACAAGGCTAGGTGACCCAGGATGCCACAACCACTTTTCCGTCTATTCTCCTGTGCCACAGTTGGGTCAGAACCTCTTTGGGAGCTTCCCACGTGTAATCTGAAACCAGCACCCAGAGGGCAGGGAGAGACTGAAGAAAAAGGCTCCAGTTGGTAGGCTCCAGTTGGTAGGTTTACTAAGCAAGAGAACTTAATAATGAAGCTTGTCTTGGGTGGCTGCAAGATGAGTATCTCTCCACATGCACCAGCCAAAATCTTAAGAGCTTATATAGAGTTCTGGTTTCAGTCACATACCCTGTCTGGGTAGCCTCAATACCACATTTCTGGTTCAAGTCTATATCCTGTTGGTTACGAAACCTATTATTAAGTCTTTCAGAATCCTGTTCAAGTCTACCATTCCACTGGGCAGGCCAGGATAACATGTGTTCTGAAGGAATAAAGTATTTAAACATTCATCTTTCTGAGCATGACTGCAATTGATCATCTAGAGATTGTGGCTTCTGCTTACGATATTTTTCATCTCTGTATAACTTGCTTTAACATATGTCCACATTTGTTCCATAAACTGCTCATGAAAAAGTAGTATTTTTGACAAGTTAATAAAAAATGGTGAAATCAGTCCTTGGTGTCTCATGTGCCACTACAAAATCTTGTCCAAGGGGGTTTCATTGTCTCATATATTTTTGCTCTCTGTAAGGGCTGCTGAAGGAATGAACTATTAATTCCAAGGTTCCTGACTATAAACCTCAAACACACTTTGAAATACCATCACAGTCTTTATATGGAAAAGTTAAATCCAAAGCAATATTTCAGTGCGCCACAGAGTTTGCCATAAAACTTTCAACATCTCTTTGTTCCTGAAGCATAACAAGTCTGGGACTTCCCTGCCCTTCCTTCCCACCTGAGACTGCAGCACAAAAAACTGCTAATAAAGAACTGAAACTCTTCTTATCAAACTAGGACACCTGATCACCTCACTTATCAAATTAGTCATTGTATGTCAACCAGTTTTTTTCAACTTTATTCAATATTGTATGGTTCCTATTCATTCTCTAAAGTCTTCATGCTTTGTGACTTCAATACAAAATGCTTAATATATTTAGAATATTATTCAGCAAGCTTTTTCTTTAAAAAGTATATCTATGTCTCTAAATATAAACTAAATGCTGCAATATCAATATCATTTTTATTGACATGAAAATGTCAAAGCCCTACAACAGAGTTTCTTGTTCCCTGAGAGCCAGACACATCAAGAAAAAAAGGGAGAGGATGCAAATCAATAAAACTGGAAATGAAAAAGGAGAAATCACAACGGACACTGCAGAAATACAAAGGATTACAAGAGACTACTACAAACAACTATAGGCCAACAAAATGGACAACCACAAAGAAATGGACAAATTCTTGGAAAGGAACAATTTTCCAAGACTGAACCAAGAAAAATTAGAAAATATAAAGAGATTTATCATAAGTAATGAAATTGAAACTGTGATTAAAAATCTTCCAAGAAACAAAAGTCCAGGGCCAGATGGCTTCACAGGTGAATTCTATCAAACATTTAGAGAAAAGCTAACACCGATCTTTCTCAAACTCTTCCAAACAATTGCAGAGGGAGGAACACTCCCAAATTCATTCTATGTAGACATCATCACCCTGATGCCAGACCAGAAAAAGATATCACAAAAAAAGAAAATTATACACAAATATCACTGATGAACATAGATGCAAAAATCCTGAACAAAATACTAACAAACAGAATCCAACAACATATTAAGAGGATCATATATCATGTTCAGGGGATTTATCCCAGGAATACAAAGATTCTTCAATGTATGCAAATCAATCAATGTGATACACCATATTAAATTAAGGAATAAAAACCATATGATCATTTCAATAGATACAGAAAAATCTTCTGACAAAATTCAACACCCATTTATGATAAAAACTCTCCAGAAAATGGGCATAGAGGGAACCTACCTCAACATAATAAAGGCCATATATGACAAACCCACAGCAAACATCATACTCAATGGTGAAAAACAAAAAGCATTTCCTCTAAGATCAGGAAAAAGACAAGGATGTCCACTCTCACTACTCTTATTCAATGTAGTTTTGGAAGTCCTAGCCATCACAATCAGAGAAGAAAAAGAAATAAAAGGAATACAAATTGGAAAAGAAGAAGTAAAGCTGTCACTGTTTGCAGATGATATGATACTATACATAGAGAATCCTAAAGATGCCACAAGAAAACTACTAGAGCTAATCAATGAATTTGGTAAAGTTGCAGGATACAAAATTACTGCACAGAAATATCTGGCATTCCTATACACTAACAATGAAAAATCAGAAAGAAAATTAAGGAAACAATCCCATTTACCTTGCAACAAAAAGAATAAAATGCCTAGGAATAAACCTAACTAAGGAGGTGAAAGACTTGTACTCAGAAAACTATGAAACATTGATGAAAGAAATCAAAGATGACATAAACAGATGGAGGAATATACCATGTTCTTGGATTGGAAGGATCAATACTGTAAAAATGACTATACTACCCAAAGCAATCTACAGATTCAATGCAAACCCTTTTAAACTACTAATGACATTCTTCACAGAATTAGAACGAAAAATTTTACAACTTGTATAGAAACACAAAAGACTCTGAATAGGCAAAGCAATCTTGAGAAACAAAAACGGAGCCAGAGGAATCAGGTTCCTTGACTTCAAACTATACTACAAAGCTACAGTAATCAAGACAGTATGGTACTGGCACAAAAACAGAAATATAGATCAATGGTACAGGATAGAAAGCCCGGAGATAAACCCACACACATATGGTCACCTAATTTACAACAAAGGAGGCAAGAACATACAGTGGAGAAGACAGCCTCTTCAATAAGTGGTGCTGGGAAAACTGGGCAGCTACATGTAAAAGAATGAAATTAGAACACTACTTAACACCATACACAGAAATAAACTCCAAATAGAATAAAGACTTAAATGTGAGACTGGATACTATAAAACTTTTAGAGGAAAACATAGGAAAACACTCTTTGACATAAACCACAGCAAGATCTTTTTTGACCCGCCTCCTAGAGTAATGAAAATAAAAACAAAAATAAACAAGTGGGACCTAATTAAACTTAAAAGCTTTTGCACAGCAAAGGAAACCATAAACAAGACAACCCTCAGAATGGGAGAAAATATTTGTAAATGAAACAACAGACAAATGATTAATCTCCAAAATATACAAATAGCTCATGGAGTTCAACATCAAGAAAACAAACAACCCAATTAAAAAATGGGCGGAAGACCTAAATAGACATTTCACCAAAGAAGACCTACAGATGGCCAAGAGGCACATGAGAAGCTGCTCAACATCGCTAATTATTAGAGAAATGCAAATCAGCACTACAATGAGGTATCACCTCACGCTGGTCAGAATGGCCATTATAAAAAAATCTAGAAGCAATAAATGCTGGAGAGGGTGTGGAGAAAAGGGAACCTTCTTGTACTGTTGGTGGGAATGTAAATTGATACAACCACTATGGAGAAGAGTATGGAGGTTCCTTAAAAAACTGAAAATAGAACTACCATATGACCCAGCAATCCCACTACTGGGCATATACCCTGAGAAAACCATAGTTCAAAAAGAGACATGTACCACAATGTTCATTGCAGCACTATTTGCTCTTTAGGTTGCTTACATTTAGGAAGCAACCTATATGTCTATTGACAGATGAATGGATAAAGATGATGTGGCACATGTATACAATGGAGTAGTACTCAGCTATGAAAAGAAAGGACATTGAGTTATTTGTAGTGAGGTGGATGGACCTAGAGTCTGTCATAAAGAGTGAAGTAAGTCAGAAAGAGAAAAACAAATACTGTATGCTAACACATATATATGGAATCTAAAAAAACATAGTACTGATGAACCTAGTGGCAGGGCAGAAATAAAGATGCTGATATAGAGAATGGACTTGAGGACATGGTGGGGCAGAGGGGGAAGCTGGGGCAAAGTTAGAGAAGCATCAACATATATACACTACCAAATGTAAAATAGATAGCTAGTGGGAAGCAGCCACATAGCACAGTGAGATCAGCTCGGTGCTTTGCGATGACCTAGAGAGGTGGAATAGGGAGGGTTGGAGGGAGGCTCAAGAGGGAGGGGATATGGGGATATATGTATGCATATGGCTGATTTACTTTGTTGTACAATAGAAACTAACAGCGTTGTGAAGCAATTCTACTCCAATAAAGATGTATAAAAAAAATGATGTGGATTTTCTTAGAAATATCTGAATTAAAATTGTGAAAGTGAAAAAGTGCCTTATATAGAACTGAGAATATACAAAAAAAATTAATACCTGCCTTCTTGATGCTAAACGAGTTTTCATTAGAGACCCAAGGCATATAAATATTTAATTTTGAAAATTTTGTTTTAGGCTGCCTACTTTATAATAGCTATATTCTGATGTCAATTTTGGCATTTGTGTTTTCTAGCTGTGATCACTAATAAAGTCATTGGATTATAATTCTACTGGTTTTGTGAGGGGTGAGAGAGGAAAAACAAAATGAAAAAATTGTCAATTTTTGAAAATAAGTATTACATATTCACACAAACAATTAGAGAAATGATTTCTAGCTTCCATACTTCCAAGCTATTTCATGCTATTTAGCTATTACAATGCCCAGTCTTTTATTTGTACTATGATGCTTAAGTTTAAGGTAAATTCAAGTGGAATAAGGAATTTTTTAAACTAACAAAGAGTTTATACCTCTTACCCTGGAAAGAAAATTAACCTATCACTTCACGTGAAAAGTTATGAATTCAAAAGGTGTCATTTATGTGAAAATGAGCATTCTGCCCTCCAGAAGGATGGTGTAATTATTCTGGCAAAAGTGTGGTGTTATCCCGGGAAAATAGTTTTGCTTTTTTTTTTTTTTAACTTTACATCAAATTGTATTCATATTTCTCTGATGTACTGATTTTTTATTTAATTTTTTTTTATACAGCAGTTTCTTTTTTTTTGAATTTTTGAATATTATTTTTTACACAGCAGGTTCTTATTAGTTATCTATTTTATACATATTAGTGTATATATGTCAATCTCAATCTCCCAATTCATCCCAACCCTACCACCCCGCCACCCCCGCTTTCCCCCCTTGGTGTCTATATGTTTGTTCTCTACATCTGTGTGTCTCTATTTGTGCCTTGCAAACTGGTTCATCTGTGCCATTTTTCTAGATTCCACATATATGCATTAATATACGATATTTGTTTTTCTCTTTCTGACTTACTTCACTCTGTATGACAGTCTCTAGGTCCATCCATGTCTCTACAAATGATGCAATTTCGTTCCTTTTTATGGCTGAGTAATATTCCATTGTATATATGTACCACAACTTCTTTTTCCATTCGTCTGTCAATGGGCATTTAGGTTGCTTCCATGACCTGGCTATTGTAAATAGTGCTGCAGTGAACATTGGGCTGCATGTGTCTTTTTGAATTATGGTTTTCTCTGGGTATATGGCCAGTAGTGGGATTGCTGGGTCATATGGTAGTTCTATTTTTAGTTTTTTAAGGAACCTCCATACTGTTCTCCATAGTGGCTGTATCAGTTTACATTCCCACCAACAGTGCAAGAGGGTTCCCTTTTCTCCAGCTCTCTCCAGCATTTGTTGTTTGTAGATTTTCTGATGATGGCCATTCTAACCAGTGTGACATGATACCTCATTGTAGTTTTGATTTGCATTTCTCTAATAATTAGTGATGTTGAGCAGCTTTTCATGTCCCTCTTGGCCACATGTATGTCTTCTTTGGAGAAATGTCTATTTACTTCTTCTGCCCATTTTTGATTGGGTTGTTTGTTTTTTTAATATAGAGCTGCATGAACTGCTTATATATTTTGCAGATTAATCCATTATCCACTGATTCATTTGCAAACATTTTCTCCCATTCTGAGGGTTGTCTTTTCATCTTGTTTATAGTTTCCTTTGCTGTGCAAAAGCTTTTAAGTGTCATTAGGTCCCATTTGTTTATTTTTGTTTTTATTTCCATTACTCTAGGAGGTGGGTCAAAAAAGATCTTGCTGTGATTTATGTCAAAGAGTGTTCTTCCAATGGTTTCCTCTAAGAGTTTTATAGTGTCAGGTCTTACATTTAGATCTTTAATCCATTTTGAATTTATTTTTGTGTATGGTGTTAGGGAGTGTTAAACTTTCATTCTTTTACACATAGCTGCCCAGTTTTCCCAGCACCACTTATTGAAGAGACTGTCTTTTCTCCATTATGTATCCTTGCCTCCTTTGTCATAGATTAGTTGACCATAGGTGCATGGGTTTATCTCTTGCCTTTCTATCCTGTTGCGCTGATCTATATTTCTGTTTTTGTGCCAGTACCATATTGTCTTGATTACTGTAGCTTTTGTAGTATACTCTGAAGTCAGAGAGTTTGATTTCTCCAGCTCCTTTTTTTCCCCTCAAGATTGCTTTGGCTATTTGGGGTCTTTTGTGTCTCCAAACAAATTATAAGATTTTTTGCTCTAGTTCTGTAAAAAGTACCATTGGTAATTTGATAGAGATTGCATTGAATCTGCAGATTGCTTCGGTTAATATAGTCATTTTTACAATATTGGTTCTTCCAATCTAAGAACCTTGTATGTCTCTCCATCTGTTTTTGTCATCTTTAATTTCTTTCATCAGTGTCTTACAGTTTCCTGAGTACAGGTCTTTCACCTCCTTAGGTAGGTTTATTCATAGATATTTTATTTCTGTTGCAATGGTGAATGGGATTGTTTCCTTAATTTCTCTTTCTGATCTTTTGTTGTTAGTGTATAGGAATGTAAGAGATTTCTGTGCATTAATTTTGTATCCTGCAACTTTACCAAATTCATTGATTAACTCTAGTAGTTTTCTGGTGGCATCTTTAGGATTCTCTATGTATAGTATCATGTCATCTGCAAATAGTGACAGTTTTACTTCTTTTCCAATTTGAATTCCTTTTATTTCTTTTTCTTCTCTGATTGCCATGGCTAAAACTTCCAAAATTATGTTGAATAATAGTGGTGAGAGTGGACATCCTTGTCTTGTTCCTGATCTTACGGGAAGTGCTTTCAGTTTTTCACCATTGAGACTGATGTTTGCTGTGGGTTTGTCGTATATGGCCTTTATTATGTTGAGGTAGGTTCCCTCTATGCCCACTTTCTGGAGAAGTTTTATCATAAATGGGTGTTGAATTTTGTCAGAAGCTTTTTCTGCATCTATTGAGGTGATCATGTGGTTTTTATTCTTCAGTTTGTTTATATGGTGTATCACTATTGATTGAATTGCATATATTGAAGAATCCCTGCATCCCTGGGATAAATCCCCCTGATCATGGTGTAGGATCCTTTTAATGTGTTGTTGTATTCTGTTTGGTAGTATTTTGTTGAGGATTTTTGCATCTATATTCATCTGTGATATTGGTCTGTAATTTTCTTTGTTTGTAGTATCTTTGTGTGGTTTTGGTATCAGGGTGATGGTGGCCTCATAGAATAAGTTTGGGAGTGTTCCTTCCTCTGCAGTTTTTTGGAAGAGTTTGAGAAGGATGGATGTTAGCTCTTCTCTAAATGTGTGATAGAATTCACCTGTGAAGCCATCTTGTCCTGGACTTTTGTTTGTTGGAAGATTTTTAATTGCAGTTTCAATTTCATTACTTGTGATTAGTGTGTTCATGTTTTCTAATTCTTCCTGGTTCAGTCTTGGAAGGTTATACCTTTCTAAGAATTTGTCCATTTCTTCCACGTTGTCCATTTTATTGGCAAAGAGTTGCTTGTAGTACTCTCTTAGGATGCTTTGTATTTCTGTGGTATCTGTTGTAACTTCTTTTTCATTTTTAATTTTATTGATTTGAGTCCTCTCCCTCTTTTTCCTGATGAATCTGGCTAATGGTTTATCAATTTTGTTTATCTTCTCAAAGAACCAGCTTTTAGTTTCATTGATATTTGCTATTGTGTTCTTTGTTTCCATTTCATTTATTTCTGCTCTGATCTTTATGATTTCTTTCCTTCTACTAACTTTGGGTTTTGTTTGTTCTTCTTTCTCTAGTTCCTTTAGGTGTCAGGTTAGATTGTTTATTTGAGTTTTTTCTTGTTTCTTGAGGTAGGATTGTATTGCTATAAAAACTTCCCTCTTACAACAGCTTTTGCTGCCTCCATAGGTTTTGGATCATCATGTTTTCGTTGTCATTTATCTCTAGGTATTTTTTGATTTCCTCTTTGATTTCTTCAGTGATCTCTTGGTTTTTTAGTAATGTATTGTTTAGCCTCCATGTGTTTGTATTTTTTACAGTTTTTTTCCTGTAATTGATTTCTAATCTTATAACGTTGGGGTCAGAAAAGATTCTTGATATGGTTTCAATTTTCTTAAATTTACCAAGGCTTGATTTGTGACCCAAGGTGTGATCTATCCTGGAGAATATTCTGTGTGCACTCGAGAAGAAAGTGTAATCTGCTGTTTTCGGATGGAATGTCCTATAAATATCAATTAAATCTATCTGGTCTATTGTGTAATTTAAAGCTTGTGTTTCCTTATTAATTTTCTGCCTGGATGATCTGTCCATTGGTTTAATTGAGGTGTTAAAGTCCCCCACTATTATTGTGTTATTGTTGATTTTCTCTTTTATAGCTGTTAGCATTTGCCTTATGTATTGAGGTGCTCCTGTGTTGGGTGCATAAATATTTACAATTGTTATGTCTTCTTCTTGGATTGATCCCTTGATCATTATGTAGTGTCCTTTTTTTGTCTCTTGTAACATTCTTTATTTTAAAGTGCATTTTATCTGATGTGAGTATTGCTACTCCAGCTTTCTTTTGATTTCTATCTGCATGGAAAATCTTTTTCCATCCCCTCACTTTCAGTCTGTATGTGTCACTAGGTATGAAGTGGGTCTCTTGTAGACAGCATATATATGGGTCTTGTTTTTGTATCCCTTCAGCGAGCCTGTGTCTTTTGGTTGCAGCATTTAATCCATTCATGTTTAAGGTAATTATCTATATGTATGTTCCCATTACCATTTTCTTAATTGTTTTGGGTTTGTTTTTGTAAGTTCTTTTCTTCTCTTGTGTTTCCCACTTAGAGAAGTTCCTGTAGCATTTGTTGTAGAGCTGGTTTGGTGGTGCTGAGTTCTCTTAGCTTTTGCTTGTCTGTAAAGCTTTTGATTTCTCCATCAAGTCTGAATGAGATCCTTGTGGGGTAGAGTAATCTTGGTTGTGGGTTCTTCCTTTTCATCACTTTAAATATGTCATGCCACTCCCTTCTGGCTTGTAGAGTTTCTGCTGAGAAATCAGCTGTTAACCTTATGGGAGTTCCCTTGTATATTGTCATTTTTCCCTTGTTGCTTTTAATAATTTTTCTTTGTCTAAGTTTTGTCAATTTGATTACTGTGTTTCTCGGCATGTTTCTGTTTTGCCTTCTCCTGCCTGGAACTCTCTGTGCTTCCTGGACTTGGATGGCTACTTCCTTTCCCCTATAGGGAAGTTTCTGACTCTAATCTCTTCATATATTTTCTCTGGTCCTTTCTCTCGCTCTTCTCCTTCTGGGGCACCTGTAATGCAAATGTTGGTGCATTTAATGTTGTCCCAGAGGTCTCTTAGGCTGTCTTCATTTCTTTTCATTCTGTTTTCTTTATTTTGTTCCGTGGCACTGATTTCCACCATTCTGTCTTCCAGGTCACTTATCTGTTCTTCTGCCACCATTATTCTTCTGTTGATTCCTTCTAGTGTATTTTACATTTCAGTTATTGTATTGTTCATCTCTGTTTGTTTGTTCTTTAATTCTTCTAGGTCTTTGTGAACATTTCTTGCATGTTCTGGATCCTTGCCTCCATTCATTTTCCAAGGTCCTGTATCATCTTCACTATCATTATTCTGAATACTTTTTCAGGAAGGTTGCCTATCTCCACTTCATATAGTTGTTTTTCTGGGGTTTTATCTTGTTCCTTCATCTGGTACATAGTCCTCTGCCTTTTCATTTTTTCTGTGTTTCTGTGAATGTGGTTTTTGTTCCACAAGCTGCAGGATTGTAGTTTTTCTTGCTTCTGTTGTCTGCCCTCTGGCGAATGAGGCTATCTAAGAGGCTTGTGCGAGCCTTCTGATGGGAGGGACCTCTGATGGACTGAATTTAGATTTAAATTTTCTCTTGAATACTTTGGAAATCAAGTTTTCAAAAAATGAAATTTTGTTTATATATTTATTTTTATTGTGCTAAATATATTACTTTTATTTTTTATTTTATATTGGAGTATAGTTGATTAACCATGTGTTAGTTTCAGATTACAACAAAGTGATTCATTTATACATATACGTGTATCTATTCTTTTTCAAATTCTTTTCCCATTTATGTTATTACAGGATATTGAACAGAGTTTCCTGTGCTATATAGTAGGTCCTTATTAGTTATCTATTTTAAATATAGCAGTGTGTACATGTGAATCCCAAACTCCCAATCTGTCCCTCCCCCCGACCTTCTCCCCTCCTCTGGTAACCATAAGTTCATTCTCTAAGGCTGTGACTCTGTTTCTGTTTTGTAAATAAGTTCCCTTGTATCATTTTTTTTAAGATTCCTTATATAAGCAATATCATGGTATATTTCTCTTTCTCTTTCTGACTTACTTCGCCTAGTATGATAGTCTCCAGATCCATCCATGTTGCTGCAAATGGCATTATTTCATTCTGCTTAATGGCTGAGTAATATTTCATTGTATATGTGTACCATATCTTCTTTATCCATTTATCTGTTGATGGACATTTAGGTTGCTTCCGTGTCTTGGCTATTGTAAACAGTGCTGCAGTGAACATTTTGGTGCATGTATCCTTTCAAACCATGTTTTTCTCCAGATATATGCCCAGGAGTGTGATTACTGGATCATACGGTAGCTCTATTTTTAGTTTTTTAAGGAACCTCCATAATGTTCTCTATAGTGGCTGTACCAATTTACATTCTCACCAACAGTGTAGGAGGGTTCCCTTTTCTCCACACCATCTACAGCATTTATTGTTCATAGATTTTTTGATGATGGCCATTCTGACTGGTGTGAAGTGATATCTCATTGTCGTTTTGTTTTGCATTTCTCTAATGGTGAGCTATGTTGAATATCTTTTCATGTGCCTCTTGGCCATCTGTATATCTTCTTTGGAAAAATGTCTATTTAGCTCTTCTGCCTATTTTTTAATGTGTTTTTTGTTTTTATGGTATTGAGCCGCATGAGCTGTTTGTAAATTTTGGAGACTAATCTTTTGTTGGTCGCATCATTTGCAAATATTTTCTCCCATTCTGTGGGTTGTCTTTTTGTTTTGTTTATGGTTTCCTTTGCTGTGCAAAAGCTTTTGAGTTTAATTAGGTCCCATTCATTTATTTTTGTTTTTACTTCCATTACTCTGGGAGATGGATCAAAAAAGATCTTGCTGTGATTTATGTCAGAGTGTTCTGCCTATGTTTTCCTCTATGTTTTACAGTATCCGGTCTTACATTTAGGTCTCTAATCCAAGTGAAGAAAACAATAGAAATAGTTTTACTTTTTGAAGCAGTAGGAAACATTGATTTGTTTTAAGTGCTTAAAATTTTGAAAAGGATAGCTCTGATAATGAGAAAACAAGTTGTGTTGCATTATTATAATTTAGTTACTGTGATTAAAGTGTCACTGTAATATGCCCAACACCAATTATTGTCAGAACATTTTGATATACCTTCTGGAAAAACATCTAAGAGAAGTATAAGTATTTACTAGTAAGAACACATTTGAAATTCAGTTCTGTCACCTTCTGTTTTTAAGTTTCCCTCCTTTGATATTAAATTAATATAATTAAATCTCTATTTTAAACAAATCATACAGTTAATAATTTAATTAAATACACATAGCTTTATTTCTGGGTCATCATTAGCCTTCATTTACTTATGTCTTTAATTCAAGCTAATTTGGTTTTTATTAGCTGGCTTTGAGCATTCTACCCAATATAATATGTATATATATTATATATATTATAGTTGAATCATAGATATAGTTATATTGGTTTATCAAGTTCCATAACTAATTTCATTCACAAAAATTTTAAGTGTAGATGGCGATTTTAATTGGAAATTTGGTTTTTACCATATAAAAATATTCCTGAAATTTTATTGACAGAGTGAATTTCTGTCAAGGGAGAAATCACATGAGAAGCATAAAAGATGAGAATTTTAGTCAATACATATGCCAAAGGCTCTTGAAAAGGCAGAGAACCAGTTTTATGAAACTGTGGAAGCAAAACTGCTTTCTCTTGTTGAAGTGCCTTGCGATTTATGTATCAGTATACTAAAAATTTCCCATCTCTTCTAACACATTAACATTTCTCTTAAAAAATGACATTCCACGTCTGTTCTCACATACACATTTTTATGGAAGAAATATTATAACATGAAGTCATCTGCAGTTGCTCTACCAGAAAAACACAAGATCCAAACCTCTTAGTAAGGGCAGTCTTAGTCCTGCATTATACAAATGCATTGTACAATATTTGGAAATTATGTAAAAATCAATATGAACATGTGTATTAGAGAACCTGTTATTCTCACCACTGCTATTCAATTGAAATGAAATGTCTTCCAGTTGAAAACTAGCTATAGGCTAGAAATTGTTTGAAAATATTTCAATGACAAATTTTAGGTAAAAAGAAAAAAAAATTTTATTAGTTATTGATAATCCCTATCTAAAATATAATCTATTTTTCTCCTAATAATTCCTCCAATTAAAGTGACTTTGTATAATAGTTCATATAAGGGTTACCTGAAAATAAATTTGGAAATATAGCTTGGGACCAGGCTTTTCTAGAAAAAGCAAAGTCATTAAAGTGTCTGAGGATAAGGATAATAACATAAAAGATTTTTAAAAATTTTAGACTTGCTTACAAGACAAACTGGAGGAAAGACAGATTGGAACAGAAAATATTTAGGAAGGCTTCAAAACTTTACAGGAACAACCATAATGAAATAAACTTGGGTTGATAATGATAACTAAAAAACAGAAATAGTAAATTTAAGTGATACTGAGCATGTTGCATCAGCAGGATTTGGTGACCTATTTGATGAAAGATGACTTAGAGAAATGAAAATCTGATATTGCTCTACATTTTGAACCTCAGTGATCCAGAGAACGGTGATTTTAAAGTGAGAAGATAAATTTTATATTCAGAATGTTCAATTTAATGCATTAGTGATATTTATTTTGTACAGTGGTAGAAGAAATGTCTCACAAGCAGGTGAAAATTAAGGGCTACCATTGAAGAAATTTATAAAAAGTTTAGGTATAAATTATGAGACCAGGGCTTATTTGAAGTAGTATTAATAAGTATCCTTATAAAAAAAGATAGAAGATGGAAGATAGCAAGTCTGTTTTAAAACAAATTATGTCAAAATATAAGTTTTCTAGAAAAAAATGGAAAACACTTATAATATGTCTACAGTTTTGGAAGTGAGAGTCCTGAAAGTAAGGGAAATTTGGAAGGACTTAATTAAGGAAATAAAGTCAAGGGAGAAGTAGCTTTGTCACAATTCTTTGGAGGAATTTGGCACTAGCAATGCAACAGATACTGAGAGCTCATTCACCACAAAGGCAATATCCTTTACCATGGACTCATGTGGTCCCTTGCTAAATTATATAGAACTACGATTATGGTCAATTTATACTTTATTGTCAAGCCATGAGAATAAAATTGTGAACTGGAACATTCTTGGTGAAACTAGGCCATGTCCTGATTCACCTAGCCTATAATCTTTGTTATCTCAGTACAAATTTTTGTATCTCAATACAAATATTCCTTATTACAAATAATATTCTGATTAATATAAGCAATTCAGTTTGGTTCAGGCTGAGTTCAAATTGATAATTCATGACACTTGTACTTCAAAAAAAGTTTTAGGAATAAATTTAACTAAGGTAGTAAAAGATCTGTACACTGAAAATTATGAACATTGACATTTGTATTTTATGTTTAAAATATTTCCCTCGAAAAAATAAAGTAACTGCTTTTAACTTACAGATCATTAGTAAAATCCTTTTAATTCTGCCTTGATCACTTTACAATTATTTGTTTTATCTCATATTAACTCAGCATCCTGAGTCACTCTGTCCTACTAAATGGTTTATATCCATATCAGTATCCACATTACAGTGCTTGTTATTAGGCCAGGTCTGTTCACTGTGTCCTACTTTAAGAATGCCATTGCCTTTAAGCAAAGAATCAGAACATTTATACACAAGTGGAAAACACTCAATTCTAAATATTTTTACATAGATACTGATGTGATTTAGTTAGTAAGTGTTCAAAAATAATAACAACTGAAAATATCCTTGAAAACTGCACATCATGAGATTCTTTCCAAATCTATTACTTGTAAATATAGCTTGACCTTGAGTAAAGAGTCTAAAATTCGGTGCTAATTAATCATATGGCATATTTAACATAAAATGTATTCTATAATTTATATAGTTACATAGTGGCTGTAGTTTTTTGTTTTTTTGTTTTTTGTTTTTTTTTAAAGTATTTGCTTATTTATTTATTTATGGCTGCGTTGGGTCTTCGTTTCTGTGCGAGGGCTTTCTCCAGTTGTGGCAAGCGGGGGCCACTCTTCATCGCGGTGCGCAGGCCTCTCACTATCGCAGCCTCTCTTGTTGCGGAGCACAGGCTCCAGACGCGCAAGCTCAGTAATTGTGGCTCATGGGCCCAGTTGCTCCGCGGCATGTGGGATCCTCCCAGACCAGGGCTCGAACCCGTGTCCCCTGCATTAGCAGGCAGACTCTCAACCACTGCACCACCAGGGAAGCCCTGTAGTTTTTTTTAAATTGAAGTATAGTTGATTTACAACCTTGTGTTAGTTTCATGTGTACAGCAAAGTGATTCATATATATATACACACATATATATACTTTTTCAAATTCTTTTCCATTATAGCTTATTACAAGATGTTGAATATAGTTCCCTGTACTATACAGTATATCCTTGTTGTTTATCTATTTTATATATAGTAGTGTGTATATTTTAATCCCAAACTCCTAATTTATCCCTCCCCTACCCTTTCCCCTTTAGTAACCATTAGTTTGTTTCCTATGTCTGTGAGTCTATTTCTGTTTTATAAATAAGTTCATTTGTATTATTTTTTAGATTCCACATATAAGTGGTATCATATAATATTTGTCTTTCTCTGACTTGCTTCACTTAGTATGATAATCATATGGCATATTTAACATGAAATATATTCTATAATTTATATAGTTACATAGTGGTTATATTTTTAAAAAGATTCTATCCATAGGTTTTTGCCCATTAAAAACTAATTTCTTAAGAACAAATTTACATAAAAGAAAAAAGATGCAGAATGTTTTATCAGTGCACATAATTCATCACCTTCTTCACATAAACTCATTTTTCTAAATATCTTAATTTATAAGTGGGACGACTTCTTCAATTCTTATTAACTATCCACATGGAGACCATTAACTATACTACTCTAATTCATTTTCCCTCCTGCAAAGCTAATTATAACTAATCACAAGGGTTTCAGACTTGGTCAGCATTGCTTCTAACTGAAAATTGGCAAGACTCCTTGTTCTGAGGAATAAGTAGGCAGAGGAGATAGGACAAAGGACAGTGAAAATGACCTGGCCATATTTTTCTGATAAACCTAAATTGTCTGTGAAATACCACCTTTAAATCTCTTTTCCAGTAGTTTGAAAATTATCCACTAAAAATCACTGCAAATGATGAGTTGGCACAGAATCCTAAAGAGAACAGCAATTAGTTCTAATTAACAGTTTTCAGAACAAATGCACTTAGCTGATTTTTAGTAACAAATTTATTATTAAATAAATGACATAAATGCATCCAAGCAGTAGCAGAAAAATAATCTTTAATTTTAATGACATACCAGTGATTGATCCTCACACCATGGACAGAAGGCATATTGTCTTGTTTTTCTAAATCTAATCAACAGCACTCCAGACCTTTTATGTTATTATGAACAAAATCAATGTTTTTGATTAGTGTAAGCCATTCAGTTTGGTTCAGACTGAGCCCAAAGTCAAAGCCATTTATTATTTTAATAATAAAATGCTTTCATTTATTGAATTATAGAATGAATTTTATAACTCAGATGTTACAGGAGTACATAGTGCTGTGAAATATGTGAGAATGATCATAAATATCACCTAAACTCTCCTTTTTGGCATATCTGAGATAGATTTTAAAAGAATAATTAGTATTAATATAATCCCAATTTTTATTTTATATTGTACAATAGTACATTAATACATTTTTTTAAAATACATTTAAAATTATGTACAAGGAAATTAATACACATAATTAACTAATTTTACATTTAGACTTTGGAAATATTTCTACAGTCATTATCTAAAATACATATATCTACAAAGAATCAATTGGAGTAGAAATTTGGAGATTTTTCCATGCATTTGTTCAATGCATGTAATTTCCAAATTGTTGACTAATGCATCCAAAAGTCTGCTTTGTACTCTCTTACATTCACCGAATATAGTAGTGTGCAGCAAAGTATCTTCTTTAAAATCTCTAATGGCTTCTTAGCACTGACAGCATAAATGCCAAAAAAAGTTAACATGGAAGACAAGATTCTTTGGATCGTTCAAGTCTCCCACTACACTGCTTCCTCGGGTCCCACACTCTGGCTACTGAAGGTTACAGTACTTCCTGTTCGTTCAACCTATTTTATACTTTTACACTGCTATGCTTTTCCTCATTATCTCTATTATTCCCAACTCATCATATAATATTCAGCTCAAATATTACCTCAACTCTGAAGACAAATCAATAATCCATCACTTGTGTGTTCAGAACACTTTCTATAAAATTTCTTATGGCACTTAAGAACTTCAATTATTTGTTTATATTCTGCCTCCCCTGTTAAAGGAAAATATTCTCAAAAGCCACAACTATGCTTATTTCATCTTTGTGTACCACAATTTTGGCTTGACTATAGCTAGAGTTGGGTATGACAACTAAAACCAAAATATAGGGGGAAGTGGGAAAAAATAAGAAAAATCCTTTAAGATAAACATTAGAAAAGAGAAAGTCAACTAAGTGGCTAGCTTGGTTTAAAGTAAAACCAAATAGATATATTGAATATGGACATTAAAATATTCTTCCCAGAAAGGCAGGTAGTATTTTGACAGTAAGTGTAACCCAAATAACAATAGATAAATTGTGACAATTCACAAAATTTCCATTACAAACAATGAGTATAATCACTTACCAAAGTTCTGAGAGACTCATTATCCTGGATCCTGGAAATTAATCGATCTTCTTTCTACAGATACCCCTTGAAGTGAGCAGTGAAATCTATGCTAAAATTCATCTTCCTTTGGGTAATAGCAAAATGTCCTAGATTTATGGTTTTCTAATTTTACTATCAGAACATGTGTACATTCTCCGGTATGGCCACTCTGAGGACTTCAGAGTTCTATACAACCTGACTTAAACCTCCACACTGCATAGCCAGGTGGAAAAGGCAAATTTCTCAATTTTCAGGCAGTTGTACAAGGCAGAAGTCTATGGATGGGACCACATTGTATAAAAGCAAAATATTAGGTGTAGAATTGGCTGTGTGATCTTGAAAGACAATTCAACTTCTCTGTACTCCATTTTTCTCAGATGGACATTGAAGAGATTAGCTTATATAGTTATCTGAGGGCCTTGCCAGTATTGCAGACCAACTGTGTTTTAAGTCTCTGTAGTTTAATAATTTTAAAATATATACCATAGAATTGTGACAACCATTGTGTTTTATGGATTTCCTGTCAAGCACAGTACCTCCCACTTCTCTCTGACTGAGTGATCAAGTGCAAAGAACTTAGACATCTCTCTTCAGTCTTAGGCTCTGAACATGTGGACATGCCTTAACTTCTGTATGTTTTTCCTTTCCGCCCCCCCCCCCAGCTTTATTGAGATATAATGTTTATATAACATTGAAGTTTAAGGTATATAACTGGTGGTTTGATGATAGATGTATATGTTGCAAAATGATTACCACAATAAGGTTGGTTAACACATCCAACACCTCATATAATTACCCTTTTTGTAAGTTATACTTACATATTGTTAGTTATACACACTGTAAGTTCTGTAGGATTTTATAAGTTATGTAGGATTTTGACTGTCTTCATCCTAAAGTCCTTATACCTGAAATATAGACATAAAAAAGTTGTGTACATATGCATCCACACCTATGTGCATTCACATGCACACAGAATAAGGTGAAGGAAAAGGTCATTCAAATATCTTGTGAGGACCTGCTTTGGAGGATTCCAAACTAGAATCTTGAAGAGTAATGCAATTAAACTTTACATGTGCACGAAGTGCAAAAGGAGGACTAATAAGAGATAGACTATGTCTACATTATACTGTTAAGGTTGTCAGTCTTTCCAGAGAGCCACATTAGGGTGATACTTGTTAGTCAGCTCCTTTTAGCTGAGTTATAGATTAATTAGGTCATTTCCATAATTTAAAGAAATGCACTAGTACTCTGATTTTCTTAACATTTATTTTCTATTGTCTATAACATTTAATTTTGTTATACTTTAGTGAGATTTTCTGAACTTTATCATTAAAATGTTCTATTGATTTTCTTTGCTGTTTTATGTTTATTTCCAAAGAACTTTTTCTTATTATTTGATTGATCTTATTTTATACTACCATGTCATTTTTAAAAACTTTAATAATTGAAGTATAACATACATAAAGAAAAGTACACAAATAGCGTGTAGTTCAATAAATGTTCACAGTTTGAACACGTGTATAACTAGCACACAAATCAAAAGATGGAGGATCACTAGCACTGCAGAAGCCCCTCCCTCCTCCCACACACAGTCACTAACCACCCCATCCTCGACTTCTAAGAAACAAGAAACCTTTAGCTCCTTTCAAAATTCACGTAAGTAGAATCATATATATGTACTCTTTTGTGTTTGCCTTATGTTACTCAATAGTATTTGTGACATTCATCTATGTTGTTATGTGTAGCTATAGTTAATTCATTCTTGTTACTGTTACTAATCACCTGTTATACCACAATTTACTGATCCATCTTAATATTAATAGACAGTTGGTTTCTTTCCAGGTTTTAGCTATTTTAAATGATAATGCAATGAATAGTCTTGTACATGCCCTTTCATGGACATATGTATGTATATGGTCCTTATCCAACCAGTTGAAATGCCTTAAGAGTGAAACAAGTTTTCCATGAGAAGAAACTGCATGAAAATTGCAGTATCAGCTCCTGGCTGAGTTTCCAGCCTGCTGGCCTACCTTAAAGATTTTGGACTTCCCTGCTGTATGGATTTCAAACTTTCCAGTTCCCACAATTGCAGAGCCAATTCCTTGAAAAAAAATCTCTTAATGTATACACATATATCCCATTGGTTCTCTTTCTTTAGAGAACCCTGACTGATACACACACTATGCTCTAAAATGGCAAGATATATAATGTTTCTCCTCATTACCAAAAGTGTGCCTTGCTGCCATGTGCTTACTACTAAATGCTTGAAAATAGCTGTTCTTATCATTTGGTAGTTCATTATCCAGGAAAACCTAGATATACTGAGGTAAATTAATGCCTAACTCATGTTCCAAGAACAAATTCTGTTTAAATAAGAGCCTGATATTAATCCCGTGGGATAAAGAATAGGCCAACTTCATTGATGACTCTTTCTGCTTATACCCACTCACTAACATTCTACTCATCTTTCATGGCTTAGCCTACGTCCTCCATGAAAGCCTTGCTGATTATTTAAGTCACATGGATCTTTCTTCTCCTTGAAACAACTGAGTACTGATTCTACACTTTTCATCTTGTTCTCTAATTGTTCTTGACTGTGTATCTTGGGTCTACAATTAGATTTTGAGCTCCAGACTTTCACCTCACTAATATCCATTGTGGATTTAAGCAGGTGATCCACTAAACAAGTGTACAGAAGGTACTGGTTGGTTTGTCAGTTTGACTTGTAACAACATGGAATAAGGCTCTTTTCAGGAAGATGACCCTTGAGGGGATAGCTGATCTGTTCCATGACAATAATAGTCTATTCAACTGACGATAAAAGCCCAAAATAGAGTATAGTATATATGCAGTTACAGTACAAAGGATGATCCTAGACCACACACTAAATTGTAACCTAAGAATGTTTTCAAGTTCCACTAAGATTGTCAATTATATATGTTTCATATGTTATACATTAGTAAAATTATTTTTTAACTAATGGGTATTTCTGATAACCTTGACATTCCTCTTCTTTCACACATATCCAACCACCATAAACTTTTATTATCCTAATGACAGTTTAAGAGATTTGATTTATTCAGCCATAAAAAAGAACAAAATAATGTCATTTGCAGAAACATGGGTGGGCCTAGAGAACATCAGACAAACATATGATGTTGTCTTTCTCTGTCTGTGAAGTAAGTCAGACAGAGAATGACAGATATCATCTGATATCACTTATATGCAGAATCTAAAATAATGGTACAAATGAACCTATTTACAAAATAAAAATTGAGTCACAGATGTAGAAAACAAACTTATGGTTACCAAGGAGGAAAGGGGGGGATAAATTGGGAGATGGAGATTGACATATACACACTACTATCAATACATATAAAAGATAACTATTAAGAACCTACTGTATAGCACAGGGAACACTATTTGGTGTTCTGTAATGACCTATATGGGAATGGAGTCTAGAAGAGAGTGGATATATGTATATGTATGGCTGATTCACTTTGCTGTACAGCAGAAACTAACACAACATTGTAAATCAACTATACTCCAATTTAAAATGTTTAAAAAAGAGGTCTGATCATATTAGTGACATTCATGATGTGTATATTCAGAGCCATTCACAAATAGAAAAATTCACAAATTCATTCTGCTATTCACTTTCTTACTTAAATTTTGTTTTATGGCTAAGCGCCATCATTGGTAGTTAAATTTATTTTTAGAGCATTTTATATCCAGAGTAAAAGTTAAATCACCTCAAGGGAGTTTTTCTGCATGTTCCAATAGGTAGAGGTAATGAATGGTTCTCTGCAATGTACATGGTTTAACTGTCAACTGAGCAACTTATTCCCTCACATAGATTTTCAACGTATGCGTTTCAAATTTGCTACTCAGAAAATTCTCCTTTACTACCTCTCAGAAACCTTTGAGAGTATATTACTGGTGAAAACATATGTGTTTTATTTGGAAAAATAAAAATCTAGGGCACTAACCTGATCAGAGGTGGCAAAATAGAAGCTTAGAATCCAAAACTGGACAAGAATTTATTCTCTCCCTCCCTCCCTCCCTCCCTCCCTTCTTTCTTTCTTTCTTTCTCATCATAAATGTCTTAGTTGGGAAGATTTTGCCTAAATTATATATTTGTGATTTATTTAGAGAAATCAAAAGACCTAGCAACATGGGTAATGTTTCTGCATGGCTCGTTCTGAGTAAGTTTCCACTTAAGACAAGTATTATTCTTCCATCAACCACAGTCCTCATCTTGTAATATTAAAGCTAAGAATGGTCATTTAAGTGAACTGGTTGTTCTGACAATAGTGACAGACTTTACTCACATTATTATTATAGACTGAACTTCACCTTTAAGGTCTGTCGCCTGATTCATAGCCAAATATATATGAGAACCTCATTATAGATTCAGTTTTTCTGTCCCACCACCTGATCTACCATTCTATGCGGACTATAAAAGATAATACTACTGAAGTCCTCATGCTGCTTCAGAAGATAAAGGGCATCTTCAGATCACACATTTGAGCACCCCTCCTCCCCCAAGGCTGGTAATTTTAAATGACTACTTGCTTCTGCTTTCTCATTTATATCACTGAAAAATTCTATTAAGAAGGAGTCGACAGAATAGTTTCAGAGTATCCTGGTGATAAGTTACTTAGCATTTATTTTGCTTTAGTTAATAGAAATCTTTGTGTTTTCATCAGCAAGGAATCTCTACATGAAGATGTGTTTTCACTGTTAATGAGGATATTAAAAGGAAGAAATGGAAAAGTGACATCTAGCTGAGTAGACTGGTTTTAACATTAAGCTTATGATGCTACCCAATATGACTTGTCTGTAGCAGGAGAGGAGTTACTTAATTTATCAACACAACAGGCTAGAGGGAAACCCATTGTGTTAATTGTCCTTATAAATGAAAACCAATGCCTCGTTGGCCTCCAGCATGTCACTGTGCCCGGACACTTCATGTCTGATGGAATAATAAGTGACTGCACATGCAGTGCCTCACAGCACACACAAAGCAAGTCTCATCTCTTATTACCTCAAACAATACAGAAATCTTCCTGCACCGCAGAACTTGTCATCTTTCTGAAAAATAAAATAGAAATACCCTTCATTTTAAAACAAAAACAGAGTGATCTGTATATGTCAGACATTTAGAGTAACAAGTCATTGGTTCCTTCTTCCTTGTATCCTCTCTGTCTTTCTATGTCCTCTAATGAAATTTGACTGTTAGCCTGCTATTTCCAATCCGAGGCTTACATGCTGATTTTACTACCTACTTAACCATTCTATTGCAGACAAAGGAGCAATAGGAGGAAGTATTGTACTTTTCTATGGAAAATTGTACTTTTCTAGATAAAATTGATGTATGCCCTATATGTTACACACAGCACATGAGCAAAATATTTTAGATTATTTTTTCCCCAAAGAGGACAGAATGACTGAGAGGAAGTCAGAAGACCCAGCTCCATATTTTACTGAGGAATCTTATCCAAGTCATATAACCTGTCTGAGCTTCATTTGGCATTCCAATAAACAGAAGTCAATTACAGTAATAATAATAATAATAATAATAATAAATATTTCAGAGAATCATAACAAATGAAAAAAGCCAGATAAAGGCTAAA
The DNA here is from genome assembly GCF_028023285.1 of Balaenoptera ricei. Lineage (NCBI taxonomy): Eukaryota > Metazoa > Chordata > Mammalia > Artiodactyla > Balaenopteridae > Balaenoptera > Balaenoptera ricei. The sequence continues at coordinate 83,007,914 of NC_082641.1, forward strand.
ATATCAATGTAAATTATAGCATAGGTGATAAAAAAAATATTATCCTTCTAATACTTCCTCATCTGAGCCCCTTAGATTTTTTTGCAGCATTCTGTCCCCACTTCCACCTGACATACCAAGTCCTATCATGTTGAATTCAGGTTGACTGTGCCCTTGTCCACAAGGCAAGAAATCCAAATCAAAACACACCATTGTAAAGCAATTATACTCCAATAAAGATGTTAAGAACAAACTTCCTCGTCCTCGATTCTGTCTCCATCCTAGCTGGATAAAGCCAAATCCCATTCAGTCAAGGCCTCCCCAGGAAATTATTTGGTTTATCAAATAAATTTTTTTATTTCTAAGGTATTACTGGATTGGGGATTAGTTAAAGACAAGGAAAAATAATAATGATAGCAACAATAATAATGGGAGGAAATACAATGTCAGCATTCTTGAAATGAGCACAGGCCCCTTTCCACAAATATCTGTCTCATATAGAACTCTATATATAACTTATATTACTTATACATATTATCTCATATATCTCATAGATACAACCTACATTATTTCATAAACATACATATATATGTAAAACATTGTATTACCATCTTTATCTAAGATCACTCAGGTCACACCACCACAAAGTGCTGGATCTGAGCTACCAGATATGATTTTTCATTCCCAAAAGCTACAAAACTATTATGCTTCTCTACTTTTGAAACAGAAGGAACTCAGCAAGGAAATTCACACACAATGGCTGCTAACAGAAGGACTTCAGGAAATTTCTTCTGGCATAGAGCAAAGTGACGATCTCTCGGACTACACAGAGGGCTGGGATAACATTCAGGTTGGGCCAAACATGCAATATGCGAGAAAATCATCTGGATGAATCCAGAGGTCAACAAACATCATCACCTTGTGTATTAGGGTAATTTATCTAGTTGTTCTAATGGACAACTATGGCTTAACTATGAAAGTTTATTTTTTATTCTTCATGGTCTGATGCAGATTAGGTGTCTCCAAAGTCTTATATCTGGTTAAACCAACACACAGCCCCATGGTTGTATAGCAGGAGAAAGTGAAGTGTGGAAGAGACATGCCAGCTGCTAGCTGCTTAGATTTCAAGTTCCACAAATCACCTCATTTCAAACATAGCCATATAGGACCATCTCAGTGCAAGGAAGGCTGAAAATTGCGGGTAAGCTGTTCCACGGAGGGGAGTTGGGCCACCTGACCCAAAATTTGATTCAGATATCCAGACTGATGACACCACACAGGCAACAAGAATATATGAAAAGGTTTATTACTCATATAATAAAGCTCTTTGGGGAGAGGGCAAGGAAGTTTCCCAAACAGGTCCAAAAATGTGCAGATAGGGCCAATTGCTGTCCAGAGTATCCAGGTAGCATGACTGGCTTGGTGTTTTATGGTGCTTAGCAGTGGGGTGAGAGTTCTCTCACAAGGGCCAGAGCTTGCATGGCTTGAAGTTCCACCAACACCAAAGAAGGGAGCATCTGGGTTCCTTATCAGCACGCCCAGATAAGAGGGGGAAGGGTGAAGAGATGTGGTTTGATGTGCAGTCAAACCCTTCACTGCATTTCACCCCTGATTGACTGATGACTGAAATGTGTGTTTCATTTATTTTCATTTGAACTTGTTTGGATAAGTCATGTGGCTTACCTAACTCTTTGAGGTCTGTAGCCTCAGATTGATAAGTGAGGCAGAAGTTCCACTAAATGGCTGTTCAAAAGCCCAAATTGTGTTTCTTAGGAAGTGAAATGAGTGCTTTGGTCACTATCCTTAGATCCTGAAAGGCATAAGGAGCATCTTGGTGGGGACTTGTGAATTTAATGTGTGTAGAGACGTGTGACTTTGACTTATATTTTCAAAATCTGTGAGGCAAGAGACTCCAGACCTTTTACCCTAAAGGAGGAAACCTTGGATATGAAATTATTGTTGCTTCCATTGGCCAGATCAGATGGGCAATGGCCCACGAGTCTGTAAAAACGTTCAGAGGGTGGCTGTTGTTTTCCAGGGAATCTGTCCTAAGATAACTGCTTGAAGTTCAGTTAATTGTGCTAACCCTTCGGCCTCATCCTTTATCAGGGGCATCCCAGTTAAGGAAGGGAAAGCAGCAGCTTTCTAGAAAGTCCCATCACATGTAATGATGACACTACCGTCCATAAATATAAAATTTCCCTTTGATGTTCAAAAGGGGCTCCCCAGGTAGCCAAGGGGTCAAGAGAGGGGTGACCTCCTCCAGCATCATGGCATTTGTCAAGGGATCGAGAACAGGAAAAGCTACCTCCTCCTATGGGTATGATACACTAGAGGGACCAGATTTGACTCTATACCCATAGATAGGTATACTTTTCATTTAGGCAAGAAGGCTTCTGTGGTTGGACCAAGCTTGCAAGGTGCTGCTTCCATGAACCAAGGCACAATGGGCATCTGGGTATAGAGGGTTACAGGCTCAGGGACTATGAGAGACTCTATTTTCAGGAAATCAGAGTATGTGATCAGCAATTGCCTCCATAATGGCATAGTGGAAGCTGAGGAAGGCAATTTTCTGCACTGGAATCCAGTGTACCACTAATGGTCTTCATGAGGGATCCAGACGCTCCAAGATGCCTGAGAGGATGTTGCTAAATCCTCTACAATGAAGGAGTTTCTTGTGGGCATTAATGAGAGTGTCCATTGTATAGCAGTTTGTACAGATTCCGTAGCCTTTTTTGTAAGAGTCCCATTCAACATGGGTGGAATTGTGAATCAGTATAGATGGGCGTAAGTAAAATTTGTAAATGAGGGATTTATTGCTTGCAGAACACAAAAAGACATAAAAGATGTTGGGCTTATATTAACGTTGTGGGTTTTGAGATGGTAAATGGATGTCCTGACAGCATCACAGATGGAATGGCTTTCAGGTTACCAAATAATTTTCAGTAATTAATTGAGGCTATGTAGTATGTGTGGGGCAATGGTCCATTCCCTTTTTGTTAGCACCTTTGTGAATATTTGTATGCCCTGAATGGGTATGTCAAGAATTTCAAATGGATCTTGAAGGAGATCATCAGTATGATGTCACACCTGATCTTCTGGAAGGAACTGAATGTGGTTAAGACATATTCATACAATTTCTTTATTTACAGCAATCTCACTTAAAAATCTGGTAGCTAAAAAAAAATACTAGTTCATCAACTCATGTATCTCTTTTCAATAGCCAATCACCTTCCCCTCCAAATAATCTCTCTTGACTGTCCCACATGGCCTTCAAATCCTCTGTCTGTCCACCAATGTTATAACCCCAGCCCCCTCCCCACTTTCCACCACTTCCTGTACGTTCTACTGCTCAGTAGACAGGGTGTTTATTTTTCTTTAGATAAACTCCTCCCAACTCATCTTTTTTCACCTGTTCCTGTCCTTTTGACAAAACCTGACAGATTCCTCTTCCCTCAACTAGGTTATAGCCCTCTCGCCATTCAAAGCACACTTCTTCCAAGAAGAATTCTTCAGTTGAGGAAAAGCATAGTAGTATCTCAGCTATAGTCCTTCATACAATGTTTTTTAAAATTATCTGATATATTTGCATGTTATTACCTGAAATTTTAAAAAATCTATTTATACTTTTCTATAGATTAATAGTGAGCTTTCAGATATATTTCTTCACTTGATTACTACAATATAAGTGAAGATAGTTAGGTTTCACATTCTAAAAGAGGAAGAAACTAAGAATCTGTATGATTCTTTGGCCTATTTTACTCTCTTATTCTTGGGTTTGAACTCAGACCCCACAGAGTTGTCTGCACCTTTCCAATGTTAAGAACATGAGAACTTGCCGTATGTGTATGTAGATAGGAGGATGTTTTCACAGTATGTTTAACAGGAGCCATTTAAAGTCTCCCACATTTAAAATCTTTCTCACCACCTGTTATTGTGATCTCACTCCACCATTAGCAATATATAGACCTGGATTAAACTATGGTTCATTCCAGGAATCTCTTGCAAAAATACAGTTAGAAAAGGAATCCTCTTTAATATAATTGATATAGTTAATTGTTGATTATGAATTAATTTCTCATAGTACTTAGTACAGATGTGAGAATATGGGCAATAAAACAACTTTTTGGTAGGAAGGAAAGAATGAAAGGGTTAAGGATTTAGAGGTCCCACTTTTAGTAGGTATATCCAAATGAGGCTTCATAAAATGGTTCTTGGCTTCAAGGAGAAAATCAAGTGAAGATATAGGAAAGCTGACAAGATTATCTACACCAGCCTTAAAACTTCATACAGGTTTATTAACTTCAAAGATAGCAATAAAATATTAGCATTTTAGGGGTAGACTTTAGGCCATAGTAGAGTTCCAAGAGAACATTTCTTTAAATCCATAGTATCACAGATAATTGGAGTTGAGAAAAAATGCTAAAGAACTGATTTACCCACATGATTTTTCAGATGAGAACATGGGACACCAGTTAAAGCTGAGTAACTTATTCAGAGTCAAAAGCAAGGTTTGGATCAAGGTTTATTTTATTGCCATTTGTACTCTATAGTGTTATCACAATGAACCATGTACAGATCTCAGTTTGGGTTGTTTTTACTCTTTTCTCTGCCTACGCATTTGCCACTCTCCTCTACTATATTACGCTCATATGAGCCCTACTTGCCCTTAAGGCCCAGTTCAGAAGATCCCTGTGACCTCAGTCTGGGTCAGGGCCTCCTTTGGTGTGGCTTCTTAGCAATGTAAGTTTAATCTTGTGTAGTACTTACCACATGGAGGATCCTGAACTGTTAACTTACCTATCTTTCAGACACTGCTTATATCCTTGTCCTATTCTCCTTTGTATCCCAAATGTTAATAACTGTCTCTAATCACTCTCTGTAGTCCCTCTGTGGCTGACACAAAGTAGGTGCTAAACAAATGTCGAATTCAAAGATGAATTACGGGAGGAGAGAAGATGGCGGAAGAGTAAGACGCGGAGATCACCTTCCTTCCCACAGATACAGTAGAAATACATCTACACGTGGAACTGCTCCTATAGAACACCCACTGAACGCTGGCAGAAAACGTCAGACCTCCCAAAAGGCAAGAAACTCCCCCCGTACTTGGGTAGGGCAAAAGAAAAAAGAAATAACAGAGACAAAAGAATAGGGACGGCACCTGCACCAGTGGGAGGGAGCTGTGAAGGAGGAAAGATTTCCACGCACTAGGAGCCCCTTCGCGGGCAGAGACTGCGGGTGGCAGAGGGGGGAAGCTTCGGAGCCACGGAGGAGAGCGCAGCCACAGAGGTGCGGAGGGCAAAGCGGAGAGATTCCCGCACTTCCCGCACGGAGGCTCGGCGCTGACCAGCACTCACCAGCCCGAGAGGCTTGTCTGCTCACCCGCCGGGGCGGGCGGGGCTGGGAGCTGAGGCTCGGGCTTCGGTCGGATCGCAGGGAGAGGACTGGGGTTGGCGGCGTGAACACAGCCTGAAGGGGTTAGTGCACCACAGCTAGCCGGGAGGGAGCCCGGGAAAAAGTCTGCAGCTGCCGAAGAGGCAAGAGACTTTTTCTTCCCTGTTTCCTGGTGCGCGAGGAGAGGGGATTCAGAGCGCCGCCTAAACGAACTCCAGAGACGGGCGCGAGCCGCAGCTAACAGCGCGGATCCCATAGCAACAGGGGCGCAGAGGGAAAAACGGAGAGACTCCCGCACAGAGGCTCGGCGCCGAGCAGCGCTCACCAGCCCGAGAGGCTTGTCTGCTCCCCCGCCGGGGCGGGCGGGGCTGGGAGCGGAGGCTCGGGCTTCGGTCGGATCGCAGGGAGAGGACTGGGGTTGGCGGCAGGGAGAGGACTGGGGTTGGCGGCGTGAACACAGCCTGAAGGGGTTGGCGCACCACAGCTGGCTGGGAGGGAGACCGGGAAAAAGTCTGCAGCTGCCGAAGAGGCAAGAGACTTTTTCTTGCCTCTTTGTTTCGCGGCGCGCAAGGAGAGGGGATTCAGAGCGCCGCCTAAACGAACTCCAGAAACTGGCGCGAGCCGCGGCGATCAGCGCGGACCCCAGAGACGGGCGTGAGACGCTGGGGCTGCTGCTGCCGCCTCCAAGAAGCCTGTGTGCGAGCACAGGTCACTCTCCACACCGCCCCTCCCGGGAGCCCGTGAAGCCCGCCACTGCCAGGGTCCCGTGATCCAGGGACAACATCCCCCGGGAGAACGCACTGCGCGCCTCAGGCTGCTGCAACGTCACGCCGGCCTCTGACGCCGCAGGCTCGCCCCGCCTCCTCTGTACCCCTCCCTCCCCGCGGCTTGGGTGAGCCAGAGTCCCCGAAGCAGCTGCTCCTTTAACCCCGTCCTGTCTGGGCGGGGAACAGACGCCCTCAGGCGACCTACACGCAGAGGCGGGTCCAAATCCAAAGCTGATCCCCAGGAGCTGTGCGAACAGAGAAGAGGAGGGGAAATCTGTCCCAGCAGCCTCAGAAGAAGCGGATTAAAACACCACAAACAACTTGATGTGCCTGCATCTGTTGAATACCTGAATAGACAACGAATCATCCCAAATTCAGGAGGTGGACTTTGGGAGCAGGATATATTAATTTTTCCCCTTTTCCTTTTTTTTTGTGAGTGTATATGTATATGCTTCTGGGGGAGATTTTGTCTGTATAGCTTTGCTTTACAATAGCTTTATTTTACTTCACTATATTATAGCTTCTTTCTTTCTTTCCTTTCTTTCTTTCTTTCTTTCCTTCCTTCCTTCCTTCCTTCCTCCTTCCTTCCTTCCTTCCTTCCTTCCTTTCTTTCTTTCTATTTTTTCTCCCTCTTACTCTGAGCCGTGTGGACGAAAGGCTCTTGGTGCTTCAGCCAGGCATCAGGGCCGTACCTCGGAGGTGGGAGAGCCAACTTCAGGACACTGGTCCACAAGAGACCTCCCAGCTCCACGTAATACCAAACGGCAAAAATCTCTCAGAGATCTCCATCTCAACATCAAGACCCAGCATCACTCAATGACCAGCAAGCTACAGTGCTGAACACCCTATGCCAAACAACTAGCAAGACAGGAACACAGCCTCATCCATTAGCAGAGAGGCTGCCTAAAATCATAATAAGGCCACAGACACCCCAAAATACACCACCAGACGTGGATGTGCCCACCAGAAAGACAAGATCCAGCCTCATCCACCAGAGCTCAGGCACTAGTTCCCTCCACCAGGAAGCCTACACAACCCACTGAACCAACCTTAGCCACTGAGGACAGATACCAAAAACAACGGGAACTACAAACCTGCAACCTGTGATAAGGAGACCCCAAACACAGTAAGATAAGCAAAATGAGACGACAGAAAAACACACAGCAGATGAAGGAGCAGGGTCAAAACACACTAGACTTAACAAATGAAGAGGAAATAGGTAGTCTACCTGAAAAAGAATTCAGAATAATGATAGTAAGGATGATCCAAAATCTTGGAAATAGAATAGACAAAATGCAAGAAGCATTTAACAAGGACGTAGAAGAACTAAAGAGGAATCAAGCAATGATGAAAAACACAATAAATGAAATTAAAAATACTCTAGATGGGATCAATAGCAGAATAACTGAGGCAGAAGAAAGGATAAGTGACCTGGAAGATAAAATGGTGGAAATAACTACTGCAGAGCAGGATAAAGAAAAAAGAATGAAAAGAACTGAGGACAGTCTCAGAGACCTCTGGGACAGCATTAAACGCACCAACATTCGAATTATAGGGGTCCCAGAAGAAGAAGAGAAAAAGAAAGGGACTGAGAAAATATTTGAAGAGATTATAGTTGAAAACTTCCCTAATATGGGAAAGGAAATAGTTAATCAAGTCCTGGAAGCACAGAGAGTCCCATACAGGATAAACCCAAGGAGAAACACGCCAAGACACATATTAATCAAACTGTCAAAAATTAAATATAAGGAAAACATATTAAAGGCAGCAAGGGAAAAAAAACAAATAACACACAAGGGAATCCCCATAAGGTTAACATCTGATCTTTCAGCAGAAACTCTGCAAGCCAGAAGGGAGTGGCAAGATATACTTAAAGTCATGAAGGAGAAGAACCTACAACCAAGATTACTCTACCCAGCAAGGATCTCATTCAAATGTGATGGAGAAATTAAAACCTTTACAGACAAGCAAAAGCTGAGAGAGTTCAGCACTACCAAACCAGCTTTACAACAAATGCTAAAGGAACTTCTCTAGGCAAGAAACACAAGAGAAGGAAAACACCTACAATAACAAACCCAAAACATTTAAGAAAATGGGAATAGGAACATACATATCGATAATTACCTTGAATGTAAATGGATTAAATGCTCCCACCAAAAGACACAGGCTGGCTGAATGGATACAAAAACAAGACCCATATATATGCTGTCTACAAGAGACCCACTTCAGACCTAGAGACACATACAGACTGAAAGTGAAGGGATGGAAAAAGATATTCCATGCAAATGGAAATCAAAAGAAAGCTGGAGTAGCAATTCTCATATCAGACAAAATAGACTTTAAAATAAAGACTATTACAAGAGACAAAGAAGGACACTATATAATGATCAAGGGATCGATCCAAGAGGAAGGTATAACAATTGTAAATATTTATGCACCCAACATAGGAGCACCTCAATACATAAGGCAAGTACTAACAGCCATAAAAGGGGAAATCGACAGCAACACAATCATAGTAGGGGACTTTAACACCCCACTTTCACCAATGGACAGATCATCCAAAATGAAAATAAATAAGGAAACACAAGCTTTAAATGATACATTAAACAAGATGGACTTAATTGATATTTATAGGACATTCCACCCAAAAACAACAGAATACACATTTTTCTCAAGTGCTCATGGAACATTCTCCAGGATAGATCATATCTTGGGTCACAAATCAAACCTTGGTAAATTTAAGAAAATTGAAATCGTATCAAGTATCTTTTCCGACCACAACGCTATGAGACTAGATATCAATTACAGGAAAAGATCTGTAAAAAATACAAACACATGGAGGCTACACAATACATTACTTAATAATGAAGTGATTACTGAAGAAATCAAAGGGGAAATCAAAAAATACCTAGAAATAAATGACAATGGAGATACGACGACCCAAAACCTATGGGACGCAGCAAAAGCAGTGCTAAGAGGGAAGTTTATAGCAATACAAGCCTACCTCAAGAAACAGGAAACATCTCGAATAAACAACCTAACCTTGCACCTAAAGCAATTAGAGAAAGAAGAACAAAAAAACCCCAAAGCCAGCAGAAGGAAAGAAATTATAAAGATCAGGTCAGAAATAAATGAAAAAGAAATGAAGGAAACAATAGCAAAAATCAATGAAACTAAAAGCTGGTTCTTTGAGAAGATAAACAAAATTGATAAACCATTAGCCAGACTCATCAAGAGAAAAAGGGAGAAGACTCAGATCAATAGAATTAGAAATGAAAAAGGAGAAATAACCACTGACACTGCAGAAATACAAACGATCATGAGAGATTACTACAAGCAACTCTATGCCAATAAAATGGACAACCTGGAAGAAATGGACAGATTCTTAGAAATGCACAAACTGCCGAGACTGAACCAGGAAGAAATAGAAAATATGAACAGACCAATCACAAGCACTGAAATTGAAAGTGTGATTAAAAACCTTCCAACAAACAAAAGCCCAGGACCAGATGGCTTCACAGGTGAATTCTATCAAACATTTAGAGAAGAGCTAACACCTATCCTTCTCAAACTCTTCCAAAATATTGCAGAGGGAGGAACACTCCCAAACTCATTCTACGAGGCCACCATCACCCTGATACCAAAACCAGACAAAGATGTCACAAAGAAAGAAAACTACAGGCCAATATCACTGATGAACATAGATGCAAAAATCCTCAACAAAATACTAGCAAACAGAATCCAACAGCACATTAAAAGGATCATACACCATGATCAAGTGGGGTTTATCCCAGGAATGCAAGGATTCTTCAATATACGCAAATCAATCAATGTGATACACCATATTAACAAATTGAAGGAGAAAAACCATATGATCATCTCAATAGATGCAGAGAAAGCTTTCGACAAAATTCAACACCCATTTATGATAAAAGCCCTGCAGAAAGTAGGCATAGAGGGAACTTTCCTCAACATAATAAAGGCCATATATGACAAACCCACAGCCAACATTGTCCTCAATGGTGAAAAACTGAAACCATTTCCACTAAGATCAGGAACAAGACAAGGTTGCCCACTCTCACCACTATTATTCAACATAGTTTTGGAAGTGTTAGCCACAGCAATCAGAGAAGACAAAGAAATAAAAGGAATCCAAATCGGAAAAGAAGAAGTAAAGCTGTCACTATTTGCAGATGACATGATACTATACATAGAGAATCCTAAAGAGGCTACCAGAAAACTCCTAGAGCTAATCAATGAATTTGGTAAAGTAGCAGGATACAAAATTAATGCACAGAAATCGCTTGCATTTCTATACACTAATGACGAAAAATCTGAAAGGGAAATTAAGAAAACACTCCCGTTTACCATTGCAACAAAAAGAATAAGATATCTAGGAATAAACCTACCTAAGGAGACAAAAGACCTGTATGCAGAAAATTATAAGACACTGATGAAAGAAATTAAAGATGATACAAATAGATGGAGAGATATACCATGTTCCTGGATTGGAAGAATCAACATTGTGAAAATGACTCTACTACCCAAAGCAATCTACAGATTCAATGCAATCCCTATCAAACTACCACTGGCATTTTTCACAGAACTAGAACAAAAAATTTCACAATTTGTATGGAAACACAAAAGACCCCGAATAGCCAAAGCAATCTTGAGAACGAAAAATGGAGCTGGGGGAATCAGGCTCCCTGACTTCAGACTATACTACAAAGCTTCAGTAATCAAGACAGTTTGGTACTGGCACAAAAACAGAAATATTGATCAATGGAACAGTATAGAAAGCCCAGAGATAAACCCACACACATATGGCCACCTTATCTTTGATAAAGGAGGCAAGCATATACAGTGGAGAAAAGACAGCCTCTTCAATAAGTGGTGCTGGGAAAATTGGACAGGTACATGTAAAAGTATGAAATTAGAACACTCCCTGACACCATGCACAAAAATAAACTCCAAATGGATTAAAGACCTAAGTGTAAGGCCAGACACTATCAAACTCTTAGAGGAAAACATAGGCAGAACACTCTATGACATACATCACAGCAAGATTCTTTTTGACCCAGCTCCCAGAGAAATGGAAATAAGAACACAAATAAACAAATATGACCTAATGAAACTTAAAAGCTTTTGCACAGCAAAGGAAACCATAAACAAGACCAAAAGACAACCCTTAGAATGGGAGAAAATATTTGCAAATGAAGCAACTGACAAAGGATTAATCTCCAAGATTTACAAGCAGCTCATGCAGCTCAATAACAAAAAAACGAACAACCCAATCCAAAAATGGGCAGAAGACCTAAATAGACATTTCTCCAAAGAAGATATACAGATGGCCTACAGACACATGAAAGAATGCTCAACATCATTAATCATTAGAGAAATGCAAATCAAAACTACAATGAGATATCATCTCACACCGGTCAGAATGGCCATCATCAAAAAATCTAGAAACAATAAATGCTGGAGAGGGTGTGGAGGAAAGGGAACACTCTTGCACTGTTGGTGGGAATGTAAATTGATACAGCCACTATGGAGAACAGTATGGAGGTTCCTTAAAAAACTAAAAATAGAACTACCATATGACCCAGCAATTCCACTACTGGGCATATACCCTGAGAAAACCATAGGTCAAAAAGTGTCATGTACCACAATGTTCATTGCAGCTCTATTTACAATAGCCAGGACATGGAAGCAACCTAAATGTCCATCGACAGACGAATGGATAAAGAAGATGTGGCACATATATACAATGGAATATTACTCAGCCATAAAAAGAAATGAAATGGAGGTATTTGTAATGAGGTGGATGGAGTTAGAGTCTGTCATACAGAGTGAAGTAAGTCAGAAAGAGAAAAACAAATACAGTATGCTAACACATATATACGGAATCTAAGGAAAAAAAAAAAAAAAGGCCATGAAGAACCTAGTGGCAAGACGGGAATAAAGACACAGACCTACTAGAGAATGGACTTGAGGATATGGGGAGGGGGTGGGGTGAGATGTGACAGGGTAAGAGAGTGTCATGGACATATATACACTACCAAATGTAAAATAGATAGCTAGTGGGAAGCAGCCGCATAGCCCAGGGAGATCAGCTCGGTGCTTTGTGACCACCTAGAGGGGTGGGATGGGGAGGGTGGGAGGGAGGGAGATGCAAGAGGGAAGAGAAATGGGAACATATTGTATATGTATAACTGATTCACTTTGTTATAAAGCAGAAGCTAACACACTATTGTAAGGCAATTATACTTCAATAAAGATGTTTAAAAAAAAAAAAAAAAAAAGATGAATTACTACCTGCTAGAACCCTCATTTTATATAACATAAATTTCTTCTTCTTCTTTCTACTTGACTATAAGGTTAAATTCCCTTCTATGCAACATGAAATTCAAAATAGACTGACCATTTTTCCTCTACCAGCCATAATTTACAATATGATAATGGGTACTAGTATTTATCTTTTCAAGTTCAATAATCTTTCTCTTCACCAGATGTTATTGAATGCGTTTCATAACTCTAATTCACTGTCATTTCCCAAACTTGTAGCCCTGCCATCTCCATTCCCCAGTAAGGTCTCCAAAATAGAACAAATCTGTTTAGAAGGATACATTATAATTTTCAATTGTAATAGTTCCATTCATTTATTCTACATATCTGACAGGCATTTTCCCCTATATTTTGACATCTTCAGTTCCACTGAAATATTAATAATGTTCCCAGCCTGAAGCAATATTCTTAGAAGCCTCTGTAAATTCAGAACACATCAGGAGGATAAACAATTTCAGGTTATTTTAACTATTTTGCATTGAACACAAACACATTTATCAAATTAAAGGAACACTGTCAGGCACAAGAGAGCAATGGAACTCTCTACAGAAAAAAGTAACCAATAACTCATATGTAGAGGAACATTGCATGGAAGTTTTACCATGATCATTTCCCAACTGTGAAGGAAAAGGTAGACATTTTATCCAAGTGCATGATAACTATTTTAACTTTCTATGCTCAACTTCTGTTATGGGGGAAATTTCATTTGGCTTCTCTACTTGTATTTTATTTGAAATATTTGAATGTGTTTAACAAGTGCGGTATAAAAATTATACCTTGCACACTTCCTTAAGAATGAATTCTATGAGACCATTATCTAGTTCAAATTAGACATCTTCATCATTTTCAGGAAACATGATATTAAGTTTCTGTTTATTGTTATTTTGGGAATTTAGCTTAAATATATCTACAATAGCATAAAGTGATGGGCTGTGCTCAACTATAAAAACTATAAAGCGTAGGTCATATCAAGAACTATTATGCATTTGAGATTTTTATACTATTTTTAAACTAACCAGTTAGCCTTCCACAATGTCATGGATGCTAGAAGAATGCAGGAGACCCCTGAGTCAGAGACAAAGGCCAGTTTATTACGTATAAGAAATAGAAATAGAGTACCATCATTTTTCTTAGACTGGTTTCCTGGGCCTTCATTCCCACAGGGTGATGTGATGATCCTGTGATCATCAGGTGAATACTGTACATGTAGTGGATTGTGTTACAGGAGAGGAGACCTGAGTTTAAGGAACCTGAATCTTTAATACAGATCTGCAAACAAACTTGCTCTTTACCCTGTAGCTGGGTAAACTATCCTTATTATACTGGAGCAATTATACTTATTATGCTAGACAGTAAACAAACCTTTCCTCTGTCATCCCAGGTAGAGGCACTGTCTCTGTCTTTCATGTTGTTTTTAGACTTTGAAAAAAAGCTCTGAACAAAAGCTTTCAGTGGTTCTGCTTAGAACATATGCAGAAATGCAAGAGATTCATGCTATTAGGATTCTCCAGAGAGAGAGAACCAATAGGATATCTATATCTATATCTGTATCTATATAGAGAGATTTGTTATAAGGAATTGGCTCATGTAGTTACGGAAGCTGAAAATTCCCAAGATGGGCAGTCTGAATGCTGGGACCCAGAATATTGGGTAGTGTAGTTCTAGCCTGAGTCCAATGGCTTCAGACCCAGGAGAGCCGACGGTTCAAGTTCTAGTCCAAGGTCAGGAGAAGATTAATGTCCCAACTCATATGGTCAGGCAGTCAGGTATTCCCTCTTACTCAGCCTTTTTGTTGTATTCAGGTCTTCAGTTGATTGGATGAGGACCACCAACCTTAGGGAAGGCAATCTGCTCTACTTAGTCTACTGAAACAAATGTTAATCCCATACAGAAACACCCTCACAGATGCACTAGAATAAAGTTTGACTGAATGTCTGGGCACCCCATGGCCAAGTCAAACTGACATGTGAACTAACCATCACTGAATTTGCCTTTTACTTCTAACAGTTTCATCATGAAGTCTTTAGGGATTTCTACATACAGGATCACGTCATCTGCAAAACAGAGATAATTTTGTCCTCCTTTCCAAGTACAAGTTCTGGTGAGATCCATGTTTTGTTTATTGGGTCCTTTCAAGAATTGAATATTCTAACCCATTAGTAATAGGGAAGGTAGCAATAATAGCAGCTAGATGGTTTCCTACAGTCAGTGATCTTAACTCCATTACACCCTCTGAAGGAGCATTAAGGATGTCTTTCCCTCAACATTTCTGTAAGGTACATTTCGTTCTCCTTTTTCTTTCAGAGCTGGAATGTGCTTCTCAAATGCTCCAAATTTGCTAAATAATTTACATTATTTAACTGATATTTATGTTTTTCAAAAATTGGTAGTTTAGGGCAATAATAACAACCAGGGTAAGGTATTACTTTGTCATGGTTTGGCATAAAAGGACAACACTTTGGTTAGTTAATGTTTCTTCACTCATTGACTATTTTTTAAATCAAATCCAAGGTTTTTAATCAGATCTACAACTCACAGGCCAAACTTTCTCTACCACCTGTTTTTGTAAATACAACTTTATTGGAGCACACACATGGCCGTACATTTATGTATTGCCCATGACCAATGACAGAGTTAAGTAGTTGCATCAGAGATCATGTGGCTCACAGAACCAAAAGCATTTGCTGTCTGGCCTTTCATCAGAAAAGTTTGCCAATCCTTTATCTCATCTAATCTTAAACTTGGCCAACAATCAAAGAAAGGCAGAAACCTCAAAACAAAGCAAACACTATTGGAAAGGCCCTTTAAGGATATGTCCTAAGTGGTTATAAATTAATATCATGGTCCTAAACTATGAAGGAACTGCAGTAATATTAATTTACTTAAAAGAATAAAAATTCATTTAATATAGTCTATGATAAAGATCTGACTAAACTATTGCAATTTCCTGGTTAATACATTTTCAAACATTTTTGTAACAGTGAATTGAGAAAAAAGAGTGACTATTTAATTCTATTAATTGTGTCTCTATTTTTTTATGCATCATATGACTTATATTCTCTTTTCATCATCTTGATCTGATAAGAAAGGACAGAATAATGCAGTAGACTGTAAGCAGTAATGTAAATTGTCAGAATTATCTGAATTCATTAACATTTAACACTGAATGCCTTTATCCCTTTAATTTTTGAAAATTATTCAAACAAAAATTCCCTTATGTGATCATTTATCTTTAGGCTAACTTACTTGAAACTGTACAATAGTGTACCTGATATTTTCTATGCCAATGAATTTTTAAAATAAATCATACCAGAAACTAATTGATGTAAGTTTTTATATTCAAATTTTAATTGTTCTATATTTAAAATGAAAAAATCTACAGAGTGATTTTTCATTTAGGGGAGAGTAAAGTTAGCAAACAGCTTGAGAACTAAAATCTCCCATTAATTAATCATTTTACCTAGTTCTTCTGTCTACTAAAGGGCAGTCCATTAAGTTTAATCCCCCATTTTTTTAACAGCTTTATTGAGGTATAATTTACATACCATAAAATTCACCATTGCAAGTGCACAATTTAATGATTTTCAGTAAATTTATAGGGTTGTGCAGCTATTACCACAATCCAACTTAGAACATTTTCAGCACCTCAAAAGAAACCTTGTGCCCATTCGCAGCCACTCTCCTCTCACCTCCAGCCACGGAGGACCAATGCCATGCTTTCTGTCTCTATGAATAGACTTGTTCTGAACATTACACATAAGTGGAATCGTACAATATGTCATCTTTTGCATTCAGCATAATATTTTTGAGGTTAATCCATGTTGCAGCATATACAGTAATATGTATTACTATTTTATTCCTTTTTATTACTAACTACATATATACATTGTACAAATATTTTGTTTATCCATTATTATTTATGGATATTTACATTATTGCCACTGTATTTCAAATAATGTTACTATAAAAATTCTGATACAAATCTTTATATGGATATTTGTTGTCATTTTTCTTGGAGACTATGTAAGAATGGAATTGCTGGGTCATGTGGTTGATTTATGTCTGACTTTTAAGAAATTCCCAAATTAATTTTTAAAGTGCCTATACCATTTTATATCTTTACCAACAATGTTGAGTATATTTTTTCTATATGGAGCAAATGTGGTATTTTTTGTCTTTTTGAGTATAGTCATTCTAGTGTTTGTGTAGTGGTATCTCATTGTGGTTTTAATTTGCATTTCACTAATAACTAAGTTAAGCATCATTTCATGTGCTTATTAGTAATTCTTATGTCCTTAGTGAAATTTCTATGCAAATCTTTTGCCAAATTTTAATTGGGTTGTCTTTTTATTATTCAGTTGTAAATGTCCTTTGTATATTCCAGATAAAAGTCCTTTATCACACATAGGATTTACAAACATTCTTCCCAGTCTGTGACTTGTTCTCTATTTTTATAAATTTGTTTTTCAAAGTAACAAAGTTTTAAACTTTTATTAAACCCAGTTTATGAAATAAGCTTTTGGTGTTATTTCTATATTTTAGTCCAAACCTAGATCATGAAGATTTTTCTCTCTTGTAGTGTAAATTTACAGTTTTAGCTCTTAAATCTAGGTCTGTGATATATTTTGAGTTAATTTTTTGGCATGGATCTAATTTTTTTTTTAATGTGGATATCTAATTATTTCAGAATCATTGGCTGGAAAAAACCATTTCCCCTTGAATTGTCTTAGCACCAATGTCAAAATGTTCTGTTTTTCTATAAGCCTATGCTTGTGCCAATAACACACTCTTGATTACTATGACTTTATAGTAAGTTTTGAAATAGGCTTAAGTCCTCCAAATTTATTCCTCTTTTTCAAAATTATTTGGACTATCCTAAGTCTTTGAATTTCCCTGTACATTTTAAATCATCATATCAATTTCTGCAAAATAAAAAGGCTGTTGGTATTTTAACAGGAATTGTGTTGAATTTATAGATCAGTTTGGAATAATGACTGTCTTGACAACACTGAGTCTTCCATCTATTAATGTGTAATTGTTGCCTTTTATTTAGATATTCAATAATTTCTCTCAACAGTAATCTGTAGGTTTCAGCACACATCTTGCACTTCCTTTGTTAAAGCATTCCTAAGTATTATTTTTGTGCTATTATAAATGGAATTGCTTTGTTAATTTTATTTTGGATCACTAATTGATTGCGTATAGATGTACAATTAATCTTTGTATATCCATCTTGTATCCAACAGTTTCTTTTTTTAATGGATTCCTTGAGGTTATACATACAGAATCATGTCATCTGTGAATAAGAAAGTTTTACTTTTTCCTTTCTAACATAGGCACCTGTTTTTTCCTTTCCCTCCCCTCCCTGCTCCTCCCTTTCCCTTCCCTTCTCTTCTTTTTTATTTTTGTTTCATTAGAGCTAGAATATCCAAAAATATGATGTTGAATAGAAGTGCCAAATGTAGACATCCTTGCTTTCTTTATTTTAGGACAAAAACGTTCAGTTTCCATCACTAAATTCCATGTTAGTTGTAGGTTTTTTGTAGTTATCCTCAATAAGTTGAGGAAACACCCATCTATTGCTAGTTGTTAAGAATTTTAAAATCAATGGGTTGGATTTTACTATATGCTTTCCCTTCATCTCAGGATGACAATGTATTTTTTTATACCTTTATTCTGTTAATATGGTATATTAATTGATTCTTAGATTTTAAACCAACCTTTCATTCCTGAGATGAATCCCTCTTGATCATGGTGTATAATTCTTTTTTACATATTGCTTGGTTTAATTTGTTTTGTGTGTGTATGTGTGTGTGTGTGTGAGGATTTTTGTATTAATGTGTATGATGGATATTGATCTGCAGGTTTCTTGTTATGTTTTGGTCTGGCTTTGGTTATCAGGGTCATACTGGCTTCACTGAATGAATGAAGAAGTGTACTCTATTTTCTGAAAAATTTATCTTTTAAATATTTAATGGAATTCTCCACTGTAGCTATTTGGATCTGGGCTTTTCTTTGAAGGAAGATTTTAAATTACTAATTCAATATTTAATTACTAATTACTAATTTCATTTGTTATAAGGTTTCAGGTTTTTAAATTTTCTTGTGTAACTTTTGGCAATTTCTGTTTCACACTAGATGTCTATCCATTCTTATCTATTACCTAATTTGTTGGCATAAAGTTTATGTTATTCTCATAATCATTTTAGTTTCAGTGGGATGAATAATAGTGTCCTCTTTTTTATTTTTTATTTTGGTGATTTGTGTCCTCACTCTCTTTTATATTCATCAGTCTAACAAAAGTGACCAACTTTATCGATCTTTCGGAGAACCAAATTTCGTTACATTAAAGTTTTCTAATGTTATTCTGTTTTTCACTGTATTGATATCTTCTCTAATCTTTATTACCTCTTTTATTCTCCTTGCTTTGGGATTAATTTGCTCTTCTTTTTCTAGTTTCTTAAGATGGGAGCTTAGGTAATTGATTTTAGACCTTTTTTAAACTAACATATTCATTTAAAGCTATAAATGTCCGTCTGTGCTTTGCTCTAGTTGCATCCCATAAATTTTAGTATGTCATGTTTTTGTTTTCTTTCAGTTTGAAATTTTTCTAATTCCCCTTGCAATTTATTCTTTGGCTGTCTTATTTCTAATTTAATTTTGTGGGATCCAGGAAATTTCTTTATGTAATTTCAATTCTGTTTCAATTATTGAGACTTGTTTTATGGAGTAGTGCATTATCTCTCCTAGAGAACATTCTACCTGTGTGTGTGAAGGATGTGTAGTCATGTATACATATATCCCCATCTTCTTGGACCTCCCTCCCACCCCCACCCCCCATCCCACCCATCTAGGTCGTCACAGAGCACAGAGCTGAGCTCCCTGCGCTATACAGCAGGTTCCCACTAGCTATCTGCTTAACACATTGTAGTGTATATATGTCAATCCTAATCTCCCAGTTCATCACGCCCCCTTCCCCCCACCATGTCCATACATCCGTTCTCTATGTCTGTGTCTCTATTCCTGCCCTGCAATTAGGCTTATCTGTACCATTTTTCTAGATTCCACATATATGCGTTAATATACAATATTTGTTTTTCTCTTTCTGACTTACTTCACTCAGTATGAAAGACTCTAGGTCCATCCATGTCTCTACAAATGACCCAATTTCATTCCTTTTTATGGCTGAGTAATATTCCATTGTGTATATGTAACACATCTTCTTTATCCATTCATCTGTTGATGGATGTTTAGGTTGCTATCAATTATTAAAAGTGATTTATTGAAACTTTTGACTATTATCTTTATTTTTTTAATTTTTATTTTATTGAAGTATAGTTGATTTACAATGTTGTATTAATTTCTGCTTGTACAGCAAAATGATTCAGTTATACATATACATACATTCTTTTTCATATTCTTTTCCATTATGGTTTATTCCTGGATATTGAATATAGTTCCCTGTGCTGTACAGTAGGACCTTGTTGTTTATCCATTCTGTATATACTAGTTTGCATCTGCTAACCCTAAACTCCCAATCCATCCCTCCCCACCCCCCTCCCCCTTGGCAACCACAAGTCTGTTCTCTGTATCTGTGAGTCTGTTTCTGTTTTGTAGATAAGTTCATTTGTGTCATATTTTAGATTCTACGTATAAGTGATATTATCTTTAAATTGTCTATTTATTCTTTCAATTCTATCAGTTTTTACTTCACATATTTTGGGATTCTGTGTGTTATGTGTGCATACTCTTACTTTCAAAGATTTAACCAATCAATATGTATATATATATTAATATTTAGTAATGTCTTCTGAATTTGTTTGATATATGTTTTAATCTTGTTACAAAGATAGAACAAATGAAAATTAGTTTGTTTACTATGACTATACTTTATCCAATGAATAAACTATAAATGTTCATGTAAACCCTCCACTTGACATTTTAATTGCTAATAAACTATGGTCTTTGGCCAAGTTAATATGTCTTAAAATTCCATATACATACCATCTGTGCCCCAAATAGTGTTTTCAATTGGAAGCAACTCAAGAATCATTTGAAAGATTAATTAATGAATTACTTTTTTATATATTGAGTTAAAAAAGTGTGGCATTTTAGGTATGTCTAGAATCAATTCTAATTTGTTCAAATTTTTGTAACTATGTTAATCTCATATTGTTTTACTATCATAAAGTCAAGATAGCACAATTAGAATTGGGAACTGTATAAAAAGTAAACAATGTTACTTTACATTATTAGTACTAGTACAGGCTGTGCAATAGAACTATTTATCAACAACTTAAAATGCAGACAAAGGATATCATATTAAAATATTTGCTAAATGATTCTTGAAATATTCCTTATTTGAGGAAAAATATAACTCAGTACCACAGAATAAGACCCATTTTAAATTCACTTAAATTCATAAAACAATAGAATGATGCAAGGAGCTGTTTCATAGATGGCTACCCTATGGTAATGAGCATATAACATAGAAGATAACCAATTGTCTCTTTATTTCCAATTAAGTCAACAAGCCTAGTTAATTCTTTCTTCCTTGCACATGACGGAGAAATTCCCAGACCTGAAAATGTTGTTGGAATGAGTACAAGCTTCTTGTTATTAGTTTTCTGTCAGTAAGTAAATTATAACTGTTCAATGCTCCCTGTTATGTTTCTTTTTCATTTAAATGAATAAGGTTTATATTCCTGTTAGTATGCTGCATACTTTGTTCCTATACCTTCATATTTCTAGAATATAATAAACACAGCATATTAAAAAAGCTAAAAATAATTAAAAACAATAAATGAAAACAGGGTCCCCATATCATTCTTTGCACTTTAAAATTTTTTCCCGCAAGCATATTTGCAGTGCACTTTACCCATAATAAATCTGATAAACATTTTATTTTAATATCCTTCTACTTACGTTAGCCATTCAGATGAGTAAAATAGCACAGGGTGTTTTCATATGAAAAATGAGAAAAAATAACTTGCCTGAGTGTAGTAGACTCAAGCTTATACACTTTTAGCAACAAGAAGCAAAATTTAGCTTCCTTGAACAATATCATGGATTAATCGACTCATGACTTAAAGTCTAGCAGTGGCTTAGGCTTCAGGCCAATTAAATCAAAGAACTAGATCAGTTGTTTGCAATTTTCTCAACTCTGCCCTTTCTCATGTATTGATTTTATTGTGTTGCATGATCATAAGATGGCTGCTGACGATAACAAGAGCTACATCTTCCTTGTGCACGTCTATTGGAGAGAACAATTCCTCCTACAATCATAGAAAAAATGTTATTCACCTTGATTGGACTAATAATATAAACACTTTATTCACTGGGAGGACAATAAGATGTCATCCCAGATTGGCTTAAGCCTGAGTCGGTGCACATTATTTAAACATTTGCAAGCAAGGAAGACTTCTGATGCCTGAGGTCAAGTCAATAACACCCCAACAGCATTGCTGCTACCAACATGGTGACAGTGATTATCTGGAGAAGCATTTGGCTATTATTTGGAAAGGAAGGAAATAGATACAGAGCAGTTAAGAAATAGTTTAATAGTTTGCTTTAACCTTCAAAATTGTTTTATGAAGGCCACACCACCTTCTCTACTCCCTACTCTACTTCCATCTTTCTCACTAAACAAGAATGATACCACCACAATCGTATTCCTCTTACTGTATAACCTATTTCAATTTTTAAACTACTATCCACATATCAAAATCCCAAAAGCTAGAAATGTGAAAGTCAACTTTTATTTTTGTCTTATTCCACATGACCAATTGGTCACAATTGGTCACTTCTCTGCTAAATATTTCTTGAAGTGTCTTCCATTCTAAACTGTTTTCCTTTTTTTAGATGGGTACGATTTCTTCACGTACTGCCCATGTATTGCCTAGATTCATGCAACAACACCATAAATGCTTTTCCTCTGTGTTTTCTGATTTATAATCTCTCTTTGTTAATCTGATTCCTTTTGTAATTTTCCTTTTCATCTAAGTTAAACATATATTAGGTTGAAGTTTTTCATAGTGTGACTTTTATTAACTACTATTGAGTTTATAGCTATATCCCAATTTATACTCCTTATGTTGTTTCTTTGTATACTTTTTTGATCAGTGTTACCAGAGTTGGCCTAAAATAATTTAATTTTTACTTTATTTTAAAAATGTATTACATATTTAACTTTTTCTTTTTGCCTTAATATTTTCTTCTTATTTTGGAGGGTTTACTCTGCTAACTTTTTTGAACTTACTAAATTGAAGTCTTAATTTCCTTTCTATGATATATACATTTGAGGCTAAACATAATCCTCTAACTACAACTTTAGCTATATCCCTTAAGTTTTATTATCAGTCATAAAAACTTCCTAATATAACTCAACACAAAGATTATTCATAAATTCAAACAATTATTAGTTAATAATTTCCTGCTTTATACACATTTTTCTTTATTCCACATTTTTGATCCTATACTATCTCTTCTACCACTACTAGATTAATCTTTTAAAATTCAAGTTACTTCCCTGGTTAAAAATCCTTCAAGAGTTCTGGATTTGTGTTTACCTGAAAAGATGAGTTACACACATTGAAAATTCCTGTTCTTTCATCAAAGTCATAATTCATGGCAATGAAATGTTTTGAATATGAAAAGAAAAATTTAAACTAGTAAAAGGAAAAGGACTTAGTAAAATTAACTTTCTTTAAACATTTCAGAGGTTTGAAGGTACCGACACTGACGTATCTTTAGCTTAAATATGTTTTAAGCACAAAAAAATAGTTCTTGCTAAAGGCTAAGAAGTATTTAGCTATTAAGAAATGTATACACACACACACACAAAAAAAAGAAATGTATAACTTCATTCTCCCTGTGTAGACAAATAACATTTAAGGCAGATTACCTTGATTTACATGAAATAAATCCCTGAGTATTCTGCCCAAAGTGTAAATGCTCATCACATTGTAAATGAGTAGTAGAGAAATATTCAGTCTGCTGTATTTTTCAGCAATAGAGAATCTGCCTGAAAATTCTCTTTAAAATGAATTGTTTCTTTATAGTATAGGCTATAATGAGAAAGCAATTTTAAACTTACAAACATTTATGCTTATTTTTGTTCTCTATCTTGAACTATACAGAACAGAATCCCTCCACAATACCTTCCAGCACTAAGCACATTGACTGGCTCAGGGGTTCCAAGCATTCTTGGTCACATTTCACCATTTGCAGTATTTGGAACCACAAATGCCAATTCTGTTGCAACTTCTTCATTACAAACACATGTGCAGGAACAAGGAGGAGAAGAAAGAGAGAAAGGAAGAAGTTGAGGAGAAGGAAGAGGACATTCCAGTCTGCATGATTATGGATTAATCCAAATCACAGCAGCAGGGCAAAGCTCCCAAACGTTAGAGTTGTATACCTGACACTCCCCACCCTGTCCTCTCTTCACCTTCATGTAGACAATTACACATCAAAGATGCTTCTCGTATTAAACACAAAATTAAATATTATTTCGTTTCATTCTCTACGTATACCACTTTCAGCTCATGAAAATAAGTGATACATATTTTATTCTGCTTCTTCCACTTAAATCATAATCTCAAAGCACTGCTTCTCATAGATGACCTTTTCTCCCTTTCCTAGAATTCACTGGTATACCCTTACCCACATACAATCTTCTCCCATCCAAAATATGGACTTCGGACTCTCTACTTCTAATATGAACTAGATGATAATTTTTTTTTTTTTTTTTTTTTTTTATTTATGGCTGTGTTGGGTCTTCGTTTCTGTGCAAGGGCTTTCTCTAGTTGCGGCAAGCAGGGGCCACTCTTCATCGCGGTGCACGGGCCTTTCACTGTCGCGGCCTCTCTTGTTGCGGAGCACAGGCTCCAGACGCACAGGCTCAGTAATTGTGGCTCACGGGCTTGGTTGCTCCGCGGCATGTGGGATCTTCCCAGACCAGGGCTCGAACCCGTGTCCCCTGCATTGGCAGGCAGATTCTCAACCACTGCGCCACCAGGGAAGCCCTAGATGATAATTTTTTGCTATTAGTTTATGCATATAGCAAGATAAGATTTATATCTAAGTTATTGCAATATCTCTTAGGAAAACGTATGCCATTTAGTAATATTGAATCACTTTTCTAACTTTAAAAAGAAATGCTAAATACCTAAGAAGGAGAAAACGTTTGGTGCATATGCAACCTAAGTGCCCCCATTATATCAAAACAAATTCAAGCCTTCATCAAATCAATTAACTTATGAGAAATCAAATTGAAAATGCCATAATCAAGTAGGAATTTAAGAGAAGAAAGGTCAAGTTTTTTAAATAAGCAATTTTCCCAAATAGTCTTTCCTGAACTTTCATCATGAACAACATAAAAACATCTTTTAGAGAAAAAAAGATGAAACAGTGTTAAATTAGTGTGCAGGAGAGAGAAATGAGGAAATGTTCTGAAGAAAATGTTAGTGAAATGGTTACATAAACTCTAAGACAAAGAAAGAAATACTTATATTGAGATTTATTACTGCAATCTGTCTCTGGCTGGTTTGTATAATATGTAAACACTTCTGTGTAGGTAGGGACTATTACCTCCCAACATGGCTCATTGTTCCATCCTTCTGGAAACAGAAGAAATATACAGACAGACATAAAGTGTTGTTTATCGCCAACATACATAATGCTATAGCATTGTTTTAATCCATATATGCTTCAGAAATATTCACAAAAACATCATAATGCACTTTTATCCCAAATGATGGAATGAAATTCAAGTCAAAATACATATTTTAAAGGGATAGTTCTCTTTTACTAAAGTTAGTTATATGAGTGGTCATATTTGCCAAAGATTAATTTCTGAAGTTTATGTTCTCTGTTTTTTAATAGAGGACTGATAGAAACTAAAAATCAGCCCATTTTCCTTTATACCAGTACTATGCCATCTAAATAAGATTTCATAAAATAAAAAGATAGGGCGAAGACAGTTCCAATGAAAAAGTGGACCTTAGTGACATATATACTTTCCTCTCTCATTCTCTCTCTCTCTCTATATATATATCTACAGATGGATAGATATAAATATATATATATATGATATATATATATATATATATATGATAGATATAGATATATATGAAACATTACATTCAGTTATGGTAAAATACACATACTATAAAATTTACCATTTTAACTATATTAAAGTATAGTATTCAGTAACGTTAATTACATTCACAATATTGTGCAACTATCACTCCTATCTAGTTTTAGAACTTTCCATTACTCCAAAAGAATACGCTGTACCTATAAGCAATTACTCTTCATTCTCACCTCTCCCAGTCTTTGGCAACCACTAATCTGCTTTCTGTCTCTGAAGATTTTTGCTTATTCTGAATATATCATATAAATGAAATCATATAATATGTGACCTCTTATGCCTGGCTTCTTTAACTTAGCATAATTTTTCCAAGGTTCGTCCATGTTGGAGCATATATTAGTACTTTCTTTATATGGCTAAATAATATTTCATTGTATTGATGTACCAGGTTTTGTTTATTCATTTATCAGTCGATGGACATCTGGGTGGTTTCCATCTTTCTTTTGGCTGTTATGAAGCGTGCTGATATCAAACATTGAAAAAGAGAATCGCGGTCTTCAGTTTTCAGTGCTTGTCAGTGAGTGGGGAGAATTATTTAAGTTAAAAGAGTAGAGGAATGATGCTATTATGCTACAGGAACACAAGAGAGAGATTCCACATCCAAATTTTGGTGGTCAAAGTAGACTGGCAGGTGAAAATGAAATGTATGCTTATATTGGAGGGAGAATTTATATTGGTGAATTTTATGTGGGAATATGGGCTCAGATTTGGGGTATGTATCACAGCTCAAACTCTTGGGCCAAAAGAGAATGGAATTTGAGGGGAATTTATGTAATATTAATATGAGCAAAGAACCTATGTGTGGGAATTACAAAAGGTAAAAGGACAGGAAGCATGCAGCATGGTAAACCATTTTAGAATATGGACTTTTTCCTAAGAGAAATACATACTCTTCATTCAGCTGAAAGTAGAACTGAAAAAGGCACCACTTGCAGTGTAACAATAAGAAAAACCTAGATTATAACTTTCTTAAATTTATTAAATAACTGAGGTTACAGGGCAACCAAGTATCATGAAACCTAAGAAAAATCTGTCCTTCCAAAGAGCAATCAGATACAGGCACTGGCTCACCTAAGGCAAAGCACAAGAGGAACAGAGTCAAATTAGGAATTGAGGGAAACTTCTTCAGACTGAATAAGTACCTGCACCTACAGCTAACATTATACTTAACATTATATTTAATGGTGAAACATTTCTTTCCCACAAACTTTAGGAAAAAGACAGTGATATCTGCCCATGCCCCTCCTGTTCAACACTGTACTAGATTTACTAGCTAGTGCTATAAGTCAAGTAACATAAATAGAAGGCATACAGTTTCTAGAGAAAGAAATAGAAATATCTCCATTTAAAGACAACATGATTGTTATGCAGAAAATTTTAAAGAATCCACAAAAAGCTACTAGAACTAGTCAGTGAGTCCAGCAAAACCTTAGGATAAAATATTAAAAAGGAACTATATTTCTACAAACTAGTAAGGAGCAATTGGAAATGAAACTAAGAAAAACATATCATATACAACAGCAATAAAATCACGAAATAATTCAGTATACATCTAAGAAAATGTGTTCAGCAACTGTATGATTAAAACTACAAAACACTTCACAGACATAGAAAACAAACTTATTGTCACCAAAGGACAAATTAGTAGGAGTTTGGGATTAACAGATACACACTATTATATATAAAGTAGATAAGCAACAAGGACCTACTGTATAGCACAGGGAACTATATTCAATATCTTATAATAACCTATAAAGGAAAAGAATCTGAAAAAGTATATATAGATATAGATATAACTATAGATATAACTGAATCAGTTATATATATATATATATACATAAATATATATGTATATATATATATATATATATATATATATAAAATTGAATCACTTTGCTGTGCACCTGCAACTATCACAACATTGTAAATCAACTATACTTTAATAAAAGAAAAAAAAAATAATAGAGAAAAAGAAGAACCACAAGAGTCAGTCCAACCACAACATGGGTTATCAGTAGGCTGAGACCAGCACACACAAAAAAAACAAAACTACAAAACACTGATGAAAGAAGTGAAATAAAATCCAATCCATTTAAATAGATACATTGTGTTTATATATTAGAAGTGAACCACATTAGCAGGATCATACACCTTGATCAAGTAGAATTTATAACTGGGATCAAGGATGGTACAACATTAGCAAATAAATCAGTGTGATACATCACATTGATAGAATGAAGGATAAAAATCACACCATCTCAATAGTTGCAGAAAACGTATATGACAGATTTCAACACCCTTTCATGAGAAAACTCTCAACAAACTAGGAATAGAAGGAAATTATCTCAACATAATAAATTTAATATAAACCCACAGTTAACAGCATGCTCAATAGTGAAAAGCTAAAAGTTTTTCCTCTAATATCAGGAAGAAGGCAAGGATGCCCACTCTTACATTTTTTTTTTTTCTTTTTTTTGACCGCGCCTCCTGGTTTGCAGGATCTTAGTTCCCCGACCAGGAATTGAACCCAGGCCCCAGCAGTGGAAGCGCCAAGTCCTAACACCTGACCACCAGGGAATTCCCCAGTCTTACCACTTCTATTCAAAATAATGTTTGAAGTTCTAGCCAGAGCAATTAGGCAAGAAAAAATAATAAAAGATATCCAAATCAGAAAGAAAGAAATATTATGTTTGCAGATGACATGACCTTATATGTATCAATAGAAATTCTACATACTTCACTAAAATGCTGTTAGAACAAATAAACAAATTAAGAAAAGTTGCAGATTACATAAACAACATACAAAATCATTTGCTTTTCTGTACACTAACAACTAATTATGTAGAAAGGAAATTAAAAAAACAATCCCATTTACAACAGCATCAAAGAATGAAATACTTAGGAATAAACTTAACCAAAGAGGTGAAAGATTTGTACACTGAAAACTACAAAATCTTGATGAAAGAAATTAAACACAAATAAATAGAAAGACATCCAATTCTCATGGAGTTGAAAAACTTCATATTGTTAAAATGCCCATATTATCTAAAGTGATCTACAGATTTAATGCAATCTCCATCAAAATCTCAATGGCATATTTTGTAAAAATAGAAAAAATAATCCTAAAATTCATATGGAACCACAAAAGACCCCAAATATCAAAGCAATATTGAGAAAAAAAGAACAAAGCTGGAGGCATCACACTTCCTGATTTCAAAACATACTGCAGAGCCACAGTATTAAAACATTATGGTACTGGCATAAAAAGAGACATGTAGACCAAAGGAACAGAATAGAGAGCTCAAAAATAAACATATATGTTTAACAGATACACACTATTATATATTCACATTTCTCTGACCCAATAGTAAATAATTGACCCATAACTGGCCAATAATTGATGTAATTTTCATTAATTTGTCAGATTTTATAGGGATTTACCATGTGACAAGCAGCTTTTAGGTATTGCAGATTCAGTGGTATATATAATAATACAGACAAAGCCACCAGTCTCACAGAGTGTATATTCAAATGTAAAATCTGTGTTCTGTACTTCTAGACTTATATTCAGGGATGGTGTTATGCCTCATTCTAGGCAAATCAGAAAAACCTGGTTCCTTACAAAACTATTTTATACTCTTGTTTCCAGAATTCCTAGGGAAGTGGTGAGGTCCTTTATGAGATGAGGTACTGCCTTTATTATCCTAGTCCCTATCTCAGCCTTATCTTTAATTTTCTCAGAGAGCTTCTTATTTAAAAGAAGCAGCACTTTACATTTGTAGATAACAAGATGCACCAAGGGACGAGTCCCAAATGAAGAATTCATTCTTATGAAATGAGACATACTGAAGTACAGAGAAAATCTTAGGATATGTTTGGAAGCAGATGCCCAGATCAAGGAATAAAGGAAAAATATCCTCAAATGCACATATATTTTTAAGTGTAATAAAATATGAAGGATGTTTTTCTTTTCATTTAGGATCTTGAAATCATATGTCTAGGAAATGAGGAGAATATTCAGATGTTAAGTCACTTCTTAAGGAAAGGGTCATTCCTGAGTAATTTTTCCCATTGAGCATAATAAATATGATAAAAGTCATCAGGCTTATCAAGGGGCACTTTTGTTTGGTATGATGGAAAATGTAATATTTGTGAAGCAGAAAAAAGGAAATTTTTATCTTGGGGAGGGAAAGCTTAAATTATATTGGAAACAGTGGTAAGATATTTAAGTTTATGGTTTTATTGTCTTCAGTTAAAATGGGTGACCTGAAATATCCTATATCATTTACCAGAGAAAGGAATATAACACAGCACTTAAAATGTTTCCTGAATTAATAGGAAGGCTTTGCAAAGAAATGGTGAGCCAGAATTATTACACACAGTAAAATTGTTATTAAAGATTGACATGCAAGGTAGCATTTCTGTTGTGTGTTTAAGGTTGATCATTAAGAGGTCATGTATACATATACAAAGGAAAATGAAAAATATGATTAAAAACAGTCTTTGCATATTAGGATTAAAATGTTTCTTTTAGATATTAGAAACATTTTGAAATAATTATCTTAATAGTTTCTCATCCAAATTTTAAGATAATTCATTTTTCCTGAGCTCTAGTTAATTTTGAATGTATTTTGGTTACACCAAAATAGCAACCATTGTCGTTGCACCAATCCATCTAATATCCAGAGTAGCTGTCAGCATTTTTATTTGGTGATTTGCCATTTGAGAAAATGCAGCACAAACAGAAAATGCAATTTCATGACATTTGCAAAGAGTTCAAACTATACAGTTATTTTCAGCTTTGATAATTTTGTTTGTTAAAACTTATCTTTTCTGTACTAAGTTAACTTTTTATTTTATTTGTCTAATTAAATTACTTGAAATTCTCAGCACTTGCAGTGCAGGAATAAGAAGCTCACTGTGCTAAAAGTTGGTTTCTATTTATGCTCAGAGAAACTAGATAAATTGTGCTGAGTTTATTTTTTCTTCTTCACAAGAATTATTCTTTTTCTCTTATCCTCTGCTACCTGTATTTCTTTCCTGTGATATTTGATCTGAAAAGTCAAGTTTCTCATTGAAGACTAGAAGAATATACACATTTATACCTGCTTCCTGCAAAACTCAACAAATAAGACAATAAAAAGGAATTTTAAGCCATAAATCCACAAGGATCAAAAGCAAAACAAACACACACAAAAGTGACAATAACACAAGAAACATTTGGACGCTTGAAAGCAAAGACTCAGAATATACTGGGATTGTAGACCTTTGAAGTATCCACTAAGTGAGCTTCTCTGGTGTGCTGGGAATGTAGTTAGGGATTGTGCAGTGTATTAGTTAGGAGGGAAGCCATAATGTCTGAATTCAGATCCTGGTTCCACTACTTGCTATGTGACCTCAGACAGAACTGATTTTCCTCTTGTGTTTCTCAATTTTCTGAACTGTAGCATGAAGCCAGCTAAAGTGGTACCTACTTTACAGGGCTGTTTTCAATATTAAATTAGCTAACTTAAGTACTTTATACAGTGTCTGGAGTGTTGTTATCTCTCAGTGTGCTGCCAGACTAGAGTTCCCATCCCACCCCATGGACTTACTCAGTTGCCACTCTGCATTCAAGCCTCAACCTTTCTGCACATTTGCACAGCTGTTCCCAGATCCACTGATTGATAGAATATGACACTTGCAAGCTTCCCTGGACACTCACCAACAAACTTCATGAAGGTGTGGTAATCCAGTCTAGCATGTTGAATTGGATTAGGATGCACTACATGCTCAGGGCTGTGGACAGAGGGCGTGGACCTCTGTTACACATATTATAGAGCTATAAAGGCCTTAGGCAGTGTTGATGTCTAAGAACACAGGATTTGAAACAGATCTGAGGCCAAATAGTGATCCTATCTATCTATGTGGCTTTAGGGAAGCTCCTTAATCTCCCTATCCATACAGATATCTAATGTCCCACATGGAGTTAATACCTACCATATAGCTGTACTATAAAGCACCTAGTACATAGCTTGGTATATAGTAGACACTCATAAAGAACAGCTAAAACAGTGGTTAAAATTTTTAAAAACTCTTAAACATTCCTCAAGTATTCTTCATGTATGTCTGCTATGGCTTAACTGTGTGACTAACAATTTTCCAGTGATATACAGCTACTTTCCAATGGTATGATCCCCATGTCCTTATCCAGAGAAAGTGATTCATTGTCTCCCAGACATAGTGGGTGTCTCTATGGCACCCACTGTGTGTATATAACAAACACTAATTTCATCTATACTTATAAATGCCAGATTATGGTGCTGATAGTCATAAATCCATGAGCCAGTTTTGTTATTTCTTCAATTGCACTTCTTAAACTGGAGGAGGTACTTGGGCTACAATAACATCATACATAGATAATTTTAATAAATGTAAGATTCTGCCAATCATTTAGATGTTTTGCTATTGGTCTTTAAATCTGGTCCAAATATTTGAATGTATAAATATATAGAAATGTATGCATATTTCATTCTGGAAGCAGAATAGAGAGATAAAAAAGCAAAACAAAACTTTTTAATTGGTAGTACTGAGATCAAGTGAATTAAATGCACCTTTTTTTTTCTTTTTTGTATTGACATATAGTTCACATACAATATTATAATAGTTTCAGGTGTTCAACATTGTGATTCAACATTTATATACATTATGAATTGATCACTGTAAGTCTAGTAAACCATCTGTCACCATACAAATTATTGCACCACTATTGACTCTATTCCCTATGCTGTACATTACATCCCCAGGACTTACTTATTTTATAAATGGAAGTTTGTAATTCTTACTCCCTTTTATCAATTTCACCCAACCCTTTAACCCCCCTGTTCTCTGGTGACCACCAGTTTGTTCTTTGTATCTATGAGTCTGTTTCTGTTTTATGTTTATTTGTTTGTATTGTTTTTAAAATTCCACGTATAATTGAAATCATATTGTATTTGTCTATCTCTGTCTGACATTTCATTTAGCATAATACCCTGTAGGTCCATACATGTTGTCGCAAATGAAAAGATTTCATTGTTTATATGACTGAGTAACACTGCATTGTGAATATATACCACATCTTATTTTTCCATTCATCTATTGAAAGGCGCTTAGGTTGCTTCCATATCTTGGTTATTGTAAATAATGCTGCGATGAACATAGGTGTGCATATATCTTTTTGAATTAGTGTTTTTGTTTTGTTCAGATAAATACCAAGGAGTGGAATTGATGGATCATATGGTAGTTCTATTTTTGATATTTTGAGACACCTCCATACTGTTTTCCGTAGTGGCTGCAGCAATTTGTGTCCCCACCTACAGTGCACAATGGTTTCCTTTTCTCCACATCCTTTTCAACACTTACTTGTTTTTTCTTGTGTTTTAATAATATTCATTCTGGGAATTCCCCGGTGGTCCAATGGTTAGGACTCAGTGCTCTCACTGCCATGGCCTGGGTTCAATCCCTGGTCGGGGAACTAGGATCCCGGTAGCCACGTGGTGCGGCCAAAATATATATATATATATGTAATAGTAGCCATTCTGACAGGTATGAGGTGATATCTCATTGCAGTTTTTATTTGCATTTCCCTGATAACTAGAGATGTTGAGTGTGTTTTCATGTGTCTGTTGATTACCTGCATGTGTTCCTTGGACAAATGTCTATTCAAGTCCTCTGCCCATTTTTAAATCAGGTTGTTTGTTTTTTGATGTTGAGTTATATGAGTTCTTTATATATTTTGGATATTAAGCCCTTATCAGATATATTGTTTGCATATATCTTCCATTCAGTAGGTGGCCTTTACATTTTGTTGATGGTTTCTTTTGCTGTGCAAAAGATTTTTAGTTTGATATAGTCCCATTTGTTTATTTTTGCTCCTCCCTTCCCTAAGGAGACAGATCCAAAAGTATATTGCTATGACCAATTTCAAAGAGCACACTGCCTATATTTTCTTCCAGGAGTTTTATGGTTCATGTCTTACATTTAAATCTTTAATCTATTTTTAATTTACTTTTGTACATGGTGTAACAGAGTGGTCCAGTTTCGTTCTTTTTCATGTAACTGTCCTGCTTCCCAACACCATTTATTGAAGAGACTATCATTTCTCCACTGTATATTCTTGGCTCCTTATTTGTAAATTAATTGACCATATAAGCATGCATTTATTTCTGGGCTTTGTCCATTGACCTATGTCCGTTTTTGTGTCAGTACCATACAGTTTTGATTACTATAGCCATGTAGAATAGTTTGAAATCAGGGAGCATGGTACCTCCAGTTTTTCTTCTTTCTCAAGATTGCTTTGGCTATTCAGGGTCTTTTGTGGTTCCATACAAATTTTAGGACTGTTTGTTCTAGTTCCTTGAAAACTGCCATTGGATTTTTGATAGGGATTGCATTGAATCTGTAGATTGCTTTGGATAGTATGATCATTTTAACAATATTCTTTGAATCCATGAGTATGGCATATCACTGAATTTATTTGTGTCATCTCAATTTCTTTTTTCAAGTTCTTATAGTTTTCAGAATACAGGTCTTTCACCTCCTTTCTTAAATTTATTACTGGGTATTTTATTCTTTTTGATGCAATTATAAATAGATTGTTTTTTAAATTTCTTTTCTTGATAGTTCGTTTTTAGTGTCTGGAAATGCAAAAGATTTCTGTATATTGATTTTGTATCCTGCAACTTCATTGAATTCATTTACTCATTTATTAGTTCTAATAGGTTTTTTTTGATGGACTCTTTATATATACAGCATCATGTCATCTGAAAACAATGACCATTTTACTTCTTCCTTTCCAGTTTGATTCCTTTCATTTCTTTGTTTTGTCTGATTGCTGAGACTAGGATTTCCAATGCTATGTTGAATAAAAGTGGTGAGAGTGAATATTCTTGTCTTGTTCCTGATCTTAGAGGAAAAGCTTTCAGCTTTTCACCACTGAGTGTTATCTTAGCTGTGTGTTTACCATATATGACCCTCATTATATTGAGGTATGTTCCCTCTATACCCTCTTTATTGAGAGGTTTTACCCTAAATGGATATTGAATTTGTCAAATGCTCTTTCTGAATCTGAGATGATCATGGGATTTTTATCCTTCATTTTGTTAATGTGGTGACTTATATTGATTGACTTGCAGATATTGAAGCATCTCTGGAGTGAATCCCACTTGATCATGGTGTATGATCCTTTGAATGTATTTGTTGAATTTGGTTAGGTAATATTTTATTGAGGCTTTTATATCCATGTCCATCAGTGATATTGGCCTGTAAATTTTTTTGTGTGTGGTGTCTTTGGTTTTGGTATTAGGGTGATGCTGGCCTCATAGGATGAGTTCAGAAGTGTTCCTTCCTCTTGAATTTTCTGGAATAGTTTGAGAAGGATAGGTATTAACTCTTCTTTAAATGTTTGGTAGAATTCAACTGTAAAGCCATCTGGTCCTAGACTTTTTGTTTGTTGTGATTTTTTGATTACTGATTAATTAGTCTGTTCATATTTTCTATTTCTTCTTGATTTAGTTTTGGGAGAGTGTACATTTCTAGGAATTTGTCCATTTATTCTATGTTGTCCATTTTATTGGTATTTAATTTTTCAAAGTAGTCTCTTATGACCCTTTGGATATCTTTGGTATTGGTTGGAACTTCTTCATTTCTGACTTTTACTTATCTGAGCCCTCTCTCTTGTTTTTTGATGAGTCTGGCTAAAGGTTTATCAATTTTGCTTATCTTTTCAAAGAACCAATTCTTAGTTTCATTGATCTTTTCCATTGTTTTTTATTCTCTACTTCATTTATTTCTGCTCTGATCTTTATTATTTCTTTCCTTTTACTAACTTGGGGTTGTGTTTGTTTTTCTTTTCCTAGTTCATTCAGGTGTAAGTTCAGGTTATTCACTTGAGATATTTATTGTTTGCTGAGGTAGGCTTGTATCGCTATAAACTTTCCTCTTAGAACTGCTTTTGCCACATCCCATAGATTTTGGATCATTGTTTTCATTTTTACTTGTCTCCAAGTATTTTTTAATTTCCTCTTTGATTTCTCCAGTGAACACTTTGGTTGTTTATTAGCCTGTTGTATCCTAAGTCTTTTTTTTTTTTTTTAATAAATTTATTTATTTATTTATTTATTTATTTATTTACTTACTTATTTATTTTTGGCTGTGTTGGGTCTTCGTTTCTGTGCAAGGGCTTTCTCCAGTTGCGGCGAGCGGGGGCCACTCTTCATCGCAGTGCGCGGGCCTCTCATTGTTGCGGCCTCTCCCGTTGCGGAGCACAGACTCCAGATGCGCAGGCTCAGTAGTTGTGGCTCATGGGCCTAGCCGCTCCGCAGCATGTGGGATCTTCCCGGACCAGGGCACAAACCCGTGTCCCCTGCATTGGCAGGCGGCTTCCTAACCACTGCGCCACCAGGGAAGCCCTACCCTAAGTCTTTTGATTGGAACATTTAGTCCATTTACATTTAAAGAAGTTATTGATAAGTATGTGCTTACTGCCATTTTGTTAATCGTTTTCTGATTGTTTTTGTAGTTCTTCTCTGTTCCTTTCTTCTTGTCTTGTTCTCTTCCCTGGTGATGATAATTTTCTTTAGTGTTATGTTGGTATTCCTTTCTATTTATGTTTTGTGTATCTGTTATATGTTTCTGGTTTGTGGTACCTGGGTGGTAGGTGACTTGGAAGATGTCACCCAGGCCCATTCCAGAACTATTCTGGCTTGTGTCCTTTCTATAGGCAGAGGAGCCATCTGCCCATACAAGTGCCCCACCAGTTACCCAGGAGCCTCTGTCACTGCCTCCCCGCCACCCCTCCCACAGTTCATTCCCACCATCAAGCTTCTCTGCTTGGTTGCTCTCAGCCTGGCCCTGCTCATGTTCCCATTGTTGCTCTGGTGCATCTGGTGGCTGTGCCACAAGAAAGTGAGTGACCCCTGCCCGCACAGCCCTATGTCCCAGGCCCTCACTAACCCCCAACAGGCCCAGGCACATGCCTACCCCATGATCCTGCGTGTGGGCAGGTTCCCATCAGCTCCAGGGTCCTCAGACAAGCGAACAAGGCACACACTCGGCCCTTCTATCCTGGGCATAGACACAGCCTGGGCTTCTAAGGGGCCACCTGCCTCATGCTTTCACAGGGAGATGGCCTATGGGGAGAAGGGACCCCAGGTCCCCTGAGACCAGGGCTGCCTCGTATCAGGTTTCTGGAGCACTCAGGTGGACCAAGGCTGGAGGACGCCTCTGCTGTTGGGGGAAGAAGAGGCGTCTGCAGGGCCACTGATGGCCCAAAGGGAGAAGGATGCTGGCCAAGAGGATGCATAACCTTGGGGGCAGCTGTGCTCTGCAAATCTCTAGTGCCTTACATCATTCCTTCATCAGTCATTACTAAGTCACCAGGATGTGCTGGGCCCCACACTGGGCACAGAGGGACAGAGCTACCAGCCTTGCCCACAGGAGCTGACAGTCTGGTGTCTGGTCTGGTATTGGCACCTGTGGGGCTGGACAAAGTAGGCAAGTTGGGTATAGCTGGCCCTCAGGGGATGCCAGGATGGAGTACATGGTGTTAGCTAGATTGATGGAGATTGACAGAAATGGCATCTACCAACATCAGGACAGCTGGGAGGAAGAAGAGAAAAAAAAATTATACCCACCAGCACTTCCATCCCCAGAGGAAGTTCCACCAGGTCCCTGCCCCTCTGGCACATGCCCTAAAATTCATCAATAAATCACTGTCTCATATGAGGTAGGTGCTTTTCAAGCTGCTGCCTCTATGCTGGGACTTGAAGTAAGTGAGTTTGTGTGAGAGCCCTTTAAGAGCAGAGTCTTGGGTTCCCACTATCCTCTGCCTCTCCTAGACATAAGCCCTGCTGATTTTCAAAGCCAGACATTATGGGTGCTCATCTGCCCAGTGCAGGTCCCCCTGGCTTGGGACCAGATGTAGGGCTCAGACCCCTCGCTCCTCAGGGCAGCCCTCCACGATTGTAATTTCCTTCCTGCTTGTGCGTCATTGCACCAGGGGTATGGGTTCTGACTGGAACATGTCTCTGCTCCTCCTGCCCATCTTGATGTGGCCTTTTCTTTATATCCTTAGTTGTAGATAATCTGTTCTGCTAGTCTTCAGGTTGTTCTCAGATAGAGTTGCTCTGCATGTCTTTGTAGTTCTGTGGGAGCAGGTGAGCTCAGGGTCTTCCTACTTCAGCATCTTGATCCAGCCCCTGTAATGCACCTTTTTAAAAGAATAAATTTCTTTTAATCAGAGTTACAATTTAAATACTGCTTACTGTTATTTTTCTTATTATATAAGAAATATATTGTTCAAAATCAAAAGAATAACATAAACATTAACCATAATCCCAATACCTGAAATAACTATTGTTAATGATTTGGCAAGTTTTTTTTGGTATTTTTCTTTGTAAATGCTTTATAATTTTAGAGTTTCAAATAGAGTTATACTATATATGCTGTTTGCATCTCACTTTGTTTCACTTGGTATTATAATTAGAGGAGTTCCACAGTTTAGTAAATAATGTTCAAAAACATGACTTTTAATGGCTGCACAAAAACCCATTATATGATTGCATCGTAATTTATGTATTACTAGAATGTGCCTTTATTGCTAATAAGAATAATTGTTGAATTAATTAGAACTACTAGTTGTGAATCATGGAAACCTATCCCAAGCTAGCTTATAGAAAAGGGTAATTTATTCAGCGAATACTGGTGTACATTGTGTAAATGAAAGAATTGAAAATCCAAAGCACAGGAAGATGCAACAATCTCTCATGAATAAGTGGGATGAGGAACTCATTCTTCAAGGCCCTTTCTTCCTCCCTCTCCTTCTCTCTGTCTCTCTCACACACACTCTGTTTATGTATGTGTGTGAGTGATCTGCCACCTCTGCTTTTATTTTTTCAATTTCAGTTGCTTCTTTCGATGTATAAACTTCATTTTCTTGGAATGCACACTGTCTTCCACCAAGAAAATGGCTATTGACAACAGCCAAGCCATACTTCTCACTGCCATACACAGATGCAAACACATATGCATACATGTGCACATCTGTGTGTATACACACACACACACCCCTCAACTCCTTTTATTCAGTTCTAATTCAAAGTGTACAAGTGAAGGGTTTTAATTGATCTGGCTTCAGTCAGTTAACAACCTCTAGCCCAGGGACTGGCATTCTGTAATAATAAGCAGACCCACAGAATTTATGTGGATGTGAATGACCATAACAATTTCTAGAAGTAAGTTGTGCTCTACAGATCACTGTATAGACAACAATTATTGGAATGTGCACCCATGTACATATATCTTTTTGCACATCTATGAAATATTTTGTGAGAAATGTCAAGAACTGGAAAAATGGTTCAAAAGGGAAAGAAGATATTTAAGGCCTTTGATATATATCCCCATTTGTATCTAAAGAAATTAGTTATCAATTTGATATCCTTGTAAAATGGGTTTAACTGAAATCTCACTAATGTCATCTTAGTATATTTTAGTAGATGATATGCATATATCATGTTGTTTACATTACAAAAATACCGCAAGTCAAAATACTTAATCTGGTTTATCCATTCATTAACTATGTGACCATGAACAGATTATTTATCTCTCTTAGCATCAGTTTCCTTTGAATAAATGTTTTAAACTGTATAAGGCCTAGTTTTTTGTCATTTACTGAGTACTTAATGGAAAAAAAATGAATATGTTGAAGGAAATTCCTTAACAGTTATGAACGTGGCTGTTTTCTATAATTATACACCTGTTATCTTTGAATATTTCTCAGGAACCTTAATCTGTCTACTAACCTGGTGACGAGATCTTTTGCCCCAACCTACTCTTCACAAACATCTTCCAGATCTGTGCTTTTTAATCCCTATTGTCCCTCACTACAGTTCCAGAGATATTTTAAGACTGAAACTTTAAAATCATTTATATGCTGTAAGTGGCAAGATACCTTTTTTTTTTTTTTTGTAGCATTTCTTACATATCTTTTTCTTAAACATCTTTATTGGAGTATAATTGCTTTACAATGGTGTGCTAGTTTCTGCTTTATAACAAAGTGAACCAGTTATACATATACATATGTCCTCATATCTCTTCCCTCTTGCGTCTCCCACCCTCCCTATCCCACCCCTCTAGGTGGTCACAAAGCACCGAGCTGATCTCCCTGTGCTATGCGGCTGCTTCCCACTAGCTATCTATTTTACGTTTGGTAGTGTATATATGTCCATGGATACCTTTATTTATGAAGGAAATACTTTGGCTTGACTGACAGTGAGGTGACTGAGAATTAAGAGGAGATTAAGAAATCAAGAAACAAATGAGGTAAATATTGTGTCAACTACAGACATTGGTTAGGTATTATTCTGTCAGGTGATATGTAAAGAATTAGGCAAGTAGATGAGCAATATTAATTACAAGGAGTCAAATATCTTGGTTAGTAGAAAAGAAAGCATACTTTCTAATCCAGCAATATAATAACTTTTCTAAGATAGATTCATTTACTGTTTTATATGTTGAATTACATTAAGTCATTCAACTATGCCACTGAGAATTATATGAAACATTGAAATCCATATCAAACCATTATTAATGCATTAGAATAAATACCTTTTTTCATTGAAGAACTTGCATGAATTTTGAGTCTATTCTGACATAAGATGTACATAGGTATTTTTCTCTCAAAAATATTCATGTATTTTAATCAAATGATCACTAATGTCTTTGCATAATGAGTCAAGGATATATCCTTGACTGTAAATCTAATGGCAATACATTGCTTCTGTTCCTCTACTTTTGTTTGTGATGCTGCTTACGTATAAGCAATAAACATTTGAATTAACATTGCTTGCATCTACTAAAAGAAAAAAATGCCAAAATATTATTCTAATGGTTATACAAATATAAAAGTTTTATGATTTACTAAATATCAAAATAATTTTGCTGCTTAAACTGAAGGAGGAACTTGTGAGGCATATGAGTAGGAGTGGGCTTGATTAAAGAGAGACAGTCTATGATTGGTGCCATACAAAGTCACATTTCCTTCCAACAGATTACTGTGGATGGTAATTTACATAAATGTGTGCAGTTATTTCATGAGATGTTGTTTGCATAGATATTTTATACTAATATATTTGTACACCTCTGTAAGCCTAATCTCCATTAAGTTTGATTACAGTACACATTGTGTTCCTTTAATTTCCTTTGGTAAGAAACACCTGGTTGAAATTTCTGTTGCTTCTCAAACACCTTAATTAATATACTATCCATGGACTCTTGAATGAAACATTTGCTGTGCATTACTCTAAATTTAATGTCTGTGGGACAAGCAATGTAAAATTACTGAGCAGAAGTCATGTTATTGAATTTTTCCTTCACTTTTTGAGGAAATCAAGGAATGATATTTCACTGTTGTTTCCTTCATGATCTTGTAAAAGTGTATTTTATTATATCACAATTGACCTTCTCATAACCCAGCATTTCTCAGAGTGCTGTTTATCATTTGGTTTTATAAGTGAGAATGCATACCATGACATTTATACACCTTCTGGAAGAATTTACCATTTAAGCAGTACAATCTCATATGTCACATACTAACAGTAGTAGTTGCTTTTTAAGAGAAAACATATTTAGATTGTTATGCAATTTCCAGTTTTCCAGTACATTATCGTCATCAGACATGAAAGCTGTGGTTTAGAAATGTTTATTTTTCAGCCAAATAGAATCTAGCTAATGCAGATGTTTTATACTCCATAAAGTAATTTAGGGAATCACTTAACAAACACATTTTCATCAGCGTTACAATGCAAACCATTTCATGGTAGTTGCATTTACAATTCAATTCCCATTAAAACAGCCTCCCAAGCTACAAATCACTGGTCTGCTAAGTACCACCTGAATGTGCCAATAGTTGCACTTAATGTGCTGTGTGGATTGTTGCAGGAAACCAGGCTCTCCTCTATACTTCAGAACTTTGCAAATACCAGGATTATGACTGTTTGTGTTTCACTTTTTGTCTTTTATTGAGAGTGGAAGAAAGAAAAAGTCTGAGGGAAAGAGAAACATGGAGTTGCCTAAAGCCACGTGAAATTACCAGAAATACAATCAAAAGAAGGAAAAAATAGTTTTTGTGGCCATCCTATCACTAAGACTCTTTTGCTAAGCTCTCCTGTAGTCTCCCTCAGAACTGCCAACAAAATTATCTCTTACATTTTCCCACTCAAAGGTAGATATCATTCTTTCCAAACTCATCCTTTACTCAGTTATTTATATTATTCCACTCCATAAATTATCATTTGTCTATACAAGGACACTATAAGACTGATAGGAAAAGCTCTGGAAGATATTCCCACCAGTGCCGTCTCTTTGCAAAGGACCAATCATATGCTTATAAAAACAAAAAGTAAATTAAACAGTCAAACATATTTATTGAGTACCATTGTTTGTAGAACATTAGCTATTTAAAAAGAAATGCCATTTTGAGCTGTCTATTGTAGAATTAGAAATTAACTTTGAACAATGGTAAATTAGCCCTTCCTCTTATAATAAAGTATTCTAATTACTAGATTATTAATTAAACCAGACTCAGTACCTGACATTCTACTCGCCAGAAAGAATTAACACTCTTCCACAAAGTGATTATCCAATTTTGGTGATAATTAGCACATAGCAGAATCAGATTTCTCTTTAAGATATGATTTATTCTACTTCATTTGATTCTGGGGGTCATGAAAGAAGCATTTAATGTCCCTAAAAGCCAGTCTGTTAACTTCAGTCACCAAACTACTATCCATCCTGCACATTCTTTTTTTTTTTTTTTTTCTGTAGCTGTTTCTTGTTGATTTGGTTTTCCATAAGCCATTATGTAGAACTGCATAGTATAAACCTGTCACAGTTTTTCACTATATGTTATGCAGAGAGTTTCTGAAAATTTTCTCATGAAAATACTCCTTTCAACCTGTGTTTTCAACAAGAGTTATTACCCTTCATCTCTAGTGGCTGAATTATTTGAAGCTGATAAGTCACCTAATAGTTCTCAACTCCCCAAAGCACCTCCATTATGGGGAACTACTTCTGGACTGTCATTTAGTTTGTGAAATATGAAATGCTGCCATGTGGTTGCTTCTCAGAATATCTAAGAGAAGAAAATACAAATGCCAATTGCTCACTAGCTAGAAATCTTAAAAGGATGAACTTATAGTGTTCATGTTAAATTTCTCAAGAGTGATCTCACTTCAACTTATAGAGCT
The DNA here is from genome assembly GCF_028023285.1 of Balaenoptera ricei. Lineage (NCBI taxonomy): Eukaryota > Metazoa > Chordata > Mammalia > Artiodactyla > Balaenopteridae > Balaenoptera > Balaenoptera ricei. The sequence continues at coordinate 83,050,816 of NC_082641.1, forward strand.
TGCAATCATCTGTTAATATTGTGCTTTAACATTCCAAAACTTAGTTATTAGAAATGAAATGCAGTTAAAATTATTTTTCTACTATCTTTTTATGTTATAAACTAAATATCATAGGAAGTAAACAAAATAATAAATCTAGGGGGAAAAAGTAATAATGGTGGAAATATAAATTTGGTTTGGGGCCTCACCAAACAGTTTAGAATCCTGACAAATTTCCCCATTTTCAAGACCCACACTGGTGGTAGGAAGGTATTAAATAAACATGTTCACATAGAAGAGAAAAATTTAGAGCAAATAAATAGAGCATTCGGTACATAATTTATTATCTAAAATCTAGGAATAAAGTGAAAAGCATTTCAATTTGTATTCTAGGCTAATGTTATATTTTCTGAGTAAATTTATGTTGCTTACAATCAATATTTGCTTGCATACTTTAATAGCCATAAACATTTTCTCATCGTATTACTGTATTCTGTCTGATCAAGTTTTGGGCCGTTATTTGTGTTGTTGTAGGTAAGAGATAGAGAAAAGTATTAAAAGAAGCTCCAAAATGATAATTCACTAATTTAATCAAAAAAAGATCTGGTAAGGACAGTTAAAAGAAAGGGGTATAGAAATGGGCTCAATTTTAAGAGAGAGTAAAGAGGAATGATTTGCAAGACTAAGAAATAGCCATTTTGCCACAGGAGGTGGTAACAGCCAATGGGAAGATAGCATTAGAGTAGCTGTGTTTCATTAATGTGATTTTCCTTTATCACTTTTTTGACATAATTCAGAAAAGATTTAAAATACTTTACAATGGATTTGAGTGTTTAACAGGTTTTTTACTCAAATGTGACATTGTACTGATTTTAGCTGTTAGGCAGATTGGCTTTATGCCCACTGCATATGTTAGTACAAATCTGTTTTGGAATGGTGGGAGGATATAAGTCAACATGTAAGGATGACAGCTTACACTGCTACTGAGTATACTGTAGGGATTCCATTAGGTTATTAAATTCTAATGGGTCTGTGAATCTATTTATATAGGGGTAAAAGTAATCCTAACTTTATTCTAGAAAATGGGTTGTTATTTTGAGAGAGGAGAGAGAGAATTATAAATTTGTGCAATAAAAAAATTAAATTTCTTTGAATATCTCAGAATACTTTAAAATCCATGGATTTTGATTCTAAAATAATATAACACTTGCCTAGAGAAAATAGACAAATTCATGTAGATAGGTAAGTTTTACTTTGGTTTTGGTTTTTGCTTTTGCTTTAGTGAGGTGTTAAAAGGGAAGTCACTATTAATTGCTTTTGTGTAGAAATTGCTGTTCTTAACTCTTGAAGGATAAGTTATGTTTTCAGGTATTTTAAGATAAAATAAAAGGTGTTATAACCATCCTACCTATCAGTATAAGATATGTTATGCTGAAGTAACAGACTATCCTACAATTTCAGTGTCTTAAGTCAACAAATATTTATAATTTGTTCATGCTGCCTGTGCATCACAGATCACTGGGTGGAGGCAGGAGGTGGGGCTGTTCTGCTCAGTGTACTCACTCAGGAACCCAGGCTGGAGTTTTCGTTTTAGCACATCCTTTCATGATGACCGCGGCAAGGAAAGAAGACAGGGTGGATTTTCCTTTTGCTCTTAACACTTCTAACTCCATGTGACCAGCATATGGCATTGGCTAAAGCAAATATATTGACAATACTTAATTTCAAGGGGATTGGTAATTGAAACCCTACATAATACCCGGATGGGGGCAGAACGAGGACTATTCGGTGAACTGTATCATTTATATATCCTTAAAAAAAAAAAAAAAAAGATGTCTTTTCTATAGAACTCTGTAATAGCATATAGAGCTACAGGCCAAATAAAAAGTCTGAATTTTACTAAGAAAGGAATTTTAGTGAAAAGCATAGAAACCAGATGAAAATTACAGTTTCAAATGCCAGAAGAGGAAAGAAACCTCCTCTTTCCCCCCCATAGGACATGTAATAAAACCTCAGTAACAGTGCCCAAAGGGTCCCATGTATGCTGTGTAGATTCAAACATTTTTGATGGTACTAATATATTTTCAGGTCATTAAAGTTCAACTTAGTAAGAAAAGAGATTTATTTGAGAATAAATGTGCTATCATGAGTAAATCAAATTTTCTCTAGTGAGGAATGACTAAGTCAGTGTTTCATTTTATTTTATATTCTCACCTTTATTTTTATTTGTTTCTAATTTAGGAATCTCAAAGATTCCTCCTCACTGACCTATTTTCATACCTGTTCCTATTAAACCATGGTGATATTTTCAGCAGCATCTTGTAGACTCTATTCTTTTCCTTCATAACTTCTCTTTTTACCATACTTGTTTACCTCAGGCATTTGATTATCCTATCTTGTCCATATGACCTTATAAGCAATATTTTCTCTTCCCCTCCTCCTCCTGTTGTTAAATAGTCTATTTTCCTTTCACAAAGATTTTACACACTCAGTCCACTCCATGTTGCTGTTGATGTTGCCAACCTCTGCCATTATTCTGTTCCGTTTCCTTCCCTGTTCTTATTTTGAGCCATGGATTCTGATGTTTGAATTAATTAAGAACGCCTGTAGTAGAAAAGATGTATCTAGAATTCTCTTCCTGTGTTATTTCCTACAGCAATAGAGTAAGTGTGTATTTTTACTCTATGAAAGGACTGGTTTTCCAGCAGTGCCTCCATGAGAATTATTCCCCAGACAGTAAAACAAGCACCATGATATGATATGTATCAGAATGGGGCATCCCTCACCTGAGGTGACTGGAATAAGTCTTGATAGGAAGCTTAAAACATAGTAACACCTGACTGCACATTCAATGTGTTTAGAAGTTTATTTCTTCTGTCGGTGTTAATTAAAGGATTAGGGCAACATACGTAAAGGACACCATCCCTGATAACCATGGTTTTCTTATACTGCTTGAACATAAATGAATGAGATTCTGGTGAAGAAACTGGAAGGAAAGCTAGCAAAGATGATAAGCTAGTTCACCTTTCTATGGGAAAGAAAGAGACAGCAGAGGGTTATCTGATTATATAAAGAAAGGGTGGCATGGACATATATACACTACCAAACATAAAATAGATAGCTAGTGGGAAGCAGCCGCATAGCACAGGGAGATCAGCTCAGTGCTTTGTGACCACCTAGAGGGGTGGGATAGGGAGGGTGGGAGGGAGGCAGATGCAAGAGGGAAGAGATATGGGAACATATGTATATGTATAACTGATTCACTTTGTTATGAAGCAGAAACTAACACACCATTGTAAAGCAATTATACTCCAATAAAGATGTTAAAAAAAAAAAACGAAAAAAAAACCTTATTGCTCATGAATTTCTGTTTGATGAAAGGCACCTTTAAGGGAATTTAAAAAGTCATAGAAAACAAGAATGAATAGGCAAGTCAAAGAATAGAAAATATTTGTATAAAAAAAAAAAAGAAAGGGCTGGAGAGGAACTCAATGATCAATAGATTCAACATATTCATTGTGCATAGGAAGAAAACAAGACTTAGAGTTAAGCAAAAGTACAGATTGCAGCCTTAGTTGTATTAGTTTACAAGGGCTGCTGTAACAAAGTACCACAAACTGGCTGGCTTAAACCAGAGAAATGGCTTGTCCTGCCATTCTAGAGACTAGAAGTCCAAGGTCAAGGTGTTGACAGTTTCCATTGATATAAATCAGGTGACAGTTCCAGCTGCCCTTGATAAAGTTCTTAGGTAAATCAGTCAGGCAGGAGCAATCTTATAAAAACTATGAAATGAGCTAAGCTTTTCTGCTCTATTCACAAGCTACATTCTTTTCTCTTTTATTGAAGATACATTAAAACAGTTTTCTAATAAGATATATCTGAATGTGTACATGTTGGCATAGAGCCGAAGGGTACCAAGGGGCTAAATTTTGTCAAGAAAATTGTTATTCCCTGACCATGAAATCTCTTCAGACTGCTGAACATTAAAATGGAGCAATCTTTCTTTAAAATAGCTATCAAGAGTAAGGGGAGGTGAAATAATATATCCTCCACCAACTCTCTGAGAAAAATCATTCTACTTTGTCTATCAATTCAGCTCAAGGGAATGGTTTGATGTTATTTCCACTATAGCAGTCTATCACAAAGATCATCAGATCTGAAAGAACTTAGCTAAAGAAGCTGAAACAAGGTGCCTGCCTTCTTGTAGTCGAAAGATATATTTTCATGGACATAAGAATCAAAGAGCTTCCTTCTCTGGTGTAAACTCTCTCCCAAAAGGTATCAAGCCAGTCCAGCACCTGAGAAATTTTAATAATTTTTACAACTTATAATATGCCTGAATTTTGAACTAATTCCTTCTATGTAATGATGCTTTTCTGAATTTTTCCTAGTATGTATGGAACATCGCAGGAACGTAATATATTTTTGTGTAAATTACTTCTGTGAGATTAGAAAATAATACTAGTGGGAGATAAGCAAATCTCTACTATCCACATATTTTGTTTCAGAAATAATTATATATATATGAGAGGGAAGTACGTATCTCTGACTTTAACAGGGAGATGGATAATTTCCTCCCTATAGCTCTCACCACACTGCTGCCAACCAACTTATAGTGCCCAACCATCATGCAAGTGTGAGAGTCAAGGGGGACCTCATCTACACACTTTTATTTTTGTTCTTTCTACCCAGCACATTTCCTCTTTGGTCACCAAATTAGCCTCTTAGTAGCTACCATCTTGCCATTAGGTAAAGTCCCCAGTGTCATATAAAAGATATTTTCCATTATGCACTAAGCTTTTCTTGAGTGTCTTTCTGGATTCACTTTCTAATACTTTCATTCTGTCTCACTGAGCTCAATTGGGCAACATATGTGTAGGAAAGATTTTTCTCTTGTCTCTTTGCATTGAAAATTTTGCTCTTCTTCCTTTGTTTCCACTATCTATACTCCACTGTTAGTGTTTTAGTTTTCTTTTTTTCTTTTTTAATCTCTCATCTCAGGCCAAACCCCTCCTTTTCCAAAGCCCAGCTCCTGAGAACCTGACCTCAACCCGGGCTCAGGCGCTCCTGCTTGCCCGAGAGGGTGTTATAGGTGGTGGTGTGCTGGAGCAGCTAAGTTGGGCTTGTGAGAGCCAGATGTGTGCATTTTTCCCAACTCTGTGTTCAGTGACTTCAGTAGCTTAGAATTGGCCATGGTGGGAGTGCTCACATCAAACATATTGGCAAACACTACAAATCAGAGCTTTTCCTCTCATTGAGGGCTAATAGGGTTATGAAGTTTCAACTATTAGTTCTGGGCTCCGTGTTTCCAAATTTTCTAGTTCCCTGAGTGGAAAATGGCAACCCTAGTGACTTTCATCATCCTGCAACCCTGCCTTACTTACTAGCTTAGACTATTATGAATATACAGTACTTTTATTATATCAAGTGCATGTTTGGGGGGATATATCTGAAAAATAAATTCTGAGAAAATGGGTTACTGGGTTAAAAGATACATAAAATAAACATTTTTAATTTTGATAGATAATGCCTAATTGTTCTGTATTTCAAGATTTTGAACTTCTGCTAATAGTGCAGAAAAGTGCATGTTTATTTCTCCACATTCTCACAAGGAATTGGTGTCTCCAAATATTATTTAACTATTCTGAGAAAAAATATTCTTTTGGTTTTTATTTCTTTCACTACATGTTATATTGACTTTTCTTATGTATCATTATTTCTTGGAGATTTTATATTTATTTGTTACACTGTTTTTTATTTCTAGCATTTCCTTTTGCCTAGAGTTTCATCTCTCTGCTTACATTATCTATGCATTCTTGCATGTTGTTCACTTTTTCCATTAGAGGCCTTGCCATATTAATTATAGTTATTTTACCTCCCTAGTCTGATAATTCCAATATCTCTGCCACAACTGAGTCTGATTCTAATGCTTGTTTTTTTTTCTTCAGACTGTGTTTTTTGCCTTTTAGCACGCCTTGTCATTTTTTGTTGAAAGCCAGGCATGATGTATCAGGTAAAAGGAATTGAGGTAAATTGGCCTTTAGTGTGAGGTTTATCTGTCCAGGAGTTAGGCTATATTTACTGTTTGCTGTAGGTGTCAGAGGCTAAATGTCCTCTAGTGTTCTTGTTTTTGTCTCTTCTGTTGTCTTTAGGTTTCCCTAAAGACTCTTTTTTTTTTTTTTTAATGTTGATATACTCTTTTTTAAAATTTTTATTGGGGTATAGTTGATTTACAATGTTGTGTTAGTTTCAGATGTACAGAAAAGTGAATCTGTTACACAAATATATAAATCCACTCTTTTTTAGATTCTTTTCCCATATAGGCCATTACAGAGTATTGAGTAGAGTTCCCTGTGCTATACAGTAGGTCCTTATTAGTTACCCATTTTATATATTGTAGTGTGCATGTGTCAATCCCAATCTTCCAATTTATCCCTCCCCCCCATTACCCACTGGTAACCATAAGTTTATTTTCTACATGTGTAACTCTATTTCTGTTTTGTAGGTAAGTTCATTTGTAGCCTTTTTTTCAGATTCTACATATAAGCAATATCATATGATAGTTGTCTTTCTCTGTCTGACTTACTTCACTTAGTATGACAGTCTCTCTTGAAATAGGAATGAGCCTTGCAGTTCTTTCAGCTGTAACCCCTCGTAATTATATAGGATCCCAATTAATGTGATGGTGAGGTGTGGGGGAGAGGAAGCATCTATAATTCCATAAATAGGTTTCATTCTTTGAATGAACCCATGCCCCTGGGCTGTGATCTGCACTCGTGCTTCTCACTTTTTTGTCTTCCCCACCTTGGGTGACGCAGGAAGGCTAACGGGGGCTGGGGTTGGGTGCTTCTCTTCTCGTTGGTCAGTTAGGCTCTGGTAAAATCAAACTGGCCAGGCTCTGGTAAAATAGTTTCCTTTAGGGACAGACATTTGTTAAGAAGAACAGAAGCTCTGGACATATTTCAAAACTGGTACTTCTCCCCTTCCCCTGCCAGAAGCATGAGGGGACTTTTCTCCACTTTTCACAACGAGAACCTGGTGAGATTTCTAGAGGTAAAACTCATGAAAGTGTGGCAGTCCATTTAAGGTTCCTACTGATACTGTCTCCAGCTTTGGGCATCTGCTCCCTGTATAAGTTGTGATTCTCTGTGTTCACCTGTGTCTCCAGTTTTCAGGGCAGCAGTTTTCCCTATAACCACAATTCTCTGATAAATTAAAGAAAAATTGTTGATTTTCAGGTTTTTTTCAGCTTTTATCCTGTTATGAGGATGGAAGTGATGCCTTCCCAACTCTTTACATGTCATACCAGCCCATTTTATATTTACTCTTTTCAGAAAACTTTTAATTGTTAACATGTTTAAAATTATTAAAACATTATGAACCCTATTTCACTTCTCCATTGGGAAAGAAACTTTAGGGTACAGCTTAGAGGCTAGGAAATCAGACTTAAATTGCATATCCCATGACTAAGCAGTGCATTTTTGCACCAAGACCTAAGGAACATAATTAACCTATCTTTGCATCAGTTCTTCTTCCACAAAATCTGTTCATCTTCCACAAAAAGAGTAATAATAACTTTCCTATAACATACAGGTGATTGTATGTTCTTTTATTTGATAAATACTAGTTATCTAGACTGGAGGTTGGCAAGCTACGATCTGTGGTCGAAATCCAGCTCACTACCTGTTTTGATGATTAAAGTTGCATTTCTAACAGATGGTCAGGTGATGCTCATGCTGCCGGCCCAGGAACCACCCTTTGAGAACCACTGATCTAAGCTCTTCTGCAAAAGAACTATAACCGTCCTAAGAAGTTGAAGCTTATATCTACTTCCTTTTCCCTGAGCTCAGATGAACTTGTTTTGTTTTGAGTCTATTTTCTCATGAAAGAAAAAAAAAAGAATCTCTAAACTCAGGGACACAGCTGAGAGTAGAAAGCCTAACATGACCTCACCTGAAATCTCTCTAGTTTAGCCCTTGTCTCCACCTGTGGAAGCCATTAAACATTCCCAGCTCCCCCTTCCTCCATCTCCGCCACAGGGGGTGCCCCAGGCAGCGTCTCCACCATCATGCAGCCTCCTGGAATCAGATGCTTTTACAGTCTCCTCACTGTGGTAAGAGTAAATCTTTTGTGATATTGACCCGGGAATTTATAGGTAATGTTAACTGAAAGCTAGAGGAGCTCTGTGTGTGAAAGGAGGAGTTAAACAGTTTTCTACTGGGAGGCTTTTCTTTTTGACGGAGTCCAAAGTATCATACTATGACTTAGACATACGTTGTAGTTGGATTGACTTAGTTGAAAGTGTACACAGTTGTAGGTATTGGTTTTAGGGATTATGGGCTGATCCTGTCACTGCATTTAAAATGAAAGAAAAACACATTTTAAATGATCAGCTTTACCTACACTTTTTGTTCATAGTAGAGTTTCTTAGATTTTAAATGGTGTACAATAGATGACATAAATTATAGCTTTTAATCAGGCTTCTTAAAATTTCCATGAATTGAATTACATAAGTATCTATCGTGCACTTGCTGTATATTAGAAACTGAGAAATATCAACCAAAAAATTGGTAAGAGGCTTTCTTGTTTTGATACATTTATGTAAAGGCAGAATAAACTTAGTATATAAATAATACAGGAAATAATAAGTAAATTACCATATAAATAATACAATGCAGACTTAGATAAATGTTCTTAAAATATATAAATGTATGAATGATCAAAGAAGAGGAGAAACACCTGTGGCCAAGGGCAGTCTAGCCAGTTACGTTGAGAATGTAATGTTGGCCATGGGTCTTGAACAATGGCAGTATTTCCACAGGTGGGCCTGTTGGATGAGGGCATTTAAGTTAATAGAAACAGCATGAGCAAAATCAAGAAGTCAAAGTTTGAACTATTTAGGATGGTAGGTAATATTGTTTGGCTGTAGATATATAGGGGAGAAATAGGTGATGAAACTAATACATGTAGATTTTGTGGAATATGTACTTATCTGGGTTGGGATAAGTAGCAGTTTTTGAGCAGGAAAAGATTTGTTCAGAAACAAAGTACAAGTTGGCAAAGCTGGCAATGAGTTTTGTGCTCTGTGGGGATAAATCAGAAAATAAGATTATGAGTATCTGAAATAGGGTAGCGGAAGTTATAAAAAAGGTGGGAAATTCAGTACCATATTCATGGAATATATAAATATGTACATATATATATATATATCTTGTTATAGAATCAGAGGTTTAATATATAAGATTTCAGGTATGTATACAATCATATAGTTAGAAAAAGTGCTTGGAAAAAAACAAAGTATACGGTTTGGTCTTTTTTCTATATTGCTGACAAATGGTAGAAACATGGAAATATGCATGCTAAAGTATTAACAAGGAGGTTCTCTGAGAAATGATATCAGGAGTGATGTTTCTTTTTCCTTTTTGCTATTTTCTGAAAGAATAGGTGAGTTGTATTATAAATATCTTGAAGTTTAATATTTTTGAACCACATGTGTACTCAACTGAAATTCTTTGTTAATCTAGGCTATTTATTTGAAAGTCCTCTTCAGTGTGTGGTGGACTATTTGTTAGGTTAAAGGAAGTATGACAGCATAGTAATATTGACTACTCATTCATTAACATTATTTGAGTCACTTTTCTTACTTTATAATACCATGCTAACTGAAATCCAGTATATGCATTTTTCCCACTTAGTATTGTTATTTATTGTGGAAATTAGTAAATGTCCCCTGAGACACAAATATGAAAAGTATTAAGGATAAAGATGTTAAGACATATTACATTTAGGAGGATTCAGTTTTATGTTTTAAGGAAAATGGAACTTGTTACAATGCTATTAATATTTTCTTTTAGTTAAGCATCATATAAAAACAACATTATCATGCTTGAATGCCAAAAGAAAGCATTCTTACGTAGTACTTGGCATTTATTAGTTCACATGGGAAAAAGTGGGGGAGATAAAACGTGGTAGTGATGGTTGTAACTGTTTTGGGGATTATGGTGGTTCTATTTACATTTTATTCAATTTTTCTACATTTCCAAGCATTCCTTAAAAAACATAAAACATACATTTCTAAAATAGTGTAAAAAATTCTTAGAAAGTGTAATGTTTAATTTTATGTGTCAATTTGACTAGGCTAAGGAATGCCCAGATTGCTTGTAAAATATTATTTCTGAGTGTGTCTGTGAAAGTGTTTCTGGAAGAGATTAGCAGCATTTGAACTGGTGAATTGAGTAAAGCAGATGGCCTTCTGCAATGTGGGCAGCACCCAGTCCAGTGAGGGCCCATATAGAACAAAAAGGCAGAGGAAAGGCTAATTTGTTGTCTCTACTTGAGCTGAGGCCCATCTTCTCCTGCCCTCAGACATCATGCGTGCTCCTAGTTCTCAGGTTTTCAGCCTCCAACCAGGACTTACACCATTAGCCCCCCATTCTTAGGACTTCAGACTCAGACTGAACTAAACTACCAGCTTTCCAGGTTCTCCAGAAACAGATCATGAGGACTTTTTGGCCTTCACAACAATGTGAGCCAATCCCTATGATAAACAGACAGACAGACAGTTAGATAAACAGATCGATCAATCCTCCCTCACTCTCTCCTTCCCTTTCTTCCATTCTGTTTCTCTGGAGAACCCTAATACAGGGTTAATCATGCAGGTGGTAGCCATAGTACTATATTTTTATAAAGTTAATAAATTTGAATAGGTAGAAACTTAAGGCTCTAACTTCTGATGCTTATTTCAAATATGTGACTCATTTATTTACTTACTTAATGAAACAAAATAAACCTACATACATACATACCCCAACCGGAACTGCTGGTGTGGATTGAGTGTGTGATTGATTATAGGATCTGGATAATATGTCATCCCTATTCTGGAATACCATACAATATTAGAGACCTATACATTCACAAGCAAAAAATGATGGTAAAATCTGCTAAGTGTTTAATACAGAAGTATACAAAGTTCTGGGGTAAAACAGGGTAGAAAACACCCATTACTTCCCAGGGAGGTAGAGGTTAACATATCAGAAGAAGGGATATTTGAACTGAGTAATTAAACGTTTGAAAGGGGCATAGGAGTGCAGAACAAATACAAAAAGAAGAAAAATGTGCAAAGAGAGACATTAAAGAGTATGATATACTCCTTGAATAAGGAGACATACGTCATGACCAGGACATATCGTAAGTTTGGGTAGAGGCAGAAAATGAAGCCAGATTAAATTAAGACAGATTGGGGACTTATGGTAAAGTTCTGTAGGCTAAACAATTTAAAACATATCCTGATGTCACAGGACTTACTAAAGATGTCTTAAGCAGAGAATAATTTTGTTTTTATTTGGTGGTGCTAAAAAACAAAATTTAACCATGTAAATTTAAAAGATCTAAAACACTTCATTAAATGATTGATGAATTGGGCAGCATCCCATCTAGCAAGTAGAGGGGAGCTCCAAAGGAGTACAAAAAGGGAAGTGTTTTCAAAGGCGGGACAAGGAAGTCATTAACAGAAAAAAGCATTATTTCACATTAGGTCACCTAGCTTGTGAGGGAAAAGGGTCTTACTTGGCGGGTTACTTCTTCTTTCTTTGGGGGTTGGAGCAGGTCCATGTGACAGTACCTCCTTGGTGCTGACCAGAAAATTGCTGACTGACCAATTAAGACATTTCTGGGGGAGGTTGAAGCTTCAATTAGGTTAGGTATTAAACCTCAGTTTGGTGGCATGGTCTAGCATAAGTGACTCCATTTGGGCCCTGTGGTTTCTTTTTAACAGTCAATGTAGGGTAATGGTGGGAAAGGGAAGAGATTCGTTACATAGGGGCCAATTGAGAACTAATTGCGAACTAATCACCCTGAGACAGAAGAGCATGTTTTTCTCTCTCTACACTAGGGAACTCTTTAGATTAGGGTATATTTCTAAACACTTTATTATTAGCGAGGTGATTATAATTTCTGTAGAGTTGCATAACCAATCATATTGCTAAACTTGTGTATAGGTGATGATTAAACCCGAATCATAGAAAAGTGTTCCAACTTCTAAATGGCAAGTTTTCTTCTATGGAAACCCTACTCCAAGTACTAGATCTGGGGGAGAGGGGGTAATGGGGGGCAGTGTTCAGGATCGGTTTTCTCAGGGTTATTCAACTAAATCATTTGCTTCCCCTCAATTAGTTTTTCTCTTTTACCCCAAACATTTTATTTATTCTCTAGTACAAAAAATTTGATTTTTACATTTTTCTCATTATTCCCAGTGTTTTTATTCATCCATAAACTTTATGCCTGGAACTTACAGAAGTTTTTTTTAAATACTAAAATACTGGTATTTAAAGGGATGAGAGGGAGCAGGGGAGGGAGGGATCCCGGACCATGACCAGAACAACAGCAAAACCTATTTTTCAAGCTCTTTTCTCCTTTCTCTGCTATGACCTCCAGAGTCTACTGTAAAATCTGCAGCCTTTCCACCTTCTCGGGGGAGGGCTAAGACTAAGGAACTTAAAATACCTGTCAATGCAGCCCAGTGATCTGAAATGCGTGCGGTCCTGGGCTTTGTCCCTAAGGAATCCTGCTGTCAGTAACTGCCTTGCATCTGTGCTCATCAGATCCTTTCTTTTGAAACTTTGTAGCATTTGCTCGTTTACCTTTTGTAATCTTTCCCCTCTAAAAATATTAATCATTTCCAATTAAATGGAATTTAAATTTCTTTCTGTAGAGATATTGGAGAAGGTGACTGGCTAAAAAGTGATTCTCTTTGCAGCTGAGTTGAGAAACCATTCTAGTTCTTTTTCAGAATAATGACTGTGATCTAGTTCTATACAATGCTTATTAAGAGGATATTTAAAGAATCATAATAAAGATGTGTTTAATGTAAAATGTCCTCAGTGGACTTGGGTCACTCTCTGAAAACTATCTGTGATAGTCTGGCCCTATTAAAACCAGAGTGGGCTATGTCTCAAGCTTTATGAAATATGAATAATATTGTATCACACATTTGCATAGTCACACATATACATATAAGTAATCTATGTATTTTATACTCTGTATTTTTGTAAAAATCCACAAACATACATGTATCTTACTAATTATTTTCATAAAACTTAAAATGAATGGTTAACAATTTGATAAAATTTTAAAACAATTTTGAGATACATATACTAAAACCACATATAAAAATACGTATAGCCTGAATTAAGCTATTATACTATAATATTGTATTTATCCAATAGGATAAAAATCTTTCCTAATGTCTGTTGGAGGTTGTGTTACACCGTCAGCCAATAAACAGAAACGTAAAGTTTAAACATGTTAGTTCTGCTTAATATATAATCATCTACCCTTTTTGAAGAGGCAGATTCAAAGACAGTTTATTCTTATATAAATTCACAAAGGTAATTTTTATGTAATATAGAAATAACAGTTTTCTGTTAATGAGATTGCTAATTTACTGGACCACAAACAGAAATGTAGTAATGAATAACCATGAGAGATTTTATATCCCTACAATTCTTACCAATTGATAATACCTTTCTTGTTCATCTACTGGTACACAATATTAAAAAATGTGTGATTCTAGAATTTAATCTCTTTAAATGAAATTCTGAGCCTGAAATTTTATCCAAAACAGACTATCCCATCTACATTTTATATTATGCAGTGTTAAAGAAGTATATAATTCAGGTATGTTTTGGAAGAAGTAAAATTAAGTAGCTATTGTAGACATGAGGTAAAATTTACCACATTTCTGGATATTTAAGCTCGAGATATATTTGAGAAAAGGGAATGAGATACCAGTTAAACTGTATAAACCAACCACTGATATTTAATATAAACAATCACTACATTATTCTTATTCTAGATCTCCTCAACTATATACCGATTTATACTTTAAGAAAAAGAACTTCTATTAGCATTATAGTGAAAATTTAAACTAACAAAGAAACTAAAACCTTGGACTGTGAGTTAGAAGATTGTGCTTCTAACTCTGGCACTGACACAAATGAGAAATAGGATTTTTGGCAAGTTGTGTGACCTCTCTAGACCTGAATTTCCACATTTATAACATCAGAAGGTTAGCATAAAAATATTTTTAAGGTTCTTTCCAGCATTATTTTCTATGACTATGTTTTCTTCGCACTAGCAAAATTAAAAGAAAAAATACTCTAAGCTAAAAGTATACTCTAAATAGTATCAGGAGAACAAGCCAGAGGAGATGGACCAGGGACAATTGGGGGAGCATCACATGAAGTGATACCTCTTTCTGACTATTGTATGGGTTTTAAGGCTATGCTCACACACTCCTTTCCCTAATGTTTTTCCAGACTGATCTTAAAAATAATCAAGCCAACCACTAACTACCTTAAGATAGTTGGTGAAAGGCTCCACTTTTGGAGAACATGTTCAAGTGGGAGAATAATCCTTCTCTTGTTTATATACCTTTAATTTTAATTCCAAATACACATGGAACTCTACCAGGAGAGGTGGTGAGGAAGTCATGATTTCAGATCTTGTGTAGTTAACAATTTGGTAGGGAAATGGTTGAAGTCAAAACCATATGAAAACCAAATGAACTGTGAATCAAAGTTATTATATCCTAATCACAACTGATAACAGTTTTATAGGTAGCTATTCTAGATCTTGAGACTTCTGAGGTGACCTTCCCTCTCCTTCCCACAGTCAAGCCAGTACATATCTCTAAGGTCATTTACAGCTCCTTCATTAAATTTTTTTTTGTACATTCCAAGTGGTGTGTCCCTTAGGATACTGAGCTTGGTTTTACACATCTTGAAAATACTGACAAAAATACTGGCGATTACTTGTTAATCACCATGGTTTTAACATTGTTGACTCAGTTTTTACCGCTCTGTTTCAGTTATCATTTTTAAGAGAGTCCCTTTTTATTTATTTTGTTTTTAGACCATAAAACTAAAGCCTTTTTTTCCCCTACCATCTGTACTCACTTGACAGCTTGATGCAAATCACACAGTGTAGTTTCGATGGTTCACTGCTTTCTATCTACTTTTGGTTGTATCTCATGAATTCCCTTGATGTTCTTCTAAGAAGGAAGCTAAATTTTTATTACTGTCTTGTTTTCTTTTACTCAAAAAGTAGATAGAGGTCATATCCTAGGATGCTTTTCAAAAACAAACATAGAAAGTATATGGACTAATAAAATGGGCTTGTATAGCATTTTACCATATAAATTGATGCCTCACAAAAATCAAGTTGTATTAAAAGTAGCTTAAAAAAACTAATTTTTTTTACGCTTTATACTCTTACAAACTTCTCAGTAGAGTTAAGAATATATGTTTATGTTAGGACTTCCCTGGTGGTCCAGTGGTTAAGATTCTGCGCTCCCAATGCAGGGGGCCCAGGTTCGATCCCTGGTCAGGGAACTAGATCCCACATGCATGCCACAACTAAGAGCCCATGTTCCACAACTAAGACCCAGTGCAGCCAAATAAGTAAATAAGAATATATGTGTGTCTATAAGTTAAGTTTAGAAACAATTAGTTTGTTACGGCCCAAACAACTGTAGAAAAGCTTGAACAATTCAATCAACAGAACATTCCATTTAAATAAAATTATTTTGCGGGCTTCCCTGGTGGTGCAGTGGTTAAGAATCCGCCTGCCAATGCAGGGGACACGGGTTCAAGCTCTGGTCCGGAAAGCTCCCACATGCCACGGAGCAACTAAGCCAGTGTGCCACAACTACTGAGCCTGCTCCCTACAGCCCACGAGCCACAACTACTGAAGCCCGCGCACCTAGAGGCCGCGCTCCGCAACAAGAGAAGCCCCTGCAATGAGAAGCCCACGCACCACAACAAAGAGTAGCCCCCGCTTGCCGCAACTAGAGAAAGCTCGCGCACAGCAACAAAGACCCAACACAGCGAAAAATAAATAAAATAAATAAAAATTTTTAAAAAATTATTTTGCAATATCTTCCTTAATTAGCAATTGATTTGTGTGTTGGCATCAACACACTGGAGTGGTTAATTCTCATATATTATTTTTTCACGAATGTTTCCAACACAAAATCTTATAATTTTAATGCACAATAGTTTGTTTAAGGCAATGCCTAGATTTTCAAACATTTTTCCCTACTATAACTGAACACAGTGGTCCTTCTCAATACCTACGTATGATAGGTACCTACAAATTTTAAGTGCACAAGGAGAAGATTTTTAGTTATTTTATACAGTCCTATAACAATCCAATTTTTGGACTCATCATCAAACCAAAGGTTTCCTTGTGTTTATTGCAGTTATATTAGTCAGAGTTCTCTAGAGAAAAAGAACCAATAGGATAAATATGTATATATATATGTGATATATAGTATATAAAGAGGAGACTTATTATAGGAACTGGCTCATGCTAATAAGTCGCACAAACTGCTGTCTGCAAGCTGGAGAACCAAAAAGCCAGTGATGTAATTCAGTCTAAGTCTGAAGACCTGTGAATCAGGGGGCTGAAGGTGGAAGACCTGGTCTGTGTGTCAAAGTCTGAGAACTAGGAGCCCCAGTATCCAAGGTCAGGAGAAGATGGGTCTCAACTCATGCAGAGAGCACAAATTAGCCCTTCCTCTGCCTTTTTGTTCTCTTTGGGCTCTTAATGGATTGAATGATGCCCTTCCACATTGAGGAGGGCCATCTGCTTTCCTCAGTTCACCAATTCAGATGCTCATCTCTTCCAGAAACACTCTCCTAGACACACTAAGAAATAAAGTCTTACCAGCTATCTGGGCATTTCTAGAAAAATCACACTGCCTTTTGTAGAAATTTCATATAACAAATAATACAGTATATAGTCGTTTTTATCTGGCTCCTTTCATGTCACATGGTTTGAGATTTGTCCATGTTGCTGCATGTCTCAGGTGTTTTTTTTCCCCTGAATATATTCCATTTTATGGATATACCATATTTTGTTTATCCATTAAAGAGTTGATGAACATTTGGATGATTTCCAGTTATTGGCTATTATGAGTAATGGGATAATGAATATTTACATATAATTTTGTGAACATGTGTTTTCATTTCTTTTGGGTAATAAAATATGGGTCATGTAGAAACTGTATGTTTAACTTTTTAAGAAAGAACCAAACTATTCTAAAATGACTGTTACATTTCTACCTGCAATGTATGAACCAGTTTCTCTACATCCTTGCCAACATTTGCTATTAGTCTTTTAAAATTTTTATCCATTTTAGCAGTACCTCTTTTGGTCTTAATTTGTATTTCCCTAATGGTGTCTCATTGTAGTTGTTTTTTTTTAAATAAATTTTATGTATTTATTTATTTATTTTTGGCTACGTTGGGTCTTTGTTGCTGTGCACAGGCTTTCTCTAGTTGTGGCGAGCGGGGGCTACTCTTCATTGCGGTGCGCGGGCTTCTCATTGCGGTGGCTTCTCTTGTTGCGGAGCACGGGCTCTAGTTGCATGGGCTCAGTAATTTTGTCTCCCGGACTCTAGAGCACAGGCTCAGTAGTTGTGGTGCACGGGCTTAGTTGCTCCGCGGCATGTGGGATCTCCCCGGACCAGGGCTTGAACCCGTATCCCCTGCATTGGCAGACGGACTCTCAACCACTGCGCCACCAGGGAAGCCCTCATTGTAGTTTTAAGATGTATTTCCCTAAGGACTAATGATGCTGAGCCATTTGTATATCATCTTTATTAAATCACCTGTTCAAATATTTTGCAATTTTGTTCTGATGAGGTTTATCAATTTTATTATTGAGTCATAGAGTGCTATATATATTATGGATAAAAGCCCTTTATCAGATATATGCTTTGAAAACATTTTCACCATTTTCTTAATGATGTGTTTGAAGAGCAAACATTTTGAATTTGATGAAGTCCTTATATTTTTCATTTATTGATTATGCTTTTAACATCATATTTAAGAACTTTGTCCAACTGAAGGTCACTTAAAGTTTCTCCTATGTTTTCTTTTATATGTTTTTAAACTCTTACCTTTAGGTCTATAAACCATTTCAAGTTTATTTTAGTAAGGTATGAGCTGAGGGAAAAGGTTAATTATTTTTATATGGATAGCCAGTGTTCCCAGGACCATTTTTGAAAATACCATTATTTCCTTTATTCAATCACCTTGTCTTTGCCAAAATAAATTGGTGCATAGGTGAGGGTTTATTTCTGGATTCTTTATACCACTCAATTGATGGGAATGTTTACCCTTATGCAAATAATATGTCCTCTTGATTACTATAGTTTCATAATAATATTTGAAAATAGGTGAAAGTCCACTAACTGTTTTTTTCATTTATGATATTATTTGGCTACACCAGAAACTTTGTATTTCCATACACGTTTTATGACCAACTTATGTGTTTCTACAAATACGCCTGTTGGGATTTGGTGGAGATTTAGTTTTCTGATACATGAACAAGGTATATCTGTCCATTTATTAAGGTGGTCTTTAATTTTTCTCAGCATTGTTCTGCACATTTCGATGTACACACTGCACTTTTTTGTTGAACTTATTCCTAAGTATCTTATTCTTTTTGGTACTATTGTGAATGAAATTATATTCTTAATTTTATTTTCAGATTGTTTGTTGCTAGTATATAGATATGCAATTCACTATTGTATATTGATCTTGAATCTTAAGAAGCTGGGAAAATAATATCTAATACATAGTGATTTTAAGTTTCCTTAGGATTTTGTACATAAAAAATAATGTTGCTGTGAGTAAAAACAGTTTGACTTCCCCCTTTCGAATCTGCATGCCTTTAATATCTTTTTATTACCTACTTCAATGTCTAGGGCCTCCAGTACACTGTTGACTAAATGTGATGTGAGTGGAGTCGGTGTCCTATTCCTGATCTTAGAAAGAAATGTTCAGTTTTTCAGCACTAAGTATGATGGAAGCTGTAAGTTTTTTGGTGGTACTCTTCAGCAGGATAAAGTGTTTATTATGAATGGTGTTTAATGCGGTCAAATGCTTTATCTCTATCTATTAAGTTGACCGTAAGAATTTTACCTGGTATTATATATAAATTATTATTTTTATTTTTCAGATACTAACCCAATCTTGCAATCCTGAGCTAAATATCACTTGCTCTTGACCGATTCTCATTTTTATATGTTGCCAAATTTGGTGTGCTAATATTTCTTAAGGACTTTTATGTTTAGGTTCTTGAGGGATATTGGTTTGAAGTTTTGTTTTTTTGAGATTTTTTTTTTCTTCTGACTTTGGTATCAGGGTAAGATTAGAGTTTTAGAATTGCGAAATATATCCTTGTCCTTTATTTTTGGAAAAAGTTTTTATACAATTGGTAGTATTTCTTCTAAAAAACAAATTTGTTAAAAGTGTAGATCTCAAGTTGTGTGCTCTTACCACATGCACAAAAATGGCACACGAGAAAACTTTTGGAGGTGATGGGATGTCTAGTACCTTCGTTGTGCTGATATTTCATGGGTGTTTGCATGTACCCAAGTTCATCAAATGGTAAACATTAAAAATGTTCAGTTTTTGTATATTAATTATATCTCAATAAAGATGTCTTTTAAAAATTAACCACTGAAGTTTTCTAAATTTGAACTTTATGGGAAGATTTGTAATTGTCTTTATTTGTAATTATTGAGTTCAGATTTTATTATTTCCTTTACTCAGTTTTGGTAATTTTGCATCTAACAATTTGTCCATTTTAGATAGTGGTTTCGGATTTTTTTCCATAATATTCTCATATAATTCTTATAAATTCTGAAGATCGGTAGTGATGTATCATCTTTTATTCCTGATTTTAGTAATTGTGTTTTCTCTTTTTTTTAATCTGTTCCATTCTAGCTAAGATGCAACAATTTTGATGGTCCTTACCAGTAAGCCGACTTTTGGTTTCATTAATTCTATTTTTTCTTTTTATTTCATTGATCTTTACTCTGATTTTTTTCCTTCCACCTTCTTGCTTTTGGTTTAATTTGTTTATTTTTGTGTTTTATTTTAGTTTCTAAGATTGAAGCTTTGTTTATTAACTTGAGGCCTTTTATTTTTAAAGTTTATTGGATTATAGTTGATTTACAATGTTGTGTTAGTTTCAGGTGTATGGCAAAGTGATTCAGTTATACATATACGTATATTCATTCTTTTTCAGATTCTTTTCTCATATAGGTTGTTAGGAATATTGAGTAGAGCTCCTTGTGCTATACAGTAGATCCTTGTTGGTTATCTGTCTTATATATAGTAGTGTGTATATGTTAATCCCAAGCTCCTGATTTATCCCTCCCCCACACTTTCCTCTTTGGTAACCATAAGTTTGTTTTTTATAACTGTATGTGTGTTTCTGTTATGTAAATAAGTTCATCTGTATCATTTTTAAAATTAGATTCCACCTATGGGTAATATATGATACTTGTCTTGCTCTGTCTGACTTACTTCACTTAGTATGATAATCTCTAGGTCCATCCATGTTGCTGCAAATGGCATTATTTTGTTCTTTTTTATGGCTGAGTAGTATACCATTGTATGTATATATACCACATCATCTTTATCCATTCCTCTGTTGATGGACATTTAGGTTGCTTCCATGTCTTGGCTATTGTAAATAGTGCTGCAGTGGACATTGGGGTGCATGTATCTTTTCAAATTAAGGTTTTCTCCAGATAGATGCCCAGGAGTGGGATTGCTGGATCATATGGTAGTTTTATTTTTAGTTTTTTAATGAACCTCCATACTGTTCTCCATAGTGGTTGTACCAATTTAAATTCCCACCAACAGTATAGGAGGGTTCCCTTTTCTCTACACCCTCTCCAGCATTTATTGTTTGTAGACTTTTTGATGATGGCCATTCTGATAGGTGTGAGGTGATACCTCATTGTAGTTTTGATTTGCATTTCCCTGATAATTAGTGATGTTGAGCATCTTTTCATGTGCTTTTTGGCCATATGTATGTCTTCTTTGGAGAAATGTCTAGGTCTTCTGCCCATTTTTTGATTGGGTTGTTTTTTTTGATATTCAGCTACATGAGCTGTTTGTAAATTGATTAATCCCTTGTCAGTTGCTTCATTTGCAAAATTTTCTCCCATTCTGTGGGTTGTCTTTTCATTTTGTTTATGGTTTCCTTTGCTGTGAGGAGGCTTTTAAGTTTAATTATGTCCCATTTGTTTTTCTTTCCATTACTCTAGGAGGTGGATCCAAAAACATATTGCTACAATTTATGTCAAAGAGTGTTCTACCTATGTTTTCTTCTAAGAGTTTTCTAGTGTCCGGCCTTACATTTAGGTCTTTTATCCATTTTGAATTTATTTTTGTGTATGGTGTTAGAGAATTTTCTAATTTCATTCTTTTACATATAGCTGTCCAGTTTTTCCAGCACCACTTATTGAAGAGACTGCCTTTAATCCATTGTGTATTCTTGCCTCCTTTGTTATAGATTAATGTACCATGGGTGTGTGGGTTCACTTCTGGGCTTTCTATCCTATTACATTGATCTATAT
Organism: Balaenoptera ricei; assembly: GCF_028023285.1. Classification (NCBI taxonomy): domain Eukaryota; kingdom Metazoa; phylum Chordata; class Mammalia; order Artiodactyla; family Balaenopteridae; genus Balaenoptera; species Balaenoptera ricei. The sequence continues at coordinate 83,072,237 of NC_082641.1, forward strand.
TTCTGTTTTTGTGCCAGTACCATAGTATTTTGATGATTGTAGCTTTGTAGTATAGTCTGAAGTCAGGGAGTCTCCAGCTCCGTTTTTCTTTTCAGGATTGCTTTGGCTATTCAGGGTCTTTTGTGTTTCCATACAGATTTTAAATTTTTTTGTTCTAGTTCTGTGAAAAATGCCCTTGGTAATTTCATAGGGATTGCATTGAATCTGTAGATTGCCTTGGGTAGTATAGTCATTTTTACAATATTGATTCTTCTTATCCAAAACATGTTATATTTTTCCATCTGTTTTTGTCATCTTCAGTTTCTTTCATCAGCATCTTATAGTTTACAGAGTACAGGTCTTTTGTCTCCTTAGGTAGGTTTATTCATAGATATTTTATTCTTTTTGATGTGATGGTAAATGGGATTGTTTCCTTAATTTCTCTTTCTGATCTTTCATTGTTAGTACATAGGAATGCAAGAGATTTCTGTGCATTAATTTTGTATCCTGCAACTTTACCAGATTCATTGATTACCTCTAGTAGTTTTCTGGTGGCATCTTTAGGATTCTCTATGTATAGTATCATGTCATCTGCAAACAGTGACAGTTTTATTTCTTCTTTTCCAATTTGTATTCCTTTTATTTCTTTTTCTTCTCTGATTGCGACGGCTAGGACTTCCAAAACTATGCTGAATAATAATGGCAAGAGTGGATATCCTTGTCTTGTTCCTGATCTTAGAGGAAATGCTTTCAGTTTTTCACCATTGAGAATGATGTTTGCTGTGGGTTTGTCATATATGCCCTCTATTATGTTGAGGTAATTTCCCTCTATGCCCACTTTCTGGAGAGTTTTTATCATAAATGGTGTTTAATTTTTTCAAAAGCTTTTTCTGCATCTATTAAGATGATCATATGGTTTTTATTCTTCAGTTTGTTAATGTGGTGTATCACACTGATTGATTTGCAGATATTGAAAAATCCTTGCATCCCTGGGATAAATCCCACTTGATCATGGTGTGTGATTCTTTTAATATATTGTTGGATTTGATTTGCTAGTATTTTGTTGAGGATTTTTACATCTCTGTTCATCAGTGATATTGGTCTGTAATTTTCTTTTTTTGTGATATCTTTGTCTGGTTTTGGTATCAGGGTGTTAGTGGCCTTGTAGAATGAGCTTGGGAGTATTCCTTCCTCTGCAATTTTTTGGAAGAGTTTGAGAATGGTAAGTGTTAGCTCTTCTCTAAATGTTTGGTAGAGTTTGCCTGTGAGGCCATCTGGTCCTGGACTTTTGTTTGCTGGAAGTTTTTAAATCACAGTTTCAATTTCAGTACTTGTGATTGGTTTGTTCATATTTTCTATTTCTTCCTGGTTCAGTCTTGGAAGGTTGTCCTTTCTAAGAATTTGTCCTTTTCTTCTAGGCTGTCCATTTTATTGGCATATAGTTGCTTATAGCAGTCTCTTATGATCCTTTGTATTTCTGTCCATTTTATTGGCATATAGTTGCTTATAGCAGTCTCTTATGATCCTTTGTATTTCTATGGTGTCCATTGTAACTTATCCTTTTTCATTTCTAATTTTTTTGGTTTGAGTCCTCTCCCTTTTTTTCCTGATGAGTCTGGCTAAAGGTTTATCAATTTTGTTTATCTTCTCAAAGAAGCAGCTTTTAGTTTCATTGCTCTTTTCTATTGTTTTCTTCATCTCTATCTTTATGATTTATTCTTTTTTTAAAAAATTTTCTTTGGAGTATAATTGATTTACAATGATTTCTTTCCTTCTACTAACTTTGGGTTTTGTTTGTTCTTCTTTTCCTAGTTGCTTTAGGTGTAAGTTTAGGTTGTTTATTTGAGATTTTTTTTTTTGTTTTTGCAGTAAGATTGTATTGCTATAAACTTCCCTCTTAGAACTGCTTTTGCTGTGTCTCATAGGTTTTGGATCATTGTGTTTTCATTGTGATTTGCCTCCGTCTAGGTATTTTTTATTTCCTCTTTGATTTCTTCAGTGATTCATTGTTGTTTAGTAACATATTGTTTAGCCTCCATGTGTTTCTGTTCTTTTACAGTATTTTTCCTGTAATTTATTTCTGATCTCATAGTGTTGTAGTTAGAAAAGATGCTTGATATGATTTCTTCCATTTACCGAGGCTTGATCTGTGGCCCAAGATGTGGTCTATCCTAGAGAATGTTCTATGTGCACTTGAGAAGAATGTGTATTCTGCTGCTTTTGTATGGAATGCTCAATAAATATCAATTAAATCCACCTAGTCTAATGTGCCATTTAAGGCCTGTGTTTCCTTATTGATCTTCTGTCTGGATGATCTGTCCATTGATGAAAGTGGGGAGTTAAAGTCCCCCACTATTATTGTGTTACTGTTGACTGTCCCTTTTATGGCTGTTAGTATTTGCCTTATATATTAGGATGCTCCATGTTGGGTGCATATATATTTACAATTGTTATATCTCCTTCTTGATTGATCCCTTGATCATTATGTAGTGTCCTTCTTTGTCTCTTGTGACAGTCTTTTTTTTAAAGTCTATTTTGTCTGTTATGAGTATTGCTACTCCAGCTTTCTTTTGATTTCCATTTGGGTGGAATACGTTTTTCCATCCCCTCACTTTCAGTCTGTATGTGTCCCTAGATCTGAAGTGGGTCTCTTGTAGACAGCATATATATGGGTCTTGTTTTTGTATCCATTCAGCCAGTCTATGTCTTTTGGTTGGAGCATTTAATCCATTTATGTTTAAGGTGATTATCAATATGAATGTTCTTACTGCCATTTTGTTAATTGTTTCAGATTTGTTTTTGAAGGTCTTTTTTCTTCCCTTCCTCTTTTGTTCTCTTGTGATTTGATGACTATCTTTAGTGTTATATTTGGATTGCTTTGTGTGTATCTATTGTAGATTTTTGGTTTGTGGTTCCCATGATGTTTTGATATAGCAGTCTGTGTATGTAGAAGATTGTTTTAAGTTGCTGGTCTCTTAATTTACAATGCATTTCCAACATCCTGCATTTGTACTCTCCTCATGATTGCTGGTTTTGATATCATATTTGTGTGTCTGGGATTTCCTCCCTTTATGTTTGTTGAGGCATTTTTTTAAATATAAAATTTTAAGCTATAAATTTCCTTCTAAGCACTGCTTTACCTGCATGCCATGAATTTTGACATGTTGGGTTTTTTTAATTAGTTTACTTCAAAATACATTGTATTTTCCTTATATATTTCTCCTTTGATCCATCGGTTGTTTAGAGCTGTATAGGTTGCCAAATACTTGAGAATCTCCCTAAGTTCCTTCTGCTACTGATTTCTGCCTTAATTCCATTGTGGTCAGAGAATATACTGATTGTGATCTCAGTCCTTTTAAGTTTATTAAGATATGCTTTAGAGCCAAGCAGATGGTCTATCTTATGCTTGAAAAACAAAGTGTGTTCTTCTGCCTTTGTGTGGAGTATTCTATAAAGGTCAGCTAAGTTGTTTGATAGTGTTGTTCATGTTCACTGTACCCTTCCTGATATTCTGTTTAGTTGTTTCGTCAATTAATAAAAATGGTATATCAAGTCTTTCAACTCTATATTATTTTCAAAGCAGTTTTTTTTAAATTAATTATTTATTTATTTATTTTTGGCTGTGTTGGGTCTTCATTTCTGTGCGAGGGCTTTCTCCAGTTGCAGCAAGCGGGGGCCACTCTTCATCACGGTGCGCGGGCCTCTCACTATTGCAGCCTCTCTTGTTGCGGAGCACAGGCTCCAGACGCGCAGACTCAGTAGTTGTGGCTCACAGGCCTAGTTGCTCCATGGCGTGTGGGATCCTCCCAGACCAGGGCTCGAACCCATGTCCCCTGCATTAGCAGGCAGATTCTCAACCACTGCACGACCAGGGAAGCCCTCTATATTATTTTCTGCTCTTGATTTTGTCAATTTTTGCTTCCTGTATTTGAAGGTGCTACATATTTATTCAAGAGATACTAAAGCACAAAGGCGTGTATACAAATGTTCATGGCAGCTTTATTCACCATAGCAAAAAAAAAAAAAAAAAAGGAAACAATCCAGATATCTTTCAAACATAATGTAGCCTATCTACACAATAGAATACTATTCAGTAATGTTTTAATATCAAGAAAAACTAAAACAGCTTATTGATATCTGCAACACGGATTGAAATATAAATTAGTATTTTGAGTGAAAAAAAGCCATACTCAAGTCAATCATTGGTTGCTTGGGGCCAGAAGCAGTGGGAAAAATAGACTGCAAATCGTCATGGGAAGCTTTGTGGTGGAGGCTGAAAATGGTCTGTATCTTGATTGTAGTAGTGGTTTCACAGGTGTGTATATCTGACAAAATTTATCATATTGTAAATTTTAATTGGTGTACTTTATTGTATATTATATATATTTGTGTATACACACTTATCAATATAGCTGATAACATAAATAATTCAATGTGTATCATTATCCTTAGTCATGTGGGCTGCTTCCTTTGGAAAACCTGCTTATATAAATTTGAGATAGATGAATACCTTCCAGTGGCAATAAAGAAGGCAATATAAAGACAATAGAGATGTTGTAAGTTTGTAGAATGGAAACTTAAATTATGCCTCTCTTACGCACAAATGAACCCAGATTTAACAATCCTAAGTAGTTTTGGCTAAAATTAGTTACACACAATATCCCTCATAAGTATTTCATACTCTGTTTCATAAACTATCATTACAAGCATTATGATATTTATTTATTAATAATATTATAAATAAATAAGCAAACAATCCTCCACCTAGTCATAGTACTAAATGACCAAAATAACAGAGATTATGGTTGAGTTAATCTTTGCTTTATTTATTTATTTTTTTTTTTTTTTTTTTAAAGATTTTTTTGATGTGGACCATTTTTAAAGTCTTTTATTGAATTTGTTACAATATTGCTTCTGTGTTTTTTATGTTTTGGTTTTTTGGCCGTGAGGCATGTGGGATCTTAGCTCCCTGACCAGGGATCGAACCCACACCCCCTGCACTGGAGGGCAAAGTCTTAACCACTGGACCGCCAGGGAAGTCCCAATCTTTGCTTTACTTTGTATGACTTTGCAAAGCAAGTAGTCTTTAAATTATTCAGAAGAGACAATCAATGTGTCATTTTTTAAAGATGGCTAATTATTTGTTTTTCAGCCACCATTACTTGAGCTCTTCATCTGCTGTTTCAGGCCCTAGGATATACACAAAGCAAGTTTGATATGGTCTTTGCCCTCACTGAAGTTAAAATCCAGTAGGAGCAAGCAATGAATTATTAACTGTATGAAGTGCTATAAATAAATATAAAATGATACAGGACAGTATTAAGTGTGAGGTCGATGGTGGCTCCTTAAAATTAAGTAGATGTGTACTTTAAAGTGGGAATCATTCTGAGGAGATGATATTTGTACATTGACCTTAAGTATGAAAGGACGTCACTGTGTGAATATCTCCAGGAAGAGCATTCAAGACACAGGTCATAGATATCAAATGCCAAGTGCTGGAGACCAGAATGAGCTCCATATGTTCCATGTAAAGAAGGGAGGCCAACTGAGCCTAAAGTTGGTGGATCATGTTGGAATTGGGTGAAAGGAGACAATTCATTAATTTAAGCAATTAACCAAACAGTATTTTTTCCCAGCTAAAATTCCTCAAATTCTAGTTCTCTTAAAATGTTTTTAAACTTTAAAGTTAGCATGTGACACTATGGGATAGACTTTGTTGGTATGAAAAAAAATTAAGGTCAAAATAAAATTTGAGAACTTTATGTAAAAAAATTTTCGTGAAGTGGCACTTTTTAAAAAAAATCTCTGTTATTGTAAAAAAAAAATCTCTAACTGTAAAACTAACAAGTATTTTAAAGTAAATATTCAGTATTTGCCTGGCTGTTTAGATATACATCTTTAAAAATTGGAAATGCCCACTTCACCAACTGAACATGAAATTTAAAGAATTCAGTTGCAGTATGTTAAGCTGAAGCATGGACCACACATTGACAGTTCATATCTTGGGTTATGTGCAGTTTAGGAAAAGAGCAAGAGAAGTTTAACCACTAAAATGTAAGCAGACTGTCTTTACTTCAAGCAGCAATTGCTCTTTTGAGTTAACTTAAATCATTCAGTAATTTTCCATAATTTGAGGAAATGCATGTCTAATAAAAGATGTGTGTGTAAATATGAAGTTAAATTTTATATTCATTGTTCAGTTGACTTTGAACTGCTCATATGTTCACCTGCTCAGAAATTTCTAGTTGGCTGATGTGAAATTTTTTAACCCTTGCAATTTGTTAAATAAAAATTTCATTACATGGCCCCAAGTAGCAGATTTAATTAATGTTTTTAAAATATTCATTGCCTTAGACACATTTATCATTTAAGTTTCAGCTGCCTCATTGTCAGCTTCTAAGCATTTAGAGTTATAATACTGAAGCAGGAGTCTATATAATGTTTGATTAGTGACCCTCAACCAGCAGCTTTCTCCTTTCTTCCATTCAGTTTTCATATTTCAGACCTCTTGGTTTTCTTACAAAATACAAAATAGAAAATACAAATAAGTCATAATCTAAAATAAATAGATTCTTTATTTCTGTCCCCTATTTGATAGCCGAAAAATAACCTCCCTGAATAAATAGATACATGTATACATATATAGGTAACTAACAAAAAAGAAACAAAGGAAAAAGACTGGCACGATCCATCAGGGAAACAGTAAATGCCAGCCATATGGTTAGGTGCTGAATATCCCTTATCTTTGAAAGCAAGATAAATGAAACTTAAAACTAATTAAAGGGGAAAAAACCAGATTCAAAACCAAGTCTTTATGGCCCCAAAGCTGTGGTCTTTCCTTTGCGCCATGTTGCCACTAGGAGACAGTGTTAAAAACAATGAATTAATTGGTCCTCTATTATTAGTCTGCTTTGTTTTTATGCATTAATGGATATTAAAAATTATAATAGTACTTTTCATTAGGTCAGTAACTTGGCACTGGTCCTGAGCAGAGTATGTACCTACTGGGTCCCAAAAAGTGGCTGCTTTCAGGTCCCTTTCCTTGGCCACAAGTCACCAAATGACTGTCTCCGTTTTATTCAAGTCCAGCTGTATTGAAAAAGAGTAAAAAATATATGAATAGGAACACATATTTTAACATGTCTTTTTTGACACTTTGCCCCTTTCTCATCATCTAAAGAGAGTTCTGCCTTTTTTCACTCAATGTATTCTCACTTTAGTGAGAAAGGGTCCTATCACCAATAAATTTTTGATGTACAGTTTGGAAAAGTAGAGGAATAGACACAACAAAAATAGTCTAGCATATTCTAGATAGAAAGGTTGTGAGAGCAAAAGAAGTGCTAGGAATTCTGGGTACAGAGGCAGGTGAGAGAGGATGGAGGGGGTAAGATTAACATAAGAGATGGCCACGAGGACGATGTGGAAGGGATGCTCTTCTGGAGTTTGGATAGTGAAAATCTTTGGGGTTTGGGAAGTAGATAAACAATTTCTGAGTCAATGAAAGGAGATTTTGGTAAATTTTATGCATTACATAGTTTGTCTTCTGGATTATGGGGTGCTTGCATAAAACTGTGACAGGCCACAGGCTTGGCCATTTGCTGTAAGGCAATGCTTTATCCATATGTGAATATAGACTGGAAAACTGCTGCTGAGAGAGCCTAGCACAGTCAGGCTATGTTGTAGAATCTCTTGGAGTTACAAGGAAAAGTTGTGACTGATCTTTACTGTGGATGGCCTTAGGTATAAAAGATTGAGACAAGTTATGCCAGAGTGCTAAGATTTGTGTATCCTAAATTAGGGTTACAGGTGCTCAGATATTTGAAGTTATTCAAGAAGAGTGATACCAGCAGAAGCAGTATCCAATAATGACTTTCTCATTTTGAGCACAATATGGGGTACTTTGTTAAAATACCCTTCTGTCTAGGAGAGCTGCTTATTTCATTCACTATTTTATATAAAGAACTTATTAAATGATCTATACCCTAACAAGAAGAAGGGAGTCTCTTTCTATCTTTTAAAAGACTATTCCGAAAACAACACCCTTTAGTTTTTTAAAGATATTATAAATGAGTTGACCTATTTCAAAATCAGTGTAGGGCTTTGGATCATGTTTCCTTGAAATAAACACCACTGCAACGATAGACCCAGTGCGTTAGGTTCATAAAGTTCACAAATAGATAAAGAACTGGGGAAATGAGCAGGTAGACTAATGAGAAATGGAGAGCAGGGTTATGTTAAGGTAGCAATGGGGTCAGGAGGGAGAATACTGATGAAGCTGAACCAACAAACTCTTACCTCTTATAGAGGAAAAAGACAATAGAACTTAAACTGGTCAGAGAAAAAAGGACAGTGGACTATACCTGTTTATTGGAACATTTTCATAATTTTTTCAACAGACATGTATAGAGCAGATAAAAGCATACTAGAGCATCATATCTGAAGTCAAAGTCATTACTTCTGGGATCTTATTTCAGAGCTAAGCCCTTTATACACTACAGCTGGGAGGGCACCGCCACTGCCTCAGGAATCACAGAAGCAGTTAGATGTGCAGATTAGACCAGAGACGTATGTTTGTTTTGTCTTAGCCTGTTAGGCTCACTCACTCACTGGTATCTAAGTCATTGCCAAACGTTTTCTTGGAGTCAGTGGTGACATGAAGATAAAGATTGTAAACAACTCAATAAAATGGATAGAGTGATATAAGCCTAATTTTAAGACTTGCTTGAGAAATACCTAATAAAAATGTTATAAAACACTCAAACATAAAGCTTTATGTAAATAGTAATTAATATTTTTATACAGAGATATAAAATGCAGTTAATAAAAGAGTATGCATTAACATGGCATGAGTATTCTGGCACATTGACTGTCCTGTACTCTGTAAGTTAATTGCTACAGACTACTTCAGAAATAAAATACTAAACTGAAAATGATGTCATTTTAATTTTAGTTCTGCTTTGAAGACAAACATGCTGAAAAAAAGCAGTGTGCCAAAAAGGTGGTTAATTACTAGAGTTCTGTTCTAGAGACACATTCAAAGTACAATTACTCTATATGTAAGATGGCTAGTTACTTGAGTTTCTCAATTCTGAAAGGTGATCAGATATGCCAGGCAAATGGTTACTAAGTAGGCATAATTTCACGAGTTTTTCCAAGTACTTTGTTTATTTGGGAAATGAAGTTAATGATCATGAAAGTAGATATCTAACCACCTTGGCTGAACTGACAAAGTTCTACTGTACCATTTTTATAGACACAAAGGCAATTTTACAAATCTATCCTAAGTGTAAAGATATTATTTAGGGTCAAGGTAAATTTATAAAATAATAATTATAATAACGTATTTGTTATATATCTAGTATAACCATATACTAGATGTATAGTTCTCGAATTTAATTATTTGCCAATATCTGGTTCTAGGAAAGTTTTCTTCTTAAAAGCAATATTTGAAAAAAATGATTGAAGTTCAGTTATTTGACCTGAGCGATAGATTATACTTATGATGTATCAATAGTCACATGGGGCATTTGTCATTTGCTTTAAGCATAATAGAACAATTTCAAAAATTCTAGAATATCTTCTTCATGACATGCAACACAGAGGATAAGTGATACTTTATGAAAACTTAGCTATTATTTTCTCTCATTCTTTTTTTTTTTTTTTTTTTGACGGCGCCATGCGGCTTGTGGGATCTTAGTTCCCCGACCAGGGATTCAACCCAGGCCCTCAGCAGTGAGAGTGTGGAGTCCTAACCACTGGACCACCAGGGAATTCCCTATTCTTTTTATTTTAAATAAAAATTAGTTGTAAAATGAGCTCAACTAACACCTCACTATACCTAAAATGTTCATCCACCAGAGTTTTTCCATTTCTTTTGGGTATCAAATAAGCCAGCTTTCCTATGACAATGAAGGATGAATGCCTGCATGGGTATTCTCTCTCTCCCTTTACTAAAGGTTACAAAGTTCTAGGACAGTCCAGTATTTCTAAATATTGTATTAAAATATCTGGAGAAATATGTCGACTTGAGATTCATGATGTCCTTCATGCCTAGTGTAGTTAGTGTAATTTTGAAGTCAGACTGGTGCTTCCTGATCTGGCCAATTCTCACCTGTTGACTAGTGGCCTTCAACCATGTGCTAGATATAATAAACTGTAATTTTTGAAACATGCCTACATCCAGACCTTAACTACTCTAGAGAACTGATCCTGACCTCCCCAGCTTCCTACTCCTGGGATGTACTTCACTTCTCTGCAGGCTGGCTCCCCGTAAACCTTGAAGCTATTCTCTTAGCATCTAAGCAAGTTTGACAGGTGCCTATTTTGTAGACATTACTCATATTCCCTCAAATTTCAGATGTAATTAGAGGTGTAATCGCTCCCTCTTTTGCACTCCCATTGCTTCATCTACCTACATTTTACATAGAATTTCTAACATTTTACTGCACAATTTAGTCCCATGCCTGCTTACAGATTCTTGATTACAAACCTCTCAGTTGCAGGTAATATATTTAACTTTGTGATTCCATGACAAGTGATTAGCACAAGTAAACAGTGCGTAGCACACATTTAGCACTCAACAAAACCTTACTGAATACATTGATGAATAACTTAACTTTTGAGGGCCACCTAAAGCAGGGTCGTGCTGGTGATACATAAAGCCCTATTAGGGTTTCTCCAGGTCACAGCAGATCCCTAAACCTTCTTCTCTTCCCAGTTTAACAAGAACTACAAAAATAATCATTGATCCTTTACAAAATAGGCCTAAATCACTTTCAGATAATTTTTATGTAAGTTCAACAATAAAATTATGGATAGTGTTGTTATACTTGTAACTCTAATATAAAACTAAAATATATTTATCATAAGTACAAAAAAAATGGAGTAAAGTCCTTAATGTCTGTCGCTGGATTTGTTTTCCTATCTCCCTCTCTGGAGACACACCATACTCAAGTGAGCCTATAGTTGGATCTTAGATGACAAATCTCAGGCTTGAAGTTCTCAAAAATATGGGAAGACAAGTGGGAATTCCACTGTCTCCTATCAGGCAAAGTCTAAGCAGCTAGCAGCAATAAGATATACTAGCTTGTCTTAGAAACAGGTAGGAAAATCAGTGGATCACAAGGTGAGCTGAGTCAAAATTGCAGGTTTACTCCATCAGAGAAGATGGATAGGTGCCGACATCCAATTTATAGTCTCGAAGGGCTGTATCTCCTGACATTTCCTGCTGGAGTAAAGTAAAAACCTCCATCATATTGGGAAGGGAATGCCTAACCACTACTCCTCTAGATGGCCCTTAGACCAGTGCCGTGCCCTTGGGGAGACAGTCGAGTGACCAACTCATTAGCTACTAGCTCAGAGAAAGCTAAAGAAAACAAAATAATGACAAAAGGATAATAACATTGTTCTGCTGCCTCTGACATATAAAACTGCAGTGTTTAAGAAAGAAAAAGATTGGTTTTTTTAGGATCAGAATACTTTAATAAGATATCAGTGTCAAAATATATTTCCTTATACAGTTAAGCTCCCGTATAGTAATAATGTTGTCAGTAGGAATTTGACAATATAATAATGTTCATGAAATCATTACCTTGATAGATAAGGTTATTATGACACTTGGAATATTTTTCAGAGTGTTTTAGTAAATCTGTACGGGTGTAAAGTGTCTTCAATGCTGAGGCCGACCACATAGGCAATCAAACACCAGTGCTTACATGTCTGTAACCCTTCAAGTTCTGCTGCCCTGCGTGGGGCTGAGTTGTGGTGCTGAAGCATGATTTGGGGCAACAAGGTGATTAGGTAATTTTTCTTGTATAACTTAGATATCTTTTGAAATTTAAATTTTTGTTCTATATTCAAAAAAACCCCAATAATCGAAAAGATACATGTACCCCAATGTTCATAGCAGCATTATTTACAATAACCAAGATATGGAAGCAACCTAAGTGTCCGTCAACAGATAAATGGATAAAGAAGATATGGATAAAGATATATATATATGATAATGAATATTATTCAGCCACAAAAAAGAATGAAATTTTGCCATTTGCAACAACATGGATGGACTGGGAGGGTATTTATGCTTAGTGAAATAAGTCAGGCATGGAAAGACAAATACAGTTTGATATCACTTACATGTGGAATCTAAAAAATAAACTAGTGAACACAAAAAGAAACAAGTCTCAGGACTTCCCTGGCAGTCCAGTGGTTAAGATTTCGCCTTCTAATGGAGGGGGTGCAGGTTCTATCCCTGGTCAGGGAGCTAAGATCCCACATGCCCCGTGGCCAATAAAACCAAAACATAAAACAGAAGCAATGTTATAACAAATTCAATAAAGACTTTAAAAATTGTCTACATCAAAAAAAAAAAAAATCTTAAAAAAAAAAGTCTCACAGAGAACAAACTAGTGGTTAGTTACCAGGGGGGAAAGAGAAGCGGGGAGGGGCAAATAGGGGCAAGGGGTTAAGAGGTACAAACTACTATGTATAAAATAAATAACCTACAAGGATATATTGTACAACACAGGGAATGTAGGCAATATTTTATAAATTATAAATGGAGTATAACCTTTAAAATTTGTGAATCAATGTTGTACACCTGAAACAGATAACATTGTACATCAAGTATACCTCAATAAAAATTTTTAAAAATAAAGTTCACCCACCTCCTTGCTCATTTATTTATATGCTATCTTAAATTTATGCATTTGCTATTAACTAAAATTGACATGTTTGTAATATTTTTTTAAAAAGAAGGAAATATTCATAGAGCATAAAGAAGAAAATAATACCTTTAAGGGGACAAACATAAAACTTACAGGTAAACAATTAATCCCACAAAATAATGGCATGAAATAAGGACCAAAATAAAATTTCATAACCAGTGCTATACACTGAATTGTGTCCTCCCAAAATTTATATTTTGAAGCTTTAACCCTCTGTGTAACTATATATGAAAATCGGGCCTATAAGGAGGTAATTAATATTAAATAAGGTCATAAGGGTGGGGCTCTGATAGGAGAGGATTAGTGTCCTTATAAAAAGAGACATCATGTGGACTTCTTAAAAAGATCCCACATGCTGCAGCTAAGACCCGGCACAGCCAAAAATAAATAAATAATAAATAAAAATTTTTTAAAAATAAAATAAAAAATAAAGACAGCAGAGTTTTCTTTATCTCCCTCTTTTTTTCTTCCTGCCCAAATACCATTTTTTTGAGGTATAGTAGACATAGCATGTTAGTTTTAGAGGTACAGTGTAATGATTTGTATAAGAGCAAATGATTACCACAGTAAGTTTAGTTAACATCCACTCTACTAGTTATTTTTAAATGTACAATATGGTATTATTAACTATAGTCGTTGTGTTGTATACTATATCCCTGTTACTTAGTTTATAACTGGAAGTTTGTACCCTTTGACTCCCCTCATCCATTTCAGCCATCCCCCCCAACCCTTCACCTCTGACAACCACCAATCTGTTCTCTGTATCTGTGAGCTTGGTTTTTAAAATTTGCTTCATTTTTTTTTTAAAGATTCCACATGTGAGTGAGATCATAAGGTATTTGTCTTTCTCTGCCTGGCTTATTTCATTTAGCATAATGCCCTCAAGGTCCACACATGTAGCAAGTAGCCAGATTTTATTCTTTTTTATGGCTATATAATATTCCATTGTGTGTATATATGCATGTATATATGTATGAATGTGTGTGTATATATGTATATAATCACATTTTCTTTATCCATTTGTCTGTTGATGGATGTTTAAGTTGTTTCCATGTCATAGCTATTGTAAATAATGCCTTAATGAACATGAGGGTACATACTCCTTTTGATTTAATGTTCCTGTTTTCTTTGCATAAATACCAAGAAGTGGAATTGCTGGATCATATGGTTCTATTTTTAATTTTTTGTGAAAATTCCACATAATTTTGCATAGTGGCTGCACCAATTTACATCACCATGAACAGTACTCAAGGATTCTCTTTTCTCTATACCATCAACACTTGTCATCTCTTTTTGATGACAGTCATTCTAACAGGTGTAAATTGATATCTCATTGTGATTTTGAAATGCATTTCCCTACTGATTAGTGATGTTAAGCACCTTTTCATGTACCTGTTGGCCATTTGTATGTCTTTTGAAAAATGTCTATTCAGATCCTCCACCCATTTTTTTAATCAGATTGCTTTTTGGCCATTGAGTTGTATGAGTTTTTTATATAGTTAGAATATTAACCCCTTATCAGTAATATGATTTGCTAATATTTTCTCCCATTCTGTATGTTGATTTGTCATTTTGCTGATGGTTTCCTTTGCTGTGCAGAAGGTTTTTAGCTTGATGTAGTCTCCCATATTTTTTATTTTGTTGCCTTTGCTTTTGGTGTCAAATCCAAAAAAATCATCACTAATACTGATGTCAAGCAGCTTAACACCTATGTTTTAAGGTGTCATGTCTTAAATTCAAGTCTTTAAACCATTTTAACTTTTGTGTATGGTATAAGATAGTGGTCCAATTTTATTCTTTTGCATGTGGCTGCCCAGTTTTGAACACCATTTAATGAAGAGATGGTCTTTTCCCCACTGTATATTCTTGGCTCCTTTCTCCTAAAATAATTGACCCCATATGTGCGGGTTTATTTCTCGGCTATCTATTCTGTTCCGTTGACCTATCTGTCTGTTTTTGTGCTGGTACCATACTGTTTTGATTACTCTCGCTCTGTGATATAGTTTGAAATCAGGGAGCATGATACCTCAAGCTTTGTTCTTTTTTCTCAAGATTGCTTTTTTCTATTTGGGGTCTTTGTGGATCCGTACAAATTTGGGGATTGTTTGTTCTATGTCTTTGAAAAAATGCCACTGGAATTTTGATAGGGATTGCATTGATCTGTAGATTGCTTTGGGTAGTATGTACACAATAACAGTATTAATTCTTCCAATTCATGAGCGTGGAATATATATTTATTTGTGTTTTCTTCAATTTCTTTCATCAGTGTCTTACAGTTTTCAGGGAACAGTTATTTCACATCCCTGGTAAATTTATTACTAGGAATTTTATTCTTATTGATGCAATTGTAAATGGGATTGTTTTCTTCATTTCTCTTTCTGACAGTTCATCATTAGCATATAGAAATGCAAGCAGATACTTGTATATTTTATGTATCCTGCAATTTTTGATTAGTTCTAATGGTCTCTTCATGGTGTCTTTAGGGTTTTCTCTATAGCATATACCATGTCATGTGCAAATAGTGATAGTTTTATCTCTTCCTTTTCAATTTGGATGTCTTTTGTTTTACTTATCTAATTACTCTGGCTAGGACTTCCAATACTGTATTGAATAAAATTGGTGAGAGTGGGCATTTTTGTCTTGTCTGTGATCTTAAAGGAAAAGCTTTTAGCTTTTCACCATTAAGTATGGTGTTAGTTGTGGACTCGTCATATATGGTGTTGAGGTACATTCCTTTTATACCCACTTTGTTGAGTATTTCTATCAAATGAATGCTGACTTTTGTCAAACGCCTTTTCGGCATGTATTGAGATAATCATATAATTTTTTATCCTTCATTTTGTTAACGTGGTGCACCATGTTGATTTTTTGCAGATGTTGAATCATCCCTGCATCCCTGGAATAAAGCCCACTTGATCAAATTTTATTATCCTTTAAATGTATTGCTGAATTTGATTTGCTAATATTTTGTTGAGGTTTTCTGCATCTGTGTTCATCATGGATATTGGCTTGTAATTTTCTTGTGTCATCCTTCTCTGGTCTTGGTATCAGGATAATGGTGGTCTTACAAAATGAGCTTGGCACTGTTCCTTCTGTTTTTTTTTTTTTCTTGTTTTTTTTTTTTTTTTTTTTTTGGAAGAGTAGAGATTTCATTCTTCTTTGAATGTTTGGTAAAACTCACCAGTGAAGCCATCTCATCCTAGACTGTTTTTTTGATATTTGTTTTGGAGGTTTTTGATTACTGATTCAGTCTACTTACTAGTAATTGATCTGTTCAGATTACTTCGTGACTTAGTTTTGTTAGGTTGTATATCTGAGGAATTTATCCATTTCTTCTAGGTTGCCCAACTTGTTGGTGTATAATTGTTGTGGTCTCTTATGACCCTTTGTATTTCTGTGGTATCAGTTGTAATGTCTCTGATTTCACTTCTGATTTTGAGTCGTCTCTCTCCCCGCCCCCCCACTTTTTTTTTGGTGGGTCTAGCCTGAAGTTTAGGGTTTTGTCTTTTTAAGCTCTATTTCATTTATTTCTGCTCTGATTTCTATTAGTTCCTATCTTTTATTAAGTTTAGGCTACATTTGTTCTTTTTCTAATTCCTTGAGGTGTGAAGTTAGCTTGTTTGAGATTTTTCTTGAGGAAGGCACTTACTGCTATGAACTTTTCTCTTAGAACTACTTTGCTTCATACCATAGGTTTTGGTATGTGTCCAATTTTCGTTTGTTTCAAGATATTTTTTGATTTCCCCTTAAATTTCTTTTTTACCCATTGGTTGTTCAGTAGCCTGTTGTTTAATCTCCACATATTTGTGAATTTCCCAGTCTTCTTCTTATAATTGATTTCTAGTGTCACAACATTGTGGTCAAAAGAGTTGCTTGGTATGATTTCAGTCCTTTTAAATTTTTTAAGGCTTGCTTCATAGCCTAACATATGATTTATTCTGGAGAATGTTCCATGTGCACTTGTGAAGAATGTGTATTCTGGTGCTTTTGGATGGAATGTGCTGTATGTATGTTTAGTCTACCTGGTCTAGTGTGCTGTTAAAGGCTGTGTTTCCCTATTTTTTTGGCTAGATGACTTATCCATTGATGTATGATGTATTAAAGTCCCCTAATATTACTGTATTGCATTGCTATCTGTTTCTCCCTTTAGGTTTGTTGTTATTTGCTTAATACATGTAGGGGCTTCTATGTTGGGTACATAAATATTTACAAATGTTATCTTCTGATAGCTGATGTCTACTTCCTCCATGTCCTATTGAATCATACATTTCCATTTGTCTGAATTCCAACTAAAATATTTACTTAATGACTTGCTTATTTTCCATATTATACTCCTAGAAGAGAGGTTGCAAAATGGGTTAGGTAAACTACATAAGGTAGATCTATATATGTTTTTAAACCTTCTAAATAAACTAATAAATACTTAGAATATGTCATATACATATACGACTCAAACTGGAGCTAGAAAATGTTTAAAGAAATCCTTTGGAGGGGTAAAAGTTATGTATATAACTAGGTTTTTAAATTGTTGAATAATGTGGCATTTGGAGTGTGCAACTTAATAGGTAATCAAATTTATTTGAGCTGTGTTCTAATTTGAAAATTAAAATGTAAATTTAGACCTTTAATTTGAGTGGACCTGGACATAGAACATGCTTTTGATATATTTAGAGGCATCTATTTAACTCACATTATCCTGATAAACATTTTCCCTAATCACCTATATGCATTAAAAGAACCTGTGAATTAGTAAGTTTAAAAATGTACATTAAGGATTATATAGTCAATAGGTGTTTTTATGCTTTGTGGAACACATGGATTCCTGTACCATGTTCAATTTAGAGACTCTTTCAGCATTATCACTTCTCATTATTATGAATATAGTGAAAATTTCACAAATTGGAATGCCAAGATCACTCATCAGCTATTGGACTTATATTTGCTTAACACTATGTGATTTTTAGCATTTCTTCCTTTTGGTAGCTCTGAGCAACACCTTTTAAAGTATAATTTTAATTTCCGTATACTTTAAACTTCTGAAATTTTTTCCCCAGTGCGAATATTATGTTATGTAGCCCTGATACTGAAGTACTAATACTCTTGGCCATATCATCAGTATTACTGACATGATTCCATGTATGTGGGGTTAACTGAAAATTTTTAAATGTAATCCTGTTAATCTAGGGGTATGAAATGAGATTTGCTCTCAGGAAACAAGGGATTTTTGTATATTGATTCATCTAAAGTTTCCAAAGTCTATCACTAAGGGAAAAAAAAAAAGATGAAGTATTAACTGCAAAAATGTTGACGTCTGCATTGAAAATGTAATGCTTTATGGTAACAACTAAGTTATTGTAATTTCCTTCACGCCTCAAGGTGTTATAAATCATAATGTCAATGAACTAGAGGTTTCATAATTCTCTCAACATAAATAATAATGAGTTCCGGATGAGTAGGCAAGTGGATATTTGTAAGACTACTTAAGTGATTTGATTTAGAGCAGTCAATGAGCTCATAAAAGCACAGAAGATAACTGAAGGTAAACAGCATGAAACAGATATGATAATTTAACACTGGGTTCTCTAGATGTTTGAAAGATGTGCACAGCCTATAGGTTAAGAATAAACACTGCCTCAGGAAAAGGAAGAGGCATTAGTCAAAGAGTTCATGTAGACACAATGAGTAAGTCCCAGCGATCTGCTTTACAGCATAGTTCCTAGAGTTAACAATACTGTACTGTATACCTAAAATTTTTCTAAGAAGGTAGATCTTATATTAAGTGTTCTTATGATAAATACCAACAAAAATAATAACACAAGACAACTTTTGAAGGTGATGAATATGCTTATAGCATAGACTGTGATGATGGTTTCATGAATGGATACTTATCTACAAATTCATAAAGTTGTATACATAAATATGTATAATTTTTTATTTTTTTATTTTTGTTTTATATTGGAGTATAGTTGATTTACAATGTTGTGTTAGTATCAGGTGTACATCAAAGTGATTCAGTTATACATATACATATATCTATTCTTTTCCAAATTCTTTTCCCATTTAGATTATTACAGAATATTGAGTAGAGTTCCCTGTGCTATACAGTAGGTCCTTGTTGGTTATCTATTTTAAGTATAATTTTTAATAAATCAATCATACCTCAATATAGTAATTTTTTATAAGGAATGAATGCTGAGTTGGCAGATATTACAAGTCCATGTCAGCTGGTATATTAGATGGCCTGATGAATTAAAACCCAAATATAATAATAAATTTTCTTACCAGATATATTTTGTTTATGCATGAGAGGAAGGGTAATTTAAATGTTTTTCAAATAAGATAATATTTTTGTATTTTTCATTCCTTATATATAATTTCTATTCACGATAAAGATAGTAATATATTTTTCCATAACATTTGGGTTTTTTTTTACTTCACATCTTTCTGGGTGAATTAAAGGATTATAATTTATGTCCAAATTTTATAGCTGAATATTTTTTAAGAGCAGAAAAACTGAGTGACCCAATAAATACTACCTACTTTTTAAAAAATGGCCTTGAGAGGAAATCAAGCATAGTTTCATGGTGACTGAACAAGAAAAAAACTGAACTTGGGCTTTTTATTCTTTAGAATGCATTAATATGTTCAATTACTGAGGACACTGAATATCTCATGTTCATTCCTCCTCAAATCCTTAAGGAGAATCTACAAATGTTCACTTAAAAATATGATAAATAGAAGATGGATTGAAGAGTACAGAGAGTTGTACCATGGTCCATTTATACCACCATTTATTTTCCCAGCAAACATATAGTGCTTCATGTTGGGACAGGATAAGTTCAATAAAGGTCCTGCACTCCAGGAATTACTATACAGTCCTTTAACATTTTACAGTGAGTGGCTCTTTATAATTCAACTGATGTCGACCTCAGACATCTTTGAATCCAGGACACTGCATAAGCATTCCTGGCACTTCCATGCCATGTCAGGAGCAAAGGGGGTGTGACACAAATTCATGGTAACAAACCTTGTATTAATAGTCTTTTAACAGATAGACATGACCAGAATTAGTGCCACTTGACTAATGCATAGACAAAATATAATGGAGGCCCATAAGAAAGCAAATCTTAGTAATTTAAAATAAAGCAATGTTTTTAATACATGTGAGTGTGACTATATAAAATTAATACATCTCACGTTATAGTGAACCCAGGATTAAGGTTCTTAGTATACCGTGCCATACTGGCATCTGCTGACAGGAAGTTGTAACAACACACAATTCAGTAACCTGTCACACTACGATGAAAGGATAATCCTCCCTTTTTATAAAATTACCCAGAAATAATTTTAAAAACTGGAAGGGTATTAAGAACATGGAAAATACATTCCTTAGGTATGATTAATGGGGGAAAAAAGGTTTTGATTTAAGAAATGAAAGAAGCCAAGAGAAAGAAAAACACAAATCAAGATGAAAGTATTAGTTTTGATTTTTTTCATGGTTTTCTATTGAGAGACAAATTTCTCATCAAAATATTATATATAGAACAAAATTACTGAGGTATTTATTTACAAGAAGCATTATCTCAAGAATTTTGTAACAAATTATTATAAATTTAGTGGCTAAAACAATACAAATTTACTCTCTCAAATCTGGAGGTCAGAAGTCTGAACTGGGCTGTACTGGGTTCAAATCAAAGTGTCAGCTGGCATGTGTTCCTTCTGAAGGCTCTAGGAAAGAGTCCGTTTTTCTTGCCTTATCCAACTTCTAGAGGCCACCTGCATTCCTTGGCTCCCAGCCCCACATCACTCAGATCTCTGCTTCCATTAATCACATCTCCTCTGATTCTGACTCTTCTGCCTCCCTTTTTTCTTAAAAGAACCCCTGTGCTTATACTGAACCTATTCAGATAATGCTGAATAATATCCCATCTCAGGATCCTGAATGTAATCAAATTTACAAAATCTTTTTTGCCATGTAAGATAACATATCCACAGATGCTAAAGGTTAGAAATGGACACGTTTTGGGGAACCATTATTCTGCCTACTACAAGAGGCATAATAATGGCACCGCTTATTATAGGAAAACAAGGTACTACCCTAGAGTATTGTACATGGAAAAAATGCTGGATCCAAGCTCTGGCTCTGCTAGTACCACTGTGACACATTCTGTAGTCACTAATTCTGAGTTTCCTTTTCCTAAACAGTATAAATAGGAGTCAGAATGCCTCCTTTGACTATTTCCCAGGAATGTCCTAAAAACCAAATGAAGTAATAGCATTCTGCAAAGTAAAGTATAGCATAATTTATAAAAAGGGGAGGGGGTTCTAGTCTGAGATGCACCACTAATATATCTATGCCTCTCCTTCCTCATTTTCAAATGTAGTTTGGGGCTAGAGGTAATAGATTATTACTGAGTGCATCCAGCTGTAAAGTTCTCCCTTTTAAAAATACAATTAATAAGGACCTTTTTTGATACAATCTACATGTTTAAAACAATTTAGAATTATTCCAGGCCAAATTTATATTACTGTTATGATTGAACATTTTACATCTGTGACTGAACTCAGAGAGAACCTACTATCGTCATCTTTGGTCTTGTCTGAATGGTAATCTACCTTCCTGGAGCATTTTCATGGATATGGTGATATGCCTATTTTTTAAAAATTTCTCATGGAAACTGGTTGTACTATCGTTTTTCCAGGCATCTTATAAACTTCCTGAAGACAGAAGATTTTGCTCAAAACGATAAGTTTCAATAATTGTAATGGAAATAGAACCCTAATTAATCATGTCATTACTTTTTTGCGGCAACTGAATTTTTTATCCATTCCATTTATGTGCACAACTGGTTTAATAGCTTTTTACTGAATAGGTGTTTTGAACTAATTGACTGCAGGGTCAAATAATCAAACCAATGCTGCATGGAGATGTGGAGTAAGTATCTCCTCTTATGGAATTTAACTGGTCATTAGCCTGCTTTATGAAAGTCTTAACTAATTCCTGCTGACCTTCACCCTCTACTGTACCTTTTGGGTCATTCTTCAGAGATGAAAAAGGTTACTCTAGCAAATGAGATCATTGCGAAGGTTAGTAACAGTTCCTCCTCTAATTGTTACCTATTTATTTAATAGGTCTTGATTTGAAAAATTTGTTTCACTCTACTATCACTCATGGTCATTGATAAACCCATATTTTATTCATATAATCCCTGAATTTCATTTCAAAGATTTAGGAATTTCTAAAGTTACTTTTGTGACAAATATTAACCTTTCTTTCAGAATGTTTTCACAAATAATTTGGACATTCTATTTTGTGAAAATTGTAGACTCACGTGTAGTTGTAGGAACTAACACAGAAATATCCCACATAGTACTGCCCAGTTTCCTGCACTAGAAACGTATTGTATAAGTACAGTATAATGTCATAGCCAGAATAGTCACATTGATACAATCTACTTACTTGATTCACGTTTCACCAGTTTTAAAGGTACTTTGTGTGTGTTTAGTTCTTTGCATTTTTTTTTACACATGCACATTTGTGTGCTCACTACAGAACAGGTTCCAGTACCCAGGGCCATCCTCCCCAGAGGCATCTTCTTGTTCTCCTCCTCCTCCTCCTTTTGCTCCTTTTTTGACACAGTTGCCAGTGGAAAAAGAAAAATATTTTCAATAAATAGTGCTGGAAAAAATGGATACCCACATGAAAAAAAGAAGAAAAAGAAAAAGCTTAACCCTTATTTCACACCAAAAACAAATTAACTTTAAGTGGATCATAGACGAAAGTATTGGAGCCAAACTTTTAAGCTTCTAGAAGAAAAATGGTTTCAAAATCTACCTTTTATTATGTAAATAAATTTCAGATTCTAAATGTAAAATATAAAACTTCAAAAATATTGCAAAAGAAAATATGCTTTTAAGGAAGATCCATTTAAAAAGCTACAAGATGAAGGAATCATAAAGGAACAGACTAATGCATTTGATTACATAATATTAAACAAATTTTAAAAAGCTAGTAACAGACTAGAGAAAATATTTAAAACCTATATGAGACAGAACTTATAAGAAAATAAAGGAATGAAGAAAATAAGATAACCATTCTCCTTATTTGGTTATGTTGTTTATGAACAGACAAATCACAAAACAGTACATAAAAATTAATCTCATATGTGATCTGAAGAGTAAAATCAAATGAATTTATTTATGTCTGTCTTCCACCATACTACAAAATGAAAAGGAAGAAAAATAGATACATTTGATATATCTGATGTTCAGAATTGGTCAAATTGGAAAATGCTCATGAACACTGGTGCAACATTTTTGGAAAACACTATCACAAAATATATTTATGTTTAAAATGCATATAATTTTAAACTCAGAAATGCTTCCTTAAGATATCTTGGAAAGTCTGCATACAAAGAATAATACATTCCATTTTTATAATTTTTTTTTAAAAACCTTGGAGATTGACTAAACGTCCACTCGCAGAATTGTTCATTAAATTGTGGTACAAAAATATCATAGTACACGGTTAAAAATAGACTATAATTAAATAGATTCATATAGATGACAAAGTTCTCCAAGTCATATTTTTTCAAAATACAATTCATAGAAAATTCATATGGTCTGATTACAGTTATAAAGAAAATCATACCGATCACAAAAGTACAAGTTCTTTCATCAATACTCATTTACAGTACCACTGAAATGATAAATAGCTATGTGTATTTATTAAACTGTACTTACCAAGTTTTTAATATAGATAGACATATAGATACACCATCCTGTAACATTGACTTTTTGAGAAGTAAAATGACAGTGCTGAAGGGAACAGGCTTTTCATGTAAATCACTGTCAATCCATTATAACCCTTTCTTGAATTGATTTTTAAAGAGTTACATTGTAAGAGTTATAAAGGGGGTATAATCCTAAGAGATAAAGAAAACCATACATACTGCATGAATGTTTACCAACATTTTATGAATATATGGCAAAAGTACTTGATATACAATGGGGAAAGCATGTTTATATGTGAAAGACAAGAAAGATAGTTTCACTTGAAAATCACAAATTAGAATTTAAAGGAATGCAAATTTAACATCCACTATGGTGTTTTGTTCAAGAACACCATTTCGGGTGATGAAGCCTTTTCAAACATGGTTAGGCTTTTAATATACAACAAGAATTTGATTTCACTGTTCATCTTGCTTATAATATCTCTGACTGAAGGCTACAAAAAGCATCCTACTTTAGAGTCTTGAATAAAAATGATAAACACAAGATATTAAGACTCAGAGATGAGAAGTTTCTATAAAATTGACTAATCAAAAGGGAAATTATTCTTTAGTCAGCTTACCAGATAAGTCCTGAATTTGGGAATAGGCTTTAGCAGGCTTAATAATGTCAATGCATTTCATATTGCCTCCTTATAAGAGGAGAAATTGCCATTAAAAGCCTCTAGGAAAGGAAATCGAGCAGATGCTCAACTCCTGATTTTAAGAAAATGCTCATTTAAAAGTGTATTTAACACCTTTTTATTTTCATTGGTAAAAAGCAAACCTTTTAAAAATCTTTATTTCATTATCACCGGCTGCCTTCTTGCTCCCCAGGAAAGGTAAAGCTTAATGAGATATTCTTACATAACAATAAAGGTTCTTAAAAGAAAATTAGAAAGCTTGTTCCCAAAGGGATTTACAGATTAATTCACCAAATCACCTCATAATATAAGGGAGGAAATTAAAGAAATATTTTCTAGAAATGGAAAGAATTGCTTTTTTTCTACATGGTAATTATGCAGGGATCCTTGACCAGCCTCTCCCAGTGTGACTTATTCTTAGGTTTTTGTACCTGTGACTCACTACTCACTCATGAAGGACAGGTAAGCATCATGGAGAGAATGTTTGGGGGCTGGAAAACATACAGATCATATTCAAGGCAGAATATGGCTCTCCAGCTCTTTTTGGTTTTGGTTTTTCTTTTGCTAAGGTCTGAGAAAAAGAAAGCATAGGATATTTAGGATTTACCTAAGATTAATAGCCCCTCCCTGTGTACAGACATACTGAAAGCAGTTTACACAGAATCCCGGGACAACCCACTCCACACACACAGCTAGTTAGGAGGGAAAATGCAAAAAGGAAAAGAAGTGAGGGCAGAGAGGAGGTATCTATTTCACAAATAACCTTAATAATCTCTATTATATACTAAACTATATCCATTGTACTAGATTCTATGTGGTTATAAAACCACTTTTTCCCTTGGGGTCATTAAGCCTTTTGGGTTCATCACATAATTCTGAGGTTCTATGGTTACCAATATTTATGTCCCAAATTGGCATTTGAAAAGTAAATATTATAATTAAGACATTTTTTCCAATTATCTTGAGCAGTCTAAGGTATTAAATAGGACTGTGTCATTTGTTATCCCTGTGACTGTTGTTCTAATCAGTCATTCAGATCCATGGGAAATTGTCTTTCTTGAGATAGAGCAATGGTTTGTTGACATGACAAAAAGGCAACTAAATATGCTAGGTATGATACCCACAACTCAACTGCAAGCCAATCTCCTACACACCGTAAAATTGCAACTTGAGAAAGTCATTGGTGAACCATATTCATAAAAGATACAGACAACCTCACATACAACCAGAGTATAAAGGAATATAATGGAACTATATATTTTATCAAAATAAAAAGTCTGGCCATCTTAAATTAACAAAAAAAAAAATGGATTGTAAAGTCCTACTCTTACGGGAACCACTGACTGAAACCGCCCACCCTGGCCAGGTAACCATTTGCATGAGTTCTTTTATGACTGACAGGAGGTCCTGGTAAGGAACATGGAACTAAGAAGCCACCACCAACCAGAAGAATTCAAGAAAGGTCAAAAGGGAACACCAGTCTATATGTCCTACCAACCTCCCAGAATCCTCGCTGGAACCCATCTTGGCTGAGTGATGCCCACACCACCAGGAAGGACCCTGAGTCAGAATGATTGGCCAGAGACAACCGGGAAACTAATCCCATCACCATAAAACCTGAGACTGTGAGCCATGTGGCAAAGCAGTTCTCCTGGGTTCCCTTACC
Organism: Balaenoptera ricei; assembly: GCF_028023285.1. Classification (NCBI taxonomy): domain Eukaryota; kingdom Metazoa; phylum Chordata; class Mammalia; order Artiodactyla; family Balaenopteridae; genus Balaenoptera; species Balaenoptera ricei. Next base: position 83,098,020 of record NC_082641.1, read on the forward strand.
CTCCTGCTCTCCAGCCGGGTGCCCCTTCCCAATAAAGTCTCTTGCTTTGTCAGCATGTGTGTCTCCTCGGATAATTCATTTACGAGTGTTAGAAAAGAGCCCACTCTCGGGCTCTGGAAGGGGTCCCCATTCCTGCAACACTACTTCTTACTAACTTAAGCAGTTCCCAGGAAATGGACTTAATTCCTAAACTCAGGCAAAGAGAAATGCGCAATGAAGCTAACAGAAATGTCTCGACCAATAATTTAGGAGAATTCTATGAGACCTGGACCCCTTATTCCACCACAGATAAATAAGAAGTTCTGACTGTACCAAATTGCCATTTATCAGGCTGAAAAAATCACCATCTGCTGCAATGTTCTCCATCAAAAGGCACTTTGGCCTGAGTAAAATGTGAGCATAGAGTACAACACACAGAGTTGCTAGAATTGAAAACAAACTTTCCCTACACAAAAATCCTGCTGGTGGGAAAGTCCCTATTTACTTGTGATCCAAAAATATCCTTTCCAGACAGTGTGGAAAGACTCATGTATACTGAAGATTTTGACTACTAAGGTAATTTGAATATATATAAGTATGTAAACCACAGACTTTGCTTAAAAAAAAAGAAAAAACGCTACCAGAAAAAGGAAGCTCATTATCAGAGGAATGCTTGTTCCAGGAACCACTGGCCTGAGTTACCTGATGCATTAAATGAGGGAGGTCTTTCTAGTCCAGAGTGGGGCAGGCTATGGTCGAGTCACACAGCTTGCTGTGGTGAAAAACATCTTCCTCTGCTTCCTTCCAAGGAGTGAAAATTGGCTGGTGACTGTTAAGAGTTAGCAATCTTCCCTCTGTGGAAGTCCCTGTAGGAAAGGGAATAACGAGGTAGCTTTGGAAATGACACAGGATTTAGCTACTCTTATATCCTCCTTTCTCTGCCCTAGCAATTTCAATTTGAATTCAGTTTGACTCAAGTTTAGCCAAAATTTTTGTGTCATTTTCATAAGCAAGTTGATATGCCCAGTTTCAGGTGATGAGCAAACAAACAAGACAATATTCTCAAAGCTTTCAGTTTATTAGTAATAATCACGAGTTCAAAAACTAATGTATCTGGAGAAGGAACCAAGATGGCGGAGTAGAAGGACATGCTCTCACTCCCTTTTGCGAGAACACCAGAATCACAACTAGCTGCTGGACAGTCATCGACAGGAAGACACTGGAACTCACCAAAAAAGATACCCCACATCCAAAGACAAAGGAGAAGCCACAGTGAGACAGTAGGAGGGGCGCAATCACAGAAAAATCAAATCCCATAACTGCTGGATGGGTGACTCACAGATTGGAGAACACTTATACCACAGAAGTCCACCCACTGGAGTGAAGGTTCTGAGCCCCACGTCAGGCTTCCCAACCTGGGGGTCTGGCAACGGGAGGAGGAATTCCTAGAGAATCAGACTTTGAAGCCTAGTGGGAATTGGTTGCAGGACTTTGACAGGACTGGCGGAAACAGAGACTCCACTCTTAGAGGGCACACACAAAGTAGTGTGCGCATCAGGACCCAGGGGAAGGAGCAGTGACCCCAGGGGAGACTGAACCAGACCTACCTGCTAGTGTTGGAGGGTCTCCTGCAGAGGCGGGGGGTGGCTCTGTTTCACTGTGGGGACAGGGACGCTGGTGGCAGAAGTTCTGGGAGCAACTCCTTGGCGTGATCTCTCCCAGAGTCTGTCATTAGCCCCACCAAAGAGCCCAGGTAGGCTCTAGTGTTGGGTTGCCTCAGGCCAAACAACCAACAGGGAGGGAACCCAGCCCCACCCATCAACAGTCAAGTGGATTAAAGTTTTACTGAGCTCTGCCCAGCAGAGCAACAGTCATCTCTACCCACCACCAGTCCCTCCCATCAGGAAACTTGCACAAGCCTCTTAGATAGCCTCATCCACAAGAGGGCAGACAGCAGAAGCAAGAAGAACTACAATCCTGCAGCCTGTGGAACAAAAACCACATTCACAGAAAAATAGACAAGATGAAAAGGCAGACGGCTATGTACCAGATGAAGGAACAAGATAAAACCCCAGAAAAACAACTAAATGAAGTGGAGATAGGCAACCTTCCAGAAAAAGTATTCAGAATAATGATAGTGAAGATGATACAGGACCTTGGAAAATGAATGGAGGCAAAGATCGAGAAGATGCAAGAAATGTTTAACAAAGACCTAGAGGAATTAAAGAACAAACAGAGATGAACAATACAATAACTGAAATGAAAACTACACTAGAAGGAATCAATAGAAGAATAACTGAGGCAGAAGAACGGATAAGTGACCTGGAAGACAGAATGGTGGAATTCACTGCTGTGGAACAGACTAAAGAAAAAAGAATGAAAAGAAATGAAGACAGCATGAGAGACCTCTGGGACAACATTTAATGCAACAACATTTGCATTATAGGGCTCCCAGAAGGAGAAGAGAGAGAGAAAGGATCCGAGAAAATATTTGAAGAGATTATAGACAAAAACTTCCCTAACATGGCAAAGGAAAGAGCCACCCAAGTCCAGGAAGCACAGAGTCCCATACAGGATAAACCCAAGGAGAAACACGCTGAGACACATAGTAATCAAACTGGCAAAAATTTAAGACAAAGAAAACTTATTGAAAGCAGCAAGGGAAAAACAACAAATAACATACAAGGGAATTCCCATAAGGTTAACAGCTGATTTCTCAGCAGAAACTCTACAAGCCAGAATGGAGTGGCATGATATACTTAAAGTGATGAAAGGGAAGAACCTACAAGCAATATTACTCTACCCAGCAAGGATCTCATTCAGATTCGATAAAGAAATCAAAAGCTTTACAGACAAGCAAAAGCTAAGAATTCAGCACCACCAAACCAGCTCTGCAACAAATGCTAAAGGAACTTCTCTAAGTGGGAAACACAAGAGAAGAAAAGGACCTACAAAAACAAACCCAAAACAACTAAGAAAATGGTCATAGGAACATACATATCGATAATTACCTTAAACGTGAATGGATTAAATGCTCCAACCAAAAGACACAGGCTTGTTCAATGGATACAAAAACAAGATCCATATATATGCTGTCTAAAAGAGACCCACTTCAGACCTAGGGACACATACAGACTGAAAGTGAGGGGATGGAAAAAGATATTCCATGCAAATGGAAATCAAAAGAAAGCTGGAGTAGCTATACTCATATCAGATAAAATAGACTTTAAAGAATGTTAAGAGAGACAAGGAAGGACACTACATAATGATCAAGGGGTCAATCCAAGAAGAAGATATAACAATTATAAATATATATGCACCCAACACAGGAGCACCTCAATACATAAGGCAACTGCTAACAGCTATAAAAGAGGAAATGGACATTAACACAATAATAGTGGGGGACTTTAACACCTCACTTACACCAATGGACAGATCATCCAAAATGAAAATAAGGAAACAGAAACTTTAAATGACACAATAGACCAGATAGATTTAAATGATATTTATAGGACATTCCATCCAAAAACCGCAGATTACACTTTCTTCTCAAGTGCACATGGAACATTCTCCAGGATAGACAACATAATGGGTCACAAATCAAGCCTTAGTAAATTTAAGAAAATTGAAATCATATCAAGCATCTTTTCTGACCACAACACTATGAAATTAGAAATGAATTACAGGGAAAAAAACGTAAAAAACACAAACACCTGGAGGCTAAACAATACGTTACTAAATACCCAAGAGATCACTGAAGAAATCAAAGAGGAAATAAAAAATACCTAGAAACAAATCACAATGAAAACATGACGATCCAAAACCTATGGGATGCAGCAAAAGCATTTCTAAGAGGGAAGTTTATAGCTATACAAGCCTACCTCAAGAAACAAGAAAAATCTCTAGTAAAGAATCTAACCTTACACCTGAAGGAGCTAGAGAAAGAAGAACAAACAAAACCCAAAGTTAGCAGAAGGAAAGAAATCATAAAGGTCACAGCAGAAATAAATGAAATAGAAACAAAAAAACAATAACAAAGATCAATAAAACTAAAAGCTGGTTCTTTGAGAAGATAAACAAAATTGATAAACCATTAGCCAGACTCATCAAGAAAAAGAGGGAGAGGACTCAAATCAATAAAATTAGAAATGAAAATGGAGAAGTTATAACAGACACCGCAGAAATACAAAGCATCCTAAGAGACTACTACAAGCAACTCTATGCCAATAAAATGGACAACCTGGAAGAAATGGACAAATTCTTAGAAAGGTATAACCATTCAAGACTGAACCAGGAAGAAACAGAAAATATGAACAGACCAATCACAAGTAATGAAATTGAAACTGTGATTAAAAATCTTGCAACAAACAAAAGTCCAGGACCAGATAGCTTCACAGGTGAATTCTATCAAACATTTAGAGAAGAGCTAACACCCATCCTTCTCAAACTCTTCCAAAAAATTGCAGAGGAAGGAACACTCCCAAACTTATTCTATGAGGCCACCATCACCCTGATACCAAAACCAGACAAACATACTACAAGAAAAGAAAATTACAGACCAATATCACTGATGAATATAGATGCAAAAATCCTCAACAAAATACTAGCAAACAGAATCCAACAACATTAAAAGGATCATACACCACGATCAAGTGGGATTTATCCCAGGGATTCAAGGATTCTTCAATATATGCAAATCAATCAATGTGATACAGCATATTAACAAATTGAAGAATAAAAACCATATGATCATCTCAATAGATGCAGAAAAAGCTTTTGAAAAAATTCAACACCCATTTATGATAAAAACTCTCCAGAAAGTGGGCATAGAGGGAACCTACCTCAACATAATAAAGGCCATATATGACAAACCCACAGCAAACATCATTCTCAATGGTGAAAAACTGAAAGCATTTCCTCTACGATCAGGAACAAGACAAGGATGTCCACTCTCAGCACTATTATTCAACATACTTTTGGAAGTCCTAGCCACGGCAATCAGAGAAGAAAAAGAAATAAAAGGAATACAAATTGGAAAAGAAGAAGTAAAACTGTCACTGTTTGCAGATGACATGATACTATACTTAGAGAATCCTAAAGATGCCACCAGAAAACTGCTAGAGCTAATTAATGAATATGGTAAAGTTGCAGGATACAAAATTAATGCACAGAAATCTCTTGCATTCCTATACACTAATGATGAAAATTCTGAAAGAGAAATTATGGAAACACTCCCATTTACCATTGCAACTAAAAGAATAAAATACCTAGGAATAAACCTACCTGGGGAGACAAAAGACCTGTATGCAGAAAACTATAAGACACTGTTGAAAGAAATAAAAGATGATACCAACAGATGGAGAGATATACCATGTTCTTGGATTGGAAGAACCAATATTGTGAAAATGACTATACTACCCAAAGCAATCTACAGATTCAATGCAATCCCTATCAAATTACCAATGGCATTTTTTACGGAACTAGAACAAATCATCTTAAAATTTGTATGGAGACACACAAGACCCTGAATAGCCAAAGGAGTCTTGAGGGAAAAAAACGGAGCTGGTGGAATCAGACTCCCTGACTTCAGACTATACTACAAAGCTACAGTAATCAAGATAATATGGTACTGGCGCAAAAACAGAAACACAGATCAATGGAACAAGATAGAAAGCCCAGAGATAAACCCATGCACCTATGGTCAACTAATCTGTGACAAAGGAGGTGAAGATATACAATGGAGGAAAGACAGTCTCTTCAATAAGTGGTGCTGGGAAAACTGGACAGCTACATGTAAAAGAATGAAATTAGAACACTCCCTAACACCATACACAAAAATAAACTCAAAATGGATTTGAGACCTAAATGTATGACCGGACACTATAAAACTCTTAGAGGAAAACATAGGAAGAACACTCTTTGACATAAATCACAGCAAGATCTTTTTTGATCCACCTCCTAGAGTAATGGAAATAAAAACAAAAATAAACAAATGGGACCTAATGAAACTTCAAAGCTTTTGCACAGCAATGGAAACCATAAACAAGATGAAAAGACAACCCTCAGAATGGAAGGAAATATTTGCAAATGAATCAACGGACAAAGGGTTAATCTCCAAAATATATAAACAGCTCATGCAGCTCAATATTAAAGAAACAAACAACCCAATCCAAAAATGGGAAGAAGACCTAAATAGACATTTCTCCAAAGAAGACATACAGATGGCCAAGAAGCACATGAAAAGCTGCTCAACATCACTAATTATTAGAGAAATGCAAATCAAAACTACAATGAGGTATCACCTCACACCAGTTAGAATGGGCATCATCAGAAAATCTACAAACAACAAATGCTGGAGAGGGTGTGGAGAAAAGGGAACCCTCTTGCACTGTTGGTGGGAATGTAAATTGATACAGCCACTATGGAGAACAGTATGGAGGTTCCTTAAAAAACTAAAAATAGAGTTACCATATGATCCAGCAATCCCACTACTGGGCATATACCCAGAGAAAACCATAATTCAAAAAGACACATGCACCCCAATGTTCATTGCAGCACTATTTACAATAGCCAGGTCATGGAAGCAACCTAAATGCCCATCAACAGACGAATGGATAAAGAAGATGTGGTACATATATACAATGGAATATTACTCAGCCATAAAAAGGAATGAAACTGAGTCATTTGTTGAGACGTGGATGGATCTAGAGACTGTCATACAGAGTGAAGTAAGTCAGAAACAGATAAACAAATACCGTATATTAACGCATGTATGTGGAACCTAGAAGAATGGTACAGATGAGCCGGTTTGCAGGGCAGAAGTTGAGACACAGATGTAGAGAAGAAACATATGGACACCAAGGGGGGAAAACCGTGGTGGGGTGGGGATGGTGGTGTGCTGAATTGGGCGATTGGGATTGACATGTATACACTGATGTGTATAAAATTGATGACTAATAAGAGCCTGCAGTATAAAAAAAACAAACAACTAATACTAAACTTTCTTTGGGTTATTTGTATGGAAATATGTTAATATAAATGTTTCAGACATTACATGAAATTTCTAAAAATCTTATATGTTCTGGTGTAATGTTATAAGTCATAATTCTAGTTATTACTTTAAAATGTATATCTCAGAAATAACTAAATTTTCTTGTCAATTGCATTATGAACTTTCATCAAATCTTTAACCATGGTCATTTTTAAGTCTTTTGTCATTTACAGACAGTTCTGGGTGTACTCTGATGCTTTTGCAAATATGTTCCTATAAAAGGGTTTCATCTTCAAGGAATTCATGGAAAAGTCTCTGACGAGTACAGGTTTCTGGTAACTGACTATACTGCTGAACTGAATGAATAAACATTTTCAGAACTCTAATGGAAAACTGATGAACTCATAAAAGTGCTAACAAACGATCAAGATGAAAAAAAAATTAATTACATGGGACTGAGTGAACTGATGAGGATGATTATAATTTTTGTGACTTCCCGTTTGAATAAAAAAAAAAAAAAATCCCACAAGGACTCAGAGGCAAAAAATATACAAATCAATTTTCACTGCAAAGTAAAGGAGCTGTTACAGTGGAGGATTACTGGACTGAATGTCAATATTATGACATAGTATGAGTGTGTTTCGTGTTTGGTAATTGCAATCACTGTTGCTTCTGTTGTGGTCATCCATTTACAATGCTTGATGTCAGTCTATCTCTTGTAAAAATAAAATACAGTGTGTGTGTGTGTGTGTGTGTGTGTGTGTGTGTGTGTGAAAAAAAAAAGAATTTAGGCAAATCCAAAGGTATTTCTCTTTATGAAAAGGCTTTAAGCCTTTGCTCTAACTTTCTAAGTCCTGTAGAAATGAATAATGCAATACACAAAATAAATACCTTTTAATGTAATAAAAAAAAACTAATGTATCTCAAGAATATAAATACAATGAAAGGAATCCAACTAATATATTAAGAGAATTTTTTAATAAAAATATCTAACCCAAATGGTGCCTCCAGGTAAAGTGAAATATCTGCCTCTTCATCAAGTCATCCTGCTTCCATTTGTTTGAAAACTGTCATTAAACATACACAATTGCTGCCTCCAGAGCTGTGTAACAGCTCTACACCGTGGCCACAAAATGCAAAAATACATTAAGAAGAGAACAGGAAACAAAGTGCCTTTGGAGATCCAGATGGGTAACTGACCTCAAATAAGTGATTTTCTTTTTTGCTATATACATATTCATAAATAAGTGATACATTTATTCTAAAGTGTGTTTCCTATCAAGAGGAATTTATAAAGGACTCATATTAAGGAGCTCGGCAAACTCCTAAAGTCACTCAAATAGAAATACTGTATTTTCTATTACTCTGACATACAAAAATTAGAATCTTTCTATAAGTGCATTTTACCAATGGCTCCATATAGAATTTCAAATTTCCTTCTTTACCAAACAGTAGCAGCACTACCAACAACAGAAAAAAGTTTTCAGTTCTAACAGCATTTGCATTCATATCACATGAAAAAGGAAAGAGTGCCAGAAAACTTTTAACTTGCCAATATTTCAAAAATAGAAATAAGTACCTCTGTTTCAAAAGACAATTGACCGGTTTTCAGACATTCACCGTGTGTTCCGTTATGACCTAAATTATATTCTTACCTTCTGCACAAATGTTGCTGCATATATAATTTGACTCAAATTAATGTTCTAGATATTAAAAACCATTCACTTTTGAACCATGGCAGCAATAGCAAGTCAAGTGGCTAGGGAATACTCACAATAAATAGCTTCCAATTAATGGATGAAACCCTTAAAAGCCTTTGTCTTTAGGCATCAGGATGGGAGTTATTTGTTATATACTAATAACAGCAGGTCAGACCACTGCAGAAACACATTTAGTTTTAGTTTTGCTATTTGGAAGTAGATCTTTTAGCAATCTACACTGACAAAGAAGAATCTTTATAAGTAGCTGCAAAAAACTGGCACCAAGTGGAAATAAAACAGATACACAGCAGCTCTGAATATTTCTGCCACACAGATTTCATTTTGCGTTTTCCATGAATATTGCCCAATTACTGCTCTCCATGCAGTCGAAAGAAACAATCATGTGGCACTGTTGAGACTATTCTAGATAGGACCTTATAAAGAATTCCTAGAGCTGAGCACTGATTAAAGGGTTTAGATAGAAACAGGTGCCAGGAGGGGGCCTGTCCTAGGATGGATAAGTCAAGTCACCTCTGGGACAGTGGGAAAGAAAAAGAATACACTAGTTATGCCAAGACGAATTTGTAAATGTCACTTCATGAATCTTCACACTCCCTAATTTTCTCATGCAAACATTGTAAAACCTAAAACTAAAACTGAAATGACTAAAGGCTTATAATCTTAAAGGGATAGTAAGACTCAAATTTTATTTGTCATAAAATTTTTAGTTGAGATTTCAACTCCAGTTAAAATTTTAATTATCCTTGAGGTAAACTGCTATAATAATGGCCCCAGTGAATCCATGCCCACTGGGTATTACACACACACACACAAAATGGATTCAGCCATAAGAAAAAATGAAATCCTGCCATTTTGTGACAACATGAAATGACCTTGAGGGCATTATGGTAAGTGAAATAAGTCAGACTGGGGAAAACAAATATACAAACTTCCAGTTATAAAATAAATGTCCTGGGGATGTAACATTCAGCATGATAACTGTAGTTAATAATACTGTTTTACATACATACTTGAAAGTTGCTAAGAGAGTAGTAGGTCTCTAAAGTTCTAATCACAAGAAATCATTTGGTAACTATATATGGGGATGGATGTTAACTAGCCTTACTGTGGCAATTATTTCACAATATGTACAAATATCAAATTATGTTGTACACCTGAAACTATTATAATGTATGTCAGTTATACCTCAGTTTTTTTAAAACAAGATGATGATGTGAGCAACACCAAAAGCATAATCCATGAAAGAAAAAAAACTGAAAAACTGAACTTCATAAAAGTTAGAATCTGGGGCTTCCCTGGTGGCGCAGTGGTTGAGAGTCTGCCTGCTAATGCAGGGGACACGGGTTCGAGCCCTGGTCTGGGAAGATCCCACACGCCGCGGAGCAACTGGGTCCGTGAGCCACAACTACTGAGCCTGCGCATCTGGAGCCTGTGCTCCGCAACAAGAGAGGCTGCGATGGTGAGAGGCCCGCGCACCGCGATGAAGAGTGGCCCCCGCTTGCCACAACTAGAGAAAGCCCTCGCACAGAAACGAAGACCCAACACAGCCATAAATAAATAAAATAAATTAATTAATTAATTTATTTTTTTTTAAAAGATGGAGATTTGGAGATAGCAGGTGTTCTCAAATGAGACAGATTAAAAAAAAAAAAAAGAATTTTCTACTTTGCAGAAGATACTGTTAAGAGGAAGGCAGGCCACAGACTAGGAGAAAATATTTGGGAAATATGTATCTGAAAAGAAATTCTATCCAAAATACACAAAGAACTCTTAGAATTCAAATATAAGAAAACAATACAATTAAAAATTTAAGAGACCTAAATAAATACCTCATCAAAGAAGACAATGGATGAGAAATAAGCATATGACAAATGTTTGACATTATTTGTCATTACGTAACTGCAAATTAAAACAACAATGAGCAAACACTACACACCTATTAGAATGGATAAAAGTTTTTTAATTGAGAATACCAAATCCTGGCAAGGATGTAGAGAAAAAGGAATTCTCATTCATTGTTGTTGGGAATGCAAACTGGTACAGCCACTCTGGAAAACAGTTTGGCAGTTTCTTAGAAATTTAAACTCTGTCTTACCATATAATCCAGCAGTCACTCTCCTACATATTTACTTGAAAACCTAAGTCTACACAAAAACCTGCTCAGGATGGTTTATAGCAACCCTATTCATTATTGTCATGAGTGGAAGCAACCAAAATATGCTTCAATACGCAAATAGACAAACTGTGGTACATCCATATACTATTCAGTGATAAAAAGAAATGAGTTATCAAGGAATGAAAGGACATGGAGGAATCTTAAACACATTTTGAAGTGAAAGAAGTCAGTCTGAAAAAGCTATATATTGTGTCATTCCAATTATATGACATTCTGGAAAAGAACAAATATAGAAATGATAAAATGTTCAGAGCCAGGGATTTGGGAGCATGAAGGAGGGGTTGAATAGGTGATTATTTTTTCAGGTGTTGAAACTATGATGTATGATACTGTAATGGTGGATACATGACGTTCTGCATTTGTCAAAATCCTTAGAATGTTACAACATAAAAGCCAAACCTTAATGTATGCAAGTTCAAAAAACATCATTTAAGACAACAAAGGATCTGAAAATGGACTACAGACTGTGACAAAAGTATCCATATTAGAAACATATTGAACAGCATTACTGAAAATGGCTGGGATGTAAAGGTGCTGACCTTAGTAACGTTAGGTATGAGTGGCTTCTGTAAGACTAAAGGCAAAAGGAACTGAACGTGAACACTGTACTCTAATTCATAAAGTTTTGTCCTGTGACAGTATGAGTTTAAAACTCTGACACTGTTATGCATGTATACTGAAACTGAGAAATTAAATGAATTGTGGATTACAGGAACCTGATTTCTCACTGTTGGAGTATTTACAATAAGCAAAAGAAATAGCCTAGACTGACTGATGTGGTAATAATCTTGAGTTGAAGACATCAAATATGAACTCATATGTACCATATATGAATAATGAGGGATAGATATACAGCTATTTATGGCCATGTGCATGTACATGTGTTGCTATACAGACATATTTTCTTGCTATTCCAGCTGAGAGGGTCTAGAAGAAATGATAACCCAGCAGCAGTGAGCACACCCAACACCCAGACCTTGATTTCTAATACCTTTCTCCAATAAAAGGAACCAGAGATTTTTTGGGAAAATGACTGATTATAAACCTTGGTAGGAAATATACAAGCTGAACCTGGAGCATCTTGTATTGCCAGAAAATAGGATGTACAGAAAAAGCACACACACATATACGTAAATACACACACATTGATGGGCATAAGTTAAAGAAACAAAGAAGCCAGCTGAAAGCTCCCAATGGCCAAAGCTGAAACAATTTAAGCAAGAAAACCAATAAAGTAGTATTAGATTATAACCCTAAGTATAAAATAGTCATGAATTCATACTGATGTAAAAGAATGGTTGAATACTTAAAGAAGAGTAGGAGAAGAGACAAATCTGCTATGCAAAAGATTTCCAAATACTTTATATAGATACTGTGCACTCAGGAGGAAAAGCATAAATCCATTTCCTAAGACGAGGCTATGCATAGTGTCTTTTCTTCCAAAGACTGAAATATGGAGTATAAAAAAGGTTGGGTGGGAATAACTTTGCAGTGGAGAAACTTGACAAATACTACCTTAGAGAGATGATTAAGATTAACATCACCAATGATAAATCATGTTAATAATGCATATCCTTGGTATGATATGATGAAGATTTACCTCTGTGGTATTCCTCCCTAAAGCCCAAGCCCAGTCTACTCAAGAGGAAAACATTAGAAAATTCCAACAGATCAGTATCATCCAAAATACCTGAAAAGTGCTCCTCAAAACTGTCAAGTCCATCCAAAAAAAATAAGAAAAATCAGAGAAAATGTCACAGGCAAGAGGAGCCTAAGGAGACATGACTAAATGTAAAATCATATCGTAGATGGGATCCTGGAATAGATGAAGGATACTGGGTGAAAAAAAATAAGGAAGTATGAATAAACTGCAACTTTAATAATAAGAATTACATTTGAAAACAGCTCATACAGCTCAATAACAAAAAAACAACCCAATAAAAAAATGGGCAGAAGACCTAAATAGACATTTCTCTTAGACATTTCTGACATGTTCAACATCACTAATTATTAGAGAAATGCAAATCAAATCTATAATGAGGTCCACCTCACACCAGTCAGAATGGCCATCATTAAAAGTCTCCAAGTAACAAATGCTGAAGAGGGTGTGGAGAAAAGGGAACCTTCTTGCACTGCTGGTGGGAATGTAAATTGATACAGCCACCATGGAGAACAATATGGAGGTTCCTCAGAAAACCAAAAATAGAATTACCATATGATCCAGCAATCCTACTCCTGGGCATATATCTGGACAAAACTATAATTTGAAAAGATACATGCACCCCATGTTCATTGCAACACTATTTACAGTAGCCAAGACATGGAAGCAACCTAAATGTCCATCGACAGAGGAATGGATAAAGGAGATGTGGTACATATATACAATGAAATATTACTCAGCCATAAAAAAAAGAATGAATGAATGCCATTTGCAGCAACAGATGGACTTAGAGATTATCATACTAAGTCAGAAAGAGAAAGACAAATACCATATGTTATCACTTATATGTAGAATCTAAAATAACACACAAATGAACTTATTTACAAAACAGAAACAGACTCACAGACATAGAAAACAAACTTATGGTTACCAAAGGGGAAAGGGGGTGGAGGAGGGATAAATTACAAAGAAAGAAAACGATTATATTTGATCATTAATTATAACAAGTGTACCACACTAATGTAAGATGTTATTAGGGGAAACTGGGTGTGGGGTAAATAGGAACTCTCTTTACTATTTTCTCAGTGTTGCTGCAAACCTAAAGCCATTCCAAAAAATAAAGTCTATTTTTAAAAAGTTAATGTGGCAAAAGATAGGTTCAGAAAAAGAAATAAGGAAAACTGAGAAAACTATTGCCTCTGATAAAAAGATGTAGAAAAATTCTTAGTCATTTAAATCTCTGAAGATACTGAACTGCAAAGAATATGACTGAAGTGACAATCAAGTGTATTTTATATTGTACAGAATATTTCATATTATTAATAACTAGTACATTCACTAAAAATTATATTCTGTTAGGTTTTTTAAATATATATATATGTAAATATTGATTTTACTGAGTTTGCTAGTTTGTGAACAGACTGTTATGGCATATATTTCCAAGATTTGAAGGAGTTTTTATTACTAGAAATTATTTTTTGGCCACTAGAGGAAATAACAGCTTCTGAAAATGATATATTCAAAGTTAAAAATTGTTTAGGATTATATTAAATAATTTAATACTATGCTGAATAATCTTTATTCCTTCTGTATATTCATGGAGAGGGATATTTTTAGACTCTGCGTATAATTTACATAGTTTATCAAAATTATATATGTCTGCAATAGGTAAGCTAATTTTCCTTGCTTAAAAAGTTCTGACAAATATATGAAAAAGAGAGAGAGAGAGAAGCCCCTGACATTCAGAAGCTGGTCTGACAGTCACATCTAAGCCATTTATTCTCCCATTTGATAAACAATGTCACAATATACCAATTTCAGACAAGGTTACTCTGAGACACAATCATGAAAAACAGCAAGGCCACTTCATAATTTTGTCTAGAACATCAAAAACATGGTAACTCCACCACCCACAAGAAAACACTCTCCTTGTTCAAACACTAAACGAGTACCTGCTACTTCTCTACCCATAGCACTGCCCCTGCTTTCTGACAGTGTTCACTCCTGAAGGCCATCTCTTCCTTACACACTTTCCCAAATCACCCAACCAGAATTTAAATCCCATCGCAGATTCTTTCTAACACACTCTTATAAGAAACTCCACGTTCCTCCATGGTGTATGCTCTCCTTTGACGAGGTGAGTACCTGATTTGTTCACTTCTGGCATCACAAAAAATAGAGAACCTTTACAGTTCAGGAGATCTAATCAGCAAATTCTCTCTGTAAATTACTTACCCTTGGAAAAAAAGTTAGCATACTAGTTCTTTCAAGGTATTAAAATAACTACTAAAATAACTGCTCAACAGAGTTCATTATAATAAAAAACACTTTTTTTGGTAATTGCAGAGCAGATTGCCATCTTTCTCATCCACTTGGCCAGATCTGCCCAGCCACTAAGCTTGTCCTGTTTTCCCCTCTGTCTTGCGTCTCGCTGCTCATCGCTCTGTTTGACTTCTCATTTATAAAGCGTGAGCAGTACCAACACAGAACAGCCTGTTACAGAGGCTTAGTTCTTTATCAAGGCAAAGATTCAAAGATTCCCAAACTGTAAGAAGGGATCAGATCTACAGTAAGAGGCTACCAGAACATAAATATTAACCCTATGTGTGCTTTAAAGTAGGCTGTGGTGGTTAGAGTATAACATGAAAGTGTTATGCAAAATGTTTATTCTTGTTTTGGAAGGACAAAATTCAAGGATATTTCTTATCCTTTCTTCTAATGATTCTAGAGGTTCTCTAGTGCATTCAATTCTGTATCTAACTCTTATGCTAACAGTTTGTGTAATATTGGGCAGCCATATAAATAGTTACTCAGTTTCTTTCTCCTTTAATAAGTATCCATTGCTTTAGACAAACTGGACTGAACAATGTTCTTAAAAGAATAATAATAAAAAAAAACTGGGTATCCAGTTGTTAATCAATTTGTCTACTTATCTATCATTTATCTGTTAATTCACCCATCAATCCATTTATTCATTAATCTATCTAACTTATTGATTGCCTGTCATTTATCTCTTATAGTTGAAGTCCTTGCTTTGTTGGTTTATCACCTGTGTCATATGATTTGGAGCAGGTTACCTCTCTAACCTCATCTCACACCACTCTCCCACTCATTGGGCTCCATCACAGCTGATAAAGTCTGATCTTAGGAGCTTTGCATTTTCTCTCTAATGCCTGGAAAGCTCTTTGACAGATAAGTATTTGGCTTTCATTCTGCTTTTCTTCAGGTCTTCAGTCATGTGTTACCTCTTCATGAGAATTTCCTTGAACCCTTCCTAAAATTATGTCCCTTCTCCATGACACTTCCTATTCCTAATTCTCTACTTCCTTCTTCTGCTTAAAACAAATATTATAATTGTTTTATTTATATATTTTACTTATTTTGTCTCCTATCTTTCACCTCAACTAGAATGTGAGCTCTACTAGGGCACAGATGTCTGTTGGTTCAGCGCTGCTTCCCCAGTGTCTAGAATGGAACTTGCCCATAGAAATCTGCATTAAAAATTACTTGGATTCATGGAGCTCTTGAGAAGATAAAAAGACATGGTGCAAGTAAGGTGCTTGCCACTGAACCTGGTACAGACTATAGACTAAATAGATGGTACACATTGTCTTGTATTATTTTATATAACTTCATTCAGAGAACACTTACCACCACCATGAAACTCAAGTACTCATCATTCTCTTGGAGGGTATTATTATTATTAGTTATTTAGCTGTTATTAGAGAAATTACTAGGTTTTAGTCAGAGACTATATATAAATATATATATATATAAATATCCACAGATACTAGACATGACATCATTATATTTTTACAAGAAAATATATTTTGAGTAACTTACCATAACTATGAGGTTATGACTTAAGTAACACATGACAATAAGTTTCAGTGGCATTTGCATAACTATAACTCAATCATAATATTCATAATCAAGTCAGAATCATTGTAGATAAGTAGAGCTTTCATGAATGCAGTTAATTAACCTTAATTTACAAATGAGTGCATTTAAATAATAATTTTGAACTTTCACCTAGTAGAGAAAAGCAACACATTATTCTCTATCAATTTTAAAGTATCAGCTCCTTATAGAGTTAATTCATCCACTTTTTCTTGGTGTTGGAATATAAAATAAAATGTGTATACCTATCTAATGTGACATAAATAATAGGAGTGACATCTATGATGATTAGTCATATGATTGCCTATGCCTCTTAAAATTATAAAATTGTAGCTTCCAGTCAGAAAACATTTCATGTATTAAAAGCATCACCAACCAAAATATAAATCACGAGTTGTGGTACAACTTGAATGGAAAATGTGTATAGTATATACATGGAGGTAATGCATGGTAGTTTCTAGTATCTGGTTTATATCAGGGACAATATGATGAAACAACTTAATATGTTGAAATTATTAGATAATTTTTGGTGAAATAAAAAAAGCTTTAAATAAAAAGTTTAAAGTGCTAATAGCCTTGTCTTTTTAATTTACCAAGAATGTGGATTCGTAAGTCAGAATGCTTCTCTTTAAACCCTGGAAGTATGACTTTGAGTAAATCACCTCACCTCTCCAAGCTTAATTTTTCTCTTATTTAAAAGAGCAATAATATTATAATCCACATAATCTTTATACATATAACATTATCCACATAAACCTTTTTAAAAATAAGTATTTAATAAATAATAGTACTAGTAGTAGTTATAATCATAGTAATAGTATTTGCAACAAGGGAAAGACTAGCCTTACTATGATACTAAAGATACTAAGGAACTATCCTTGATAGTTCTTTTCCTCACATTTATGAGTCTTGCACCTCTTGAAGGGGAGAATTACAAGGTGAGAAAGATACCCCCTTGTCCCCAGGTTGGGGGAGTCTTCTCTGTAGATCCCCAAGGAAGCAGCATTGCACCAACCCTGTGGCTTCCCAAACACAAATCTGGCATGAAATCTATTCCGTTTGTCCCAAATTAGATTACTATCTTGATGTCTGTAAACTAATGAACATGTAATCTGTGTACAAGGAAAAGGAGGTGAATGTGACACCCATCTTGCTATTACTCTGCACACGGTAATACCTGATGTCTCTAAATCTTGGTCATTTTATGTATATCGTTTGGGTGGCACTATCCCATTGACCAATCTAGTCTCTAATTAAAAGCACCTATACAAGGAGGTAACAGTTTGCTGTCCTACATGGAAAACAAAGAAGTTTAAAATCTGACATTATGCCCTTTTTTAATTGCTGGGTGAGGAAGTTTCCACTCTAGGTATTCAAACAGGCCAGTTTCCAAATTAAATAGGGCTGAAAAACAAACTCATTGTGAGAAAAAGTACCTCTTATGTAAGAAAATTTAGACTGTGACTTTATTTTACTGTTCCATTTTTTTTTAACATCTTTATTGGAGTATAATTGCTTTACAATGGTGTGTTAGTTTCTGCTTTATAAGAAAGTGAATCAGCTATACATATACATATATCCCCATATCTCCTCCCTCTTGCGTCTCCCTCCCACCATTTTAAAACATATTCCAAAAATAACTATTTCAACACTCAGTATCATTATATATAGGTATGTGAGAATGGATACATGTGTATGTATGGCTGAGTCACTTTGCTCTGCACCTGAAACTATCACATTCTTAATCAGCTATACTCCAATATAAAATAAAAAGGTTAAAAAAATTATTATAGGTATATGAACTTTTTTTTTTTTTTGGATGGAGAAATCAGGGCATTTTATTGATGATGGCAACGTACACGACTTCACACTTAGGTAACGCGGGCGCGATAAGGCCCTAGCCCAGGCCTTATGCTTCTCCTCAGGATCCCTGGGGGCAAACTTCTCCTGCAGTTTCTTCCACACGCCTTTATTCATCTCCTTAAACTCTTCCAAGGTATCTGTGGACAGGACCAGTTTGTATTCTTCCAGGGACAGGCCACTGAAGCTTGTGTCTCTGGGGCGAGGGTACTTGTGTTTGTAGTAGTTTGAATGGAGAGGTGCTAAGCTCTCGTGCTTCTAATCACAGGCCTCAGGCTCTGCAATCTGGGTGTTCTCTCCCTCCCTAAAGGCGTGCACTACCCGCTCCCACTGATAAGCGCCCAAGTCCCGGCCTCATTTGGTCTCGTCCACTGGCCATTCCTCACAGAGTCTGAGAAAATTCTGGTAGTGGCTGGCCGCCATTTGGGGCCTGAACTTTATTTTTAAGAGTGCTTCCAAGTCAATTTATCAATTCCCCAGAGATATAGGACACATTTAATTAACAGATATATTTTATAAATGACAGCACAGAAGAATGTGAAAATACTGAAGAAAGGAGAGACAGAGTCAGAAAGCTGGATTGGAGCAGATGAAAGAACAGATTTTGTTTTGGGACCGCCAGGGATCTCTTCCAGATACCCAGTATCCCTTCGTGGATATCTGGCAGTTCTCAGCCATACTAAAATCTCCCATCTTCAGTTACTATTCTTATCTAGGGTATGACAGTTGATAAAGCTATTAAAAAGTCAGATTTAGAGTGGACCACAACAATGAATTTTAACTCATAATTCTGCTAAAATGTCTCCAAACCATCCACATTTTTCTTAAATTTGTAGTTATATTATTTCTATATTTTAAACCATTCATAATTTGCAGATATAGAGAGTCTATACCAAAAACTCAGCAAAGTTTTTGGGTGAAATAGATCGTAGTGAGCCGTCACATCAAAGTCAGTTTTACATTTTCGATTTAAATTGGCTTGAGAAATAGATATGCCAGTTATTATGGGGAGTGTCAAAAAGTATATGCTAAGGTTTCATTGAACAATATAAACCTTTTCCCCACATACTGAAAAATTTCTGATACATAAAATGATTTTGATTTTAAGATTGTCAAAATATATATGTTTTCTCTTGATCAATTTTAAGTACATTGCTTTATGAACATTTTTAAATAGGCTGTACTATTTAATTTTCCTCTTAGTATATTTATCAAAATATTTTTATTTTGGCTTTGTTTTAATTAATATTTGCTTCTTAAGTAAATAAAATACCATTTGATGTGTTCACTTTCAAAATGATGAACAGTAGACAATAATGTTTTCTTTTTTTTTAATTAAACAACTAAAACTCACTCCTACAACTATATTTATCTTTCATCCATTCTTTCCAAATGATGTGTAATTCTCCTTCCTGTGCATTTATTTCATGTCATGTATCCACTCTCCATGTGACAGACACTTAATCTGACTCCAGTTTACCAGCTGAGCTGATAGTAGGGTGAGGCAAGTGAGGCAGATGGGGCACAACACTTAAGGAGGCACTTACTCTCAGGGTGAGTGTGCTATCCTGTACTCATGTTTTACATGACCTTTAGAGTGAGTGCCTCCTTAAAATCTGCACCTGAGTTGCCTCACTTACCACAACTTAGTCCTCAACCAAGAACAAACACAATATTTCTTAGTCCACAACCAAGAACAACCTTTTACATGCCCCTTTTTGACTTTATATGAGGATAGATTTGGATTATATACCTGGTAAAAGAACAGATTTATCACACGTTATGTGTCTACAAACTGACTCACTGGTACTAGATTACTTTCCAAATGTCCACAACAATCTACACTGCATTAGATGTGCGTGAAGGTTCCTATTACATTGGTGCGTTCTTAGTATCATTTAGTGCACTAATGGCTCTAAAGTGCTATTCTTGCTTTAATTTACATATTTATGATCACTAATGATTCTATGACTTCCCCTTATGCATGCTCGGTAGCTTTTTGGTTTTAATTTTTTGAAAATGCCATCTCATATCTTTCACACTTAATTGTATCAGAATTGCTCTTTACAAGAAGAATTTCTCATACTCTAGGTATTGATTCTTAGTTGATTTCAAGTGTCAGAAATATATGCCCCCAATCTATTATCTGTTTATTAACTTGATACATGGTGCCTTTCATTAAAATTTTTCTTGATGTAGTCAGATTTATTAATTTTCTTTCTTTTGGTTTGTACTTTTACATTTTTGTTTAAGAAGTTCTACTACCCTAGATAGTCCTCTAGATTTTCTTCTATTAACTTTATACTTTTACCTTTCAACTTTAGGTCTTTCATCTGTCTAGAGGCCACCATCATATGTGGTATTAGCTAGTGTGAATGAATGGATTCTGATCACTCCTATTCCATTTTCTCCCGATGACAGAATTACATATCAAAGAGGCTGTAAGAACTGCCTCTAGAGGAGGACTATACATCTCTACCCCCATTGACTCTGGTATTGCTCACATGAGTAAAGCAATATGGGCAGATATGAAATGGTGAAATGTCAGGCACAGACTTTGAAAGGCATCAGGTATTTCCATTGGCTCATCTTGCCTTCCTGCTATCCACCATGAAAAGAGCATGCACCCAATGACTGCAATGCCTCTCACCTCCGTTTCAGAATGGGAGATACATGGAACAACCCCAAATCCAAGCCTAGCTGATCTCAGCCAACCCACAGATTATCTAGTCCACGGGCAAGAAATATGTGTGCTACAATGAAAGCTAACTAACAGATACACGAATCCCTTTTTACTTTCCTTCATGTAGATAGCCATTTTTCTGTCAAGATGACATGAAAAAGTGTAATAAATTAAAAGGTTTCCAAAAGATCTAAATAGCTATCTTATATAAAAGGATATAAAACTCCTCTATTCATATTAAAGAACAATTTCCCAGATGTCAAACTAATCATGAGTATCTTAAGAGGAAGTGGAGTTTACATTCACTGCTAAAGCACACTGCTACATTTTTCTAACAGGAGGGTACTTTGAGGATGTCAAATACGTGCGCAGTTCTCAACAAAGTGTACAGCTGGGGTGTTGAGATCATAACTGTAATGTGTACTTCGGAGGTTCATCTAAAAAAACTGAAGTTAGACTCACTAACTGACAAATGTAAGTTGATGCGTTAGAGTGACAAATAATCTCTCTAATTATAGGACCTATTTGTGTCTAGTCATTTTTCCTGAATATTGTCCCCAAACTTCCAGCAATATAGGTGGCCAAACCGTGATTGATGGCCACAACTTTGACACTTAGAAGTGCTTTATTCACTACTCAGCTTCTTTATTATTTTAGTCATTTACTTTACTCAGTGATTTGGGCTCCCCTATTTATTAGTCTTAGAAACATACACAGGTACTGTTGCAGTCTATTGAGGGAGGTGTTATTATAAAATAACTCCACAGACAATTTTTTTCTTTCTTCTCTTTCTTGTATATCTTACTTTTTCCCACTTTTTTCCCTTATCTTCTAAAACTCTATTTTCTTAGCTATTTAGGTCATAGCTCTGAAAATTAATTACTCCTTATATAAGATATTGCACAGATAAAAAGACACCTAAGTGAAAATGATTCTGTTGCTCTCATCCTAAACCATACCCCACAGTGAGTCAAAGAATTGTAATAAGTATCTAATATATATTCCATCATATTTGCATAATATATCTTAATTTCATTTTAATAAAGATCATTATCAATGAAGGAAGAATAATTGTATTACATCTCCCAATAGGCCCATAGAATACTATCATAATAATAATGATAAATATCATTTAATGGACAGTATGTGCCAGGATACTATACTAAATGTAGCTGTCATGATCAGGTAAGTTCTGCTGTAGTAACAAACACATCCTGGAATATCAGGGACTTACTACTATAAAAATTTATTTCTCTTTTAGGAAAAATTCAATGCAGCTGAAATATGCCTCCATTTCCTGATGGCTGCCTTCCATGGTTTCTAGGATTGCCAAGGCAGGGCAAGAGAGAGATGCAACAGAGGAAGAAACACACTAACTCATAACTGCCGCAGACTAGAAGTGACACATCATTCCTCTTGCAGTCCCGCAGTCCCACATGGACTCTGAATTAGGCTTGTGAATGTAGTCATCCTGTCTGCCCAGAAAGTGAAAATAGTCAGTTGAACAATTAGAACTGTGTTCACTAAATGGATAAACTACGTTATCCATTTAAATCCGTTCATAGTCCTATGAACCTACTCTCATGACTACTAATTACAAGCAATCTCACACTTTTATTCCAAAATCACGACTACTTTCTCCACCTGTCACCAGCTGAACAATCATGGGATTATGGGCAAAGTTTTAAAAATGTAATGCATTCCCAGAAACAGATTAGCTCACTGGCCACCATTATGTGACCCAAGGACATTTAACCCCACTCCAGTATTTGCTATCAGACAAGGACTTCAGGAAACCCCTTTCCTTGGTGGAGGGCCACCATACCCAGAATTAGAAAGGTTTGGTGTTCACAGGTTCATTAGCCCTAACCATCCAGTGGAAATTGGAATAAATGGAAAGGTCCTAGCAGTCAGTATTACAATAATAATTTTAAACTGTAACATGAGGACTTTGGAAAGATGAAAATTTGGAAAGGGAAATGAAAAGACAAGAATGAGCAGTGATAGCCAAAAAAAAAAAAAAGTTGTTAAGAGATTCATTGAATTGAAAAAGAGCACAGCCTCTCACCATCTCTAAAAGTACGGAAGTTTGAAGACTTTTCACTCTCATTTTTCTTTCTCTCTTCCTGTCTTTTATCTTGCTTTGTTTTTGTTTTGTTTTGTTTTATTCTCTTCTCTGGCATTGGTCTTATTCACAATTATACAGAAGTATCATTGAAAAATTCTCTTGCTTTTAAAAAGCTTAAAAGGATAAATTCAGCCATCCAATTTAGGGAACTTGCCAGATTAATCTTTGTTAGGAGGGTAAAAAAATAATGGTAAATAAAAGAAACAAGTTTAAAAATTCAAGTCTCTCCCTAATTCTTGCTTTCTCCCTCATTCCTCCACCCTGACCTCCTTTCTTTCAGACACTCTCCTTTTGTCACCTCCATAAAAGGAGCTGAAGGAATATCAGTCAATGACCTTCCCTCAGTGTGAGGGACAAAACTACAAAATCAGGCCTTTAATCTGAACGTCAGAAGAATGCAGGGTTTAGACAGGCACGTGCCAAGCTGCTGCACCCTGAGTCCTGACACACTTACATACCCCGCTATTTTTAGTAACAACATCAAAAGTAATTTCAGCAGTTGATAAAACCAAATGACTTCTTACAACATTACCATTAGAGCATTTTATGCTACCCTAAAAGAGGCACTAATTACCACAGGAAGTCAGGACAGCTTTATATTTTTCTCTTTAAATGACACAAAACATTGTAAGCACTATAGTTAGTATCATTTTGTCATGAGTTCTTTTTAGATTTAAATATAGACCATTCCCAAGCTCATTTTTCAAAGCTCATGTTTGAAAAATCATGAATGACATATTTACACTATAAGCATTTCTTAAAAATAGACACAGGGAGTTTATTTCGGTCCCAAAACAAAAATGTTCACTTATGCTAAACAATCACCAGAGAGACTTTCATATCCAAGCCTCCAATTTTCTACTTGATTCCGTGTCAGCAACAATAAAGTTTTCCAACAAATGGAAAGGATTTAAACATGGCAACTTCCAATGGTAAGGCTACAAAAATTGTCTTCGTAGTGCAGGCACTAAACCTAGATAGCAGAGGAGAGAGTTTTATTTTATTGGATTATTACAAATTCATAGCCTTGAGATCACGGTGCTTCTGGGATAGAATAAGATCAAGTTTAAATGTCTTCAAGTGTACTTTTCTATACTGTAGTTTACAAATTCTATAATGTCCTTCACACAAGAATACTTTTAAGGAGAGATCAGAAAGTAAACAAATGAGCACCACATGCATTACATAAAAATTAACTCAACATTGGCTGCAAGGTATGTTAAATCATGGGCTGAATACAATTATACTTTGAATACAGTCTGTTGTTTCTTCCAGTTTATTCCTATTCTAGGCAATTTCAAATCCATTTTTTTTATTTCAAAGCCAAGCTACAATTTGCCAAGTTATTATGTTTTTATCACATAGTAATGTTACCAGTGGGTATTCAATGGGTACTAGTACAACAATAACAATAATTGTATGTTGCATTTGTGTAGAAGTTGAACAAATGTAACACAATTGCAAGTGAAAATATATTCTCATATATTTCTAATATAAAGAAATATAACTCTGAGCTTAGAGTCATTAGGTACTCAATATCATATAATTAGTAATGATTGACACAGAGACTTGACACAATTTTCTCACTCAAAGTCCAGGAATAAGAGAAAAAATTTATAAAGTAAAGTAAAAGAGCCTTGGTATTAAAATTTTAACCATTAGTTATAATAAATAGTAATGTAAGGTATAGTTTTATAAATATAATTTATGCTACACAACTATAGTAGTCTTAAGAAATGAAGGAGTACAGGAAATTCTTACATGTTTGTCTCATTAGAAAGAATCTACATGTTGTGATTTCAAAATTTTTATCTCAGATCCTTTCTTTTAGTATTCCTTAAGGAAGTGAGATAGTGAAAAATAAGGAATATCATGCATTCATTCAACACCAACTATGTGCCAGGCACTGTGCTCTTTGATTGGAACTCAAATGTGAAATGCATTCTCCTTACCTTTAAGGAGAGTGTTTTGGGAATAAGCAGAAAAATATACATACAATTCCAATTCAACATAATTATTATGAAATTTGTATGTAAGAAATGTACAAGAGCCTAAATACTTCTGTCTTAAAGCTTCTACTTGTCCTATCTCATAACAGCTTATTTACAATGTATTGCTTTTGAAGATGTCAAGATTACAACAAAGGATATAACTTTCCTATGAATTATCTGTCATTTTGCAAACCAGGCATGAGTTTTAAACAAGGGGAAAAGCCAAAAAGAAAGTGACTGTATACTATTCTGTGAAATTATATTGCCAATCTCTTCTGTGTGGCCTGGAATTAAATAAAAATAGAAGAATTAGCAAAGATTATACATTAAGTTTTGTTGGTCATGCACTCTACAAAACTACCTGGCAGAATGGGTATGTGTAAAGATAAGATCCAGCTTATAGTCCATATGTAGAACTACACACCTTGGCATTGGGCCTTGTCCATAGGTTTTTGTCTAATTCAGGTAAAGGTTATTTATGGACTAATGACAGCCCTGAGTTTTAGGGCCTCTGTTGCTGGGCATGCCATCAGAAGTCTGCCCCTGTTAAAGATCCCCAGAGCTCGTTTTGGCACCACATATACTAAAATTGAGACAATACACAGAGAACAGCATGGACTCTGTGCAAGGATGACATGCAAATTTGTGAGGCATTCCATATTTTTCCATCTCATGTCCATGGATCAGAAGAATTAATATTGTTAAAATGGCCATACTACCCAAAACCATCTATAGATTCAATGCAATCCCCATCAAAATACCAAAGGTATTGTTCACCGAAATAGAAGAAACAATTCTAAACTTTGTGTGTAACTAAAAAAGACCCTGAATAGCCAAAGCAATCCTGAGAAAGAATAACAAAGACA
Organism: Balaenoptera ricei; assembly: GCF_028023285.1. NCBI lineage: Eukaryota > Metazoa > Chordata > Mammalia > Artiodactyla > Balaenopteridae > Balaenoptera > Balaenoptera ricei. The sequence continues at coordinate 83,123,975 of NC_082641.1, forward strand.
GAGCCATCACACTTCCTGATTTCAAACTGTACTACAAAGCTATAGTATTAAAAAACAGTATGGTACTGGCACACAAATAGACACATAGAGCAATGAAACAGAATAGAGAGCCCAGAATTAAATCATGGCATACATTGTCAACTAATATTTGACAAGGAATCAAAGAAAGGATAGAGGAGAAAGGATAGTCTTTTCAACAAATGCTTCTGGAAAAAACTAAAAAAACACATACAAACTATGAAATTGGACCCCTATCTCACACTCACAAAATCTAACTGAATATGGATCAAAGACTTTAACATCAGAACTGATACCACAGAAGAAAGTGTAGGGAAGAAGCTTATCAATCTTGGTCTTGGCAATGATTTTTTTAGACGTGATGCCTAAAGCACAAAACAAAAGCAAAAATCAACAAATGGCACTACATCAAGCTCAAAAGCCTCTGCACAGGAAAAAAAACTAATTAACAAAATGAAAAGACAGTCTATAGAATAGGAAAAAATTTTTGCAAACCATATATTGGATAAGGAGTTAATATCCAAAATGTAAAGAACTCATACAACTTAATAACAAACACACAATCCAATTCAAAATGGGCAGAAGAACTAAATAGACATTTTTCCAAAGAGGACATCAAAATGGCCAAGAAGAACATGAAAAGATGCTCAACATCACTAATCATCTGGAAAATGCAAATCAAAACCACAATGAGATATCACCTCACACCTGTAGAATGGCTATCATCAAGATGACAAGAGATAGATAACAGGTGCTAGCAAGGATGTGGTGAAAAGGGAACCCTTGTACACTGGTGGTAGGAATGTAAATTGGTTCAACCACTATAAACAATATGCAGGTTCCTCAAAAATTAAAAGTAATCTACCACAGGATCAAGCAATTTTGGCTATATACTGAAAGGAAATAAAAACACAATTGTGAAAAGATATATGCACTCCCATGTTTATTGAAGCAGTTTTCACAATGTGATGACCAAAAAAATGGAAACAACCCAAATGCCCATCAACAGATGAATGAATAAATAAGATGTGATACATATACACAATGGAATATTATTCAGCCATGAGAAAGGAGGATATCCTGCCATTTTAGACAAGATGGATAGACCTTGAGCATATTATGCTAAGTGAGGTTAAGTCAGAGAATGACAAGTACTGTATGATATCACTTATATGTGGAATCTAAAAACAATTTAACCTTTAAAAAACAGAGAGTAAAATGGTAGCTACTAGGGGATGGGGGGGTAGGGAGGATAAGATTGATAATTCAAGGGTACAAACTTGATACAGGGAGTAAATAAGCAACAGAGATCTAATGCACAGTATAATTAATATAGACAATAATATTGCACTATAATTATATAATTTGATAAATATTGCTACATTGGCAATCACATTACAGTGTATAAAAGTATCAAAATAACATGCTGTACACCTTAAATTTACATGTTACATGTCAAATTTATTCAACTAAAAAAAAAGACACATGTAATAATGGAACAGAATTGACAGCCCAGAAATAAACACCACATTGTATATGGTCAATTAACTTCTGACAAAAGCGCCAAGAATATACAATGGAGAAAAGATAGTCTCTTCAATAAATGGTATTGGGAAAACTGGTCTCTTATCTTACACCATACAGAAAAATCATCTCAAAATGGATTAAAGACTTTATATGTCAATGTCTACTTAGACAATATCACACCATGTCAGTCAAACTATAAGAATCTTGAATAGTGTAATTCTATTTATACCCCCAGACTTTATATTATTGTTGTAATATAGTTCACATCTAAATACATCATAAACCCCAAAATACAGTGTTATAATTTTTATTTAATTTAAAAAAAAAAAAAAGATCCCCCAAATTAGGCCAAGCATTCTAAAGAATTCATCCACACTCAGTTCATGAGGGTCACAACCCCAGTAATTGAGTTCAGAATTCCCTTGGAGGATGTATCTGTCCATTTCACACTTCTCTTTGAGAGGATGTAAAATGGCCCAGATCCTACTGGTCTATAAGGGAAATCATCATGCTTAACAAATATAACACAGGTCATTTAAATGTTAATTACTAAAAAAGAAAAAAGAAAATCCATATGTCAAAGTAACCCCAATTATTTCCCCTTAAGTCTTACTTTAACCTTGGGGAATTTCATACATTGTTAAATATTGTCTCCCAAACAGTGAATCCTAGAATTCCCTTCCCCATAATTTTATACTTTATCCCAACTTTTTCCCAAAATACTTTCGCCTGATTCCCTTGGTAATGATTAGACATACTGGGAGGCTTTAAAAATTAAGTGCAGATAATAGAATTGTTAAACAAACAATGGCTTGTTTTAAAACTGTCCTTCTGCCCAGAGTATAAAGCCCCCATGTTCTATCATGGGCAGCCTTAAGAAAGTCAAATATTGGACTCAAAGACAGACAGAAGCAATATTTTTTTCAATCTGTCTCCTAGAGTAATGGAAATAAAAACGAAAATAAACAAATGGGACCTAATTAAACTCAAAACCTTTTGCACAGCAAAGGAAACCATAAACAAAGTGAAAAGACAACCCACAGAATGGGAGAAAATATTTGCAAATGATGCAACTGGCAAGGGATTAGTCTCCAAAATTTATAAACAGCTCATGCAGCTCAATGTCAAAAAAACAAACAACCCAATCAAAAAATGGGCAGAAGACCTAAATAGACATTTCTCCAAAGAAGACATACAGATGGCCAAGGGGCACATGAAAAGATACTCAACATCGCTAATAGAGAAATGTAAATCAAAACTAAAATGACATTATCACCTCACACCAGACAGAATGGCCATCATCAAAAAGTCTACAAACAATAAATGCTGGAGAGGGTGTGGAGAGAAAGGAACCATCCTACACTGTTGATGGGAATGTAAACTGGTACAACCACTATGGAGAACAGTATGGAGGTTCCTTAAAAAAACTAAAAATAGAACTACCATATGATCCAGCAATCTCACTCACCGGCATATATCTGGAGAAAACCATAATTTGAAAAGGTACATGCACTTCAGTGTTCATTGCAGCACTATTTACAATAGCCAAGACATGGAAGCAACCTAAATGTCCATCAACAGAGGAATGGATAAAGATGTGGAATATTAGCCATTGAAAAGAATGAAAAAATACCATTTGCAGCAACATGAATGGACATGGAGATTCTCATACTAAGTGAAGTAAGTCAGATAGAGAAAGACAAATATCATATGATATCGCTTATACGTGGAACCTTAAAAAATTGATACAAATGAACTTATTTACAAAACAGAAACAGATTCACAGACTTAGAAAACAAACTTATGGTTACCAAAGGGGAAAGGCAGGGGTAAGGGATAAATTGGGAGTTTGGGATTGACATAAACAACACTACTATATTTAAAATAGATAACCAACAAGGACCTACTGTATAACACAGGGAACTCTGCTCAATATTCTGTAATAACCTAAATGGGAAAAGAATTTGCAAAAGAATAGATATATGTATATGTATAACTGAGTCACTTTGCTGTATACCTGAAGCTAACACAACATTGTAAATCAACTATAGTCCAATATAAAATAAAAATTTTTTAAAAGATTTAAATAAATAAATAAAATATATTATTTAAAAAATAGACTGGCAGGCCTTCAGAAGCAACTTTTCTGGATTTCTCATTTCCTTCCTCTTCCCAGGGATTACTATTTCATATTCCACCATCAAGGAGTCCTCCTTGTTAAAAATAAAAACACTCTGAATCATCTGCACTCAAGAATACCAAGAGACAGAGTTCCATTCTATACCCCACCTAGGCTTTCACTGAGTTCCACTTTCTAGTATGAGAAATGCTCCCAATCCCCCCCCCACCCCCACCCCCGCCGCCTGCTTCTTGAGGTAATTGTTGCGGTGATGGATCTTCTTAACCTTCTGAATAGACTTACCACAGGGCCTTGGCCTTCCCAGTCCCACAAAAATTGCTTTCATTTCTATCAAGGGGATTCAGGAAGAACATGAATCACAGGGTTTTTCTAAGAGTCTAACTCTGAATAGAACTAATTAGAGAAGAGCTGAACTGTCCATGGATCAAAAAGGAAGAAAATACTATGAGAACCTTTCTCACCAATAGCTAGAAAACATCGTTAGAACAGTCTCAGCTCCTACTGTTATTGATGCAGTCTCCAAGCCCCACCCAGATGTGTTTGTTAATCCTCCCTAGCTCCTTCCTCAGGACACAGTTTGAAGTCTCTCTCAGATCTCATGCTTCCCAGAGAAGCTGATTTATCAGTGATCTTTCCAGAACTCTAATCTCTGCTGAAAAGACCACATTTCTCACCTCAGGTTTTTTTTTTTTTTTTTTTTTTTTTGTAAGTTAATTTGGTTGTTTGTTTGGCAATATCATGCGCTTGACCAAAACCAACATTTCCACACTGGAAAAGAGGAAATCTGAAGTCATTATAGTGCAACAAATACATTCCTGAAAGTACTAAAGGAATTTCAAATTCTAAAAAAAAATTCTGACAACCATTCATGCTTCATTCCTTTGGAAGCACTGGTCTAGAATAAACAATGACAGCAGAAAGTGAAAAAGCTGTAAGAGATGAAAAGGGAGATTTCACTGGGTACTGAGAGATCCATTACTTCTCACTGAGAGCATCAGGGAAAGCTTTATGAGAGGGTTAATATTCCATCTGGACACTGAAGGATAGAAATGATTTAGATAGGCAGTGGAAAAGGAGGTCATATCACCCATAACCCTTGGTTAACACAAAAAATTAAGATGAGAGTCAGTAATAAAAAGACCTAAGAGTACAACTAACCAGTTTCCCAATGCCCAGTTTTCACAGGCTAGCAAAACAATTGCAAGCTGAAATGTTCCAATGGACAAACAGGAGGGCACACCAAAAATGTTTTAAATCGAGGGTGGTAAGACCGAGGACTGCATAGGGTCACAGCAACTGACCCAGTGTCTTGAAAGGCCACCAAAAGAGGTGAGCAGTTTTGATATTCATCTCACAATGAAAAAAAGATAATGTTTCAAACACCAACAAGACTGACCAAAAGGGTGATTACACGGTAACCAATGAATCATCACGGTAGCCAGTGAATCTGGGCCGTATCCATTTTGAAACAACAGTGATCACTTATTATTCTTTCCAGTTAGACTTGTCTAGATACCACATTCAAATGTAAATTGCATTTTTCTCCGAACAAGAAAATAAGGGTACTTATTTTACAAGACAGATGTAGGTAATAAAAGAATGGGTTCCCAAGAGTTTCCCAAGAACAATGCAAAAAAATCACATATAAACTTCTATTTTCAGCTTTTAATAGTATAATTCTGATTAACATACCACTTAACTTTTAGCATGTTTCCAAAACATGGACGAAGATTTACAAATAACATTTGTTGAATACATTCTATTACATTTTTAAAATATGCTATGTTTTTTCCAAGCTCACTTCATTCGATGCAACACTCTTAAGACTTCTAATTAGATTACTATTAACAACTCCGGTAATTAATCTCTAACACTATTCCTTAGTAGAAGAATTAATATTTCTGCTAAAGAAATCGTAAACCACCAACATACAGTAATTATACCAACATCTTAGTGAGGTAAGAAAAAAATTCCTTAGATTTAATTTGATTTAAACATTCACATATACTTTACTAATATCAGATCATGGATGTGTGATGCCTTAAATTAAATGGAATGATTTTCAGCTCTTATACTGATGGAGAAAAGTCTAACTTTTATTTGAGAGACATACAGCCGAGCAGCAGCAGGGATAGCTGTGTAAATGCGGAAGGGAGGGAGGGTTGAAAGGGGGAGGACTCCAGCACACAGGAGGCATAGAGAGCAGTAGAAAGAGGCATGAGGAGAAACACAAAGAAATCAAAGCTCTCAATTTTAATGTAATGAATTACAAAAGGAAAATGACAGTTTTCTAGGCTTAGTAATAAAAACACCTAGATATACCTCTTCTTTTCCAAACTTTGGAATACTCTCACCAAAGCAACCATATTAATGTCTTAAAATCCAGTGTTATATCAGCTAGTTTCTTCAAACTAACCTCATTACTAAGATTATGTAATTATTCCATAATAGCACAGCCCTAATTTATTCCCATTGGCTTAATGCACTGTTAGAAATATATTAAATAAGATAATTTACCTTCCATTAAATCACAGATTTTTTTTTCTTCACATTCTCAGTGGTTTGCTTTGGTTGGTTTTCTTATAAATGTTGACATTACTCTAAAAAGCCATATTAATTTTACTTTACTAAAAACCTATAATAGATTATATTTAAAAAACTATAATCTCATCCTTGTGCACATCAAACCAGATTAAAAATGAAATAAATTAAAAACCTATATTACATTGATATTTTTAATGTACTATAGTCCCATCTCCAGTCAGTGCTCCTAATCATTAAGCCTGTATGGTAATAATCAGTGCATATTACAGCAGAAATAAAGGCATTGCTTGATATTTGCTTAGGGAGCTATGGATAGATAATCAAGAAAGTTTAATTCTTTTTTAGAAGTAGCCAGAGGCTGACTCAGAGCATATATTTTGCTAGTAGATAAATGTTGAATAATGTGTACCTTCATCTACAATGTTAACTTCTGCTTAGGGGTCTACACTACAAAGTAAACATATACTGATTTTATGATGTTTTACTCCGTCAAAGTATCTATTAAATTGTGATTATTCCTTGTTCTGTACTTTTCATTATATATATAACTTATATATGCCATCACTGATGAAAGGAAACAAAACAAAATTCTATTATTAATGTAAAAAAAACTTCATTAAAAAACTTTTAGTTTTGTATTTACAAAGAGAGACAAATACAACTTATGAAAACACATTCTTGCCCTCCAGTGATATATTTAACAATGCCTTCATATGAATGTTTTCATATGGATGGCCTAAAAAGGAAGAAAGCTCTAGTCCACAGAGTCAAATTATTAGTGGCAGAAAAAGGAAAAAAATTAAATGATTATCCTTTGATTGTGCCCTACTCTAAAAGAGACCATGAAATAAAATGAAATTTTAGAACTAATTTTTATTCTTAATTTTTAGCTGAAATATATGTATCCATGTGAGCCTAAAATCATATCTTTCATGTAGTAGGTGCTCAATATTTTTGAGTAAACAAAATATCAATATATTAGTGATTTTTAAGGGGTCTTGAAACTAGATAGTTCATTTGCTTTTGTGCTCAGCAAATTCTACTTTTTCTTTTAACCAAGAGCAAGAATTTATTTTATGCTGTTTAAAAAATATAGCAAACCCTCTAAAGAAACAAAGAAAATAGTGGCTCTAAGCTAGGATTAACTTGCTTGAAAGAGAAAAGAGCTTCATGTATTTTTGACAACTAAAAAGCATGAATAAATAGAGAAAATCATATTAAGAGAGTAAATGATAGTAGGTGAAGGCAGAAGGAACATAATTATCCAGAGAAATGAAAACCTTGGCATTCCAAAGAAAAGCTATGATTAGGGATGGAGGGGAGAAAAGAATCAATTGATTGCTTTGTTGCTTTCATCCACTAAAAGCTTGAAAATCCAAGAGTGATTTAGACTTCAGACTTTAAACTTTTCTTGTATTCAACAAGTATGTATGGGGTCAGGGAGAGAGTAGAGAGGACAGTACATGTGTGATGGTTTGGAGTCCAGGTGGGGAGTTACAATTTTAGCACAGTGTTCGGAGATTTGGAGACATTTGAGTAAAGGTAGAGATATTTGCTTGTATCAACTAGTAGTCAACGATCATGAAATATTTAACCAGATATACCTCGGAGATATTGTGGGTTCAGTTCCAGACCAACACGATAAAGAGAATATCACAATAAAGTGAGTCACATGAAATTTTTAGTTACCCAGGGCATATAAAAGTTATTTTTACACCATAGTGTTTTAAGTATGCAATAGCTTTAAGTCCTTTAAAAAGTATATACCTTAATTAAAAAAATGCTTCATTGCTAAAAAATGTTAACCATCATCTGAGCCTTCAGTGAGTTGTAGTCTTTTTTGCTGATGGAGGGTCTTGCCTCAATGTTGAGAGCTGCTGACTGATCAGGGTGATAGTTGCTAAAGGTTGGTTTGGTTGTGGCAATTTCTTGAAGTAAGAAAACAATTGAAGCTTGCTGCATCCTTTGACTCTTCCTTTCACGAACAATTTCTCTGTAGCATGCAATGCTTTTTTAAAAATATATATTTATTTTTGGCTGTGTTGGGTCTTTGTTTCTGTGCGAGGGCTTTCTCTAGTTGCGGCAAGCGGGGGCCACTCTTCATCGCGGTGCACAGGCCTCTCACTATCGTGGCCTCTCTTGTTGCGGAGCACGGGCTCCAGACGCGCAGGCCCAGCAGTTGTGGCTCACGGGCCCAGTTGCTCCGTGGCATGTGGGATCTTCCCAGACCAGGGCTCGAACCCATGTCCCCTGCACCAGCAGGCAGACCCTCAACCACTGCGCCACCAGGGAAGCCCGCATGCAATGCTTTTGATAGCATTTTACCCACAGCAGAACTTCTTTCAAAATTGGAGTCAATCCCCTCAAATCCTGCCACTGCTTTATCAACTAAGTTGATGTAATATTCTAAATCCTTTTGTCATTTCAACAACTTTCTTGTCATCTTCACCAGTAGTAGTTTCCATCTCAAGAAAACACTTTCTTTGCTCATCAATAAGAAGCAATTCCTCATCTAAGTTTCATCATGAGATTGCAGCAATTCACTCCACTTCTAATTCTAGTTTTCTTGCTATTTCTACCACATCTGCAGTTACTTCCTCCAGTGAAGTCTTGAACCCCTCCAAGTTATCCATGAGGGTTGGAATCAACTTCTTCCAAACTCCTGTTAATGCTAATATTTTGACCTCTTCCCATGAATCATGGATGTTCTTAATAGCATCTATAATGGTGAATCATTTCCAGAAGGTCTTCAATTGACTTTTCCAAGATCCCTTAGAGGAATCACTATGGCAGCTATAGCCCTACAAAATCTATTTCTTAAATCACAGGACTTGAAAGTTGCAATGACTCCTTGATTCATGGGCTACAGAATGGATGTTTTGTTAGCAGGCATGAAAACGTTAATCTCATTGTACATCTCCATCAGAGCTATTGGGTGACCATATGTCAATAAGAGGTAATATTCTGAATTTATTTTTTTCTGAGCAGTAGGTCTCAACAGTGGGCTTAAATAGTAAACTATGTTGTAAACAGATGTGCTACCATCCAGGCTTTGTTGTTCCACTTATAGAGCACAGGTAGAGCAGATTTAGCATAATTTTTAAGGGCCTTGGGATTTTTAGAATGGTCAATGAGCACTGTCTCTAATTTCATGTCATCAGCTACATCAGTCCCTAATAAGAGAGTCAGCCTGTCCCTTGAAGCTTGAAAGCCAGGTATTAACTTCTCTCTAGCTATGAAAGTCCTAGATTTCATCTTCTTCCATTATAAGACTATTTAGTCTGCATTGAAAATCTGATGTTTACTGTAGCCACCTTCATTAATGATCACAGCTAGATCTTCTGGATAACTTGCTGCAGCTTTTTTTTTTTTTTTTTTAATTAATTAATTTATTTATGGCTGTGTTGGGTCTTCGTTTCTGTGCAAGGGCTTTCTCTAGTTGCGGCAAGCGGGGCCACTCTTCATCGCGGTGCGCGGGCCTCTCACTATCGCGGCCTCTCTTGTTGCGGAGCACAGGCTCCAGACGCACAGGCTCAGTAGTTGTGGCTCACGGGCCCAGTTGCTCCGCGGCATGTGGGATCTTCCCAGACCAGGGCTCGAACCCATGTCCCCTGCATCGGCAGGCAGATTCTCAACCACTGCGCCACCAGGGAAGCTCAAGCCGTCCACTCTTGTTCGCGGCATCCTTCCTTCTTATGCTGGAATGACTGTAGCTGACTCATCAGTTTCAATCACTCCTCCTGCTTCTGCTGGTCCGTATCTACATCTGTGGGGGAAGATCCTTCCTTGCCTCTCCCAGCTGCTGGTGGTGGCCAGCCATCCCAAGGGCTCCTTGGCTTACAATTATCTTCAGTCTCTGCGTCTGTCACTGCATGGCCGTCTTCTCCCTTGCTGCAGCTTTGACATCAGCCCTTGTTGCTTCAACCTGCACTTTGATGTTATGGAGACAGCTTCTTTCCTTAAACCTCATGAACCAACCTCTGCTGGCTTCAGACTTCTGCAGCTTCCTCACCTCTCCCAGCCTTCATAAAATTGAAGAGAATTAGGGCCTTGCTCTGGACTAGGCTTTGGCTTAAAGGAATGTTGTGGCTGTTTTGATCTTCTAAGGCTGTTTCCCTCTCTTATCATTCTCACGTTCACTGGTAGCACTTTTAATTTCATTTAAGAACTTTTTCTTGCATTCACAACTGGACTAACTCTTTGGCACAAGAGGCCTAGCTTTCAGTCTATCTCAGCTTTAAGCATGGCTTCCTCACTAAGCTTAATAATTTCTAGCTTTTGATTTAAAGCGAGAGACATGTGACTCTTCCTTTTGCTTGAACATTAGAGGCCACTGCAGGATGATTAATTGGCCCAATATTAATATCAATTAATATCAGTATCGTTGTGTTTCAGGGACTAGGGCGGCCTGAGGAGATGGAGAGAGATAGGGTAACAGCTGGTTGGTGAAGCAGTCAGAACACACATATTTATCAATGAAGTTCCCTGTTTTATAGGCACACATCATGGTGCCTCAAAACAATTACAATAGGTGCTCAACATCACTAATTATTAGAGAAATGCAAATCAAAACTATAATGAGGTATCACCTCACACTGGTCAGAATGGCCATCATCAAAAAATCTACAAACAGTAAATGCTGGAGAAGGTGCAGAGAAAAGGGAACCCTTGTACACTGTTGGTGGGAATGTAAATTGGTACAGCCACTAAAGAGAACAGTATGGAGGTTCCTTAAAAAACTAAAAATAGAGCTACCATATGATCCAGCAATCCCACTCCTGGGCATATATCTGGAGAAAACCATAATTCAAAAAGATACATGCACCCTAATGTTTATTGCAGCACTATTTACAATAGCTAGGACATGGAAGCAATGTGAATGTCCATCAACAGAGGAATGGATAAAGAAGATGTGGTACATATATACAATGGAGTATTACTCAGCCATAAAAAAGAATGAAATAATGCCATTTGCAGCAACGTGGATGGACCTAGAGATTGTCATACTGAGTGAAGTAAGTCAGAGAGAGAAAGACAAACATCATATGATATCGCTTACATGTGAATCTAAAAAAAATTGGTACAAATGAACCTATTTATAAAACAGAAATAGAGTCACAGATGTAGAAAACAAACTTATGGTTGCCAAGGGGGAAAGTGGGGAGAGGGATAAATTGGGAGATTGTGATTGACATATACACACTACTATATATAAACTAGATAACTAATAAGAACCTACTGTATAGCACTCTACTCTATAGGGAACTCTACTCAGTACTCTGCAATGACCTATGTGGGAAAAGAATCTAAAAAAGAGTGGATATATGTATACACATAACTGATTGACTTTTTTTTTTTTGGCTGCATTGGGTCTACGTTGCTGCGCACAGGCTTTCTCTAGTTGCGGCAAGCGGGGGCTACTCTTTGTTGTGGTGCCTGTGCTTCTCACTGTTGTGTCTTCTCTTGTTGTGGAGAATGGACTGTAGGCGCATGGACTTCAGTAGTGTGGCTCGCAGGCTCTAGAGCGCAGGCTCAGTAGTTGTGGCACATGGGCTTAGCTGTTCCGCAGCATGTGGGATCTTCCCAGACCAGGGATCAAACCAGTGTCCTCTGAACTGGCAAGCAGATTCTTAACCACTGTGCCACCAGGGAAGTCCCTATCTTATTCACTTCGCTGTACAGCAGAAACTAACTCAACATTGTAAATCAACTATACTCCAATAAAAATTAATATTAAAAATAATTTTAAAATCACTGATCACAGATCACCATAATATAATAATAGTGAAAAAGTTTGAAATATTGCAAAAATTACCAAACTGTGACACAGAGACAGGAAGTGAACAAATGTTGTTAGAAAAAAGGCACCAATAGACTTGCTCAACACACTGTTACTACAAACCTTTAATTTGTAAAAAACGCAGTATCTGCAAACTGCAATAAAGTGAAGCACAGTAAAACCAGGAATTCCTGTATTAAAGTACTTTCACCATCATCAGCAAACAAAGAAGTGTAAATGATCAAATATTGCCATACTCATAACTTCTGTGCTTTTTGAGAAGTAAAGGAGAAAGAATTGAAAAGGGAAGGAGAGAATGAGAATATAAGAAATTACATAGAAGTAAAAAAAAAAAAAAATACAGCCATTGATCTTGACATAACATTACATATTTGTTCTTTAAATATTAATTATTTTTTTGATCTTGCATATATTTGAGTCCATCAACTACTTATGCACAAATAATGTTAATTCATATTACATGGCACTTTAAAAATACAGTGCTCGGCTTTCCTGAAACTTCATGAAGATTTCAACTTCCCTAGGAGATAATGGAGAACACAATAGCATTTTAAATATAGATAGGAGAAAAATCATCCCCTGAATTTGTAATTCCAATTTCAATATTAAATAGCTAAACATTAATATTTGTATTATATTTCCTTGGTATTCTTTTAAATGTTTCTATGTTCATAAGTCACACGTGAAAATAATGTTCATCATTTCAGAAATTTATATAGATAAATTCTTTAAGCCATTGTTCTAAGTAGAAACTCATGTAGAACTATAAATTAAAGGTTTCCACCACACACTCAGTTCCCTGTCTGCCTGCACAGTGACATTTTTATTATCCTTCCAGAAGTAGATATGTAAAAAATCTATCTCAGATAAATTTGGAATCTATAATAGAGTCAGTAGAGATCTCAAATAGAGTTAGGAGACAAGAAGGGGAGCTCTCAAGCCCTGGGAAGATAGCAGAGACCAATAGGAAGAAGAAAGACTCCTTTTCTGGCAATGTCTTAGCCAATTAAAAGACATGGACTCTTTGTTTACTATAGCCCTCCTAACTTCTCTTCCTTTCTGTAAAAGTATTCTTCTCTTGCCATGCGGGGACTTGCACATGGCTCTCCATGGTTGCAGACCTTGAATTGCAATTCTTTGCTGATCCCAGGTAAACCCACCTTTGCTAGAGAAATATCTGGCAATCTATTTATTTCAGGTCAACAGATAATACATATGTATGATCTATCACTTCGCCACTCAAATATTCCTTACTCTGAGCTCTGTTCTGTTCCTTTGGTTACTTAATAATTCTCAAAAAATATTACATGCCAATATAAAGAGAGCTACCTCATTGGAATGCCTGCAAAATATCCTATCAATTATATGGATTCTACACGCAAATTATGTTTTTTTAAATAGAATCCCAGATTTGATTTTGCAGGGAACCAAGTGGTAATACCCAGAAAATGTGACTAATGTCTAATGCCAATTCTGCTAATGAATACGAGGCCTCTAGAAGAATCTGCGGAGTATTTTTATGTCTCCTCTGGTGAGAATATGCAAATTATGGCCAAGATTAAGTAACACAAGCCCATTTGTCCATCCTGATTCCTGCATGTTCAATGGATTGCTTCCTGCCATCAAATGTTTGCTTAGCTGACAACTGAGATTTAAATCAAAGTAACAACAGAAAACAAGCTCCAAGTGATGCAGCTCTGTTGCCAGGTCACTGTGCTGTTCACTCACACTGGGCTCTGTGAGTGACTCAGAGAAAAGGCTCCACATTGGCTTTATTCTGCCTGTTATCAGCCCCCAAACAACACTGAGCAGTGGGTGATGCAGCAATCTTCACCCCTTGTCACCCATGAGAAAGCTGGAGGTTTAATCTCTCTTCCATGAAGCACTCAAGCATCTTGTTCTGCTGGCAGCTTGATTTTCTCTTCCCTCTCTCAGCATGGCTTTCTCTTTCATTCTGTCCACAGGGACTTTGTATCAAAAACCAGAAAAGGAATCAATGTGAGGGTCTGAGCTGGATATCTGTGTTATTTTTCAAACCTAAATTGTATTTCTATAGGTGTATTTGTTATTTTGTGGTTAGTGTTTAGTGTGCCCAAACACCTATGGTTAACGAATGTCTGTAGCACTCTGGAGAGAATAAAACACACAGGCTCTCTAACTTCACATAATCCACCAAAACAACACAATTCTCTCACAAGGGCCAGCATATGCTAAACATTTTACAAATTATTTATCAATAATTTGTCTATAGGGTTCATGAAAATCGCTACCATTTCTTATAATTCCCACACTAAAATGCAGAATTACAGTCAATGACTTGTTTTGATGCTCCATTCTTAAGACCACAAAGAAAAACTTTTTAAAAATAGGGATATTTGATATGAATAGAGATAAGATAAAGAGTCTGTGTCTGGGATTACAAAATTTTACTCACTGAAATGTCCTATTCTACTCGAACACACGAAACTAAATCACCCAAGTAAATGCCATCAACCAGCCAGGTCATTGTTCTGGGCAATGTTTTGGATTAGACTGATCTGCTATGTATCAAAAATGATCAGTGAGTCCACACATGTCTCTTCTGAGTAGTTTCCAGCCTGGGAAGCAAAATAAAGTCTTAGAATTTGGAGTGAACCCTGCTCTGTAACACAGACCATTCAGGCCCTCCCAGGTACTAGCCTAATGGATTCAAAGTTCATTAATCTTATCCCAACCTCCATACATACTGAATCCTGACCTGAATAATTTCCTTTCCTCTCTTCTGGTGATCTCAGGCATACTTTAAGTCAAATCCAGCACATTTCCTCCCTCCTCAGTCAAACCGTTTGACAATTCCTGCCATGAAAGACTCTCTCCAGTATTCATTCTCTAAACCTGTTGTGAAATTGTTGTCTTTTTCAAATAATTTAACAATTAAGTATGTATTACTGGATTTCCTGAATTACACATATTTTCTCCAAAATACTGTTTTATCTCAATACAGAAACCATAACCTTGTCTTCTAATACACCAAAGTGACTACCATAAGGCTAAGCACATAGTGAGAACTCAGTAAATGCTTGTTCATTTGATAGTTGTAAAGTTGGTGAAGAAATGGTGGCTCTGTTATCAATAACTTAATGGTCAAGGACTAAATGCTACTTTAAAAATTCTAGCTTAATCTTGAAATATAGAATCCTCTATACCTGGACCTACCCAAGAACCCTGCCATGTATTAAAAATCTGTCTTTATGTATAATTTTAGATGAAACTGTAGATAAATGGCTTTGTGCTCAGTTGTTCTGGGAAATGCTTAGGATTCTCAAATAATGCTATTCACTTTTTCAATGCATAACAGGCTTTTAAAAGGCTACTGCCAAAAGTTGTTTACATAAAACTGCTTTGTCCTTTAAAAATCTGATGTTTAACTAGAAACACACGTTTCACTTGGCCCCCATTAGCAGCAATTAACCAAAAAATGTTCATTTGATTCCTTAAAAGAAATGAAGCTGATATACTTTTTATAGTAAATCAAATGCCTTAACTGAGCATTTAATATTCTTCCCATACATCATTATTTCATACTCTGAAGATTACAATGAGCCCAATACTCATATTTTTTAATTTTTCTTGAATAAATGCAGAAATCATGTTCGCTCCTCTCTCACCTATGTGATTGCTGCTAAAATATGCTAAAGATACATGCATGCAGGTATCTAATAAATGTATGATAATTCAGTGGTTTAATTTCATTTAATTTCTTGATACTCTAGCATATTGATTATGCAGGTTACCTTAATATGCATTCTCATAGCAACCCCTGT
The DNA here is from genome assembly GCF_028023285.1 of Balaenoptera ricei. NCBI lineage: Eukaryota > Metazoa > Chordata > Mammalia > Artiodactyla > Balaenopteridae > Balaenoptera > Balaenoptera ricei. The sequence continues at coordinate 83,139,807 of NC_082641.1, forward strand.
TTTTCCTTTGTTATATTTATCTTTTGTTTTATTTATTGTTATATGTATGAGATTGATTAGATATGTGTATAATTACTTAATGTCTCCTTTCTCATAGGTCCATAAGGGCAAAATTCACATTTATTTTGTTTACCTTTGCATTCTTAGTGCTTAAAAGTTATATGCACAACATAAATCCTCGACAAATAATTTTGAAAAAATGAATTAAAATCAATGTGATATACCACATTAACAAATTAAAGAATAAAAATCATATGATCATCTTGATGCAGAAAAAGCTTTTGACAAAATTCAACACTGATTTATGATGAAAACTCTCAACAAAGTGGGTATGGGGGGAACATATCTCAACATAACAAAGGCCGTGTATGACAAGCCCACAGCTAACATCATACTCAGTGGTGAAAACTCCAAGTATTTCCTGTAAGATCAGGAACAAGACAAGGATACCCACTCTCACCACATTTATTTAACATAGTATTGGAAGCCCTAGCTACAGCAATTGGACAAGACAAAGAAATAAAAGGAATGAAACTGGAAAGAAACAATGTGGTCACTGTTTGCAGATGACATGATAGTATATATAGAAAATCCTAAAAATGCCAGCAAAAAACTATTAGAACTCCTCAATGAATTCAGTAAAGCTTCAGGATACAAAATTAATATAGAGAAATCTGTTGTGTTTCTATACTCTAACAGTGAATTAGAGAAAGAGAAATTAAGAAAATAATTCCATTTATAATCTCATCAAAAAGAGTAAAATATCTAGGAATAAATCTAACTAAGGAGGTAAAAGACCTGTACTCAGAAAACTATAAGACACTGATGAACAAAATTGATGATGACACAAACAAATGGAAAGATACACCATGCTCATACAAATGGAAACATACACCATGCTCATGGATTGGAAGAATATAATTAAAATGAACATACTACCTAAGGTAATCTACAGATTCCATGCAATTCCTATCAAAATACCAATTGCATTTTTCACAGAACTAGAATAATTCTAAAAATATGTATGTATTTGTGTGTATATAACATAAAAGACCCCAAATAGCCAAAACAATCTTGGGAAAAATGAACAAAGCATCACTATTTCAAACTATACTACAAAGCTACAGTCATCAAAACAGTAAGGTATTGACACAAAAACAGACATATAAATTAATGGAACAGAATAGAGAGCCCAGAAATGAACTCACACTTATATGGTCAATTAATCTATGACAAAGGAGGCAAGGCTATGCAATGGGAAAAAGACAGCCTCTTCAATAAATGATGTTAGAAAAACTGGCCAGCCACATGCAAAAGAATGAAACTGGACTACTTTCTCCCACCATATACAAAAATAAACTTGAAACGGATTATAGACTTAAATGTAAGGCCTGAAACCATAAAACTTCTAGAAGGAAACATAGGCAGTACACTCTTTGACATCAGTCTTAGCAATATTTCTTTTGGATCTGTCTCCTCAAGCAAGGGAAACAAAAGCAAAAATAAGCAAATGGGACTACATAAAACTAAAAAGCTTTTGCACAGCAAAAGAAACTATCAACAAAATGAAAAGACCAGCTACTAAATGGGAGAATATGTTTACAAATGATATACTGATAAGGGGTTAATATCCAAAATATATAAAGAACTCATACAATTCAACATTAAAAAACAAACAACCGGGGCTTCCCTGGTGGCGCAGTGGTTGGGAATCCACCTGCCAATGCAGGGCACATGGGTTCAAGCCCTGGTCTGGGAAGATCCCACATGCCACGGAGCAACTAGGCCCGTGAGCCACAACTACTGAGCCTGCGCGTCTGGAGCCTGTGCTCCGCAACAAGAGAGGCTGCGATAGTGAGAGGCCCGCACACCGCGATGAAGAGTGGCCCCCACTTGCCACAAATAGAGAAAGCCCTCGCAAATAAACGAAGACCCAACACAGCCAAAAATAAATAAATAAATAAATAAATATTTTAAAAAAACAAACAACCCAATTGAAAAAATGGGTAGATCACCTTAACAGATTTTTTTTTCAAAGACAACATACAAATGGCCAACATGAACATGAAAAGATGCTCAACATCATTAATCATCAGGGAAATGCAAATCAAACCACATGGAATATTACCTCACATCTGTCAGAATGGCTATTATCAAAAAGACAACAAATAACAAGCATTGGCAAAAATGTGGAGAAAAGGGAACCCTCATGCACTGTTGGTGGGAATGTACATTTCTACAGCCACTATAGAAAACAGTATGGAGCTTCCTCAAAAAATTAAAAATAGAACTACCATACAATCCAGCAATTCCACTCCTGGGTATTTATCTGAAGAAAATGAAAACACTAATTAGAAAAGATATGTGCACCCCCATGTTCACTGCAGCATTATTTACAATAGCCAAAATATGGAAGCAACCTAAGTACCTATCAATAGATGAATGGATAAAGAAGATGTGTTTTATATATATACACAATGTAATATTACTCAGCCATAAAAAAAGAATGAATTTTTTCCACTTGTGACAACATGAATGGACCTAGAGGGCATTATGCTAAGTGAAATAAGTCAGAGAAATACAAATAACATATGATCTCACTTATATGTAGAATCTGAAAAACAAAACAATGAACAAATGTGTCAAAACAGAAACAGAGCCATAGATACAGAGAACCAACAGGTTGTTGCCAGGGGGAGGAGGGTAGGGGAGTGAGAGAAATAGGTGAGGGAGATTAAAATGTATAAACCTCCAGTTACAAAATAAATGAAATGTACAGTGTGGGGAATATAGACAACAATAGTGTAATATCTTTTTATGGTGACATATGGTAACTAGACATATCATGGGATTATTTTGTAATGTTGTGCATCACTATGTTGTGCACCAGGAACTAGCATAGTGTTGTAGGTCAATTATACTTCAGAAACAAACTCATAGAAAAAGAGATCAACTTTGTAGTCACCATAGTGAGAAGGGGGTGGAGGTGGGGTATTAGATGAAGGATTTTTAAAAAGAAAGAAAGAAAAGAAAAAGAAATGAAAAGAGAAATTTTGGTTTTAGCTCCAACTGTAAAGAGCTTGGAAATATTACTGCCATCCTTACAACAAGAAAATGTTTCAGAAATTGAAAATCAGTGACTTTGTGGATCCATCAGAAAACTTAGGTTACAGGGCAAATTGCCACCCCAATCCAGACAGACATGCATATCCAGAAAGATGCATGTCCAGCCAAGATCTTCTCAGCAGAAGCCACTTTAAAGTCGTAAACCGGTAAGAATATATACATAATAATTTTGACAAGCTAACGGAAGCTCAATGAAGACCAGGATGAGAGTAAAACACGTCTAGGGACTGCATTCTTTTGTGGGGGCCAGTGTTGACACTTACCTGAGCTTTCCTTCTAGGACCCCACCACACTTTCACAGTGAGGATTCAAGAAATATCCCTCTCTTGACCCAGGCAGAAGAGGAAGAAGAGTAACAATGTGAAACAGGCAGATTTGTCCATAACAAAAGGACTTCATCAGAACACAATTCTGAAACTTTATTTCAGCTGTAGGAAAGTAAATCCTCCCCACTCCAACCCCCTCCAGTCCTCCTGTCTCACTTAAGAGGTTAAAAAAAGAAAACAAAAACAAAACAGAGAATAGGGCTTCAAAAAATACATTTGGAACACTGTAGAAGAAAAACAGCTATGTATCACTACAGGTTTAACAGAAACACTTGTGAAGACTACAGCCCCAAGATACAGGCCCACTAAATAACTGAGACTAAATCAGAATATTTTTAGAATGATCAGCCTCACCCACATGCTACCACCCTACCAACAAGCCTCCAGGATATTAACAGTGTGTTACTAATGAAAAAGTTGTAGGAGTAACTCTTTGAGTAATGTACATATCAGAGTCCCAAAGCCAAAGTGGGAGACAAAAACAAGGACATTAGAGCAATTTGAAGACTCTGGTACCTATAACTAAACAAATATTAAACATAATCTGACTCCCAGCCAGATCTTGATCCATGAAAGAAAAAATTGATAAGCTGAACTTCATGAAAAAAGAAATTAAGTGCTATATAAAAGACACTGTTAAGAGAATAAAAAGACAAGTCACAGACTGAGAGAAAATGTTCGGAAATCACATATCAGAGGAATGATTTGTATCCAAAATATACAAAGAACTATTGAAACTCTAAAATAAGAAAACAAAATACCTAACTAAAAAATGTGCAACAGATCTGAACAGACACTTCACCAAAGAAGATATATAGATGGCAAATAAGTATATGAAAAGATGCTTACCATCCTTTCTCATTAGGAAATTTCAAGACACTATTAGATACCACTACATACCTATTAGGGTGGCTAAAAGCCAAAAAACACACCAAAAAAACCAAAAAAAAACCTGACAACAGCAGGTGCTGAAGAGCACACGGAGCAACAGGAACTCTCATTCATTGCTGGTGGGAATAGAAAAATGACACAGCCACTCTGGAAGTTCGGCAGTTTCTTACAAAGATAAACATAATCTTAACATATAATCCAGCCACTGTGCTTTCAGATATTCCATCTTTTTTTGAAAATGTTAAGTCCACAGAAAAATATGCATTGTAAAGATATATACAACTTTATTCATAATCACCAAAAAGTCCTTCAGTGGGTGAATGAATAAAGAAACAATGGAATGTTGTTCAATAATAAAATTAATGAACTATCAAGCCATGCAGAAACATAGGTGAATCTTAAATGCATATTGCTAAGTAAAAGAACGGTATATATCATATAATTCCATTTTTATGACAGTCTGGAAAAGTTAAAACTATAGTGGTAGTAAATAGACTCAGTGTTTTTACCAAGAGTTTTGAGAAGGGGGAGGCTGAATAGACAAAAGAGGATTTTTTAGGGGTGGCAAAATTATTCTATATGATACTGTAATGAAGGATACATGGTACCATGTGTATGTCAAACAATAGAATTTGCACAAATAAATGAACCTTAATTATGCAAATTAAAAAAAACATGTAGGAGGATAGAGGATCTCAGGATAAAATTCAGACTGTGATAAAACAATCTAACAATATTATAAGGCTATGAAATACTCTCACTGAAGGGATGGGGGAAAAGGTGCTGACCTAAGAAACATCAGTGAGTACAAGACCAAAGGCAAAAGAGCTGTACAAAAGCAACGTCCTCTAGTTTGTAAAGCTGTTTCCTCAAGGTTATGGTTTAAAAATTCTGAGACTACTATACATGTATATGAATTGAAAATTAATGCATGGTAGACAGTGATAGCCAGGTTTATCACTGTCATAGGAGGTTACAGATAAGCAAGGGTGAAAGGAAAGAATCATCTTTATGATATTGGTAGTTGAAAACATCGGTATGAACTCATGTTTAGCTTAGTATAGATACAGATGGATACCTTTGGAAGTATTTATACATATGTTACATATACATGGGTTAGTATACACACAGATTTCCTTGCTCTTTGAGCTGAGAAGCATAGAAGCAATGATACCCAAGTAGCACTAAGCACATCTAGTGCCCAGATCTTGGTTTCTAATACCATTTTCCAATGAAAAGAACGAGGGTTCTTTGGAGAAATGGCTCAGTCCAGTATTGGGACACAGCATATATAAGGTAAAGCCTAAACATCTCTATGGAAGGTGCTAAAAAATGGAAGTGCTTAAAAAGCAATACAGCAATAATGGGAGTATGTCAAAGGAGACAATAACTAAATTAAAGAGCTCCCAGTAGCCAAAGTCAAGACAATTTGAGCAACAAAAATAATAAAGTAGTATTAGATTATAACTCAAAGTATAGAATATACATGGGTCCAAACTTATACAAATGATTGAACACACAAGTGGAGAGAATAGACCTTTGCAGAGAATTCAAAATAATTTGTGTAGATACTCACCCCTCTAGGAAGTAGAACATAACTCCTTATTCCCTAAGTGTAGGCTGCACACGGTAACTTCCTTTCAGTGATTAAACACTAAGGAAGGAGATGGAGCTGAGTAAATTTAAACTGAAGAAACCTGACATACATTATCTCAGGCAAGAGATCAATGAAAACATCAACAGTGAAAAAGCATGTTGATAGTATATACCCTTTTTATGATGTGACGAAAATGGTACCTTACCTCTATGATTGTCCTCATAAAAACCCATAATCTCAGTCTTATCACAGAAAAACATCAATGAATCCCAAATGAAGGCCATTCTAAAATACCTCATCAGTGTTCCTCAAAACTGCCAGTACCATCAAAAACAAGGAAAGTCTGAGAGCTGTAACAGCCTAGAGGAGCCTAAAGAGACATAACTACTAAAGGTAATGTGACATCCTGGATGGAACTCTCATTAAAAATATATTTAAATGGTTGCTAGGTAAAAACTAAGGAAACCTGAATAATGTATGGATTTTAGTTAATAATAATGTATCAGTATTGGTTCATTAGGTCTGACATATATGCTAATATAACTTGTTAACAAGAGGGAAATCTAAGTGTAGGGTGTATGGGAACTCTATATTATCTGCTCAAGTTTTGTATCATTCTAAAACTATTCTAAAATAAAAGTTTATTTTAAAATGAAGTTTACAATACAGTATTATTAACAGTAGTCATATTGTTCCATTAGCCTTCCGAAAATTTGCTGGAAGCCTTCTGACCCATGAAAATGGTATCTCGTCCCATTTATTTAGGTCATCTTTAATTTCTTTCAGCATAGCTTCATAATACTCAGGATACAGATGTTTTACTCTTTTTTATTTTGTAGATTTATCTCCAAGTATTTTATTTCTTGATGCTATTTTAGATGGTACCTTAAAGTTTCAGTTTCTCATTGTTTCTTGGTAGTATATAGAAATACATTTGATTTTTGTATATTTGAAAAATTGCTAAACTCACTGAGCAGTTTTAGAATTTTTTGTTTGACTTTTTGTTTGCTTTGAAGATTCCATTGGATTTTCTACATAGATGATTGTGTGAAAAAGAAAACAGAAAAAAAAAGAAAATTCTGCATCTTACTTTCAAGTCTATATGCCTTTTTTTTCTTGCTTTATTGCACTGGATAAAACCTCCAATATAATGTTTAAAATAAGTGGTGTAATCAGACATCTTTGACTCTTTTCTGATCTTAGAAAGAAAGTATTCCATCTTTTACCAATCAGTGAGATGTTAATTGTAGGATTTTTGTAGACATTCTTTATCAAGATGGACAAGCTTCCTTTTATTCCTAGTTTGCTGACAATTTTTATGAAGAATGAATGTGGTATTTGGTCAAGAGCTTTTTCTGATTCTACCGAGTTATCATCTGATTTTTCTTTAGTTTGTTGACATAGTAAGTTACATTGAACAATTTTTCAAGTGTTAAGTCAACCTTGCTTTCCCAGGATAATTCCATTGGCCACCATATATTATTCTTTTTATCTTTTGTTAGATTTGATTTGCTAAAATTTGATTAGAATTTTTTCATCTATGTTCATGGGAGATATTAACCTATAGTTTTCTTATAATATCTATGACAGGTTTTGGTATCAGGGTAATGCTGGCCTTATGGAATAATTTAGAAAATCTCTCTCCTGAGGAAAGAGTGCAGGAAGAGTTAAAGCCACAAATTCCATCAAGATTTAAGAAACATATAGTCATAAATCTGCCTATTCAAGAACATTTTCAATTGTCTTCATTAGCAGGTAGAAATAGCACTTTTCCAAAGAATTGCACTTTTCCAAATATTTTGTCAATTATATCTCCCTTACTATATGATCATATTTCTCCAGAAACTTCACTTATTAAAACACTTTGTTTTTTAATAGCCAATTACATACAAATTGGTAAGTACAGTATCACACCATTATAAAACTAGATAGAGGGGCTTCCCTGGTGGCGCAGTGGTTGAGAATCTGCCTGCTAATGCAGGGGACACGGGTTCGAGCCCTGGTCTGGGAAGATCCCACATGCCGCGGGGCAACTGGGCCCGTGAGCCACAACTGCTGAGCCTGTGCGTCTGGAGCCTGTGCTCGGCAATGAGAGGCCTGTGATAGTGAGAGGCCCGCGCACCGCGATGAAGAGTGGCCACCGCTTGCCGCAGCTAGAGGAAGCCCTCGCACAGAAATGAAGACCCAACACAGCCAAAATAAATAAATAAATAAATAAACAAACAAACAAACAATAAAAAAAAAAAAAAAAAAAAAAAAAAAAAAAAAAAACTAGATAGAACTAGAAACTTTTGTCTTTTTTTTTTTTTAACTCTCCTAGGTATTTGTAATGCAGGGCCCCATTACTGGTGACTCCAAGGTGAGTTCTATTTTGATTGTGACAAAAACCTCAGGTTAGAGTCTAGGGAAAACTCAATTAATGCTTCTGTACATTTTTTTTCAATTTACTAGACTACAGCTTCCAATAGGACGGGGAAATCTTCTCCATGTGAATCTGTAAAAGTATCTTGCAGAATGTCTTGAAAGAAGTTTGAGATAAATACATATTTGTTAGAACAGTAATTGGTGCCTTGCTGGAAACATTTGTTGAAGGCCTTGTCTGAGAGCTGCACATATCAGAAAGTGTAAGACACAGTACACGTCTCTCCATTCTGTTGCCCTCTCCCCATTTCATACGCTCAGGGAGCTGACTCCTATTCTGATTAGTTCTTCCATGGAGTGTTCTATACTCTTTAATTCTTCCTCTCTCTATCCCCTCTACGTGCAATCAAATATTGTGTCCACTAGAGGCCATTTTTAAAAGGAACTCAAAATGCACATTATGTATTAACAGTTTATGGTATTAACAGGTTAAGCGTTTCCAACCCAACAGCTGTGTAGTGAAGTTCCAATATTGAAAACTTTTGCATCAGTAGGAGATAGAAAAGAGATATTTTGGGCCTTTCACGTCCTTGAAATGAAATTATGTGATCTATTTATAAACTAGTTAAGAACGTCTTTTTCCTTTATTCAAAAATTGGATGCCACTCTGTAGGCTCTGGTGATACAATGATAAATAAGGAAAAAAAAAAAAGAAATAGGGTTTCCACCAGAAGGCCAAAACTAATATGTAGAGATACACAATGAACAAACACAGAGAATGCAATAAATTCATAATGTGATAAGTGGTATAATAGAATAAACAAATACATGAGAGAAAGCTGGAGGGTGCTAATTAAGATAGAGTAGTCAAAGGAAGTTAGTATCGGAGAATATGACATATGAGCTGAAACAAGAAGGTAGCTATTCTAATGGCTTTCCATGAGGTCCCCTTCCTTTTTACTTGTTATAAATTCCACCCAATACATTTCTCCTCCTTCATTCATTCACTTAAATATCTGTTAAATAGTATCCTGAACACAACACAATGTTGATTTGACTCAAATAGCAGAAGAGGAAAATTGAATCAAATGCCACTTTTTAAAAACTTACTGACATATAGAAACAAATAAGCCATAAGTCCTTTCTCTCAAAGGCTGGTCTTTCAAGGCTCTATCTTCTTTTTAGAAACAGACTGAATATCCTGCTTTCAGGTACTTCTTCTATACATTACACATTACTTATTCAAATTATTAATGCCCTTTTGTAGTTAATAGCAGGTATTCTCAATTTATGATGTCCCTCAGTCTCTTCTAAGGACCTTGTTAAAAAAGAAAAGGTTTAGAACCACCACCCAAGAGATGCTATTTTGGTAGGCTTTGAGTGTAGCCCAAGAAGATGCAGTTTCACAAACACCACAGGTGATTCTGATATAGGGTGTCCTCAGAAAATACATTAATAAAAAATGGGTTATATCATTTTTTCACATGAATATATGCCATAATTATTCTTTTGCTACTTTGATATCAAAATTTCAAAGAACTTCTATTGAAAGTCAATCTAAACCTTTATGCTTATAAAAATTTTATTACTGTAACTCTTAAGGCCATGCCTCATCTCCAAGTACTTGGGAGGGAACATGAATCTCCAAGTGTACACAGTGCACTTCCTATGTGAGCATCTGAAGCTCTCAGCTGAACAAAGACACTTTAGGTCTGCACATGTCTGGGTGTCAGTAAATATCAGGTTCTTTGCTTGATTCTCTTCTTCAGACTTTTCCTTTTGAAATATGCATTATACCTTCATATTCATTTATGAAGATTTTCTGACTACTGTGGCCTTCAACTACTGTGTAAGTTACTGCAGACCATGGCCAAAACTTCTTTTGTGTTCTCCTCAGAGTGACTAGCACATAGTGGATACTCCAAAATGGTATACAGCACATTTCTTTTTCTTTTTTTCCCCCCACTTTTTCCCCCTAATAGACGTAATGTAAACCCATGTGCATAAAGCAGGAAAGCCAATTATATAGAAAGAGGAAGGAGAGAGGGGAAAAAAATGAGCACAAGGAAAAGGAACCAGGCCAAGCTAAGCAGGTTGTTTTAGTAACAGTAGGTTCAAGACTTTTGTTCTTTTAGAGCCAGACATTTCTCTGATATTTACAATACAGAGCACCATCTAGTGGTTTTAGTTCAAATTCAAGCAATCCACACTTGCATGCTCAATTTTCAATCAAAATTAAAATGCTAGTTTTGCTTGTAGGATGCAACTCCAGTTATGGAATACATATTTTAGAGACTCAGTAACACAGTCAGAAATTGTTTTATGTGCATGTGCAAACTGCATATTTGGAAGATTTATGATTATAATTTGCTTTGCAGAGTTTAAAAAAATGATTGTCATAAAGACTAATCATACAGCATTTGCTTAAAACTTTTGATATGAGCATCATATATAAAATTATATGTATGTTTACATATATATTTATATATACATTTGTATGTAAAATATGTAAAATTATAAGTGTATGGCAATTATAATATAGCAAGAGCTCTATTCATAAAAAGTACCCATTTTGATCAATTTACATTACAGAGAGAGAGAGAGAGAGAGAGAAACAAACAAACAAAGAAAAAGTCTTTATTCTGTAGAAATCTGGGTGCATTTGCAAGGGAGACAGAGATTCAACCCCATAATTACTTGCTTTTTTTCTTCACACCAATAAAACCTGGTTTGGGTATCAGCCACCCAACCATATATATAAAGAGAAAATTATAAGCAAAGTAAAAAAGTATTATGTTTCACAAATATACTCACAATAAAAACTTGACCAAGATTATTCATTTTACACATCTGATTTAAAGAGAGAAAGACCTATTTTTTGAAGCCCATGTAAATTAGGTATATGCCAATAGAGCAAAGCTCTCTTAAAGCATGGGGGGGATTTTCGGGTTTTATATTTTAGATTCTCATATTTTAAGAAATATTTGTTTTTATTTTTCCAAATCTATGCAATATATCATGTATCCAGACACCAGGCTGAAGGAATACTAACAAGAGCTAGGATGAAAGAGGTTTGCAAAGCTCATTTACACAAACATCAAAATTTCAAAGAAGCCAATGGGCTCGTGGCAATTTTCCACGCTATTTTCTCTCCATGGAGTGTCTATCTCACTACTTTACCTTCGTCCCAGATAATGCTCTCCCATCCCACAAGACTTAGCTCAAGCATAAAGAAAAAGGCCTTTTTTTGGAGCAATTAACCTAATTGACCAAAGAGGAAGATTTCTTTGAGAAATGTCTTTTTAACTGAGATGTAAATGACTAAATAAGACCTGCAGAGATCAGGAGAAATTGCATTTCAGAGGGAGAAAAAAGCAAGTGAAAGGGCTGTGAGGCAGGGATGAATGTGACACTTTTGAAGGACAGAAGAAAGGCCAGTGAGGCTGGAGTAGGCAAAGGGGAGAGAGGAATGAGAAGAGGACAGAGAAGTTGATAGAAACCGGTAATTTAGGGCTTTATGGTTCAGGGTAAAGGCAACTGGGTAGATGGGTCTGCCTACTGAGTTGCTAGTGATGAAATAAATTTCTGTCTTAAGGCCAGACAAGGCAAATTTAAACATAAAATTTTTTTTTCTGCCTGTTTGGGCCTCCTCCCTCCCCTCTCGTGTGCATTGTGCATCTGCATTATATGTTAACCAGACCTCCCCAATGGCAGAGATACATGCTCAACCATAAAGATTAATTTTTCTTCTTCTGGTGCCAGCTATATAATTACTTAGAAAATAACATTCTTTTCTCAATCCTGTAAGGGGTTAGGAGGACCCACCACTCGCCTTGTACGTGCAGACATCTTTGTTGAGCTTTCCAACATATCATTTCCCTTAAAGATAGCGATTGGTGCAGAACAGACTGGGTCAGATGACCTGGCGAGACACTGGGCCACACCTAATGGAAGTTCTTAGCTTAAACACTTACTTATGACCTTATTAATAAGACTAGTTTTATTAATTATATTCTGCCTATTTTACAAGATTGTTTCTCACATTACCAAATTTGTGACTGAGCCTCAGATAAAATTAATGATGATTATGTGATTTGTAATGACTGGCCAAATATACAGTCCTTTAAGATCAAGGATTTTAATAGTGTAACTCTAAATATGGGAAGAAGTAACAAGAGGTAACCATTTCCTCGACCAGAACAGATTATTAAGACAGGCGGTCCAGAGGCTTTTGGTTACTGTTAACAGGGCCTAGTCCAGTAATAGCACATTGAGTGGCCTATCAACAAAATCCTCACCTGACCTGGGAATGAGCATTCCTAGCACTGGCATTGGGGAGGGCCAAATTGGTCACAGTATGCTTCCCAAACCTTGTTCAAAATTAAGACTAAAAGGAAGGGGATTTAAAATGATAAACATTTCTCACCATCTAGTTCTACAAGAATCAAGTCATTAGCCGTTGCAGTTGCTGACCTACAGTACTCCCTGAAAGGAGGTCAGGGTGAAGATCAAGATGAAGCACTTTGTGCTCTGGGAAAACTGATAGAATTGGCCCTCAGACAGTTAAGGGATTTTCAGGAGAAAATTTTATGAACCCTGTGTCTTGCATCTTTCCATACTTAGAAAAGCATTAACTGACATACCTGTTCCTCTCGAATAGCAATAACCTTCTACCAAGATGTGTGCTTGATTGCACATACCCCTTTGTCAAAATCACATATATATTGGCCTCCTCCTTCACCTCTTCAGAACAGTTCTCAGAGTTCTCTGAGAGACTGTCTCCTGGGTTATAATCCTCAGGTTGGCTCAAATAAAATTTTCTATTTCTTTCTTAGATTGACTACTTATTAATTTTTTCATTGACACTAGGAAGAGGGTGGGCTTAAAGACTGCAAGTACATTTTATAGCTGGAACTTGAACCTTCTTTTGCCAGAGTTCACACCATTGATTAACAGAAAGGCTATTAGAGAGATTACATTTTGTTTCCTTATGTATATAACTTTGGGGAATTTTTTCACACATTAATATTCTGTATGCCTTTTCTTCTCCTTCTGTCTTCATCCAGTTAATCAAGTTATTCAAAGTACACAAAATATTTTATTATTGCAGTGGATGGAATTCTTGAGTCCTCCCACAATTCCTATGTTAAAACCCTAATCCCAAAGTGATGGTATTTGGAAGCAGGGCCTTTGGAGGTAATTAGGTCATAAGGGTGAAGCCTTCATAATGAGATCAGTGCCCCTATAAAGAAGTGGCCAGAGAGCTAGCTAGTCCTCTTTCCACCATGTGAAGACACAATAGGAAGATAGGTGACTGTAAACCAGAAGGAAGGCACTCATCAAGAATCCCACCAAGGTGGCTGCCTGATCTTGGAATTCTAGCCTGAGAAATAAATATTTTTGTGTAAGCAACACAGTCTATGGTAATTTGTTACATCAGCCAGAGCTGACTCAGACAATTCTAATTTCATTTATAACCTACACAAAAATTGTAAGAAAAATAACACAAGAAACAGCTCAACAATTCTCAAGGAAGAAACCAAGAACTATACTTAAAAGCTTCTATAGCAGGAAAATGCCACAAAATGTAATACTTTTGAAGAAATACCGTAAAACTAAAAGGATCGAGGAACTCTCTTATGCCCTTAGCAACGTTTATGACACACAGTAGGGACTCAATAACATTTGTTGAAGTTAACTAAACACAACAGTTACTTGTGTTAGGAAGATTTAATCATCATCGTCACCATCTAAAACTAGTATTTATTGAAAAATTAAAGTTATAAGCCACTGCTCTTCAAAATGTGTAGCAGAGTCCTTGAGTTCCATAGACACACTAAGAAGCCTTACCAGGGAAGAGATGTGTCCGGTGGGCTGCCCCATGTGCCCCACTCTGTGACACATATTGAATTTCCACAAGGATTTCCTATCTACAAAGATTTTTAAAGCTAAAAAATGAATCTTTGAAAGTACTGCTTTAAGCTTCGGAGACAATTTTATTTTTCTTTAAATATTTATTTCTCCAGGTTTGCTACCTGATTCCCCTTATATTGTCATAATTTAAGGTGAGGAGGAAACATTTACACTGATAGCAGTCATTATAATTATTTATTGGAATCTCTATCTTTTAATACCCCTGCATATTTTAGTGGCTTTAGCAGGTCATCCTTAAAAGTTAACCGAACAGAATAAAGGAAAATGTACATGGGTGTATGAGAGAAAGGGAGAACCAGAAATAGTTTAGGAATGCTTTTCCTCTCTTTTGAGGCAAATTTAGGGCTTCAGTAACTTTCCACCAAAGGAAGATATACCATGGAGCTGCTAAGTACCAGTCATATATTCATATTCCTTCACTTCATGGGCTGAGGACTTCCTGGACTCTACTCCAGCCTGGGGCAATGTGTGTATACCATCACCTTTTTATCCCTAGTAAGAACAAATATATTCTCCCTTCTTCCCTATCAATAAAAATTTATATCTGGAAAGAATAAACAACATGAGAGTATACATGGGGATATATTTCCTTAATTCATTATCTAACGTATGAGAAGGTATATGCGGAAGGAAGATACTTGAATATATAAAACTGACACTATAAACCTGTGTTAATCCTTTAAAAGCAAAGCAAATAATGGAATATCTGTTTAGAACTGATTTTTGAAGTGAAATAATGTGAATCCTATCTAATAATTATAGATAATATTTTGCTATTACCCATGTTATCAGGGATGTTGTCCCACAGTTTCTTAAATGATAAGGTCACTGATTTCACTGATTTTATCACCTACCCTATGGAATGGAAAAATTCCGCTTGGTAAAACAGGATTCTTAGAAATATAATGGGAAAATTATTGTACCAAAAGCCATATTAAAAGTTATGAACCAGTTATGTCCAGGTAAATGGTCTTAATATTACATTATAATTTTATATTCCTCATGTTGAAATTGCTGGTTTAGCTTTAAATGTAAATCCTGAGGCGTAAGGTAGAAATAAGTTTCATTTAAGCAAATGAAAATATCAAACTATAGCATGTATTTCCCATAAAAAAGATATCTCTATTGTGGCATGGTATAATGATGTATTTATTCCAAAAAAGTAAAGAAAATGTCCAATAACACAAAAGTATAACAATTATTATATAAAACACGTTTTTTACCTACTACCATAATAACAACACTGTATATTTTCATAGTTCTAAGATTTTTCAGGAAGCATTCTTTTTTTTTTTAGATTGAGAAACTGATTGGAAATTGAATGCAAACTAAGACCACTTGACTGTTACTGAAATGAATAGCCCAGTTTGCTTTTTTTTTTTTTTTTTTTTAAAGAAATTCACGTTCTTTTATTTATTTATCTATTTATTTATTTATGACTGTGTTGAGTCCTCGTCTCCGCGCGAGGGCCTTCTCTAGTTGCGGCAAGCGGGGGCCACTCTTCATTGCGGTGCGCGGGCCTCTCACCATCGCGGCCTCTCTTGTTGCGGAGCACAGGCTCCAGACGCGCAGGCTCAGTAATTGTGGCTCACGGGCCCAGGTGCTCCGCGGCATGTGGGATCCTCCCAGACCAGGGCTCGAACCCGTGTCCCCTGCACTGGCAGGCAGACTCTCAACCACTGCGCCACCAGGGAAGCCCAGGAAGCATTCTTAATTATCACATTCTTACTTTGTCAACATAAAATTCCATGTGATCCAATTGAATTTATTGAGTATATACTGTGTGTTGGGACTAAGAGCAAATAGATAAGAAAAAAAGCCTACATATTAAAGAGCTCCTTAATTATACTGTTTTCCCAAGGTTCAATTAAGACACTGAGCCAGAATACATCAGAGAGCTCACTTTGTTGTAAATGTCTCATGCTAGAACCTCTAAGATGCATGTGTTCACAGAGATGTCATCTCTAGCAAAGAGGGAGTTGGGAATTCTAATTTTGGTATTATTAGCAAGAGTTCTCATTCCTCTGAAGAAAGCAAAAAAGTCTGACCATTCTAAATGAAATTCTTATTAAACTTGGAAATTTTATGAAGGCATGCAAGCACATTTTTATATTTGCTAAAAGAAAAAAGTGAAAATCCCTGTTGCTCCGTGTACTATGAGCAGAAAACTCAGAGGAACATGGCATCTCTTTCCAGGGACTTCATAACCTAAATTTACCCTCCTCAGAATGGTAACATTATGTATTGGGGAGTAACTGAACCTACTTACTACCCCGAGGGGCCAGGGACAATCTCATAGGAGACCACCAAGCATACAAGCTGGTCGTCAATAAAATTATCCAGCTTCTGTTATTAATACTGTGAAAAAATATCATTAAAATTTCAAAACATATATTAAAACTTTAATGCATTATTTTTTATCCTTTAAATAACCCATATTTTAAAGTATTAATATTTACTCCATTTCAGCTACTCTTATCTGTAACAACATACAGAAACATCCCAACTTGGAATGGGTAAAGAATAATACTCCTATTTGCCTTTGTATATATACCAGTATCCAAAAATGAGAAGGCTGGACAATGAGATGGAAGACGAGAGTACTAGATTCTTCAAAATGGAAAAAAAATTAACTTGACATATTAACTAATATGCTATTTACTATTTGCTGCCCCATAAATTACAACTAAAAGCTATCATGAATTACATCACAGATCAGATACTGTCTTGATACTTGAGTTTCCAATTATTTGTTTTGTATAAACAGCGACTATTTATTAGTTTACAATGGCTTGTGAGCCTCAAGGTAGTGATAGATAGTATTTGTATTTTATTTTTCAGGAATGTTCTACAAAATCATCTTCTTTTAATGCAGCTTTAGATAATGTCATGACCAGCTTTTTAATTACTGACAAACCTCAGCATCATCTTTCACTTCTCTCTTATCAACCATGTGCAGCTGTCTGCTGAGATGCCTTCCTCTCCTCGCTCTGCTCCTGTCACACTCTTTCTTCTGGGTTTCTGTTACTGATTTCATTTCCTTTATCTGTAAACACTGAAGTGGCCTGGGGCTCAGTTCTTGGATATCTTCTCCGTCCACGTGTCCTCTGTAGGTGATCGCATCTGTTTCTTTGACTTTACATATTACCTATATTTGATGACCCCAAATTTCTATCTTGAACTCTGACCTCTTCCCTGAACTCCAGTCCCATATCACCAGCAGCCTATTTGGTATCTCTCCTTATATGACCAATAGATCCTCCCAAGTTCCAAATGAAAGTGTATCCCACATTCCCCTCGCTCACCTCAAATGCTCCTCTCACTGACTTTCTCATTTCAGTAAATGACAACTCCAATCTTTCAGGAAAAAAAAAAAAAATTGAGTCCTTTTTTTCTTTCTTTCAAATTCACATCTTATTTAACAGAAAATCACATTGTAAAAATATAACCAGAAGCCAGCCATTTCCCCCTACTTCTAATGCACCCACCCTAGTCCAAGACACCATTACCTTTACCTTAGACTATTTTAAAAGCCTTGTAATGATACCCCTAGTTCCACTCTTGCTCTTCTATGGCACACTCTCTACACAGAAATCAGATCCAGAAATCTCTGTAAAACATTGAACAGATAGTATCATTCTTCTCCAAACTCGCCAGTGGCTTCCCATTTCACGTAGAAGAAATCCCAGGTCTTCACAATAGGCTACTAGGATTTATGTGATCTAGTCCCCTGCTACTCTTCTGATCTCAGCTCCTTCTAGACATCCCCCCTACCCTACACTAGCCACACCGGCCTCCCTTCTGTCTCTCAGTCGTGCTGTGCAAGCCTCTGCCTCAAGTCTCTGCACTCATTCTGACTGCCCAGAATGCACTTCTTCCAACAGATACATGGATTTACTCCTTCACTTCTTTCAGGTCCCTAAGCAAATGCAAGAGAGGTTTTCCCTGACCACACTATATAACACGCTACTCTGCTTTATTTCTCTTCATAGCATTTATCATTACTGGATAGATATTCACTAATTACTTGTTTACTGTCTCTCCTCCTCCCCTAGAATCAAAGTCTTGTGAGAGCTTCGGCTTTATTCTTTCTGGTTTGTTACTATAATATATATTGCTTCTAGTACACTGTCTGCAATGTAGTAGGTGTTCAGTAAACATCTGTTGAATGAATGAAAACCCCAATACTAAGTACACAGGCAATCTCCTAATTTCATACACAGTAAATTCCTAGCAAAGATATGGAATTAGAATGACAAACATGCATAGATAGATGGATAGATTCTAATTCCAAAGAGAAAAAATGCTTTTTAAAATCCCTAACTACATCATGCTTCTTAGACACCGTTTTGAAAAATGTATTTCTAACATGTCATATATCTACTTCATTTTATTTGTTTACTTTCTGCAACTTTAAGATAATTTATGTTGGAATAACATTAAAATTATTTAATGTAGCTGAAATAATCTCTTTGTTCTCATATGCATTAGTTCTCATTGAGAAACATTACTTTTAATCTTGTTTTTCACATTCTTTTTACTTCACATGAAATGAAGGCAATAATATTCCATTAAGTACACCAGCAATGCTGTGAAGACAAACTGATTCTGCTGAAGCAAAACTGTTGGCTGGGAGGTAATTCCAAAATACGATAGCTTTTAATATATTTCATTAGCTGATGTACAAAAGTCCAAGTTTGGTGTGCAGAGGAAGTTTTATAGAATCAGTATACTCAAGAGTGAGCTGTATAAAATTTCACTGTAAAGAAGGGCAAAATTTAGCTCACATCATGATATAAATGTAATTGGGACCCAGTCATCCCCAAGTTCTCAGTCAGCGGTTTTCAAGTTTCAACATTTATTGAATTCCCTAGAGGTTCCTATTAAAAATTCAGAGCTCTCAGTTCCAACCCAGGTAAGCTGGTTCAACAGTTTGAAAAAAGTCCAAGAAATAGTAATTTTAACAGCCACCTCAGGTGATTCTAGTGTAGCCCATCTGAGAACCACACTTTGAGAAGCACTTGTCTAAGTGAAGAAAAGTATCATGGTATCATATACTTTTATATGACTATTAGCCAATTTTTTGTTTTAGAGATATATACACTTTCTTGATGAATCATTTTCTCAAATGAGAAAAAAAAATTTTTTTGAAAAAACCTTCAAAAAATTTTAAGCCTATTGATATGATGGAAAGACTTTAACTTCTGTTTCACCGTCTAAGTGAAAGCACAGTTAAGGAGCTGTACTTCCTCATTTTTCCCTCCTTCATCTTCCTGAAATGAGACACATGATGAGTTTTTGGCCATCATACCCCTTTTTGAAGAGTGCAGATAATAAGAATTTGTCTAGCACTGAATTTTAAGCCTCAGGCTATTCGGTATCAACATATAACTACAACTTCAATTACTCTTTTGGAAAATATTGCTCCATCTGAAGGAGAATACCATAATGGAAGTTTCAGAGGATACATTTTCTTTGAGACTGAGGAAACTACAACATTTAAACTATGGGTAAATCTCTTGGCAGAAACCAGAAAAACTGCTTCAAGGTCAATGTTAAAGAAATGTTCTACATAGCTAGAAGTTTTGATACAATTAACATATATAAGCAGCATTATAATCAAAAATTATTTTTTAAGACAAGAAAAAGGCCAAATTAAATTCTCCTGAGACTTTTTTTGTAAGCATACTGATTCCTTACCATTTATACTGTATCCACAGATTTTTTAGTAGTATTTCGTTTAGTGTGTGACCTATAAAAATAAAGAGCTAGAAAATAATTGGATATAGAATACTCCTTGAAACTGAATGTTAAATGAATCAGATAACATACAACTAAAATCCTCTAACAAACTATGTTTTTACCATAGACTAAGAATAAACTAGTAGATTTCTTTTGGTTATATTCTTAACTAAAGGAGTTATTTGAGAGATTCTCAGTGATTCTTTATGATCTGTTATATACATATTAATATTCTGTGGATATCCTCAGTTCATAGGGACATTGGAAAAATTTTAACAGCAGCAAAAATCAATTAATCCCTTTCCGATAATCCACAAGTAAAGAAATATGAAGGTAAATATAGCAGAGAGTTACATGTATTATATATACTGGAATGGAATTTTCAGATGCAAAAATAATAAGATGCCCTGCTTGAAAGTGGCTTAAAGAAAAGGAAATTTTACTTTTCATTTTAAGTGAGAAATTATGACCAAGCTATTTTACTCTTTTTGTTCGTTTGGTTTTTGTTTCTTCCCATCAGAGACTACAGGCTGACTTGCCTCGTGAAAAAAGAGGTCTGATATACAGACGTAGGCCTGTGTCTTATTCCTTCAGCAACCACAGCAGAAAGAAAGATCCTGTCTTCGCAAAAAGTATCAATAAAATTAGGAATAGTTAGGAATCAAAGAATTAAGTTTGCAGAAAATTCTGTGATTCTAAAACATCGTATATTGGCTCAGTAAACTGAGTTTCTTCCTTTACAAGGTCAACTGTGGATTTAGACAGAAAAATTAATAATGCAATTGAGATGAGTGTAGAAATTAAACCATCATTTTCTAATGGGACTGAAGAAATTAATCTGAATATTTACATTTGATAAAAAAGATAAGACTAGATATATCTAATTATCATATGTGATATTGAACTGCACATATTAAAAATCTGTCAGGAAGAGATAAAAGATCACCACACCATTACTATGGTAACCAAATGATTCATTAATCCTCTTTTTAATAGATCAGAGACTGTTATTCAATACATAATAAAGTAATTATATTGGTCACCGTGGTCATAGATTAATGATTGTAGCTTGGTTAAAAAATAAAGAAAAAAGAAGTTGACAAATCATTGAGTTTAACCTCTATTTTATAGATGAGTCAGTTAAACTACATAGCAACTAACTAATGGGTCCAGGGTCATAGACTTAAATTATAACAAAACTATACCTAGAATGAAGATAAGTGGCCTTTTCTTCTTTTTAATATTTTGTGGTAGAACAATGCCCTCTGCCTATCGATAAATGTGTCTTCTTTTACGTTCTTACCATCTTCAGACCTGGCTGAAAATAATATGCAAACCTTATAACCCTAAGAAGCCAACAAACCAAGAGAAATGTTTAAAGTGATATGTAAAAAGGTCAGGACGAGATTATCCTTCCAGGTTTTAGTTGGCAAAATGGCAAATCGTGCCATTTGTTCTGTGATATTTCATTATAATTAAATGGAAAATTACTTAGTATGCCAATAGCTTTCATTTTAATACTTGAAGCTGAAAGTTCTTCTCAGTTTCAGAGTAATTAAGAAACAATATGAGTTTTGCTTAATATAGTAATGGTAGGTTACATAAGAATATGAAACTACTTTTTTTCAGTCTGTTCCAAGAGCTACCAACTAATCAAGTCTTATTTATTGTGTGTTTAATTATTACATGGTCAATATTACAGGAGACAGAAAAAGAAGGTTTCACAAAGCTTTAACAAGTAGATTACTTAGACAAATGATATATAGAAGCTATTTGAAAAGAATACAAAGCAGCACACAATAAAACACTAAATTGTTTCATTCAGTTACAGGCACATAGGCATTTTGAGAGAAAACATAAGACAATTTTATAAATTTTATTTAACCAAATCTCTTACATTCATTCTCTCCTGGTTCTCTTCCCCTCTTCCTTAAGTCAGTGGTCTCTAAGTGTGGTCTGTGGTCTCCTGAGAATCCCTGAAACCCTTGCAGGGAGTCTAGAGGTCAAAATAATTTTTATGTTCTTGAAATATAATGGACATATAGCATAGCATTATGTTAGTTTTAGGTATACAACATCATGATTCAATATTTGTATACATTGTGAAATGATCACCACAGTAAATTTACTTAATATCTGTCCTCATACGTAGTTACAAATTTATTCTCTTGTAATAAGGGCATTTAAAATTTATTCTTAGCAACTTTCAAATATGCAATACAGCATTATTAACTATAGTGAACATGCTGTACATTACACCCCCATGAATTATTTCTTTTGTAACTGGAAGTGTGTACCTTTGACACCCTTTACCCATTTTGTCTACCACCCTGCCATGTCTGGCAAACACCAATCTGTTCTCTGTGCCTATGAGCTTAGTTTTTGTTTTTGCTGTTGTTAGATTCTACAGATAAGTGAGATGATATATTTGTCTTTCTCTGTCTGACTTATTTTACTTAGCATAATGCCCTCAAGGTCCATTCATGGTGTTGCAAATGGCAACACCATTTTTCTATGGCTGAATAGTATTCCATTGTGACATACATACATATATATATATATATATATATATATATATATATATATATATATATATATATATATATATATCTCATATCTTCTGTATCCATTCATCCATTGATTGGCATGTAAGTTGTTTCCATATCTGGGCTATTGTAAATAATGATGCAATGAACAAAGAGGTGCATATATATCTTTTCAAATTAGCATTTTAGCTTTCTTTGGATAAATACCTAGAAGAAGAATTCCTGGATCATATGGTAGTTCTATTTTTAGTTTTTTTGAGGAACCTCCACACTGTTTTCCATAGTGGCTGCACCAATTTACATTTCCACCAACAATACACAATGGTTCCCTTTTTTTTTCCGCATCCTCATCAACACTTGTTATTTCTTGTTCTTTTGATAATAGCGATTCTAACAGATGTGAGGAGATATATCACCGTGGTTTTAATTTGCATTCCCCTGATGATTAGTGATGTTGAGCATCTTTTCATATACCTGTTGACCATCTGTATATATTCTCTGGAAAAACATCTATTCCACTACCCGGCCCATTTTTTAATTGGATTGTTTGCTATTGAGTTGTATGAGATCTTTATATATTTTGGATATTAACCCCTCAGCAGATATATGATTTGCAAATATTTTCTCCCATTTCGTAGGTTGTCTTTTCATTTTGTTAATGATTTCCTTTGCTGTTCAGAAGCTTTTAGTTTGTTGTAGTCCCATTTATTTATTCTTGCTTTTGTTACTTTCCCTTTTGGAGTCACATCCAAAAAATCATTGTCAAGGCCACTGTCAAGGAGCTTAACACCTGTGTTTTCTTCTCGGAGTTTATGGTTTCAGGTCTTACATTCAAGTCTTATTAATACAATTATGTTATTTGTTTTTTCCACCATATTGGTTTTCATAACTAATGGTGGTAGATAAAATTGCTGGCTGCTTAGAAACAATCAAGTCAGTAGCACCAAAGTACACTCAGAGTCATTTGATTCTTCAGTTTCATGCACTCACAGAAAAAAAGAAAAAGCCAGTTTCACTCAAGAATGTTCTTGATGAAACTATAAAAATTTGCTTAATTAAATCTTAACAATGAGTACTTCTGTTTTCAAGATTCTGTGTGAGAAAATGGGAAGTACACAAAACATTTGTGTTGTATATTGCAGTACAATGCAAATCGGAAAGTAACCCACTGTATGAGTTGTTTTTTCTCTTAGTTCAACAGGTCAGTCCATCCTTTATTAGGGAAGTGTAATACCACCAAAATGACGGGATGTTTGATGGTGCTTACAGGGGATCATGACAAGATCTTTTTAAAACAATTCTTTTTCTTCCAGTTTTATTGAGATACAAATGAATACAGCACTGTGAAGTTTAAGGTGTACAGCACAATGATTTGACCTACATACATCATGAAATGATGATTACAATAAGTTTAGTGAACATCCATCATCTTGTGTAAATACAAAATTAAATAGAGGGCTTCCCTTGTGGCACAGTGGTTAAGAATCCACCTGCCAATGCAGGGGACACAGGTTCGAGCCCTGGTCCCGGAAGATCCCACATGCTGCGGAGCAACTAAGCCTGTGAGCCACAACTACTGAGCCTGCGCGCCACAACTACTGAGCCTGCGTGCCACAACTACTGAGCCTGCGCACCACAACTACTGAGCCTGAGCTATAGAGCCCACGAGCCACAACTACTGAGCCCACATGCTGCAGCTACTGAAGCCCATGCACTTAGAGCCCGTGCTCCACAACGAGAAGCCACTGCAATAAGAAGCCCGTGCACCACCACAAAGAGTAGCCCCCACTCACCACAACTAGAGAAAGCCCGCGTGCAGCAACGAAGACCCAACGCAGCCAAAAATAAAAAAATTAAATTTTTAAAAATATTAAATAGAAAAAGAATTCTTTCCTTGTGATAAGCACTCTTTAGGCTTTACTCTCTCAACAACTTTCATATACAACATAGAGCAGTGTTCATTATATCTATCATGTTGTATATTATATCCCTAGTAATTATTTATAACTGTAAGTCTGAGTTTTAAGTTTTTTTTTTTTAATAGAACAAGATGTTTACTTGATAGAATGACAGACAAACTATAGTTATTCAGACTTGGGTATTTGTCAGTCATTCTCTTACAAATATATGATGTGAGCCTGCAACTTCAAGTAAAACAACTGACAATATTTACTGACAATAATAACGTTTGAGCTTTCAATTGAAAATCAGAATTTTGGAAAACTAATATTCACCATTATTAGCTTAACTGCTTCCAAATTCTTAAATACTATTCTGATGAGATCAGAAGCGATAACAAGTATGATTTCATAAAGTACTGCATAATGAAATATGTCAATGTTTGAAAGTTGTGAATAATGCAGTGTGAGCCAATATTTTCCAGACAACTCATCTCATTAATTGTGTTATAAGATCATTTATGGCGGAAAGAGCCATTCACAGTACAAGATGACCGATGTATTTTAATGTAACAACATATAAGAAGTTTCCTGATACAGTTTCAGATTTCACACTGGACCTAAACTTTAATAAACAACCCCTTGTTAAGGTTTGGTGTAATAGTAAAAAAGAATAACCAAAGTTATCTGAAAAGATTATTAAAGCACTCCTTCCTTTTTTTTTTTTAATGTTTGTGTTTACTTATTACTAAGTGCTCTCTCAGAAGCTTAAGTTCTTTTTTTTTTTTTTATAAATTAATTTATTTATTTTTGGCTGTGTTGGGTCTTCGTTTCTGTGTGAGGGCTTTCTCTAGTTGCAGCAAGCGGGGGCCACTCTTCATCGCGGTGCGCGGGCCTCTCACTATTGTGGCCCCTCTTATTGCGGAGCACAGGCTCCAGACGCGCAGGCTCAGTAGTTGTGGCTCATGGGCCCAGTTGCTCCGCGGCATGTGGGATCTTCCCAGACCAGGGCTCGAACCCGTGTCCCCTGCATTGGCAGACGGATTCCCAACTGCTGCACCACCAGGGAAGCCCACTCCTTCCTTTTTTAACCCATGTCTGAGTAAGACCAGAATTTTTAAAGATATTTCAACCAGAACAGTACTGTTTTGAAAGCAGAAGCAGATATGAGGATCCAGCTATCCTATTAAGCCAGACATTAAAGACATTTACAAAACTGTAAAATACTGCCATCCTTTTCATGGATTTTTTTTTAATTTGGAAAATATAGTTATGGTTTCATAAATATACAACATATCTGTAGTGGCTTTGTTATTGATATTTTAAACTAACTAAAATTAGTAACTTTAAATATCTGTATTAATTTCTAATGTGGCAAATTTGAAGGAAAAACTAAGCACAAGCACTTGTGCTCCCAATAATTTTAAATAGTGTAATGGGGCCAGAGACCAAACAGCTTAAAAACAGTCACTCTAAGTCTATACTTTCATCAGACACAAATTGATTGATTATAACAACCTCTTGAAGAGGTCTCCATGCTCCCATTCTCATTCTAATCTACCCAGGCTATTATCAGATTGGCATTTCTAATCCACACAACTCATACTCACCAGTAAGGAACCTTTTCATAATGGCTCTCTATACCTATAGGTAAAAGCTCTAACTCCGTGACAAGGTTTAAAAGTCCATCTTGATCAAGTACCTGACTACCTCTAATATTCACTGCAACTCTCCTCCACCGTTAGACAGAATGGCCTGCCAAAAACTCCTGTCCCCCTCTCTCTCTCTCCTGCCCTCACAGCTATTTACCTGAAATAGCCTTTCTTGTCCCATCCACCATCCTACACATCTCACCACAGGCATTCACCTTCTCCACTTCAGGACTTTTACAAGTATCATCTACAGGAAGTCTTTCTTGCTGTTCTTGATGCCTTCTTGCTTCCTAATATGTTTCTGTCATAGTATTTCTAACCCTGCACCTACTGCACATGAACACACAGATCAATGGGTTCCCCATAATTTGGGGGAAGGAAACTTTGCCATCAATATTGCCATGAGTGGATTGTGGTTTTCAGTTGCTGTTATTCTTATGTAGCTGAATATGTGTATATAGGTATATATGTGTGTACATATATATGTAGTCATTTAGATACTGTCTTCAAGACACAAAACTGCTCTGTTTTTGCTCTATTCCACTCTATAAACCACAGTTCTGCTTCACCATCTGGCTCCCTATTAGACTCTGATGTTCAGCACATTTTTAAAGATAAACACTTCTCAGGCTTTTCTGCGCCTTTGGTCAAATTCCAAGGTGCTGAAATAGCTGTTCCCATCCACTTGGTGTAGGCTTAGAGTTGCTTTTTGGGAGAGTATTTATGGATCTCCTCTTTTGGTCACAGCCAAAAGTCCTACCCTCTGATACTTATTTTTAAATTATTATTGATTTGTTACCTTTTTAACATTGAAGAAGTACTCAAGTGTGTTTAGGTCATTGCCATATTATCAACTGCATCACTGTATATAATCATTAAATGGTGCTTTTATGTGTGTAGAGCACATCCTGATAAGGCATGTCTGGGTGCTGCGAGCTTTGCATTGTGAGGTAGGCACCTGGCATGTCTTCTCTAGGGAGCATGTAAATAGTATCCTGTGCTTTGGAGTACAATTATGGTCAATTATATTATTATTTGAGTACAGCAGTAGATGAGGTCAAACAAAAACTGAAGGGAGTTCAGAATAGCAATAAAACTAATAAGGGAAATGAAAGGGGAGTTTTAAAAGGAAATTTGTCAGAATCATATTAATTAAGAAATGAGTGGAGTAATTTCTTTTAATAAGTAAAGTAGAGGTTTTAGGAATTAGAATGCCCATACAACTCAATAGCAAAAAAAAAAAAAAAAAGAAAAACTGATTGAAAAATAGGCAGAAGATCTCAATAGACATTTTACCAAACAAGATATACAGATGGCCAACAGGTACATGAAACAATGCTCAGCAGCGCTAACCACCGGGGAGATGCAAATCAAAACCACAGTGAGATTATCACACCTGTTAGAATGGCTATTATCAAAAAGGTAAGAAATAATGAGCATTGGTGAGGATGTGGAGAAAAGGGAACCCTCATGCACTGTTGGTGGGAATGTAGATTGGTGCAGCCACTATGGAAAACAGTATGGAGTTTCCTCAAAAACTAAAAAATAGAACTGCCATACAATCTAGCGATTCCACTTCTGGGTATTTACCCAAAGAAAATGAAAACACTAATTTGAACAGATATACGCATCCCCATATTCACTGAAGCATTATTTACAAAGCCAATATACAGAAACAACCTAAGTGTCCATCAGTGGATGAATGGGTAAAGAATATATGGTATATACATACAACAGAATACTATTAGGCCATAGAAAAGAATGAAATCTTGCCATTTGTGACACCATGGGTGGACCTTGAGGGCACTGTGCTAAGTGAAATAAGTCAGACAGAGAAAGACAAATACTGTATGATCTCATTTATACGTGGACTCTAAAAAGCAAAACAAAACAAAACACCAAGCTCAAAGATAGAGAAAAAAGATTGGTGGTTGCCAGAGGAGTTGGGGTGGGAGGTGGGAGGGGGAAATAGGTGAAGGGGGTCAAAAGTACAAACTTCCAGTTATAAAATAAGTAATGAGAATGTAATGTACAGCATTGTGACTACAGTTAATAGTACCGTATTGCATATTTGAAAGTTGGTAAGAGAGTAAATTTTAAAAGTCCTCACATAAGAAAAAATTTTGTAACTATGTATGGCAACAGATGGTAACTAGACTTACTGTGGTGATCATTCTGCAATATCAAATCATTATATTGTACGTCTGAAACTAATATGTCTATTATACCTCAATTTAAAAATCCATTAATTCAGTTAAAAAAAGAAATTAAAATGCCCATTTCTCTTTGCTATCACATGAAAAATACAATAGGACAGTCTGAGCATATATTGTTCATGCATCTAGAATCAATGCACACTTGAAATACTGAAAACCATATATTACATACCTGCAGATTTTCAACGTATGATGCTTTAAAGAGAATAAAAACTGTACTACTGTTTAAATGGCTATTTGAGAATGAAGGAGGATTTCAGATCCAGATTTCCCAATAGCATGAGCAAAGACTGCTCCATGCAAACATCATATAAGGTCATGCTAGGACTCAAAGATTTGATATAGAAAAGGAATGTTGTTATAGATTTTTCTAAATCAAAGCTATCTATACCACATTCTCTATCTCATATAGCTGTCTTCTCTATGGAGTATACTGGATATTTTCCTGGCCCCATTAATCAACCTCTTAGTGTACCTTGATCCTCATCTGTTTTCCGGGTTGTCCTGTAAACCCTAATGATTTACAGAGATCATGGTGGGAACTCTCACTTCTGTGTCTAAACCAACTGAGAACAGATAATGCTTTGATGACTCTGCTTTCACTGTAAAAAACAACAGTGGACTATAGGCTTCAGCTTGAAGCTAAGACTGAAATGTTTTTCTTCCTTTCTATGAAATGAATTGATGAAGCCATCGTATAGGGAAGGAATGGAACAGCTGGAGGGATACAGACCCCACTTATTCCCAAGTATAAAAGAAGCCATGTCCTAAGATGTCTAGTGAAGAGGGGAGAGTCAGCAGAAGGAAATATGAAGTAATTACAAGCAGCCTGAGCAAGAGTGAGTGAGTGCTAGAACAAAAGTGAGAAGAAATCAGAGAAAACTAGAAGGAAAAGGGCCATAGCAGGGTTGTGACTGTGAACTCATCATGCAAGTAGATATATTGTAACAGTAGACATAATTGGAATCAGTTCAACAGATTTTCCAATATATTTCCTTCCTCTTGGATATGGGTGGAAATTATACCCATTTTTCTGGATTAGGAATTGAAAATTCTCTCTATTCAAGGGCTTAGGCAAGGGTCCAATGTTTCAGGAAAATGCACAGAAGCAAAATCCATCTATCTCTGGAAGAAGGGAAGGAAAACTCTTGGCCTAAGATCCTGCATAAGTTTGCTATCACTGAGGGATGAGTTGAAATTCTCTTCCAACCAAGAAACATTATGCACAGAAGACACAGACATTATTCCATGATGGTTGCAGGAGAGCTGAGACAGCTAGACCCTTGAGGCCTAGGCTCACAGAGTCTAAGACTGAGGCTAAACCAGGAGAACAGAGATACCCCTGTGTCCACTATGAGATTAGCACCTGTTAGCAAACAACACTAGTTTACTGCTGGGGTCTGGGCAAGACTGAGGCGAGTGCTACTCTGTGTGGCTCAGGCACGGAAGGACTGCTACTGTCATGGCAGCAGAAACAACTGAGAAAAACCCTCTGTTCCACAGACACCGTAATACACAAAAGGGAATAGCAGCTCACCACTGGAAGAATTTGAAGTCTGCAGAAATTATAACAATGAAACCCAAATCCATCTCAAGTCCTGAATAGATTGATTCAATGCCACAAAGTAGTAGCCTGATTGAAGAGGAAGCGAGCACATTTCTGTGTGAAGACTGATTTGAAACACAAATATAAAAATAAGGAAGAAAAAAATTATTTTTATTGAGTAAAATTTCTAATTGTACACAGAGAAGTGATATATATTTTAAATTCCTTTCAAGCAAATTTGCAGTACCCTATCCTTTTTCACAGGTCCTTAAGGGCCCAAAGATAATATGAATTTGCTTTGGAGTCATTCTGATGAGTATTTTCATAAAAGAAATGTTAATTATACATTTCCAAAAATTTTAAAATCTACAGTCTATAATATATCATTTGTTGACCAGTATTTCTTTCTGTTTTTATAGTAACTTTGAAGTGTGATGTTTTGTTTCTGGTAGTACTTTATATTACATAATCTATACAAATCCATAAAAGAGTACCTGGTATAGGGTAAAGTTTCAATAAATGGTAGATATCTACTGTATTGTACAAGTTACTCTTAATTATATATTATATTCATATAATGCATTGATTGTATATGACTGTCTTACATTCCATGAGGACAATGCTCCATCCATTATTATCACTATTTTATCCCCAGCATCCAACATAGCACCTTGCACACAGAAAGCACTCAACTGTAAGGAATGAATGCATGCATGAATAACTATAGAGGTGATAAAACTCAACAATGACTGATCTCATCACTTAATTTTGGATGTCATAACATCTCACCACACTTTTCTTATCATAAAAATGAATAAGTCCTTAAACTCTCAATACAATATGAAGTCAATAGTAAATATACAGAGCTTTGCAAAGTATCTCTACGTTCTATTAAAATCTTATGATCTGGGACTCCCTCGTTTGCCAAGACGGTGTAGCCAACTTTCTCCCAGATCCTGTCCCTTACAACTAAAGATCTCTGGATGTACCACAACAAAGAAGCATAGGAAGTCTCTGAAAGGTGGAAAGAACAGGGTGAGCCATCTATGGACGTCAGGGCTTAAGGAATGACTTGGCAGTAAGTTCCTTGGCTTTTCTTATTGCCTCCCAAAAACACGGGACAGAGCACTGCATAACATCCAACCTGGAACTGCCAGCAGGCACAGAAAGATAACCCCCAGGAAAATCCTGGTCCCTCTAGCCAAAGGACCAAAACCAGAAAAACTTTTTGACAATACCCACCTTACTCCAGCCAAATATCAACAGAAAACACGTCCCCCTCCTTGACAGGAGAGAATCTTCAAGATGTAGGGCTAGGCAAAGATTTCTTAGACTTGACATAAAAAGCACAATCCATAAATGGAAAAAAATGATACATTGGACTTATAAAAGTTAAAACTTTGGCTTTGTGAAAGACTCTCTGAAGAGGATGAAAAGCCAAGCTACCAACTGGTAGAAAAAGTTTGCAGACCACGTATCCAACAAAGGATTAATATCTAGAGTGTATACAGAGCTCTCAAACCTCAACACTGGGTTGGAAAAAGCAATCCAGTTAGAAAATGAGCAAAAGATATGAATAGATGTTTCATCAAAAAGGATATACAGATGAACAATAAGCACACCATTAGGCATTAGGGAAGTGCGAATTAAAACTTGTTTGTTAATGTGTGTGTTCAAATCTTTTGCCCATTTTTGATTCAGTATTGTTTCTTTATTGTTGCATTGTGAGAGATTTTTTTTGAGAGGTTTTGTTTTCCATTCTGAAAATAAGTCCTTGACCAGATATGTGTCTTGCAACGATTTTCTCTCAGTCTGTGGCTTGTCTTTTCATTTACAGCATCTTTTGAAAAGGTTTTTAATGTTTCTGCAGTCCAATTTACCATTTATTTTTCTTTATGAATTGTTTGGAGTTGTATTTGAGAAATCTTGATTTAATCCAGCATCAGACAGAATTGTTTCTATATTTTGTTATACATTTTTTATAAGTTTAAGTTTTGCAGTAAGTTTATTTTACATATATGATGTAAGGTATGAATTACAATCTTTTTCTTTTTTTTTTTGGGCCTAACCCCCACCATGCCCCCTGCAATGGAAGTTCGGAGTCCTAACCACTGGACCACCAGGGAATTCCTTACAATCCAGTTTTAAAACACTTTTGTCTATTTCAGCATATGTGTGAAGGAATAATTTAGAGGTCTTATTTAAAAGCATTTAACTCTCTTCCACAGAACAAAACCTTTTCTTTTTGAATCTAAAATAACGTAAACCCATGAACGCAACAGACATCCCTTGTCCTGTAATAAGAAAAAATACTTCTCGTACTGAATCACCAAGTCCTCCATTAGCTTCATCAAACATTTCCATTATTTACTTAGTAGCCTCATTAGATTTCCTAAAGATAAATCAGGTTGGGATTTCTCTGCTCAACACTGAAAGTCTCTAATATCCACAATGTTTTGATATTTATCATCCTAAAATACACTGAGTGTTTAATAGAAACATATCTGTGGTGCCATGCTTGTTTCATGATGTATGTACTTTAATTGTGTTGCCCTATGTTAACTGTTTCCTTACTTTCCTTCATATAATGGCAGCTGAATCAGAACTCTGTTTCTGGCCTCTTTTTTTTTTTTTTTTCCTAACATATCACAGAGCACTGAAGCAAATTCTCGGTTTCCTATGGGCAAGACTTTCCAATGATGTGGATTTCAGAGACATAAGCTCAGGAATTCAAGCATGTTCAATTTTCCAAAGCTACCTGGTAGCCAGAAGGAGAAGACAGATAAAAAAGGATATTGTAAAGATTGATTTTTATTCTGATTCACATTTCTGAGGCATGCATTTTCTTGCTGAAGCTGGTGGCTTAATGCAGAAAGGCACCTGTTGCACTCTATGCAGTGAAACCTTTGCTATTTTTAAGGGCTAATACACCATCTGACTAAGGCCAATGAGTGAAACTTGAAGTATTAAATCAAAACAGCATCTGAGGGCTTCCCTGGTGGCGCAGTGGTTGAGAGTCTGCCTGCCAATGCAGGGGACGCGGGTTTGAGCCCTGGTCTGGGAGGATCCCACATGCCACGGAGCAACTAGGCCCATGAGCCACAACTACTGAGCCTGCGCGTCTGGAGCCTGTGCTCCACAACAAGAGAGGCCGCGATAGAGAGAGGCCCGTGCACCGCGATGAAGAGTGGCCCCCACTTGCCACAACTAGAGAAAGCCCTCACAAAAACGAAGACCCAACACAGCCATAAATAATAAATAAATAAATAAATAAATAAATTTAAAATATGGAACTCACCATCTTCTCAATTTAAAAAAAAAAAAAAAAATCCCAGCAGCTGATATGTACTACTACCAAAAAACTTAAGTATGAAGTTAATGGTATAACATCGAACAGACTTCATTACTGACAATGGAGGCTTTGAAGACGAGCAGTTCGTAAAAGATGTGGCAACTAGTTTGTGACACAGAGTTAATTTAATGGATGTTAAGCCTATGCTCTTTATTTCACCTGACTCTTCTAATAGCAATGCCTTTAATCAATGTTTTGATTTTGATCTATTTATTTTGTTTCCCCTCTCAGTAGTTCAATTAAACAAACATGTTGTGTTAAGCAACACTGATCACAGACTAGAGGAGTACAAGGACTGTAGAGACTTTCACTGGGGGACAATGAAGTTTTCTGGGAGAAAGGAACTGAGTTTGGATTTGAAGTATGGGTTCTGGAGAAACTTGCAAGTGTTTTGGCATTAAAGAGGACATTCCAGGCAAAGAAAACAGGAGCAACACACTGAAAAATTATAAAAATTTTCCATTATCTTAAATCATAAATTGTCATAGATTTTTGTAGCTGGGAAGGACCTTGGAGGTCAATGATTCCATTGGTCTACCAATCATGTGACATATCCCTGGAGATGGCCCATGTGACCCTAGATCCATGAAAACAAAAAAGAGGCAGATTATATTTCTTGGCTGTATATTGTGCTAAAGTTAAAATGTCAAAATCAGTAGTCTCTCCCAATCACTTTATTTTACATATAAGAAAGTAGCACAATGGCAGCTTTACGTACACAGATATTTTAAACAGAACAGAGGACCACATGCTATAAATTCCACTGTTAGGCTACGTTTACAAGATGTGCTGAAATTCTAGGGAAAAGTCCATTTTCCAATAATACTTAAGGAAAAAAAAAGTCCTTTCAAGGTCAAGTGCTACTGTGAGAATAACAAGACTAATTTCCCAAGGTCATTTTATATAAAGGATAAATATGGTTTATAAAACATAGTTCAAAACATTACAATTTCACCACCATCAAGAAAAGAAATAAAGGTCTACTAACCAAATTAAAACCACTATACTGAGGAAAT
The DNA here is from genome assembly GCF_028023285.1 of Balaenoptera ricei. Taxonomy (NCBI): domain Eukaryota; kingdom Metazoa; phylum Chordata; class Mammalia; order Artiodactyla; family Balaenopteridae; genus Balaenoptera; species Balaenoptera ricei. The sequence continues at coordinate 83,174,010 of NC_082641.1, forward strand.
ACATTTCTGAATGTTATGACAGAAATAGATTTATTGTCAGTCTTTGGAAGTACATTCATTATCTATCTTTTGAAAGGTAATAAAGGGAGGAATACTTTCTAAGGGGACTAACAATGGAAAAAAACTTCACAACTAAAGATTGGAAACTGAAAGAATTCTCCTAAGTTATACAAATAATTAAGGTGACTGAGATATATGATTCTAGAAATTTTATTATGGAAACACACTGAGTTTCTTTTTTTCTTTTTCACTTATGGGGACCCTAGATTAAGTATTTCATTTTAATCAGTCAAATAAAATAACTGATTTTATTTCCTTCCAGATTTGGCTAGTGATTGGACTAAATTGCTCTCCATCAGGTCAAAATACATGCAATCCTTGCTACTCAGAGTTTCCCCTTCCTAATAAAGATCTACTTATTTTGCAATTATGAAAATGGTAGCCAGAAGCAAAGAAAAGTTTAAATTCACACTTTCTTTCAAATTGTGCAGAAGATATAAAATACTGGCTTTTGAACAATAAAGTTCTGTTATGTAGCCTGCTATGTGAAAAGGAGTGTTCCAGTTTAATAAATATTCTGGTTAACTTAGAAAACTATCAATAATAAATATACACTGAACTTTAAATATTCAGGGGTCTCTTTATTTTGTTTTCAAAGTTAAATTCCACTGGTATATGCACCTGTTAAAAGTCAGGTTTGTGCATCTTCCTGTTTACAAATTATACCTTAATAAAGCACTGAAAGCATTAAAAAAAAAAAAGTTAAATTCAGGAAAGTATTTTTATCTATGTTAATCTAATTTTCACCAAAAAATGCACTGGAAGATCTTTTCAACAATGGCTTAATTTTCTTGCCATTTTCCTTTATATATTTAAAGCACAGGGAACTATATTCAGTATCTTATAACAACCTATAATGGAATCAAATCTGAAAAAAATAACTGAATCACTCTGCTGTACACTTGAAACTAACACAATATTGTAAATCAACCATATTTCAATTAAAAATTAAAAAATAATAAATCTCTATTGCAGTGTGAATTTGGTAGAGTACTATTTAAAAATCCAAGATATATTTTTCCAGTATATTGCTAAAGGATTTACTATATATTTTTTTAATCTCACAGCTTTCCTGCTTTACCCTTAAAATAACTGTTTCGATATTTAATTTTCAATCTCTGCAAATTTGATACTTGCACCTGAACTTACATTTCTAACTGGGTTGGGTTCAAATTATAAAAAAACTATAACATTAAGTTTAGTTTAATTAGCAAAAAGTTAAGCAAGCTCAGGTGACATTTCTTATACCAAATCTTACATATGATAAGTACTCTAATTAGTTGAACTGATTATTTATTCAGAAAGGAATACTCTTAGAGATTTAATTATAGTGTAAAACTAAGTATTTTCAGATTTATGCTATATCAGAAAAGATGAACCTATCTTAATTCAAATATCTTCCATTTACTATGTGCATATATTGACACATACAGAAGTCTCTATGCATATATGAGCCTCGAATATTTTGGCTCAGAAAAGAGGCTATTTATAGCTGACACCTACATTCATGATTAAAATTATTTATAAAAGATTTGATTTTATCATCAGCTGTGGGAAAATGCCATAAGTGTACTAACTCCATTCATATCATAATTATCTTTCCCTCCACTGATGACTTCTTTCTTAGAGTTTTACTGTGACCTTATCAGTTACTACTTATATTTATTAGCTGTTTTCTTATCTCCTTGACCTCTACATCTAACTAGATTTAAACCTGTGCAAATTCAAAAAAGTATCTTTATGCTTTAATATCCCAACAGACACACTTTACTCATGTTAACAATATGCAATTTAGCAATGCAGCAGTTTGGGAGGTAAGCTAATGCCTGATGAAACATTCATCACCTTATTATCTTCCTCTTCACTAATTCTGCTCTGCCATGTGTTTTATTTCATTCATTTCTCTTGTTCTATATATTTTATTATCTAATATTCTTTGTTCAAAACTGAGATAAAATTGTAACTTAGTAGGAAGGTTTCTGAGACAAAACCCACCAAAGACAACTGAAATATATAGGATAGGAAAGATTTTAAAAATTGTTCTAAAATTTAGAAGATAGATTTTTCTTTATTTTTTAAGTTTTTTAATATTCTTGTGAAAAATGCTTTGTTTTCTCTCTGATTAAACATAAATATCGTTTGAAGGAAAGAGTGAAATAATTATTTAAGAAATTTTTTTCGAAAGATGCACATAAAATAGTCCAGCATAAGGCAGTAAATCAAAGGACAGACACTTACAAATTAAATTGAAATCCTAATTATGATACCTTGCACTGCAAACCTGCCAGTTTTTGTGAAGCTAATTAGTCTTCTAGACTGGAAAACAGTGTAATTGAGTCTATATGGTTATGAGAGATGAAATTGAAAACAATTGCATATTTCCTGACATTTATATTCCTAAGTTACCAAACATAATTTTTTTATTTTTGCAGGTAATTGACTTGCAATTTTTATAGAGTTATTGGAATATGTTCTTGCTTTGAAAACTTTTCATAATCCATATTCAAACAACTTCATTTCTAAGGCATCAGAATGTGTTACTGTTTTAACCCATTAGTTAGCTCCAAGAAAATACTTTTTTTTTTTTTTTTTTTTTACTAAAAAGGATACACTTTATGGATAAGCTAATAAAATATTTCATCACACTTTCTTATGGATGGCAATGATCTTGTTTTATTATAAAATCAATATAAGTATTTCAGACATATCTAAAACAGGAAAGGGGACCCTTAAATCAACCAATCTGAAATAACACTATAACATTATTCTATTATTGAAACTCTTGTATGGTATTTTATATAGCTGCATATATAGTTTTATATTATGTTTATCATTTTCAAATATGAAAAATATGAGGAATTAAAAGAACTAAAAGAATATCACCTATTCAAAAAGACCCAGAAAAAAAGGGAATAAAATATTAGTACATGTTTTGAATTCACAGATGATCAAATTGAGTAATTTACGTGTGAAGAAAAATAGGGTAAAATTTGAGAGAGAAAGAGAGAGAGAGAAAAAGAGAGACAGAGAAAATTGGTTAAATTGGCAAGTGAAATATTGTCGAGTACTGTTTGTTCAACTAATGGGTGAGTTGAACCTGTAAAATATCAGTCAGTTTCAGTCCAAAAAATTCCAAATCACAGAGGGAAATCTGAACAGATGTTTATTTTGCATTTTCCCTGCCCATGTAGTGCATTTCCTGACTGACTCTGCCCCACACAATCGCACAGAAACCCAAACTGATGGGAGCTATGCTACCTTGTATTTTTCATCTGGAACATGAGGCCATCTTGTTCATTGTAACAGAAGAAAACAGAGAATTCCCCCAATTAAAAGCTCTATCCCAAAAGTAGAGCTTATCACTTCTCACAGCCTATTGGACAGAATTCATTATCTGCCTCTGGCTTTCCATCAAGAAGCTGCAAAATATATTCATCTTTATATACCCAGAAGGAGAAGAAAATTAGATATTAGGGAGCACTAGTGTTGTGCACTGGATAGAAATAGAGGTATTTCTGTTATATTTTAGCTAATTAGCATTCTCTATCTTAATATTTAACTAGATTCAAGTACTTAAATTTTAATTTAGATTGCTTCATTTTAATGATGAATCCATTTCTTCTGCATCCTAAGTAATTTTCTTCTTTTATGAAATGTTATGATAAAATGATACTACTGAAATATATTTCTATTTGAATATGCTATTTCAGATATAGATTGTTCCTCTAAAGTTGTTGCTCTTCATTTTGTAACTATTTCTGAAAGGACAATTCTTATTGTAAGGCTAATTTAGTAAAAATAGTGACCAGGGATCCAAACTTCAAAATTCTGCTGTATGACAATACGCAAAGAACTTTCCTCTCTGAACTTCATCAACAAAATGATAATAATATCTACTTTTTAGGCTGGTGATGTGTGTTAAACAGAATAAAATGTTTAAATTGACTCATGTTCTCTGGTATGCCACAGTTAGTAAAAATCTATTAGAATTAAAATGGAATCAATCATACATTTTGATAATGGCCATATAAATTAGTATTACCTTTCAGAAAAATCAGATTTTATTTACATATCAAAATCCATTTATCATATGAGTATATAATCGTATCAAATTTTTAACTCAAAAAAAATTCTGGGGCTTCCCTGGTGGCGCAGTGGTTGAGGGTCTGCCTGCTGGTGCGGGGGACACGGGTTCGAGCCCTGGTCTGGGAAGATCCCACATGCCGCGGAGCAACTGGGCCCGTGAGCCACAACTACTGAGCCTGCGCGTCTGGAGCCTGTGCTCCGCAACACGAGAGGCCGCGATAGTGAGAGGCCCGCGCACCGCGATGAAGAGTGGCCCCCGCTTGCCGCAACTAGAGAGAGCCCTCGCACAGAGGCGAAGACCCAACACAGCCTAAATAAATAAATAAATAATAAAAATAAGTAAATTAAAAAAAAAAAAAAGTCATTCATCATCACAGCTATGAACCAACTGGGTAACCAAGAGCATAACATTTAAAAAAAAAAAATTCTGGCATAAATATCTTTATTTACACATTATTATCATTTGTATGTGGAATCTTAAAAAGCCAAACTTTTAAAAACAGGAAGTAAAATGGGGTTACCAGGGGACAGGAGGTGGGAAAGACAGGACAGATGTTGTTTAAGAGTGCAAGCTTGCAACAACTAGTAAAGAAGTCCTGGAGATCCAACAGATAGTATAGTGAATATAGACAACAGTATTCTATTCTTATCAAACTTGCTAAGAAACTAGAACTTAATTATTCCAAACACTAAAAGGAAATGAGAATTATGTACCATGATGGAGACACTAATTATAGCTACAATGGCAAGCATATTACAATATATAAGTATCAAATTAACATATTGCACACCTTAAATTTACACAATGTTGTATGTTAAAACATATTTAAATTTTTAAAAACATAAAAAATAATGAAAAAGTGAAATGAAAAAGTAAATTATTACTCCATTCAAAAAATTCTATGCAGCTATTAAAATTGTAATTATGAAAATTTAATTGAAAATATAAGGTTTGTTTATAGAGTGAATGTTAAGTTGGAATTAACAAAAATATACAGCTGCATGGATATGGAAAAGATTTGGGAAGGAATTCAGAAAAAAATAAAGGTATTTAATGAGTCAGAGTGGTCGAATTGTAAATGGATTTTAGTTTTTTTAAGTGTCTTTTTGGTATGATGCTTGTAAAATGAAATGATATAAAATACTTCATAATGTGTTGATGGTTCTGAGTATATTTGTTTGTTAGGCACTGATGAAAGTTTTATCAACTCTACCACTACTTTCTATGAAGCATAGTGATGAAGACCCAATCAATAACATTTATTGAGTGATTACTATCTCAAGCACTTTAAATGTAGTATCTTAAAAGTGTTAACTTATTTAACATTTAATATAACATAGTAAGGTTACTTCTATTATTACTCTATATGAATGAGAAAACTGAGCTGCAGACAGCTTCAGAGACATGTCCAAGGTTGCCAGGTTAGTAGGTGCTGGATCTGGGCACGAATACAGTACATTCTCTTCACTACTGTGTACATTATTTCCCATAACTACTAAAAAGAGAGTGACAGAAGTCTGTATTAAAAGAAAAATTATCCAAAATAAAAATAAGAAGGATGAGGAGGAGAAGAAAGAAGGAAAAGGAGAGGAAGGTACGGAGGAGAAACAGGAGATTCAAGAAATAGAAAAATATATTGATTAGATAGAAATCATATTAAAACTATGATATTGTATGATTTCAATGGAGTTTTATCCAATATAAAATGGAAAGTTATATTATTTAATGTATACTAAAATGTGTCTTTTTCTGGAAGATTTAATTTATAGTCATAGCTCACTTTATTGTGCTTTGCAGATATTGCATTTTTTACAAATTGAAGGTAGTGACAATCCTGCATGTAGCAAGCATTTGCTCACTTCATGTCTCTGTGTCACATTTTGATAATTCTCGCAAATTTCAAACCTCTTCATTATTATTACATTTGTTATTATGATCTGTGATCAGTGATCTTTGATGTTACCACAACAACTCACTGAAGGCTCAGATGATGTTTAGCATTTTTTAACAATAAATATTTGTTAAACAATAACTAAAGTATTTTTAAATTAAGGTATATACTTTTTTAGGCATAATGCTACTACACACTTACCATACTACAGTATATTTTAAATATAACTTTTATATGCACAGAAATTCATATGACTCACTTTATTGTGATATTCACTTTACTGCAAGAGCCTGGAACTGAACCCATAATATCTCCAAGGTATGCCTGTATTTAAGATTTGATATTGTTTCTTTCAGGAAAAAAAAAAATCTACCTCATTTAGCTTAGTCCTAGTAACATCAGATTTTGTATTTCATCATTTTTTTTTATATTTTAATGGTACATACACAATCTTTTTGAACAAGTCTCAGACTTCTAATTCTCACCGCCACATCGTAATGCAGACCGCAGATCTTATTTCTTGCTTACATTATTATAAATGCCTTCCAATTGCCCCGTCTGCCTCTATTTCCCCTTCACAACCCCACCATACACACAAACTCTTGGTCTTGGTCTCTGTTTCTCTCTCATCTCTCTTCATACACACACTCAACACAAGTTCATCCTAAACTCTTTCTGAAACACACTTTCAAATGGGTAATTTGCTACATGAAAAATTTTAATGTCTTTTTTATTTCTTGCTACATTAAGTAAAAATGTAATTTGGCATTTTTCATCTTTTGATCCTTACCCCTAAACCTAGAATCTCCTTCTACCTCCATTTTAGCTCTCTCAACATCCAGCTAGAAATGGGGAAGCAGGTTTTGCCCAGTATATTAACTTCATCAGGCTGTGACAAGTAATAATTTGCATATTGCATATGCCAGATTGTGTCTTTTGTGCTTATTTTTATAGTAAAGAGAGTATCAAATAAGAAAAATACATTGCTGTGTCAGTTAGCAATTTCTTCATACTAAATGACCCAAAACTTAGTGGTTTAAATTATCTCATAATTCTGTGTTTAACTGGGTGCTTTTATAATGTAGATGATCTTGGATTGGCTTCTATTGAACCCTCTCTTGTCTCTTGTCAGCTGCTCAGTCATGAGGTAGCTGGAGGATTTAATATGTCTTCACTCACATGTATGGCAGTTGGCAAACCAGGTGCATTGGTTTCCCTCCACATGTCTTCTCACTGTCCAGCAGGCCCTAGATTATTCACTTGGTGGTTTAAGTTTTCCACATCCAACAACAAAACAGCCTCAATGTGCAACATTCTCTGCCTCTGCCACTTTTACTAAAGTCCCACCTGCCTAGGAAATCCCATGGCCAATCCAGATACAAGGGCTGATGAAGTTGGATCCACCTCTTGATAGAAGGTTGAGACAGTATTGTAATTTATGTCTGTCTGGACATTTCTCCATTTCATCCAAGTTGTCCATTTTTTGGCTAAAGATGTTCAAAACATCCCTTTATAATATAGGTGATATTATTATGGTGATTTATTCTATTTTCAAAGATTGGTATATTTTAACTCTATGGAAACAAAAGAATTATAATTAATCCCATTTAGTATATTAACTGAAATTACATTGTGGGACATAAAACAAAAAAGTACTGGAGCAGTTTTAAAGTAGTGTGGTAAAATATGTAATAAACACAAATAAGTCTGTATACAGATGTACACGTTATTCAAGATAACCATAAGCTACTTCCAGGGTTACTATATAGTTAATAGGTTGAAATCTGATGAATGAATTCTGCTCTCACTACTAAGACTACATGCTGAGTGCTGAAGACACACAAAGACAGATATGACTGCTTCAGTGAAGCAGAGCTCTCTACCTGTAGCCCACATCCAAGAAATGTTTTATTAATGAATCCTCATTCAATTCAGTCCACTTATTGTGACTCATTACTCATGTCCATGCACTGTCAGGAAGGAAGAATGACAGTTGGTTCAGAGTGATATTAAGTTTAATGATTTTCTAAACCAGGATAAGAAAACATGGGGTAGTGACAAGAAAGTCTGGTCAATTTTCTCCTGTTCATCTCTATTTTATAATAAGATGGACCATTCATTATAGGTGCAGAGACATTTTTACATTGGCACAAAATTGCATAATTTAAAAAATCATATCTTTTCCAAATTCTTATGAAGTGCCTCACTAGAAGCACACATACATATGAACTCTTCCATCCCATTTTTTAAATTTTTCATGATGATCAAAAGATGATATTCATTTTATATCTATATTTGTCCACACACATTTTATTTGTCTTTTCATACATGTGTTGTATAACACTTTTTACGGTTGTAGTTCGCAAGGTTATTTGCTTACAAAATTAACAGAAATAGACATGACGTACCAGATAAATGAACTCATGCTATGTTGCTCAGGCTATGAATTCTTTTCTAAGGATGTTTTCTTTTAATATTTATTTATTTATTTGGTTTCACTGGGTCTTAGTTGTGGCAGGTGGGCTCCTTAGTTGCGGCTCGCCGACTCAGTTGTGGCATGCAAACTCTTAGTTGTGGCATGCATGTGGGATCTAGTTCCCTGACCAGGGATTGAGTCCCGGCCCCCTACATTGGGAGCACAGAGTCCCAATCACTGCACCACCAGGGAAGTCCCTCTAAGGATGACTTATGCATCTATGATTTTATAAAATACTAAGATACTATGATAAGAAAGTATATTTTATTAAAGACAATCTTTTGATTTACTGAACCATTATGAGTGTAAAAAGTATAGATACAGTCTGAATATGTGTATAGATAGAGATATACACACACATGCGGGGTTGGGGCAGAGGTGGAAGAATGGGTACACATGTGTGTGTAAAACATTTGCATACCCTTTAAGACAATGAAATAATTTTGTTTGATGAACTCAGACTAGCTGGGAACAAAGGATGTTATTTTTATATCCATATTCCATTTCCTTAAAAATAAATTAATTTTTGGGCTTCCCTGGTGACGTAGTGGTTGAGAATCTGCCTGCCAATGCAGGGCACACGGGTTCGAGCCCTGGTCTGGGAAGATCCCACATGCCACGGAGCAACTAGGCCCGTGAGCCATAACTACTGAGCCTGCGCGTCTGGAGCCTGTGCTCCGCAACAAGAGAGGCCGCGATAGTGAGAGGCCCGCGCATCGCGATGAAGATTGGCCCCGCTTGCCACAACTAGAGAAAGCCCTCGCACAGAAACGAAGACCCAACACAGCCAAAAATAAATAATAAATAAATAATAAATTTTAAAAATAATAATAATAAAATAAATTATTTTTGCATACTTTCAAAGATATTTGATATAGTTATGCTAAAAAACTGGACTTTTGTATGATTTCTATTCAAAGAAAAGTGTTTCAGTGAATCACATAAGTAAATTGATATAAGTGGTACTCTATTAGAAGAAAACCAATAGTCTAGTTAAACTTCTTCACAGAATATAAGTCTGAATCTTCCTCGCCTTTCTTATCTACAGCTGACACCCTTCCCCTTGAGCTTAATGCTCTTGTTACCACTGTTGTAGGACTTATCTTTTGGTCATCTCATATGAATCTCAAACTCAAACCATCCATATAAGAGTTCTTCTGACCTACAAACACTGCCTCACTTGCTGTGCTCCCAGCCTGAGTTAATGACTTCACCATCCACATGCTCATTGAAGATAGAAACCTCAGATGCTTAAAATCATCTGAGATTCCTCCTTATCTGAAAAATAAAGTACAAACTCCTTAAAATCAGCTCTGACCAGCATCTCCATCCATACAGATGCACATGCATTCTCTATTTCAACCACATAATACCATCTGAAATCATTTCAGTAAGCCAGGTACTCATTTCTTTGCTTTGGTGGGCAAAATACATTCATTATTTACTGGAGGTCTACCATATTCCAGACGTTGCTCAAGTAATTGAGATACACAAGTAAACAAAAAGAAAGCAAAAATAATTGCCTGCATGGAACTCATTAGGTTTAGTCTGGAGTTCAAGAGAAAGGTGTAGGCTGGAGATGTGAATTGGGTATCATCAGCATATAGATATGTAAATACATAAGATGAAATAACTCAAGGGTATGAATGCAGATGGAGAAAAGAAGAAGCATAGGCTTGAGGAGGAGAAGAGGAAGGGCCAGCAATAAGACTGGTAGGCACAACAAATGGGAGGACAGTAAGGCCAATAGATTGTTGGATGTGCAATTCAAGGATTATACGGAAATGAGATTGTGAAGATGTTGCGTGTGTAAAGATTGACCTGGTCTAGGGGATAGGAGAGAGTGGCTAAGATAAATGATGGCCAAGCTCTCTGCAGGAGAGCACTTAAAGGAAAAGAATGGCCAAAGGGTTGGCAGGATTATCTCTGTATATATTCAGATCACCAAGAAATAAGACATAAGTAGATTTGAAGAGAAAAACAATAAGAGAGAAAGTGAGTGCCTGGATATTTTTAGATGACAATACAATGATGAACAGTAGTGATGTACTGTAAGACAGTAAAAGAAAAAAAGTAATCAATATTGTTTGTTTCAGGGCAAGTAGAAGGAGAGAGATATGGAATTATCAATTTTCAAAAGGAAATATACTCCACCTTTAAGCACAGATCTTAGAGGTGTGAAAGAAAAACAAGTACCACTTGAGATGACTTCAGGAAGAAAAGCTTCATCAGGGAGATCCAGGTTTCTGTTACAGTAAATGGTTAAGGAAATGCTCAAAAAAGAGGTTGACAATATAGGAGATTTTGCTATTGATGAACCATGAATTCTAAAGGGTTTTTTTTGGGTGAGGGGGGGGCGGGTAGAGGGGCTTGGGGTGACACGGAGACTAAAAAGGGCATGTGCAGGGTTAGATGACATTCAGGAGATGACCCAGGAGGTATGAGTAAGGCTGGGGCTTCCTGTGGTAATTGCAGAAATATCACGCATTCAATCCTCACGGATCAAGTTATACAGTTTAAGCAAAAATGTGATTGTTGCGGGGCATGAAGCAGTGAGTATCCCAGTGTGCAGGGGCAACGACCCTGTCAGAGGCTAAATGGACCTGCTCTGATCATGTAGGACCATGTAGATGGAATTAAAGCACTCATGGGAAATTTATCTGACTCTTAAGTAGATACATACTTCTGATGAAAGTTTAAAGGCTTGGGGAATACTCCCCATCTTTGAAGACCTAGTTGAAATGTCACTCTTTCTATCTTCTCTGATCACCATAAGGGAGCAGACTTCTTGTTTCCTTAGCACTCCGTTCATCCAACTATCACCATATGTGCCTTCCTGGCTTTCCTACTAGAGTGTGAGAGACTCTTTGGTGACAAAACAGTTTATCTTAATATTCACAGTGTCTAACATCGGGTCTGGCATACATACAGTACTCAGGAAGGTGCTAGAGTTGGTGGATGAAAGCATAACTTCTAAATCGGGACTTTTCAAACTGTAATGTGCACATAGATCACACTGGGATGTCTGGGTGGGGCCCGAGGTTGTTTGTATTTAACAAGAGCTCAGGTGTTGCTGGTGCTGTTGGTCCTTATCCACACTGCGAATTGCTAGGTTCTAAAGTACCAAATGGTAGGCACTTAGACATGACAACTTTTATAATGCACTGTTCCCTGGGTCATTAAAAAAAAAGTATCCAGTTTTGCTGATTTGTTATCAATAGACTTTTTTCTTACCTTTTAAGTTTTGCTTTGCTACAATCTTTATTAAAGCTTTATATTTAATGTTGAACTCTAGGTAAAATTACATTATAGTCCCCAGGAGATTGATTCAGGCAAACTAACCATATAAAGTTTTCTGAAGAAGAGCAAAGTAGTGGCTAGAAGTCTATTTGAATAATCCCTTCTGATAAACTTGTGTTTTGTCCTTAGTGGTCAAGGGCACACAGGATCTGAAGAACTGGTCTAATATGAAAGCATTTAACCTTGCATCTCAGGACCCAAGACACCATTTGGACCAGGAGCTTTCACTAGGCTGTGGCTTTGCTAATTAAGATGGTCATTTTGTTAAACAGTTTAGTTTCTTAGTAGTGGTATCTTATTCAATATACAGTACAGATTTGTGTTTAGAGGACATTCACTGTTAATATCTTGTGAACAATATTTTGAACATTTTCTGGGAAAAGTGATCTAAGATCTTACCTAGTTGAACTCATTCAGGGATAAAGTACAGGAATGTTGATTTTCAGAGTGGGAAAATAATCCTATTCCATAACAACATTGAATCCAGTCTGTTTCTAGACTGAATATAAAGCAGATTTATTAGTTAATCTGATTTGGAATTAACTTTGTGAATTTGAGTTTCTTACATTTATGTTAAAGAAAAAAAAGCAATATTTTTTCTAAAAGTAACACATTTTTTGTAGTCATAAATATATATGTATATATTTTTCTGCATTAATTTTAATTCAATGAAAGTATAATAAAATCAGGGAAAGGGTATGATATCAAGCCTTTTGTGATAAAACTAAAAAAATAAACATTTTATATATTTGCTTACAAACTTGAAGATACATATACTGATGAAAATTTCACTGAAGTAACACCACATTATTGACACCATATCTTTAGAAACGTGTCAACTTGTTAATCACTACATTTCTACCTGCTAGGACACAGGATTTTATGCCCTTTCTAATCTAATTGCTTAGCTCTGCAGAGGTTTTAGAGCCTGATGTTTCCACAATTCCTATTTATAGAATATTATAGAAACCTAGTTAAAGCTTTATCTGTACTCACAACACAGAAAAATCTTGAAGCATTAGATAAGAAATTTGCAGTGGTAATGGAAACCAAACTCCTTTATCACTTCACTCAATTAGGTTTGATAGATGGATTTTATAATTAAAACTACGGTTTAGGATTTCCTCACTTTCTTATATGACTTTCAAAGTAAAGACATTTAAAATCTCCATTAGAAAAACTAGCAATTTTAAGGATATGTATCTGTTAGCTGAACAGTTGGTGCTAGATGATCTTTATGATTAACTACTTGTAAATTATGAAGTAAAAACTTTAAAATATATAAACCAAATTTATATACTGAAGATTTCCCACAGTGTTAAGTTTTAAAAATATACTAATACTGGAAATGAAATACAGATTATATAAAGATAAAGCTTTGTTTTAAAAATATCTTTGGCTGTACAAAAATATTGATATATAATGTAGCTATCTCCATACTCTAAACAAGTTATTATTCTTCAAATGAAGTTAAAAAGAAGTCAACGTAATTTCTTATAATTTCTTGTGATAATTTAAAAATTCATTTATCCAGTAAACACAGAAATAATATAAAAGGATCAAAGAGTGCTCAGGCCTTGTATTTTTTTTTAAATTCAAGTAAATGTTTAAACATTACATGCTGGAAAATAGTTCTTCCAGATTTATTTAAGAAATAGTTTATGTTACATAAGTTGGTGGGGAGAGGTAGTCAGTAGGCAGGTAGCCTTTCACTAGAGTAAAGATATAGCCAGTTATTTTAGTAAAATCTGTTTTTGGCTTAGCTAGAGGTGCCCATCGAAATCAAGAAAAATGCATTCTTCTTTTCCCAAGAAAGAGTCTCTATTTACTTATTTTCTTCCAATTTATTAAATTTAATCCCTGACTATAGCCTATAGTATTTCCACCCTATCTGAACAGCAGATTTTACTGTCCTTATTCAAAATCCATCTTTCATTTTATTTGATCAAATTACTTATAATTTTGTATAATTCTCACTTCTCAAACTTCTGATCTGGAACCAAAAAAACTTCATTCTCATGATATGTGCTTTATGAAGCACTTAATGAAGATAAAATCTTCTGTCCCCAAATTTATCTTTCTTTTATTTAGGAGGAAAAAGAGCCCTTTCATTTCTTCAAATAAATTTTAGCACATGGGCTTCAACCCCTATCGATTTTTTTGCTCCAAAAAATGGTACAGCCACATTCATTTTCTCCTTTATTCTCTTTTGCTAATAGTTTCCTATTCAAAGATATATATCATTTATATATTTGTATATATATAATCTATAGGTCATGCATATCTTATAAGATACCTATTATTATATCTTATATATCTTATATCCATCTTATATATAGTATATGATATATAATTATCATATAATACATATATATCTTAAGAATTAAAACAAAATCAAAGAATTCTGTCTTGACTTTAATGCTTTCTCTAATTTATGTCCCTGACCCAAAAATTATATTTGGCCTATATTTAGTTTATATATTATATTTTATTCTTTCTTTATTCAAGCCCCTAATTACTTTAATCCCTATGGAATTATGAAGTATACATTTTCAGAGATCGTAAGAACAGTTTCTTTTTCAAATAGGCCAATTTCAGACTCTTTTTCTGTCTATTTCTTCCCTTACCATTGAATTTACAACCTTTGGTATTAAATTTTGTTCTCCAGTCAAGCCTTCTTAAATGTCTCTCTGGCTTTTTTAACACTCCAATGTCCTGAACTTCCTACCTTTTCTATTGATCCTTTTCTCTCCCTCATATCCTATTTTCCCTTAAAATGTAAATTCAATAAATCTTAAACTAAACTCATTTATTTTTCAATACCAAACTACTTCTTTGTTTCAGTATCAATTTTTCTATTATGAAAATATGAAAAACTTGATGCCAACAAATTTGAAAATTTATGTTTAATGGACCAATTCATGCAGCGTCAATAAGATAAATGGCTAACTTCACACAACAAAATGGCTGAAATCCCACAAGAAACAATGTAGACAAGAAGGAACTGGAATGGTTTCCCACTAAAATCTGGAGCAAAGCAAGGATATCCTATTGGTAACTTCTATTAGATATTGTACTAAAGGGCCTAGGTAGTGGAAAATATTGTTTTAAGTTAATAAATTAAAGGCATAAGACCAGAAAGATAAAAGGAAAAATGTCTTCATTTGCAGGTAACATGATCCAGTATATAGAAAATCCAAAGGGTGAAAAGATGACTAGAACTAATAAATGAGTTTAACAGATTCACAAGATACAAGAGCAATATTCAATATCTATTTATCTTTATATACTAGCAGTAAACAATCTAAAATAAAATTAGAAAATTGTTCTATTAATATTAGCATCAGAAAGAATAAACTATTTTGGAATGAATTTAATAAAAGAAGCATAAGACTCATGTATTGAAAATTACAAAACATTGTGAAGAGGAAGATATAAATAAATGGAGAGACATTCCATGTTCATTGACTGGAAGACTCAATATTGTCACAATGGCAATTACCACCAAATTGATCTATAAACTCAATGCAATCTCTATCAAAATCTCCACAGGCTTATTTATAGAAATTGAAAACTTCACCCTAAAATGCATATGGAAAAGCAAAATAACTAGAATAGCTAAAACACATCATAAAAAACACATTTGAAAAACTACGGTATTTGATTTCAACTTATTTTTTTTAACACCTTTATTGGAATATAATTGCTTTACAATGGTGTATTAGTTTCTGCTTTATAACAAAGTGAATCAGTTATACACATACATATATCCCCACATCTCCTCCCTCTTGCATCTCCCTCCCACCCTCCCTATCCCACCCCTCTAGGTGGTCACAAAGCACCACAGTAATGAAGGCAGTGTATAATCAGAGCATGGACAAGCATACAGATCAGTGGGCTGGAATTGAGAGTCCATTAAAAAAAACCCTACTTTAAGGTCATTTATTTTCAACAAAGATGCCATACAATTTAATGGGGAAAGGGTATTCTTTTGCAAATGATGCTGGGGCAACTGGATATTCATATGCAAGAAAGAAAAAAAGGAGGAGAAGGAAAAGAAGAAGACAGACCCTTACACACACCATACACAAAATTTAACTCAAAATGAATCATAAACCCAGAAATTCTACTTCTAAGAGTCTACCCAAGAGAAATTTTTCCAATATGCACACAAAGACACGTATGCAAATGTCCACAGCAACGTTAACTTTTTGTAAGAATCCTAACTGGAAACAATTCAAATGGCTGTTAAGTGATGACTTGGAAGGGAAAAAAAAAGGAATATGTCCATAAAATTAAAAATTTAATAATTGAAAGGAAAGAAATACTGATACATGCTACAACATGGATGAACCTCAAAAACATTATTCTAAGTAAAAGAATTGAGATTCAAAATAATACTATTATATGTTTCTTTTTATATGAAATGTTTAGAAAAGGCAAATTTATAGAAACAGCAGAGGAGTGATTTTCCTACAGCTGAGGATGGGAGACAGATTAACTGTACACAGATATGAGACCACTTTCAGGATGATGAAAATGTAGCGAATAACCAACCACTTGGATTTGTCTCAGAAGAAAATGTTTCCTGGGATGTGGGACTTTCAGGGTTAATTTACTAAAATTATTGAATTGTACACCTACAACAACAGAAGTTTATAATATGTAAATTAACAAACAGTTAAATAAAGCTGTTTAAATAACAGAATAATAAAAATACTAGATATACTTCACAAGTAGTGTTTTGATTACTAAAGTAAACATACAAATTTAAGATATATATTGGGAAACTGCAAATGTCAAAAAAAGGAAAAAGTTTCTTAATTTACTGAAAAAACAAAAATTATAAACAAAATTTGATATTTTTTATTGTATTCGTTTCTGAAGGTTAGAAAATTGTGTATAAAATTTTCAAAGAAAAGGCAAATTTACTGTTTAGGGTATGTAAAAATAAAAATGAACTTTTCAGTCCAATGATAAATTAAAGACATTGCTGTTTGTAGGGTAAGTTGACAGTTTGATAAGAGACTCTCTCTAGAT
Source organism: Balaenoptera ricei (assembly GCF_028023285.1). Taxonomy (NCBI): domain Eukaryota; kingdom Metazoa; phylum Chordata; class Mammalia; order Artiodactyla; family Balaenopteridae; genus Balaenoptera; species Balaenoptera ricei. The sequence continues at coordinate 83,190,864 of NC_082641.1, forward strand.
TTACCCATCTTCCTGGCTGGGGATATACTTTTTGTTAAAGAAAAAAAAAAAAAGTGTTGAAATTTTAACTTCCTTTTTTTCTATGTAAATATAACATGTAAAAAGCAGAATTGGCCTTAGTGAGCCATTTTTTTAAACTTTGCTTATCAATGAAAATATTTTCTTCTTTAATATAAAAGCAAACACTGATATTTTTAAATAGTTTATTTTATTCCTTAATGAGGAGAGGTTAGAGGATGTAAGCACACTTCATTTCCCACTACTCTACACATCTCTAATAGATAATGAAGAATTATAGCCAGAGGCATTTCACAGTTTTAGGCTACCAGAAGGAAAGCATGTGCATCTCCACCAGAACTTTGCTCTAACCTCCCAGAGCAGAGCTTAATTAGTGCCCTTTTTCAAGGAATCCCTTTTTTCCCTACCACAGGTATACTAAAATATCCACCCAATAAAAAGTAGAGGTGGGGGGACTTCCCTGGTGGCGCAGTGGATGGGACTCCATGCTCCCAATGCAGGGGGCCCGGGTTCAGTCCCTGGTCGGGGAACTGGATCCCGCATGCATGCTGCAACTAAGAGTTCGCATGCCACAACTGGGGAGCCCACCTGCCACAACTAAGGAGCGGGTGAACTGCAACTAAGACCCAGTGCAGCCAAATAAATAAATAAATTTTTTTTTTTTAAAAAGAGTTTTTTAAAAAAAAAGTAGAGGGGGAATTAGAGGAGAGAAAGGAGTTAGACCAACTACTTCTCATCCCTACTACCTCCAGAATGAAGTTGAAGAGGCTGTAGAAACACCTAAGTAGGTTAGGGAGAAACCTAGTAGAGTCTGAAAACATTTCTAGAGGATTGAGAAACTTGCAAATCTATTTGTGAGTCTCTGCATCCAGCCTAACACTGGAATATCCCCGAGCTTATAGTTCAGAAAAAGCTGAGAGAGTCATTGACATAAATAGAGACAAAAGAAAAAAGCAATTTCCTTTGCTAAGATTTCTTTTGGCTAGAAACATGGAAGACAGAAGAGTCTGTAACACTGAATGCTTACCAAAAAGCTGTACTATAAATGGATTAATCCAAACGACATTCTTTAAAGTAATGAATAAATTTATTTCCTTCCACTCTCCCCCTAACCTGCCTTCAGCAAGATTAAATTTTGAAAGAAAGAAAGAGGGGAGACAGGGGGAACTAGCTCTAGAAAGTAAAGATGATATATTTTTTGATATTTGAATATTATGTACAAATTTTCAACTACAAAATTTTTCAAGTCTTAGAACACGTGCTGCAATGCTTTTAAGAAGTTTTTTTTTTCTGTAAAGGAGAAAAGAGAACATGGTAGTAGATGCAGGGGAGGTTAAGACATTTATTTTCTTTTGCTGATAACATTATGATTTTCTCTTTTAAGTCACATATTGCCTAAGTCAATAAATTCCTTCCCCAAACAACTATTTACTTTTAGTGGTTAAAAATTCCTATCTTTCCAACACACATATTTTTCTCTCTGTTACTTTTTATGGTATCCCTGGCTACATCTCTCTCCCCTTCCTCCCTGAAACTGTATCAACTATAGTATAAACTTTCATGGGAAATTTTTATTAAATAGGATACTCTGACAAAAGACTCATTTATAGTTTGACATAACTCAGAAAAAAATCTCTGAGGAGATGAGTGAATGTATGTTCCTATTTTGCATCACAAGGTGCATGGGAAAGGATAAGATGGGGTCAAATTGGGTCTTCTCCAGACTTCTAGAAAGTTCACTGGCAATATGTAGAACCCTGTGAAACTGGTAGTGAAGAATCAGACCCAAAGTTATTTTGCATTTCTTGCCTAACCTATAGACAAACATGCACCTGTGTTTTTCCTCTCTCTTAGCCTAACATTAATTTATAGTTACTATGTTTCTGTTCCTTTTGACCTTCGATAGTTCCTTTCTTTAACCAGAGAGAAATTCTTAAAAGCACACCCAGTAACGTTTGTCCTTCTCCAGATATACATGTTACAAAAAGCTGAGCTAAAAAGATGTCATGTTTTAAAATTTGTTTTTAACTGAGTTAAACATTCATTTGTATTCTCTGAACTGGAATTATGCACCTATCCATTCAAATTAAACTGCACATATTGAAACAAATCAGTGAGGTAAAACTTAACATTATGAAACATACTATGAAAATGTCTAAAATTTTCTGTGACCTAAAAAATACTCTCCTAAAGTTAGCAATCAACGTATTAGTTGTAAAAATACTCAAAAATCTCTCATTTTAATGAAGATAATATGCTATACTGCCTTTAGGAACTAGTGACAGTTTTATTCATTATTTTATCAGTTGTATCAAGAGACATATTTACCTCAAATTTCATCCAAGTCATGTTATGTCTCTTCACTATTATAAGAAATTCAGGATGAAATATCTGTGCCTTGTCAAAAAAATAATAAGGATTGAACACCCTAATGTAACAAATGATATGTATCATAGTGTAATCTATATACTTCATGGTATTGCCTGTGTCTGATGGAAATTTGAAGAGTCACATAAATAACTAATAGGTAAAATTATGCTGTAAATAACACACCAATAAATGCCCATGGGAAGAAAAGAAAACCTCAAGAGCAGGGTAGAATTCAATTATTTTCTCTTCTAATGAGTAGCCTGTCATCAATGATATTACAAAGGAGACAGGATTCTAACTCAACAGGACTAATACACAAGCTGACTGACACAAACATCCATAATGCAAAACAAACTTCTTCAGACAGATTTATACAGTAGCTAGAATGTCTATTTCGAGCGTCTTCAGCTTTTATCTTCTGTATACTATATGCTAGAACGCAGATCTTGCTATTATATTTCCAATTCAACAAACCACAGATAACTTAGGGTTCACTATTTTTAAATGCAAGTTAAAGAGCAAAAAGAATGAAGCAAACCAGAGACCCATATTGTGCATTTAGATAGTAATAAACTGTTGTGTTGCAAATACAGCTAAATGCAAGTAAATACAAGGATGATTAAATTAAAGAAGGGCAACTTCTGGGCACTTAAATACTTGTGTGTTTAAGAATGAAGGCATTCTCCTACGTAATCAAAGTACAATTATCAAAATCAGAAAATTTAATGTTGATACAATGCCATTATCTAATCCATAGTCCATAGATAAATTTCACACACTGTTGCAAAAACGTCTATTATAATTTTTTTCCCCAGTCTGAAATCCCACCCAGGATTATACATTAAATGTTGTTGTCATGTTTCTTCAGTCTACTTTATCTGGAGTAATCTTTTAGCCTTTTTTGTAATTAATGACCTTAATATTTTTAAAAAGTACAAATAAATAATTTTATTGAGTGTCCCTCAATTTGGGCTTAAGTGATATTTCCTCCTGTTCAGATTTAGGTTTTTCTTTTTGGCAAGAATACAGAGAAGTGACGTTGCATCTCTGTCAGTTTGTCCCAAAATTGGTTCCCCCATCCTACCACCATAAAGTTACTACTTTTCCCTTTGTAATTAACATGTAATTGGTAGGAGATACTCTGTGATTCTATAAAAATCCTATTCATCATTAAATATTCACCCACTAGTTACAGTATCAAGATGAGTCTTGCTTGAATTATTGTACTGACAGTCACCAAATGGTGAACTTTATATATTTGACAAGATGTAGCTCTGTTCCAGTAAAGAGCTATTATTACATTTCATTTCCATAGTTCTTATTTTTCCTAAGTGCTACCAGTGGACAGATTCTGCAACCATAAATAAATACTATTGTACTAATATCTATAACACATATAAAATTATTTTCCTAAAAGCAGTCTCTTTAACAACAAAATTTAAAGAAAGGTGCTTTTTGTGTTTCCTTCTCAAGTGATTTTATTTCATCCTGAGGTTGGCACATCCTGAGGTTTAAATATTTATTTAAAGGTAAATAGTATTTTTAGCATATGCTTTTGCTGCCAACATTTTCTACTTTTTAGTAACATGTTTATTTCATTTTTTGCAGGTTGTTTTCAAAGACCACATTCTCCTTTGCCCACAAAGCTACAAACATTTTCATATGTATCTAGAATCACTTCTGATGTTTTCACTTAACTCAAAATACATGTTATTACCAATAATGATATTAAGCCTACAAATGATAGCTTCTTGCAGTGATATGAAACCTGCTATAAATCAGTAAAAGATTTTTCCGTATTTGCAGCAATTCTGGAACATAAGCAAGGTTTTTAATAGCTCTTTCCTTCTTTCATATAAAACGAAGATAAGATTATTGCTGACATGGAATTGAGAGCTGATAAAGTAAATGCAAAGCTTAAAATTGATGGACATATTTCAAACCATTTCCTAAGGAAAAGGTCTAAATCCAATGAAGAAAATTGCATACTGCCATTTTAAAACTAAGTAGTCAATATGAAAAGCAATTTGCAAAAAAAAAAAAAAGTTGCTCAGGTCATTTAAAAGCAAAGATTTGTGTTCATGCAGGAAATGAAATATTTTGCTTCACATTCTAATCATGCACTAAAAACCCTAATGATTTTCTACTTGAAATTTATGGAATTTCAAACTATTAGAGAAGCCCAACATACAATAATTTACTATTATTCTTACTTGTGTTTTCCATGAATTGTTATCACTACTCTATTTGGTCTGGGCACAAGTTATAATATGAAAAATATCTAAGTATGTTATAATCATTTATTATTGAACTGAAAAAGTCATGTTCTCCTCAGCAACATTATTCTGGGATATCTATCCATGAGTTCATTTTGAACAGATATCTATAGATCTAGATCAGATTTCTATCTTATACCAAAAGATTTCTGTCTAAAATTCAGTTAGGCATATATCTCTTTGACAAAGTAATTACATATACACACACCACACATTATTTTCTAATATGGCACCTATGTTCCCTGCCTATGATCAATTATTACAAACTATTTCATTTCCTTATATGTAAACTTATGTACTGATCATGAGCCTCATTAGAATATAAATTTTAAAATGGTAAAAATTATGTCTACTCTATTTACCACTGCTTTCTACCACCTAGTACAATGTCCTGACACCTTTTTGTGTTCAATAAATAAATTCAATGAATTCACTAAAATAAAATCAAACTTTTGTGGAAAACGTTGTAGACTAATTCTGTATCATGCGAAAGTCACTTCAGTGCATTAGCTAATAGGTTTAATCCCTTAAATTGCTTAGGTCAGATACTGTTCTGTTTTTAAATATCCATAAGTCATTATTTTAAAAGTGCTTGAGACCTTCATGATATTTCATTTGCATTGTCCCACCTGCCAACACTCCTGTCACTGGCCAGAAAAGATAGAGCCTGAATTAAAATAATACCGAACATAACTATAATAAGGCCTATCAGGTCCATAACTGAATCTCCCATGACCTCTCAGGTACCTTCTCCACTATTTCAAATTTTGGATAGCATCCACGTCAGTTAAGGCAATTTCAGTGATTCCTTAAAGAATTTATTTATTTATTTAATCATTCATTCAGTCTTTCTTTCTTGGCTGAATCAATGTTGAGTGAAGAGCTTCCTAATCATTCAGCATTATTATTCTCTGGTTCTTTTGTACCTAGTCTGTTATTACACTTCCTAGCCCTCCTGAATGCTTGTGCCAACAGCTATCTACCCACAAACTTGTGAACTGCTTTGAATCCACCTCTACTCCATTTGTTTCAAATTTCCTTGTACTCCATCAGTGTCCTTCATTTTATTTTACTTTTTTCATGCCTTAGATCCCTTCCTTCACATTATGATCAGGGAAAAAATGCACTATTCACCATGGCTTGAAGTAGAACTCCCCTAGCCACCTGCTTCTGGTAGTTGCCACTCAACTATGCATTCACAGGGCTGGAGGTGCCCAACTCTGTCCCTGGCCTCCTCCCGCAGGAAGGGCAGCAGGCTGCGGTCACAGCGCCACCCTTCTGGCTGGTGCTCATAATAGACTTAAGTATGAACAGTAAATCAAAGGCTTACATTCAAACCATAGTTAGTTGATTAGTAAGTTATTTTCTATACTTCAAAAGACCTATCAGAAATTCAATAATTGGTACTCAGTGTTTTATGTCACATGTTTAATTGTCCAAGTCTTGATGGAATAAACATAGGAAAATGAACTAATACTGAAAAAAATGCAGTCTGATAAACAAAGAATAGCATGATATATTACAGTTTTTAAAGGAAAGTTACAAATAATAGAGGAGAGACCAGCTACCTCAAAAAAGGGGAAATGGATTGAAGAAAGTTTGTAACAGGAAACAATGAGGATGCCGTAATTTAGGTTAAAATAATAGACATCAACATTAACTCACGACCCTTTAAAAATTAATTATCTGTCTGTAAAGAGGCCTGGAAGCTCCTGAGATCACTGTTCCTGCCACCAGTACTCATATAAGGTTCCCAGAGCATCCAGATATGGGCCTTTAATACTGTCTTTAATGCAGACGTAGAGAACGGACTTGAGGACATGGGGAGGGGGAGGGGTAAGCTGGGATGAAGTGAGAGAGTGGCATGGACATATATACACTACCAAATGTAAAATAGATAGCTAGTGGGAAGCAGCCGCATAGCACAGGGAGATCAGCTCGGTGCTCTGTGACCACCTAGAGGGGCGGGATAGGAAGGGTGGGAGGGAGATGCAAGTGGGAGGACATATGGGGATATATGTATATGTATAGCTGATTCACTTTGTTATAAAGCAGAAACTAACATACCATTGTAAAGCAATTATACTCCAATAAAGATGTTTAAAAAAATGAAAAAAAAATACTATCTTTAAGTTTTAATTATTAAAGTTAACAGATGTAGATGGTATGCAGCAATATTAAAGTGTGCTCTTAAAAATAATACACACATTATAAATTATAATTTTATAGAATTAAGATTTAATAATGTTTGACTATTTCAACACCTAAAAAAATTGAGTCAAATGATGGTGGGTACCTACTTACATGCTGTCTTTGGTTTATATGCTCCCAGGTAATAAAGTCCTAGTTGTGAACATTTTATCTACATGAGATGATGGATGTTTAAACTTACAGCAATAATCATTTCACAATATATCTAAGTCAAGTCATTGTTCTGTACATCTTAAACCTACATGGTCCTGTATGTCAAATACCTCTCAATAAAATGAAAAACTTCCTAGCTGTGAAGCAGATGCCCCAAATAAAGGGCATTTTCCAACCACCTGGAGCTTCATGAATTTCACCCACAGAATACTGTCTCCACTTGAGCTGGCACCACCCATCACCAAGACCCACTGCCCTAAGTTGCTCTCCCTTCCATCAGCTCCAGATAGAAACCAATCAGCTCATCAGATTTTTAGCTTCTCAGAATCCAGCCCCTCACTTGGTGAGCACCAACAGGCATGGTGTGCTTTCCATACTCCAAGACTTTCTCTAGTTCCTTCCCAACTTAGACTAAACAGACACCCACCCACCAACACACACTACCCTAAATGTAGCACACCTATAAGCTCAACATAATGGGATGAGGTCCAGGACATTTAATGGCAGTGGTGGTTGTGGGGAACTCCCTGGGGAATTAGGCTGAAGGCACAGAGTGACAAAGTACAACTGTCTCATATGATGATTCATTTCTACTTCAACACTTTTATTTATCTGCCTTGCATAAGTTACTCAATTATTTTATATTTTAAAACTTTACTTCTGAACACAATAGGTTTACTATGAGGCTTGTGTGTCAAGGCAAATAGTTAACAGTTATTCCATGTTATCTTCTAACCTATAATTATTTCTTTAACATCTCACTACAAATTCAATAATTATACTTTGTGATACAATTAAACACCTTACACTGAAGAAAACAAGGGGAAAGTGTTCTATCATTCATTCAGAAAACAATAACGAACTAGCAATTCAGGTATGGTTTATTCCAGCCAAATTGGAATTTCAGATAAACAATGAATAATTTTTAATATAAGAATGTCTCAAATATTGCATGGAACATACTAAAATTATTTGTTGTTTATCTGAAATTCAAGCTTGGCCGGGTGTCCTGTATTTTATTTGGCAACCCTAAATTAGTGTAAAGATTGGCATGAAATTGATGTGACTGTATTATTACAGGAATATTACACCTTTACTGAAGAATACAAGAAATCTAATCTACACATTCAAAAATGCTTTTTCCCCAAGCAGAAACCGAGGCTCTATGAACTTGTAAACTGACATTTGAAAGCTTAATATTTTGACCTCTAGCATGGAAAGCACCTCGAGAAAATATCACTGAAGGGTTGTGATCACTAACAAGGTCTGTGTTATAGTGAAGATTCAGTAAGGCAGAGAGATAGTGTATTTTGTTGTTTTTTGTAAAGGTTAAATACATATTATTTAATGTGTTACTTAATATGTACTTAATAACATATTGGAGTTACTAATGAAAAAGAGAGGGAAGGACTCATAACAGTGGACTGAAAAACATGTGGCAAAGATAAGGACCATGACCCTTGTGGTTTATGATGAGGATCATTTTAACTTTCTTAGTACCAAAAGGTTATAAGAACATTTCCAAAAGAAAAATGTGAGTAGCATTCTACATACTGAATATAACTTTTACAGTAACTCTTACTCAAGAAAAGCAGTTAACTACACAAAATATTCACTACCACACGACCATCATCTTCACTGTCATTACCCCTGGACATTTCTTGAGCTCATATGAGCTCCTGAAGCTCAGGGTCAAAGCCCACACTGTCCAGCACTCTGCTTCCCAGAGCACTTTGCTCATTGCATAATGTTAGGGAACAATCTGCCTATTTAATTCAAATTAATTACACTGCACTCTGACCAAAGTGTACTAGATGCTATCATTCACAAGGGGAAGAGTACTTGGCACAAACCTGATGGCAGATAAGCAGAAGAACCAAACCATACTTCACAGATGTTATTGTATATGCCTGGACACCAGTAAACTACAGAATGGGAAAACCACTAATGTGCTTATCATATGTGTTCCTTATGCATTTTTATCAGAAAGAAATAGAAAATGGCAAATAAAGACATCATAATCCCCACGTAGTCTAGGTTTACATGATATGGCTTAAAGTCAAGATGTAGAACTAGTGTTGGACCATTGAACATACTCCTTGCAAATGAGTTCCTCCTACACTAAACAATTAGCTTTTTGTATTGTCTACACTTAGATAACACTAGACCTTTGCCATCTTCCCAATGAGGAGAAATTACCTGTTTTTTAAACAAGATATTTAAGAAATATCATACTTCCACGAGGAAGTTCATATTTTCTATATCTTTATTTCCACTGATAATAGCAGAATATATTTCTAGAATATTAGATGATTTAGAAAAACATCTATTCTTCCTGTCTCTTGTTTATGGATGGCAATAACAATGGATTATTTTTCACAATAGTTCTGATTGTTATATTGTTCAAATTTATGAGTTAAGAAAGCCTCTTCAATGAAGATTTATTAACACAAAGTGTTCAAGTGAAGTGTTATGTTTGGAATTTTGATATTTCTGAAATGTGAATTCATCGTTGTTTTATAAAAGGTAAAGTACTGTTCAGGGCTCCATTGTGCTTAACCCAGTAAGGACTTCACATTTCAGCTTGACAAGACAAACAAACCTTCTAATGTAAAGTTCAGAACCTTTATATAAAATCCTTTGGGAGCAAAACTAAATACCAAATCTTCAGAACACATTTTTTTCTGGTATTAGCAGAGGTATCAAAGGCATGACCACAATGTAAATACTGACCTCACCAGATCACTTAATTACATGAATGCAACAAATCAAGGTCGGGACCTTGGTAAACCATCAATCAGGCATGAATGAAATCACAAGAATGGCAAATCTTCTTAAATTATAATTCATATTTAAATATTGTGAAAAATTAAGTGGTTCATTTAGCTTTTACACATTAGAATGCATGTGTAAATCTGTGCAATTAGAAAGACAAAAAAGTTCAATGTTCAATTCTGAAAACAGAATTTCTGCAGCAAAAGATCACTAATGGGAGATTGTCACGTCCCTCAAGTGGGCTGGGGCAGAAAAAGGTACAGTAAGTCCCCTACATATGAACCTTCAAGTTGCAAACTTTCAAAGATGCAAACGTGCATTCACATGTCCAATCACATTAAGGCGTGAGTGCAATTGCAGCTTGCCCTCTGTCTCCTATTGCTGACCATCCTTCAGCTCTACCATCTCCCACCTCTTCTCCCTCCTCCAGTCAGTAACTCTTCTTGCCTGTTCACTCGATGCCAGCCCCTGTGTGCCAGCTGTTGTACGGTACTACTGTACTTTTCAAGGTACTGTGCTGTAAGATTAAAAATGTTTTCTTGGGCTTCCCTGGTGGCGCAGTGGTTAAGAATCCGCCTGCCAATGCAGGGGACACGGGTTCGAGCCCTGGTCTGGGAAGATCCCACACGCCGCGGAGCAACTAGGCCCGTGAGCCACAACTACTGAGCCTGCGCATCTGGAGCCTGTGCTCCGCAACAAGAGAGGCCGCGATGGTGAGAGGCCCGCGCACCGCGATGAAGAGTGGCCCCCACTTGCCGCAACTAGAGAAAGCCCTCGCACAGAAACGAAGATTCAACACAGCCAAAAATAAATAAATAAATAAATAAATAAATAAATAATAATCAAAATACCAAGAACCTCCCACATATTAAGAAAAAAAAGTTTTCTTTATTTTTTGTGTTTGCTTGTTTTTTATGTATTATTTGTGTGAAAAGTATTATAAACCTATTACAGTACAGTGCTATGTAGCTGATTGTGTTAGTTGGGTACCTAGGCTAACTTTGTTGGACTTATGAACAAATTGGACTTACAAATACACTCTTGGAATGGAACTTGTTCGTATGTAGGGGACTTACTGTATTCATTTTCTATTGCTGTTATAACAAATTACAACAAACTTAGTGGCTTAAACAATGCAAATTTACTAATTTACAGCTCTGTAGGAGTCTTATGGAGCAAAAACCAAGGTATTGGCAGAGCCATGTCTTTTCTAGAGGTCCTACAGGAGCATCCATTTCCTGTTCGTTTGGGTCACTGACAGAATTCAGTCCCTCATAATTGTAGGACTGAGATCCCTGATTCCTTGGTATTTGTGAGCTGCGGGCCTTTCCAGCTTCTAGGAACTGCCCCTATTTCTTCGTTTATGGTCCCCTTTCACATTTTCAAAGCCAGCAACGGCAAGTCTAATGCTTCACGTTGCTGCTGCTTCTCCCATCTCATCTCTGTAACCCAGTCAGGAAGGGTGTTCTGCTTTAAGGACTCAAGCGATTCAATTGGGACCACCTAGATAATCCAGGATAATCTTCCCACCTGAAAGTCAGTACCCTTAATCACATCTGTAATGTCCCTTTTGCCATGTAAAGGTGACATATTCACAAGTTCTGGGGTTTAAGACATGCCATTTTGGGGTGGAGGAAGGGCGTTATTCTGCCTACTAAAACCACCATATATAAAAACATTTTGAAGGGATGTCTCATAATTTTACATAGTTGTATAAAATAAACAACACAGTCATTTTTACAGAGTAAGCAGTTACAGTATCGTTATCCTATAAGAGATTTTAGGATCCTAAAACATGTCAATCAGTTTGGCACATGCAATGATATCTACTGGTGTTGATTAAAAGGAAAAAATATGTTACGACCCAGAACTATTTCTGAGATTTCTGAGTAGGACAAATTATAAATGGCAGCCTTAATAAAATCTTCTAACAACGATCAAAAACATCTCTAATATTCACCTTTAGAAATATTCACAGCAGTATTCAGTAAAGTCTGTTGAACATCAGTGTATTGATTACTCATCTAAAAATCATATTTCTTATGAGCTAAACTTCCTTTAGCATTTTCAACCATGCTTACTGGGTTCTTTCCCCGTAACACTTGCATTGGCACCCAATCATTGTTTTGCATAGGTTTCAGGGACAGTGTCTTCCTTCTCAACTAGGCTATAAATTTAGAGGACAAGAACTATCATACAGGTGTTTTTTGTATCCCTCTTCCACCGTCTCTCACTCACAGCCTTCTACAACGATTACCACATGCTATGCAATAAATATATTGATTTTGCTTTCTCTAGTACTGAGGTACATGTATCCATTCCATTCCAGGGTATATATTACCCTGCCTATTTGGACATTAGGAAGAAATTTATTTTGGAAGTTATTTAGAAAGATTTCCCCTAGGAACAAAGCTACGTATTCTTGGCATACATGCATCGGCTACACTGACACCTGAGTGTGAAACTTGAGAACATTAGGCTCAATTACATGTTTACACATGTCTAGTGAATATAATCACCATGTCTGAAGCATCTATTTTTAAAACACCTAGGCTTCTAGTAAACAGTAGGTGTGAAATTAAGATAACTTGTTGGTATGCCTAGTTATATATTTCACCTGAAATTTTTAATAGTAGGGTGTAAGTGTGAACAGATTTGATTATACAATCATCCTGTTACTGGGGAAATTTGGCTAAAAAGTTTGACATCTTTTGGAAAGATGGATTTAATACATACTATTTCTCTTATATTTGT